>NC_061774.1:5632615-6252264 GCF_022458985.1 Mugil cephalus | reverse complement strand
GGAGACGGGAGCCAGCAGCAGAGGAAAAGGCTGGGGAAGCTTTTTAAGTCGTGACCTGAGCCCCGCTGCCCGTACATCTGTAGCTCTGTCCCCTCTAATCCCTGGGAACTACACAGCACTGAGAACTGTGCCTGGGGAAGGACATGACTATATACCCTCAGTCCTAATTTGCCTTTGTGATGCGAATTGCTCTATTGTCCCTGTGGTTGTTGTCAAGGGTAATCTTTGTGGATTATAGAAGAAACACTTGGGTCAGGATTTCAACCCTCAAGCCAGGGAGGAACGTGGAAATCTGTTTGTTGTAGGTAAAGATAAAGGGGTTGCATTTGCAGGTCAGTCTCCAAAAAGTAATAAGAAAGTGCTGTTGTGAATTGAATACTGCTACGGTTTTAAAGAGTAAAAAGACAAGTTACAACTTAATAAGATGCGACTGCAGTGAAGCAGACACTAGACTGCTCATGGTCTTCCTGGGGTATACTACCTAGTTACTAGTAGTTGACCAGATATAAGTGAAAGGTGCCCAGAAAACAATCAATTTAAATTAAAACTAATCAGTTAATCAAGGTTGATGATTAATTTGCCTGAATGAGTTAATAGTTCCAGGATCGTTTAGGGACACCACCAATTAACTTCTTTTCCTTAAGCAAAATAACTGTAATCATTCATTATTTATTAATTTATTTTTAGAATAAAACATTGGAAAGCTGGGTATTTGAGGTAGCTACTCAATACATATATGCTTTAACAATTAAGTATTAAATAGTTAGTAGCATTTGTGACTTCAGATGACGGCTTTCACAAACTGTTGGAGCAGACTGGCCTGTAAACGCAACTCCATTGTGCCCCCATGTGGCACTCCTGCGTATACTTTTAAGTGTGGGTGGCCTCCAAGCAGCAATGAGCCCCCAAACCTGGCAGCAGCAGTGCACACTCTGCTCATTAGGCAATGCACATTACATTTCCCTCTCTGAAAGCTTTTATATTTATTCCATGATTGATTGCCTCCATTTGTTTTGGGCGGCCAGGAGCAGCCACGGAGAACATGCCAAGTGGCTGATTTACAACTGTGGCTTCCTGTGTTTGACTAACGCTTCCACACAGACCAACCTCACAGAGGTCTACCTGCTGGTGAAACCTTGAACCCCGCACAAAAACACACACCATTCTGAACCTTTGCATATTTCCAGGCATGATTATACTTCCCCCATTGGTTTCGCTGGAGTTTATGCCCTGTCTGGATTTTCTGCAGAAGGTTTTTATGAAAGCTTGTACATCAATTAAATGCAGCATGTAACAGAGGGAAATGGTGCCTGCCACTTGTCAAGCTCACTCCTTTCCGCGAAATGTGAGATAGCTGGATAAGTGATTAAAAGGTTTAGTCCAGGAAAGCTAAGAAGTCGTGGCCATCGGCTACATAGAAGGATCAATAAACCCTGTGTGAAGTTACCCTTAGAATTCATGAAGAGCAGTGTGAAGCTCAGTTTTGCTGCCTCTGGCCATGATCGTCTTTGCAGTACATGACTCTAAAATGTGAAGTTGTAGTGGAAGTGGGCAGGTGATGTGCAGGCAACTAGACCTATGTGAAGGCATCCTCCTGCCACTCAAAGTGGCCACGCCTTTAATTATGCACAACTGTAAGCCTTGAAATAATTGAATTCAAGCTTGCACATTTGTCATTATTAAGGAAATGGATTTGGCTGTAAAGTTTTAATATGAGGGCATATGGGGATTCAAGTTCATTTTTCAGGCCCAGAGGATGCTGCTTGTTCACAGCATTAGTATGCCACACAAACTGGATATCAGTATTTCACTGTGCATACCTTCTCTATCAGTTCATAGCTCTCCTCCAGTTTCAGGGCTCTGTTCTGCAGGGAGGTGCAGGCTCTGTGGTAGATCTCGTGCCACTGCTGATAGGACGACTCGCTGATGTCCGCCACCGCAAAGCACAGAGTGCGTAGGCCTGGAAGATATAAAATGTTACGTGTCTTACTGTTTAACATTTCTAAACCTGGATCTGTTGACTACATCGACCTCTCTAGACAACGTTAGGCATGTCATTTCAGTCGACATATGCAGTGTAACTCTTATTGTATATTTGAATGAATATAACTAAATGAAAAGTGAATTATTTCTTCAGCTCGTAGATGTTTCTCATTTAATATTAATTATTATTATAGTATAGTATTATAATTAATACCTGATCTTCTGAAGGGATCTGTAAACTGTTGCCACATAGACAAACAGCATGAATGCTCAATACAGCACACCACAGTTTTCTGTTATTTGTTGCTTAACTGAAAGCATGCTTATTTCTCTTCTATATGTTGTATATAGTAATTCTGGAGGATGTGTTACGTTCTATTCTCCAGATTCACAGATTCGCATATATACACATGTAATATCTGTCCAATTTATTTTTAGTAGCCACTCAAACCACCAAGGAAACATAAATCCATGACAGGATACAGGTTCCTTCCACAATTACCAACATCATAAAACCAATTCTTCAAGGCATCTATTTATAGGTGCCTTGAATATATATAAGCATTCATGCTTATATATGTATATGCATAATATGAATTGTGACACTCTTCAGCACTCTTCAGCAAGGACTGAAATAAAACACAAACAACATCTATGAAATATGTCTGTTGTACTGTGTTGTGTCTCATCAGAAATCTAATTTAAGAAGTAACTGATCCACTGCTTGTTAGAAACATTTTTAGAAACATTAACTATACAGTTGCAAATTGTGAATGTTCTTTTGGAAAGGCACAAGGACGCTTAATTATTTTTAGCTCTTCCTATATTACACTGACAGAAGATCTTCACAATCTGTCCTGAATGCTATATTTAGCCCACATCAAATATTCCCAGTGACATCATTTTGCTGGTGTTTCACAAGGGGGCAGTGTGAACACAGAACAATGGGATGGGTTTCTAGTGCAGCATCCTTCTGATCTACTGCCCTCACTGCAAAACACTAACACTAGAATTAACCTATTATTAAACAATGGCATATGAGGAAAAACCTCATAAGGAATAAAACGAATTTTGCTGCTTCAGTAGAGGATCAAGTGGAGATAATGACCAGATATTAATTAAAAGCATCCTAAAAGATGTTTCACTGTTGGTAGACAGGGGGCGATGTTTATCCACTCACCCTCAGTGGCAAACTGCTCCAGGTGCTTCAATGTGATCTCTTTGTACCTCGAGCTGTCTGCCAGACGGTCATAGATCACTGTGTCCTGAAGGGAAACAAACACTCGCTGGTTACTGACACCCAGAGAGGAAGGAAGGGAACCTTATGGACTACTTTGCAAATGGGGGCCTCAAGCTGGATCCTCATGACCTGCACTTTGTGCTTCTACTGGGACACAAATGGCCTGGTAGATATTTGAACTAAAATGATCTTGCACTTAAAAAGCAGTTACATGGATTGAATTTCTTTAAGACAAATGTATCGGAGTTCTGTACCGGACAAATTATTATACAGATTTTAGAAATGAAGAGAAGTGGCAGGCATTTAGACATTAGCAACAAATTAATTCAACAAATTAATTCAATATAAATCATAAATCAGTTAAGCTACCTAGTGTAAACATTTAAAAAAATATATATAGACACATAGATATAGATATAGATATAAATCTAGATATATATAAATATTGCGAATGATACATTTAGGGACCTCGTTACTCAATATTAATCTACTTTGAGGTACATAATTATTAGCTTTAAGCCCATCAGTGATCAATAAATGCTTTGTAAACCTCACAGCAGAACACAGACAAACATGTTCTCCAATTCATAACTGCACCAAAATGGTCTGCTTTGTGTACAATGTTGCCTCCATCTAAAAGGTTTTATCTTCTTATGCTACTGTGGACTAAAGCTAGAATTGCAGCCTTAGCCTACCCTGATGTAATATCTGTGTATTTGTTATTTTGGAAAGAACCACGTGTCAAATGTGGCGATGTTGCTTCATCCTGCTGCCTATTTAGACGCGGGGAGAAGAGCACTCGCGTGTGCGGCGGTGATGCTTGTGCGCTGCCATGCGTTGCCATGGAGAGAGACAGACACTCACAGCTCCTTTGCAGTAGAGGCGGATCTTCCCAGATGGCGTGCGCATGATGACTGACATCCTCTTCCTCACGCTGGGGCCCAAAAAAAGCCAAGAGAGAGACGGCGAGAGAGATGAAGAGGAAGGTGGAGAAACGAGAGAAAGCAAGTGAGAGAAATCACATTAAAAGGTGTTACAGCTGCTACAGCAAATTATGACACACAGCTTGAGCTGCAGAAATGAGAAATCCAAGAGGTGGCTGACAAGATATCACACCGCGGTCACACAATTAATTAGTGCAAATCATGAGGGCACGGATAAAGTGAAGGACTGATGATTCTTTTAAGGATCAAGGAGATGTGATCTACACGAACAACAAATTACAAAGCATGCTGCAGCTGTACACATAACACATACCATACCTTGTGAACTCAAGCACATGAAGCAGTTCGTACTTTTCCTCCGTTCCGAGCTAAATCAAAAGAGACATGCAAATTAACAAAAGAGACACCTCAACCCCAGCCTTCTGAGACAACTTATCTTAAGTAGCACGAGCCCACCCTAGCCTCCTCCTCCTATCAGCCTTAATTGCATTTTAAACATGTTTATCAGTCGCTTGCACTGAGCTGATGGAGGGAAAATAACAAGGTAAAATTCAATTAACTTATGTAATTGTAGAGAGAGCTCGGTACAGGACCGAGTGATTAAGTAGATGCTGAGAGCTTTAGGAGGTCTAATAGAGATTAAGAAGTTGGACAAATGTCTAGAAGACAAGATGTTCAGACCAGAAAAAGAAATTAATGAAAATGGCTCTGGCCTTTTCGTCCTCAGGCTCTTTGAGTGCAATCATGAGGTTAGCCAATTAAAGGGAACAACAGGATGTGTGACCTGAGCTTTGTGGAGGACACACCGCCTGAGCTCAGAATATAATCACAGCAGATGTGATGATTTTTCCATTACTGTGGCCCACATGAATACCAATGATGTGTGTTAGTTTGAGCTCAAGGTCTGTTTCGGAGGATCTCAGCAAAACTACAAAAATGGAACATTAATTACTAAATTCACTGCCTACAGTTAATACGTTTATTTCATTATTCTACAGATTGTGGAAACACCACATGAGATGTGCACGTTTTTGCTTTCTTGCCAAGATGAAATTGATACCGGTGCCAGGTCCATATGATAAATATGTAGCAGGGACCAGCAGCCAGTTAGCTAAGCTTAGCATAAAAATAGGAAACAATGGGAAGAAGCTGCAATGCTCTTCAAAATAAATAAATAAATAAAAATAAAACAAACACGTACAGTTTACCTCCTCTCCTACAAACTGTATATGTGTACAAACAACACATGTGTCGTCAGGCTTTATACTAGACTAAGCTACACTAACAGCTGGCTATAGCGTCACGCTTACTGTACCGTCATGATAGTGGCATTCACTTAATCATCCGACTCCCGACAAGAAGACGACATAAGCAAAATTTTCAAAAATATTCCTTTTATAAATGCACATGATTAAAAGGTCAACATCTTCCACGAGAGAGTAAACGTACTGGTCTATTTTTACACTGTTGTCAGTACACAGTAAGATTTACTTTTGGTGAAGAAATTACAGTTTGTTTAATTCAGGAAAGAATAATCTAGTACAAAGATCTTCAGCGTTTACTTAAGGCCAAGGACCCCCACACTGATGGAGAGATTTATAGGGACCCCGTACCTATTATATGTGTTCTATATTAAACTCGACCTAGTGCTATTTATAAATGTACTTTATTATCATCCTTTTGCATTCAATATTAAGCTATACAAATAATGCACGAGTTCAAATATTCATTTTTTTATTTTGAACATGTGCAACAGTAAGGTGGCCGTGCAACTGCCGCAAACATAAACATACCTAACTAGTATAAAGAAACATAAAGAAAATAATTGACAGATTCAACTTTTAATTTTGCCCGGGGACTGAACAGGCTCTTGGCCAATTGCGGGGAATCTGACAGCGTGTAATATGCGGCCTTGTGATTGGCTCAGCAGCGATAGGGGCGGGGCCTACAGTGTACAGGAGCCTTAGATTTTGTGCAGGAGACTGCCTCCATTCATCCCTTGACTAAAATATGTTGGATTCATGTTAATGTGTATTTAGAGAAGTGGTTTATTCCTCTAATCTGCCAGAGTCTGAGCCCATAGTCCTACGGATGTCTGAGGTCATCCTAGACCATCATGATACCCATATCAGAGATTAAGTGCATCCATCCATCAGTACAATAGGTTTCATGCCTTTCATTAGTCTCCTCCTTACCATTTCCACAATGACGCTGTCTGGGGTTCGACCAGAAAACACAAAGCCCAGGTTTCGTGCTGCTCTCACCAGAGCTCCTTCATCTAGACAGCAAAGAGAGAAATCCAGATGTTACACATTGAATCATTTGTCACCACACAAACAAGCAGACACAACGCTGACAGTTATGATAAGATCCACCTCCGTGTTTGGCACCAGGTTCACCTCGATACATTTTCATAACAAGGACAACGACTGAGAGCTACGGACCAGGTAAGCTGGGCTGCAGCTTGCACGTGGATGCTGCAGGGCGAGAAAAAAGCTCTCTGCTTGTTTTTTACAGTTCACTTAACCAGCTTTATCTTTCCCCCGCACTGCATCAAACCCCGGAGCTCCATAAGACCATGACTGTTCCATGCAATCAGGCAAAAAAAAGTCATCCCTCTCACCAAAAGCAAAATGAAGATGAATAGCAGTGTCGCTCTTTTTCATCTTGCATCAATAAGAAAAATTAAACTGCTTGAAATGAAAATCAGTCTGCTAACATTACTGAACCAGGAGCATGAACATATTTCATTAGCTGCACTCTAGAGTTTGTCAGTTGTTTAAGTTTAGGGTCTATGTTGGAAGTTTCACCTCCTGTTTGTCATGGTGGTGATTTTGTAGAGTTAAAAGAATCGCGTGGAAGGACATGTCTTCATGATTGACAGCTGCCTCCGTCTATTACACTCTGCTGTGAATGTGATAGACTGAGTGATCACAGCGGGGCTTAAAGAACCAAAGTGACATACACCATGCATTTTGTAAACAGCAGATTTCATTTCATGATACAATCCCTGGCTCTCTCCTGCATTTGGTGATTATACAAAGGACTTTATGAAATACGGGCGCCTGGAGGCAGTGCTGCTGTGTTGCGTTTGCTCAGAGGTCACTTGATGGCAAATTGCAACAAAGAGACACGACGTGGACACACAGCATCGTTTATGCAAAGCACCTGGAACCAGGTCCAGTCAGGGCTGCAGCACCAGCGATTCAAGACCTGCAGTCTGGTACGTGGCGCACTAGACCACTTGCGCAGCATTACAAATAAATATGGGGGTAAGCACCATCTATGACACCTATGCTACCTAAAGGCAACAAGTACTTCAGGAGCTGATTTTCATTTATTTTTAGCTGCAGCTGGTGTTTGTGTAAGCCACAGTGTCCTCCAATTAGCAGAGGCTGGAGGTCCTAACTTGCTGTTGTGTTACATATTGAATAAACTCTGGTTTAATTGAAACTAATTATGTGCTTTATTGGTGAAATCATGAGCTCAGAGCTGCAACTACAACAGGTAAATTAAGATAATCTACTATTTTCTTTGGTTGCAAGTAAAGTTATCTTTCCTAATTGATTGTCCTTTCATACAGGTACCATTAAAAACAGCTATAGTATGTAGATATGAGAGGAACATGGTACATTTGTTATTACAACCTCTTTTAATGATACTTCTGTGAATGTAAATCTAATCAGCTGCTACAGATAATTAGAAATAGACAACTCTATATGTGATTTTTATGTTATTCTCTTAAGCTGCGAAACAAAGTCCGGAAAAAAGCGGCGGAGCATACTTTATAGCAGGAAGCTGTATCCCACAGGAAGGTGTGATATACCTGGAGATGCGGCTTGGTAGGTGATTTTTCCCTCCATGCGCTCGGGGACGGCAGTGTGACAGATGGCCATCATGGTCATGAACTCCAGGATAACAGCAGCTGTGGGCTGCAGGAAATGAAAAAGGGCACTTTGACTTTCAATGTTCTTTAATAATATATGTAGAAGAGGCAAAACAAAGAAAGACCTTGATGATACTGAAGGGGAGGGACAGAATAAGGGCAGAGAGCGCTCTGTTCGACTTCGATCAACCATTACGCACGTGTTGAGTGTGCAGTCACATTTGCGTAAGTCTTTTAATGAATGTGTACAGTAGGTTTGGGTGCACTGTAGAAGTCAAACCTTTTTGTAGAAGCGCATACATGAGATTCGCTGCCTCAACACGGCTCACTTCAATTACTAGGCTACACATTAAACAGTTAGAACCATTTGGAAATACTCTTCCGACACATTTTTATTTCACAGATTATCGTTTCCATTCAGAGTCTCGAGTTTGTAGTTTGGAAACAAGCAGGACTTTGTTATCAACTTGCTGATGGTACTGTAAATTAGTACTATAAGAAAAAACATCAGTAAATAGCATTAAATAAATGCTGACCATACCAGTCTCTTGATCCAAAATATAAAGCACTACTCTGGCACAAATAAGTGAGACAGTGAAAATCACTGTAGAAAAAGTCCTGGCTCAATAAAATCTACTTTCAATTTATATATATTTTGGGTTTATCATCATTTACTGCAGTTCTGACACTGGGGTGGGGAAAATCCATTAGTGTCTAAATGTTTTATTCAGTTTCAAGCCTGAGTTTGTCCATTTCTGAAGTACATATGGCTTCAGTAGTCACTAGTCCGTTTTGATCCGATAAATGACTGTTGGTGACGAGCCAACAGGATCCCACAGTACGCGCCAGCTGCTGACAGACATTCGCTCGAGCTTTTTCGTCCAACATAAACTTGCTTCAGTTAATGGGGGGAAAAAGGCCTAACCTATATACAAAGGGCATTTCACATTAATGAGGGGAACAGCATGACTAACTTGCCACAGGGTAGACTCAGACAGGCATCTGCTGAGGCTCCTGTCTGTGGCTGAAGACCACCAGCTTATAGTCAGTGACCACAGCTGAAGCAGAGACATAAGCAGCCTCGGGGGTCACGGCAGGCCTGAATAATATAGCAGCGGTGCCAACAGTCGTCTGGCAGCAAACGTTTCCTAACAATGAGTTCAGCCAGACTGATTCGCGCCCGAATTCTTAGTTTAGCATCGTTACGAGCGACCGCTTATGGATGCAGCTGTCACTAACCTGTAGCAGCATGGACAGTGTGCAGCAGCTCTACCAGATATTTAAAAAATATCTGTTATAAATAGATTCATCAACAGCACCTGCTTCTCTCCCCTTCTCAAGCAGAAAGCTGCATACGCGGCGCACCATTATTAAATTTGTTCTTTTTGACGGCCGTGAAAACTGCTATGAGGGGAATAAGGAACAAAGGGATCCATGAATGAAGAGGGAGGAGGGGTAAATCAAAAGGCCTCTTTTAAGTGAAAGTAGTCCTTTACAGTCCAGGTGGCTGAGACAGTCCCCTCTGTCTCCTAGCAGCATGCTAATCTGGTGTCTGTGACAGGTATCCTCTGAAGGACACTACAGTGTATGTGTGCCGCAGCGTGAGGACTTTTTTTGGCGCAGGAGCTGTTAGAGGGTTTAGATAAGATTAGAAGTAAGCTTTGTTTAAATCTACTTAAATGATAGAGTTAGGCATATAACTCGCCATTTTGTGGATTTGTGGCCTTTTAAGACCTGGCAACCCAATGATGATAACTGCCCAAGAACTAGTTCTGTCCCAGGGGTTTCACGACTCCAGATTTTTGCCTCTCCGTTACTGTAGGTCTTCCCCAAAAGCATCATGGCACAGCAGTGAAGTCAACAAATCGACAAGTTGATTAGCACCATATCACATGTTAATTAGTGAACTTTACAGGCACTCGAATACAGATGGTTTCTTTCCTCGGACACAGCCTTGGAATTGCTATATCCTGCTTTTTTGTTTGTGCTAAGCTAACCATGTCCCGTGTCTGTATATTAAAATAATGATTAAATACATATTCCATGCACGGGGCTGAGTACATTCAGGTAGGGATACAGAGTTATTTAAAGCTGCTTCACTTTTTGACCCAACCACCTTGAATCTGTAATATTTTCCATTACTCAAACCAACCCACCGGTTATGGCTCGGCTCACCCGTCTCTCCTAGGGGGAAGTGAGGCTATCTGAACTTTGCTCTGATCGCACAATTAGATGTGACAACTAATCTCCCCATTGACTCGCGGGTAACCAGTGTGGTGGCAGCAGCGACTGACACTCATCACTTCAGACGTGACCAGTGTGGAACAAGTTGATGGGTCGGGAAAAAGTGAAGCAGAGAGCACAAGGGAGCGAGCAAACAAAACACCCACTAAGGCTCCTGAGTGTCTGCAGACGGAGAACCCGTCCAGTGGTTCAGGAGGACAAGAAAAGCACCAAGGGGACGTTTATTTTTGTCAGCACTGTTGATTCCCCTCAGCTCTAGCCTGCTGTCCCCCTCAACACAGTATCAACGTTACTCCTACAAACGCCCGCGGCAACGCAAAACTGTTGTTAATGATGAGGATTAGTGCATAAAGCACGACGTGTGGTTATGGCCATGAGAAGAAAGTGTTTGAAGTGTGAGAACAGTAGGTGTTAAATGCTATATTTATAGTACTGAAGTACTTCTATATAAGTGAGACTGAAGTATTTCCTAACCCTAACCCTAAGGAGCTGATGAAAAAGAGACCCACCAGCAAAACGACTTCCCAAACCAAGGCCACTAGGACAACAATCTACATATGCCACCACTGCAATAGAGACTGTGGATCGAGGATCGGCTTCAACCACCACATGACGACCCACAAGTGACCAGACCCGACAGGAGCACAATCATACTCACTTTGAGTGATTGCCGAACAAGAAGAAGAAACCAAACCGTAACATAGAGGGGTAGTTCAATGAGGGGAGGCAATGACAGACAAAATGTATGAGAACTACCCTGAACTAATCTCAGCTTTCTGGCAATGGGTTTGATTGATATAAGATAAAAAGAGTTCCCTGAATGTTCACCACAGGGAAACACCAGTTAGCTTAGCTTAGAGACTGTAAACAGGGCATCTGGTATATGTCCAACAGCACCTTTAATGAACCTATTTTAAATCTGGAGTCAGGAAAACTATGACTCACATTTGTACAATACAAGATTAATCATGAGCAGAATCAATACCAAACATTCAGGGAGACCGTGGTTTCTTAACAGCGTTTGGCCGTGCACTATAATTAGCAGTAGGGGAGTTGATATCAATAAAGCAGATCTTTGGCATGTGTGGAGAGATTCCTTTGTCATAACAAAGCAAACAGCACAGTGGGATTACTACTTTCCTTGGGCGGTGGTATATAAGTAATTAGATGTGACATTCTGCCTCCCACACACTGTTCTGCAGCCGAGTGACTCAAACAGTCAATCAATTGCAGTTTCCTCCCATTTCCATATCAAAGGTGCTCTTTACATCTCCATCTAAACTCATGGCAAATGTATGTTATAAAGTGCATTTTCAGATAGTTTTCTGGCTTCAGACTATTAGTATGGATAAGATAATGGGTGGATGAAGTGCATCTTGTCAGAATCGGGTAATCAGGGTGTCAGCCAGCCATGTTGCTGGTGTTGTGTAAAGACACAGTAAACTACCCTTCAGATGAGCTTTGATCAAATCTACATAAATATAATCAAGTCCACACATCTGAATTTGTCCCCATAACTCATCTCATGATATGATGCATGCCATGACACATTGTACCCATTGATCCATTATTAAGCCAAAAAAAAAAGAAAGAAAGAAAAAAACATTAGGCAACTACACACAATTAGATTCGAAAATCCGTCTTAATGTCGGCCTTAACAGCAGCAGGCAGGCAAGTGAAGGGGAACCCTGACAATACTTACGTGATTACTTTGGAGGTTTTCCAGTAGGCTCGGGTCATTAAACCCTGCCTCGTCTGATGAGTGTGTGCTGTGCCTGGAAAGAAGAGATGGAGAAGTCAAAACAACACAACACACTGGAATACTTGAGAGCACCACTGTGTAGCACTGACAGCCAAGTGGAACATGTTGCCTTCACTGCAGACTACTAAAGAACAAATAATTCATTTTCATCGTGATCAGAGCATATTCTGACAATAGACATGATAACAAAAGAAAGAGTGAACACTGAAGAACAATTTTCTCTCAGCTTTTGACGGTTTTCTAAGGATAAGAAACATGGCAAAAGGCTCCACAATGGCTGAAGTGTTTCTCAAGAACAGAGAGACATTTCCTTGTACGACCAGAGAAACCAGAGTTCTTGATGTCTGCATAAAATCTTTCATTTCTCATTTCATTAAAAAGGAATGCCTGCTACTTTGCAGCCTCCAAAGCTTAAGTCGGGTTTATTCTTGTGAGTTTTTATTCCAGTGCTCTTCTGCGTTGGCACTGTTGTGTAATTTCGCTGCTAAAACGATGTGTTGGGTTTCTGTGTACACCAAACAATGGTGACTGGAACTGAGCGCCTAGTGTTGGAGTCGGAGATAATAAATGTGGAACAACAGTTACTTCTACTGAAATCACTGCAACACAGTAAAGAGCGAAGACATTTGAGGACACTGAGAGATGTGAACAGGAACTGTACTTCAGACCGACTCTAAACGTTGTGGTCTGAAACACCGGTACTCCAGTGGTAGTGTACAAACAGCATACCTACGGCATAGAGCCATCGCACAAGCATAACTCTAGCTTTAGAAATATGTCACTTTTTAGTATTCTCACCAAAACCTAAAAATGGAGTATTATTGTACATCAACCATACTCAATGTGTCAGAAAAATACCCCTTAAGCTTTTTCAGAAGGAATCGTGACATATTCCAAAATATTTAGTGCACACATTTGGGGAGCTACACTCAATAAATTAACCACTTTATTTGGTATCTGCAAGATGTACCAATTTTATTCTAATGGAACAGCTTAGCTGTATGTTCTACCTTTAGAACTTTTTTTGATGAAGCCTTTCACATACTTAATCACTGAGGTTGTGGCCATTCCTTGCATTTTGATTGTATAGGCTAGGGGTGTCAAACATACGACCCATGGGCATCAACGACTGGTCCACCAAAGGTTCCAATTTGGCCCACAGGATAAATTGTGAAAATCACACAGAAGACAACTGCAATGTTTTAATAAAAGTAACTGTATTCTTATTTTTTCCACACTCTTTAAGTAAGACTTGTCGACGTACCGCAACGCTGAGACCCAGGACTAAACAGCAGATGTCAGCAATGTGCCGAAACGGGACTTGTGCTTTACAAGAAATTTAGTCCAATCAATGTAAACATTGTCATAATGTAATACTTTGAGTTGCTGTTATTTACAGGCTATTATGGTATCATGCTACTGGTCCAGCCTGCTAGAGAACAAATTGAGCTGCATGAGGCCCCTGAACAAAAATGACTCTGACACCCCTGGTTTAGGTGCATCAACAACGATAGCATTGCCACTGGGTGCAGTCGTGTATCAACCATCTCATCTCCTCAGCTCAAGATAAACTAATTTGCACTGAGACTGGCAGCACAAAACAGATCCAACCCTGGTAATAACATAGCCAGTGTTGTGTGCCAACAGTATTGACATTTCTTGAATAACCACAATGCAGACAGAATGCAAATGCCGGTCCCCTGGGTCTCAGCGACGTGATGTACAGTGTGACTATTTGCGATTCGGAAGCACATCACTCTTTCATTAGGCGATGTCCTAAAAATGCCGCATTATTATTTCACAATACTAGCAGCCTCCGTGCTCATACGTTTGTTCATTATCCCATTCATATATCATGAATACATCAGTCATTTCCATAAATAATAAACAGTGTTCCCCTTCGCTTGAGAAACTAAACAACGTGTGAGGAACTGCTTTAAGCAGACACATTACTCATATATTTAATCAACAGCATTCATAATAGATTGATGGACACACAGTTAGCCTGCTATACCAGAAATACATTTAATGTGTGCCAAGATTTAAAATAATTTTGAAGTCCATTAGGAATGAAGCAAAAAAATATACACCTGTCATCTTCAACATAATGCAGGACTGGATAAACTGGAATGCAGACGACGTTTCAATTATAAAAGGAAAGGATATATGCATTTTTTATATTTTATCCCCGTAACAGTGGCTTAGAGGCTTAGGGCAGTTTGTACGTCCAGTTTGGCTGTCCACTGGTGATCGATTCATGACTCTGTGATAAATGGAGTCGTATAGATCAGGCAGACAGCAGCTTTGTCCGTGGCATTGGGCTTTGATAGAAATGTTACCAGGGCTGCCATTAGCAACCGTAAGCTTTTTTAATCCCACGGGACACGCTGCTGTTGAGAGCCAATCAGGTAGCCAGCTAGTAATACTCTCACTGCACAGAAAACAGAGGTTTGGAGAGAAGGAATTATAGGAAAAAGACAGCAATGCAATTAAGCAGCAAGGTTGGAGTCGATATTGGCTTACACCTACACAGTTACACTGGGGGAAATTTATATCACTTAAAGGCTTTATTAATATATGTCCAAGAGAAATTGGACTTCTGTGCTCCATATGCGTAAATATTCCTAAATGGTTTCACTTTTTGTACCATATATAAGGATTTTAACAGGCGGTTACATTCATGCTACTTGTTTATCTATTTGGTCCTTATTACTGGTTCTAACCCCTGCACAGAGAAGGAGGCCCTAAACCTGTCTCGCCACGTCGATTGTCTTGATGAAAGGCACGAGGCTGGGTGAAGCGGACGGTCAGTTATTGATTATCTGCCAGCACACGGAGGTCCCGTCACTATGGTAACAAGGGTGCTGGCTGTTCACAGTCAATAACCGGGGACCAGATCTAGATCGAGCCCTACGATACACCCCCCTGTCCTGTCTCCATCGGGAAAAAGAAACAACGAGCTGCTTCAGGAATATCAGTAAACTTTTACAATGTGGTTTTTGTTATATCTATCATCAAGCAACAAAACACACTCATCAATCTTTTAGTCTTCCCTGCGTCGAAATCAGGACTATAAATAAAGCATCAAGCTCGTGTTTTAGCGAGGAAAAAATAGAGCTATAAAGAAACATGCTTTCACTGAAGCTGCAAGAGTCAGTATTTTGGCATAATAGGCATTAACAAACAGCTCCAATGCCCCATGCAAAATGGATGAGACACGCCCATGCTGCTACTGCAGATCTCGACAATGTGGCAGATGGATCTCCAAAGTAGGACTGTGTGAGTGTGCGTGCGTTGTATGTGTGGGTGCGCAGCTACCACCTCCGAACTTAGTGTGATGTTAACTGGGGAAAAGGAGAACGAGCTGCACAGCTTCAGCCTCAGAACAACACACAGTAAACACTGGAAGGCTATCGAAACTCACTGATGTTCCAGTGCTTGTAAGGAAGCCACAAAACATAATTACGGAATATAAATCCGGATGTAATACTCATCCACAAAAACACTGCCTTTTCACATCAACAGATATACACAAGGATTCAAGAGCCACAGTCACATACAATACAACACGTCTCTGTACTGGGGGGATACAAAAGAAAAAGCACATTGAGGTATTGTGTTCAAAGTCACGATTTTCACAAGGCAAGGCAGCACTAATACATCACAAAAGCGGAGAGCGAAAAAAAAAAAAAAATCATTTCACACCCAACGTCTTACCAGTCGTCCTCTGCAAAACTACCCTCCTCAGCCTCAGGGACGTGACTGTTGGAGCGAAGTGGGAAACAAAAGTCTTTTGTTAACATGTTCTGTGAACGTGCAGACGCTAAGGCTGGATAAAAATGGGTCTGTTTATGAGGTGTTATGACGAGCATGATGGGTCATACCTCCAGCAGCCAGTTGGTTCACCTTAACACAGAGACTGACATCGCCTGGAAACCCCTTCTCCTTATTAAAATATGTCTTACATCTTGATATCTGTTTAATCTGTACCACAATTAAGTCTAAAAAATGTGGCAGAGAAAACCGTCCCGTAAAACTACAACTTTCATTTTTGTGTGGATTTAATTAAAGAAGCAATGATGTCTACATTTATGAGCCTCACTGGTGACTATGAGGTTATAGCTGCTAAGGCTGAGCTACCCATCCATTCCTTTTTCATGAGTCAGAATTTAATCCATCACTGAAACCATTCCAATTCTGTCTCCCAGTAATAAAAGCTGAAATGTAACTGGTATAAATCAAGTCAGTTAGCAGTTAGGCTTTAATTTGACGGAAGGAGGAGGTGAATTCATCCAGAAAGGTCATTAGACACATCGTAAGAAAATGATGATTGAACATTACATATTTATCAAGTATGGTTATGGTCAAACCACATTAATTATGTTATAGTATTAAAGGAATTTTAAATTAAATAAAACAGAGCAAGTATATATATATATATATATATATATATATATAGTAGGACAGATGTAGCTGCAGTGTTTCGTTGTATACTTTCATGTTTACCAATGATTGTAGCAATACAAGCTAAATGTGGTCAGAGAACACTCTGCTCAAAAACGAGGCACCAAATTATTTTGACATCTCTGCTCCAGCAGACTAACTGCAATGCAGGATTTTGTTAAGTGTATGAAGCGTAGCCGACCAGAAGACGTGCTCCACTGAACATTACTGCTCTCTGTTTGATTCAAGCTCAGTTTGATTCATACTGTGAATGGTTTTACATACAAGTACAGAAACATTGGGAAATTTTGCATTAACAACAAACCAGCCCATCTGCATGCGGGCCAATGTACAGTATAAGACGTACATGGCGTATTTACAAAGTCTACCTATATATTACTGGTATTAGACCCCACAACAACAAACGATAAATCAATTTTACAAAAAACATGTATTTTGGTTGAGCGGTGTCATTAGAATACAGCTAAAGGAATAAGTTTTTCTTTCGTCTTCAGCCAGGAGGACTCTGGAAACCTATTAACCTAAACAGTATCTCTCCTTCAGATTTGGATTCCAATCCAGTGGAATTAATTAATGCCTGCACCCTTGGGGATGACTTTATTAATTACAGCCGCACTTAATTTGTGGTGAGGAACACATGCAGACGGCCGCGTCGGGGATGGGGGTCCTTGTGCGCGTGACTCTGACGAGTCATGCTACAGTATGTGCACATGATTGCTCATTAATTTCTATTAAAAAAATGCACTATTTCGTATTTGTATAACTACATCTGTCCGGCATCTGGTCAGAAAGCTGTGAAACGATGCGTTAAAAAGCACTGCAGAATTTAAAGTTTAATTGAAAACATCTGCCTGCTAACGACTTTAATCCATATTTGATGATTAACCTCAGGCAAGCAGCTGAAAGCTTCTACCATGGAAGTGAAAGGAGGGCACATTATCGAACTAAATAGAACATAAAGGTACGTTCAATGATGAGTTTAGCATGTGTCTGTATTATTACACATTCCCATCAATATAGATTTTGCAAAGAAATTTGTAAAGAAACATCTCAAGTGAGTACATGTTTCACACTGTTGTAAACAAAAGCACTGGACTAAAAATAGTATTTCCCATGTTGACCCTTAATGTGATTGTTCTGGACATGAACCAGCATCAATAAATCACATGTTCTGGAGCTGTCAGAGGACGTCACATTAACAGAAATATTTTTACAGATTTTGTCAAAAATATATCACAGATGTGTTAACACAGATCCACTGATGGCAAAACTGGGAGTGACTGACTCTCACGTGATACAACTCTCAGCCTTCTCACACAAAGATCGACCTTACTTCACTGGAAAAAGAAAAGTGCACAGACGCACTAACGCCCAGAAGAAGAAGAAGGAGAAGAAGAAGAGGAGGAAGAGCAAGCCAAACGATGGCATCATCAAAAAAGCTTTGCCTCATTAGAACCTGTCTTCATCCCCCCTGCTATGACACACTCATCCATATTTATCAGTTACATAAGAGGGAGTCCTCGTTTCAGAGAATCAAAGAAGAACATTTCTACTTGGGATGAAGAGAGGACAGAGTGATGTCTGAACTCAGTCAGTGTTTGTCCCTGACGACCAGAAGGATGGCCTAATTAAGTAAGTGCTGAAAAGCAAAGTAACAGTAAATGGCATTCCACAGAATGAAAGTGAAATACCAAAAATGCCACATCTGCTCTTAAATAGCATCAGGAGGAGTTAAAAGAGATAAACATGAGCAACGATTTTCGAGTCACCGTCGCGCGTACGTTCTAACTGCTCAAAGGGAGCTCATATCGGGGAACCCAGTAAGAAGTCGTCAGTGCTCTCATTTACAATCGCAGCCTAATGACAGTACAGAGAAGTCCAGATAAAGCACTCTTTTGCCCTTCAGTCCGCACTTCATCAATCATGCTTTTAATTGAATCCTAATGGGATTAATCATGTACTGTCACGCCAGCACTTGCTTTGGTGCTGTTCAGACGCTCTGCTCTCCCACTTGTTTTGCATCCTCCGAGGATAATTATATATGCACAAAAATGAAATGATGGGTAGAAAAAAACATTAAGGGCTGATTTAATGAAATGTTAAGTGTAAATGGGTTCGCTTTTAAAAATTCACGTGGTCATGAAACACTGAGAGGAAAAAGAAAACAATTTACACAAACACCTCCAACGTGACAAATGACAGACGAAAACCTGCGAAGGAGACTTAAGCAAACTGTCCCCGCTTGCAAATGTCGGTCCACACCTTTTATTTATAGTTTATGTTGAGAAGAGCATTGATGCAGCTGCTAATAAGAAGGCAAGGGAGGAGGGAGGGTTGCCAGATGTACTATGATGCACACTCTGCATTTAATGAAGGTGATTGGGGAGGCAGCGGCAGAGGATGCACCGGGGGAGGTAGGGAAAGTGGAAAAGGGGGAGGAAAGCAGAACGTACCCATAGGCCACACCGGCAATGGTGCACTTCTTGAACTGCATCACGTTGCAAGTCAGAGTTCCCGTCTTGTCAGAGAAAATGTATTTCACCTGTGAGGGTAGAGAAACACAGAATAACACTAACGGATACGCAGATTATTCTAAATGAGAGATTAAGCTGTAAAGTAAGCATCACCACAGCACATCATTTACCTGGCCTAACTCTTCATTCAGATTGGACGTGCGGGCCATGGCAGGCGTGTTTGTGGGCTCATACAGCATATCAGTGTCCTGAAGCAAATCAGAGAAGTGCAACTTTAACAAAGAAGCAACATTTAAAAGAAAAAAAAAAAAGAAAAAAGATGCTGCACCTCAGTCCCCGCAGGATACACTGAACCAGCTGTGGCTGCCGGGAGGGAAACCGACTGAAAGCTGCTCTAAATGTTGTTTAAACTCACTTTCTAGGGTTTCATTTAAAATTTAATGACTACAGGGGGCTCAGAAAAAAAACTTTCAGCTGATAAATTTGGTGGAGCTGACCTAGTTAGTAAGGACCTATAAGAACACCAGATTCTATTCAATCAACTCCTTCATGTCATCTTTTCACATGTGTTTTGGCTTTGAAGTGCTTCACATAATGTTTGCTGAATTAGGGAAGCTGTGACAGATCTACTTTTGATATAAAGAAGTTTACGTGTGGTATTGATAATCCAGAAATAGTGTCTTATTGCAAAAGACATCACAGAGATTACAACAAAAAATCCTAAGTACTTCCTAGAAAAGTGGTTCGTTTATTGCTGGCTCACTATTGCAACAAGGATCACTTCCTGCCCAGACACTTCCCACCGTCAGACGCCCTTCCAAAAGATGAACTTTGTCTAAACAATGGCCACTTCCTCATAGGGGAAACATTAACGTTCATTTAGAGTCATGCTTGTGTTAACTTCGCAATTTAAAGTTTTGTTCACTCTCATTTTTGCTCAGTTTTGCCTCAACTACAGGGATAGGAAGTATCTGGCTCGGTGCTCTTTAACACCCATCCGTCCTCATTTTGGTACTGATAAGGTAGCGGCTTTTAGACGTTTGTTTTTAAAAAAACACATGTAGATACTAAAATGCTCTGGAGGGTATGAGGGTTCATGACTCCAGTCTCCCCACTAATATTTTATGCCGCATGTAAACACTGAATCATAATACATTTGAAACTTGTTTTCCCTTTGAAAGTCACCTCTGAAAAGTGCACCTGACTCAAATTGAGAGTTCTAATATTGTCATACCACAAACCAGTAGAGGAAGAGATGAAAGAGAACTCTCCTCCGATAATAGCATGTTGAGCTCCAACAGTGGGTGTTTAAACCAAAGATTGGAGCAGTGCCAAGGAAATAGTGTTGACTGGGTCAAGTCAGAACCGTCAGCTGAAATTCTGATGTATTTACTTTTATATCAATACATGTGTAGGACGCGATGGTGATGTTGGGGGTCATTGCAAAATTTTTCCTATTATAGACACGATGAGTTTTTGTCCTCAATGTATTGATGGAACTCCCAATGGGGCTATTATATGGTAGCTCCATGTATTCAAAGATACCCAGAGAATCTGGTGCCTTGAAATTAACTTGTGAAACCACGATTTCCTAAAAAGTGCAGGAAACTCTGATGTTTCAAGTAGATGGGAAAGGTCTCAGTTTCACCACAATAAGACCGCTTTTCACGCAATGTCAGTTGAAAGGACTATAAATGTTCTGGGGCTGAAACTGTTTTGCAATATATTGCAATAAAGTTTGACTCACCCAGTTGATGAAAAAGGCTTGGATGAACTTGATAACCTCCAATGTGACCAGGAGACTGATGGGTATCAGGTTGTTGAACAGGATAATGAAGGTGAGGAAGTTGAGACCAAAGTTAGCTGCCCCGCCATCTATCAAGGGACGAGTTTTGGACAAAGGGAAGTGATACACAAGAGAATCATCAGTGGTGGTTTGGAGATAATAGTTAGTTAAATGAAAATGCCCAAAGCTACTTCCAGCCAGTGATCGACATTATTCCAATCAAGAGAATGTTTTGGGATAATACCGTGCATTAGCTGGAATTAACCATTTCTTCCACCCAACCTCATCGTCTTAGAACTCAGCAACCCGATTAGAAGTCCAATTTAATGTCCCAAAAGATTCACAGTAGCGAACGGGGACTGAAATATCTCGAATGTCATTAGTGTCACAGCAGCAGCCTTGGCATCCAGCATGATCCAGGCAATGAATTCCACAAAGCACTATGCAAAAATGATGCTGGTCCCCCAACTCCCTCCCAAACAATTGGAAATGATCAACTTGTAAACCCACTGACACCAAACATGAAAACAGGAGGGATGTGATTTACCTTTCCTCAGCTTGCAGGAGGTGCAAATGTTACCTTCCTCAACCCAAGCCTTGATTTTAGCATTGTGGTTGAGAGGGCCAGCCCTTCCCCATGACAGAACGATTGCAAAACAAAAGACTGAATGGCACAGAGAGAGTGGCAGAATGGAAGCTACTGCTACAACAACACAGATAGGAGGGGGTACTTGTTCAGAAGTGGGGGGGAAGACAAACGTATCAGATGCTCTCAAGACAAAGGAGGGAGATTCAGTCCATAGCACATTCTCAACCAACAAGAAGTGGAAAAGAGTGGGTGGATTATGCCAGCAAGAAAGTTTGGGTGTTAATGGTGATCACCTCATTTCACTCATTTCTAGTAGCCAGCTCATCGTGTTACGCAGAAATGCTGCCGTCAGATGATAGAGCGATACTGGGTTGGACCAGAGCCATCAGAAAGTCATTAAAAATCCATTTCAAACCAGGACATGCACAGGTTACACAACCACAAATGTTCTCTGATGTCTACTTTTTGCCACAGGGATTAATTTGAATATTAATTTGAATATAAGTCTTAACCATGTTCAAGTAAAAGAATAATTCTCAGGAAGTTGACAGAAAATTGTTTGGTTTCATTATTCAAAGTGATTTTTTCACTGGTTTTACAATTCTGTGTACATGTAGTGATAACTACCTACTACAGCAACAATCTATGCCAAACAGATTGCTCTCAGAGACTGCATTAATTAACCTGTCTCAACGTACAGGCTCAATGAAATGCAACGGCCAGTGTCAGCGCTTTGCGTCAGGTCAAGGTCTGATTGGTTATTCACCGGGCATGCACAGTCGCAGGCTTCTGTGACATAGGTGTGAAGCGTGGTAAGCTAACTCTTCTGTTCTTGTCTGTGTTTATGCTCAAGTGTTGATGAGTGAGTGAAGCTCTGTCAATTTACCAAAATAAAGTGGTGCGAGTAAATTGGACGTTTAAGAAATGACAATGTCCCCACCTCTCTCTTTTGTCACAGGTTGGATAATATGCACTGGACAGAGTCTCAACAACTCCTCATGGAAATAGAATCAGTCTCAAGATGGATGCTTGTTTTATAACTTACACTCCCCTCATCCGTTTGATGTAGCGTCAATTAGATGAGGGTTTTAATGCCACTAGGACAATATTAAAACCCTTAGAAAACCAATAGAAGCCAATGCAAAGTCCTCCAATAGGGGCAGTATAAGTTGTAATGCAAGCTTAAGTTGACCAGGGCACAACCTCTCCTACACAGGCCTATCAGGGTACAGAGTAATGGCCGGAGTGTCACGATAATCACTTTGCATACCAGGTTCAGAGCTTCATCATTACAGACCAAGTGAGAAACAGAGCTGTCCATATTTTGTAATGCCAGTAATATTAAAAGAGATCCATTCCATTTAATGGTTTGAGGATACGTGTAAAAAAAAACTAAGCAGGTTTCCACCTCTACCCCTCCCCTCTCTGTCTATCTTTTGAAAAATCCCCTCTCTGTCTGTCTTCTGTAAAAATCCACACAAGAAAAGAAGGCGGCAGAGGCATTTAGAAAATGTCAGCTCTTGCCCCTTGGGTTGCACCGCATGTTGTGTTCAAGCAATAAACACGCATAAGCCTCCTGTTATGAAAAGCTTCCCGAGCACAACCTCGTCTCCCTTGCAGTCAAAGTAAGTGCTTCTATTCATTTGTTGGGAAAAATGAGAGGGGGGAAGAAAAAAAAATGACGGTCTGAAACTTGGGAACTGCAAAGCGTTTAACGTGGCACAAAAAAAATGGAGGAAAAGTGAGACACTGTTTGCATCAGGCACTGAAAATAACTAGACGAAGGTATAAGAGAGCTGGAGGGGAAAAACCTATCGTTGGATCCCTGGTATGTGCTTGTCCATGGGCCCATACAAAGTAGGGCAACCATATAGGGGGCGAGGGTAGGGGGCTTCATTTGCTTAGCAAAGGCAGAGCTTCAGTAAGGGGTTAGTAAGGGAGGGTCATTCACGGATGGCCAAGGCTTTTAAATGGTTGTTACCTGGAGCTGTTAAAAAACGACAACAAAGAAAACAACAAAATCAAACAGAACATTAGAAAGGAACAAAAAGGTACAGCAGCGCAGTGATATTCAACCATTTCTTCTTTTCATTCACAACACATTTATGCATGTCACAGACGTTTGTTTTTTTTTTCTCATTTAACAGGGAATTCACTTATTCCCACATTGCCACATATTTCACTTGTAATGCGAAACATAGTTTAACTGAGGCAACAGAAAAACGACACGACACATACCAGCATTTACGAACTTAAAAATGACAAAGAAATAAGCTGATATGGACAAGTGAGACAAAATATGTGGAATAAGGTGTGCAGCTTAAGCTGTCGGGACTCTTACAGTTGAGATCCATGTACCAGGCATCATTGCCGTACTGGTACTTCCAGATGGTTTGGCCGATGGAGCAGACCAGAGAGATGGCCAGCAGGCAGCCAAACAGAACCAGGATCTGAAAGTTGGTGATACGCTCGACGTTGGACAGCTTCAGGGGAGGTCGTGTGGAGTTCTGGGTGACACACAGCAGGTTAAACAGTGTAAGTAAGACAACCGTGGAAGCACGAAACAATACTAATATGAATACTAGTATTATTACTGTTTTCCATTCATAACTGCAGTAACACACAACATATGCTTTACCTGCATGAGCTTTGTGTCATGTCCTGTGTACACCACTACACCATGGACCCACTGTGTATTCCTCAGCTGAGCTCCCCTCAGTAAGATCTGGTCTGGACCCAGTGGTACCGTGCTGTAGTGACAAATGTCACCGTCATTAGTGCTTTTAAATACGTGCCCTGTCTCACCCTAAATCAATAAGAGTGACCTTACATACAATCATAGATTTAACATAAACCGACCGGATTCCTTATTGATAAATACGCCAATACTATCATGACCAATAATCAGTAAGACAGTGCTAATTATTGTGTCCTGAGAAGTCAACGGACATTACACAACAACACAAACCAGGACAGAGTCAATTGGCAATTAGCCTCTATTACTAGCTTCTCGTTTTCCACTTACAAGCTAAATTTTTAATTATTACTACAGACATTAAAGCAATATGTGTATAATAAAAAAGTATGGTATATAAGTATAATTTATACACAGTTATACTTTAGGGTGATGTCTCAACAGAATAAAAATACTGTTAACTGTTAAAAGTCATATGAAGCTTTTAGTAAGCATATTCATTCAGAAGCTTTACTGTTATAAATTCATGTTCAATGTATTTTATGCGATGCCTCCAAACAAATATGTAACTGCATATCACTGAAGCAGGTCCTTTGGTTCATTTAAAGTAAAAGTTAATGTTCCCTCATAGTACACTGATATTGGCTCTGCTCCTGCCTAATGGGATATTGAGTGGGTGAGAGGGGCAGGGAGCCAGGCTTGGAGCTCAGCCACTGTGCCCTACCTGTGTCCATCCAGGCGCAGGTTCCCAACAAACTCATACAGATGACGGTTTGGGCTTTCACACTCCATCCGCCCGGAGAGGCGCATCAGGTTGTCAATCTCCTTAATTTCTGCGGTCATCTGGAGACCCTGTTGGTGTGGATAGAGCCTCATCAATGCACTTGAACGTTTTAGTTCTTAATGTATTGAGTGTATGAAGAGACACTAAACAATCACCTGTCTGATTTTGAGGTTTGTTTCTCCATCCAAGTTAGATGTTTCAATGTAGCACATCCCCTGTGGTTCACTGTTGTGGAGGGAGAGGATACAGACTTGGTGTAGTAGTAGCATGCAAATATATACTACATTATTTCTAACCTCTGCTCAAGTACTAATTATTTTCCAATAGCAAATTTCAACAATCGATAACTAAACAACTAAATGTGACAGAGACATTGGCTACAAGAGCAGGAGACAAACAAAGATGTTGCATGTCAGCTAAAGAGGTCTCCCAGGAACACGAAGCTACATCAGTGTTCGACTGGTTACCTATTTAATGTACACACAGCATCTTAGCTTGGTGCTGCCCCTGAGTTTAACTGTAGCCGAGGGCTGAGATAGGGAACATATCACAGTGGGGAGGTATGAGCACACCGAGCACAACAAACGCAGCAGACAAATGAGCCTCCCAAAGACTCTGGGCATAAGCACGGAGAGTTAGAGCATGCCGGTGGTTAAGGTGGCTGGGTAGCTTCTCTTTTATTAGAGCAATTCATTCACACCAACGACACTGAAGCTCTGTTACAATCAGTGAGAGGTGTAGAATGTTTCTGCATAAATCCAAGATGGCTTTCGCCTGTTTATCTTGGAGTGTGACCGCATGCCAATGTCACATTAAATGTCACATTCAGTGGCGCGATACAGGCCATGCAAGGTAAGATTATGGAAAATGTGGAAATTATGGATCATGTTCACGCAAATGTCTACAGTTGGAGTGTGATGTAATATTACATGTCTCCATTCACTCTGAGCAATGTTAAAAGATTCAGCCAAACATTTAAAAGGGTCAATGGAACATGTATAAAGGGCCTATGTGACTGCGGCCAAACCACAGAGCAGAGGAAATGTAAAAAGGGAAGTTGACTAAGATATCTGGTTGCTGACAAAATATTCACAGGGCCCTTACTTCCTCAAGTGTGCAAAATAATTTTTTTGTCAGAGCTAAAATATACACATGGTCCCTATCTCTCCCACTGCTGTTCTGTTGGTAATGTTGCCGGTTTCCTGACCTGGACGACAGTATGACGAGGTCAGCCGGGAGGTGATCCCCATTTGCCGCTCTGACTACTTCCCCAACAGCCACCTGATATTACGTTACGTGGACCAGCAGGGGGCGAGAGAGAGGAAGTGTGGCAGTTGTTGGAACGAGAGGCAGGAGAGGGGGGAAATAGAAGGTATGGAGAGGATTAAAAAAAAAAAAAGAAAACAGACAAACATATAAGGGGAGAGAGACATCTGTGTCAGTTTTAGAGCGATGAGAAGAGCACAATGATCAGTCCTGTATGAGCAGAGGTACGGCCGCTCGTCCGTTCTCCCTTTCACAAAACCATTTAGAAAAACACATGCCAAGGAAATTGCCGCTTGACAATATGCACCAAATTAGAAGTAAAAAGTCCAAATGGTTTTTTAAAAGGTGAAGGAGGTAGGTAGGTTGCTATGATTGATCAAATTTAATCCAAAGTCACATTAGCACTGAGCCACCTAAGGAAATGACGGTTGCTAGAGAAGACTGAAGAGAATCATCTTACATTAAAAATACATAAAAGTCATTTTTTACACTTATATTACGACTCATTTATTATTTAAACCACTTTAGCAATGTTGACTGTTGATGCATGATCCAACCATCACTTCCTTAGCATGAGCTCAGACAACAAGAACGGCAGGAAGAGAACACATTCCCTGCAGTCTGGGAGCAGGGCGGACTCCAGTACCTGGATGATAAAATGACAGCGTCCGCAGGTACGAAATCAGTGCCATTAACTCTAAAAATATCGCCCGTTTCAACCTGTGAAAATAAACCGGTTACTGCCGAGGGCTGCCCACACAACAGCATAAAAGAGAACATGAGGAGATCACATCTGGAGAGAGAGAGTGAGCAAGATGGAAAGTAAGTACATCAAAGTGCTGAAACAGCTGGAGTCTTTTTTCCATTACTGCTGAACAGGTGCATGCACGTTCTAGCATTCAACAACTAGAAAAGAAAAACAGAATTAATCAGTATGTTAAATCGGTGAAATGGTGAGAACTGAGTGGTGATGGATACGTTTACTAAAAGATAAAAACTCATATTTTCTGCTCCATAAGTCACAAAACTGACAATTAAGAGCTAGATGTTTGCAGGGCAACAGACGAGTTTATCATTTTGGCCTCATTCATTCTGCCCTGAAAGAGTTACTCGATAGAGGAACTTGGAGGCCAAATAAAAATTTGGGACAGAAGCCGGTTTTACAATATGCATGAAGAAGATGCAAAAACCATGAATTATTTAAAACGTGACTTTTTGGGAAACCTTCTATGGGTATAAAACGATGGGACATTCACAAACAGATTCAGGAATTCAACAGTGTGTCTATTAGATAATCATGCCCTAAACCTCATTCTTGAGGAGCTCCGATATCATATTCTAACTTTTGTGTTTTGTTTCACTTTAGCTGCTACTATAGTAGTGCACTGTGTGGGTGTATAATTTAATTCAGAGATCTCCCCCACACACCACCAATCTATTCATTTCATTTATTTCGTTCATCCAAATACAGTCCCCTCCAACAGTATTGGAACAGCAAGGCAAATTCCCTTGTTTTTGTTGTTCACTGAAGACATTTGGGTTTAAGATCAAAAGATGAGTATGAGACAAGAGTTCAGAATGTCAGCTTTTATTTCCTGGTATTTACATCTTGATGTGTTAAACAACTTAGGATATATAAAGCATTTTTAGGTGAGCAAAAGTAATGGAACAAATAAATTTAAAGTAAATAACATTTAATATTTGGTGACATAACCCTTGCTTGCAATGACTGCCTCCAGCCTGCGATCCGTCGACATCAAACTGTTGCGTTCTTCATTTGTGACACTATTCCAGGCTGGTATTTACATCTTGAAGGTATCAATATCAAATATCAAATATAGAGGCCATACCAAACGTAAACCCCTCATCAGCAGTAAGAATCAGAAGCCAGATTGAAATTTGCAAATTACAGAGATGAGCCACAGAAGTTCTGGAACACAATCTTATGGACTGATGAGACCATGATTAATCTTTACTGATGGAAAGGCCAAATTGTGGAGAAAGAAAGGAACTGCTTAAGCTCATCTGTGAAGCATGGTGGAGGTAATGTCATGGCTTGGGTGTTCATGGCCGCTTCTGGAACAGGCTCATTAATATTTATTGATGATGTAACTGATGATGGTGACAGCAGAATGAATTCCTAAGTGCACAGAAACATTTTGTCTGCCAATTTAAGGAGAAATGCATCCAAACTAATGGGGAGGAATTTTATCATGTAGCAGGACAATGACCCAAAGCACAACGACAAAACAAAGGACTTCATCAGGGAAAAATGTGGGAGGTTTTAGACTGGCCAAGTCAATCAGCTGACCTTAACTCAATTGAGCAGCATTTCACCTCCTGAAGAGGAGACTGGAGGGAGAAACCCCCCGAAACAAACAAGAACTGGAAGAAGCTGCGGTGAAAGCCTGGAATAGTATCACAAATGAAGAATGCAACAGTTTGGTGATGTCGATGGATCGCAGGCTTGAGGGGGTTATGTCACCAGATATTAAATTTAATTTACTTTAAGATTATTTGTGCCATTACTTTTGTTCAACTGAGTTATTTAACACATCTAGATGCAAATACCAGGAAATAAAAGCTGACATTCTGAACTCTTGTCTCATACTCATCTTTTCAGTGAACAACAAAAACAAGGGAATTTTCCTTGCTGTCCCAATACTTTAGGAGGGGATGTATGGTAGATTTCTATAGTCATGTAATTATCATCTCAGGAGTTAAAAAAGAAAAATGTTTACACACGTTCTCCATATCCTGCTGTTAATTTAGTTCTCAAGAAATCAATTGTTTGGTATTGCTGTTAGCAGAAAGAAACATTCAGCTTATGTTGCACTGGTTCATGCTGAATGCAGCTTTGAAATGAGGAAGTAGCATTACAAATTATTAAACAGTCTGAATGCACATAATTTCTGCAGTGCCTGGTGTTTTTTTTTTTTTTTATCTCCACACCCTCTGCTTTTTTGCTGAACTTGTTTCAGCCACGGTAATAAAATTGGTTATGAGGGAAGAGAAGAAGCTGCTCTTTGTCCTCCAGCACGGCCTTCTAATGGCCGTTCACATGGAAACACTGGCTTAATTAGTTCAGGCTGGACACTAAAGGGGTCCGAGCGTTTGTGTGAGTGTGTGTAAGTGAGGTTCCTCCTAATGACAACAGCACCATCAGTGGTCAAAACTTTCACCGTGAATGATATGGTTTCTGATGTAGAGGAGCAAATGAGAACTAGTTAACACGGCCATTAGTGAGTCATTGTGGCTACATACCTTCTCCCAGTGCACAATCTCCCAGGCACCATTCCTCAGCACTGTGGTGAGTAATGAGGGGGGGGAGAAAGAGGAAGTCAGCAAGAAGAACAATGCAGGACAATTGTTAGAAAACAAAAATGACATTCATTCATTTCATTCATTTCTCACTGTCATATGTTACAATACAAACTGTTTTCATTGAGACTTTGTGGCACGTCCACACTACACTGAATACTGTGGTATGTTTTCTAACATTTGGTCTTCACTGAAAAACAAAGGCTTTTCAATACCTTGACATTCCTTTTTGTTGACAACATTGTCAGCATTGTGCCGTTTCTGAAAAGAAAAGAAAAAGAACGCACATTTCACACATGTAGTGATGTGATATACAATCACGTCGTAAAGATCAAAGTGAACAAGAAAGAGAAGGACAAATGAGAGAGAATCCTTCACATCGACACCAAGAGGGTTTATCCCTGAGGGGGAAATCCATTGGATGCACATTAGGAACAAATAAGGACAAAAACTAACCTGTCATACAAAAACTGACTATCCTGCATTACAGAAAAATACGTCTATTACATTTTAATTGCTAAAAATGTACCAAGAAAGCGGACACTGTACGCCATGACCTACAAATAGTATGATACTGTCAGTGGGACTGTACAACCTTTTCAATGCACATATCATATCATTCATTTTTATTATCCAAACTATTTTACATTGCAATCACTAGGTTGAGTTTTCATATCTGTGGCCTGGAATGGAAATGATGACACTACACTACAGCCCATTCATAAGATTAGATATATTAAGTCCTTTATTGATCCGCCCTGGGAAAAGAGTAGCCCACAGGGTCAGACAAACAAGTACATACGCAGTATAAAATAAGTAATAATAGTCTTTAGTAAGAAGGGTGCTCTAGAGCAGTGGTTCTCAACTGGTCTGACTTCACCATCACCACTTAATGAGCTGGGACCCAAATCAAAGAAAAGTTTCAACTTCTCAAGTTTGAAAACACAATGAAAACACAAAAACGACAACAGAGCCACGCACAAACACGAAATACAAAGGTCCAACTACTGAGAGGTTTCAAAAAGACTCAAACTATGCACTCTTAGTTGAGTGCCCACTTACACCAATGTCTTATTAAAACCATTCAGTCACTTCTTCAAGCATTAATCATAAGGCTGACATGACAAAACATTTCACTGACAGCCATTTTTCACAGATTCAGTTGGTGTTTTCATGCAAAATACATGAAATCCATATCTTATATAACCTGCATCATACCTGTGTGTTGCTGCTAAATTAACATATGTAAAATGTTAAGGTTTTGTGTACCATTGGTACTTTTGATGGAATGGAAAACATACAAACTTTGTCCAAAAATGGGGCCGTTTTATTTTTAAGGCATTTTGTGATGTGCAAGTTGAACAGAATATTAATTTAAATAATATATACTATGAATAAGAAATAAATTAACCGATATAAAATACAATTCACAACAAACTACCATAAAACACACACACAAACACACATATATAACTTTCAATTTTTAAGTGTTTCAAAAACACCTTGCAACATTACACTTTTAACAGTTGTTCTGCAAATAGTGTTGGGAACGGGACTCATGGACTCTGGGCTGGGAGTCTTCTCTCCTTGGATGCTGCTAACTTCGCTAACAGCGGCAGCAAATGTACTTGCCGTGAGGTCTCGCAGGCAGTACATTTCTCTGCTTTTTTTAAAAGAAAAAAAAATGCTATGCGTCGTCAGATGTCTGATGAAATTCGACATATCTCTTCAAGCACTTGTAGCAGGTTGCCGATTCTGCATCTTTTGAGGTAAAGTAGCCAAACTTGTGTACTGTTACGTAGCGTCTGGTTACTACTGTTTGCATCAGCACCGGTGCCGTTATGATACTGAGTATCCGTACCCATCCCTAGTGTCACCCAGCACCTACTGTGGAGGAGTGTGGATCGATGACACTGCGTTTTTTCTGGACATTTTTTGAAAACAGACCTGCGACTCATTCTTGGATCACAACCAACCAGTTAAGAATCGATGCTCTAGAAAAAGTTAAATGAACTACCAATTATTTAAATGTGTGAAGTATACGTTGGAATTCCACCATGGAGATATATAATACATCCTCATGGTAAAAGGAAAAATCAAGGAGAAATAAAGCAGTGAAGTTCAGTTTGTCATGGCTCAGAAATATTCCAAAAAATAACAGGTCAATATCGACATTACTTGTTGCACAGATTATGTTGATTTAATGACTCAAATGGGTAAAACGTGAGGATTTTCTGCTTTTCTCAATTTAATATGATTATAAATTAAAAATATTGTGACAGCTAAGAGGAAATTTGATGCGAGGCTGTTTTTTCTGGAATTTATAGACAAATCAGTGAACTAAGACACGAGGTGCATCGCATTCACGGCACGTCTGCCTACAAACTATTTATATTGTGTGTGATAACATCAAAGTACAAATCAGCAGCATTACTTCCCCTCATGTCCCTCTTGTTGGCTGAACAGCCATGCAATCAACTGTGACTTCAACAGCTGATTCCAAGAGACAGCTTGTCAACTAGCATCACGCTGAGTAATAATGTGTGGCTGCACCCATCTCATGTAAATGATCGCTGTGCTTTAAAATCTGTCTCGTGAAAGCAACGCGTGCTACATCTGATTAGCACGGAGAGGACACATCCACTCTGCTAATTACGCGTTCACCGCAAGAAAAGATCCATTCTCATTTAGTCGAATTCAGTTTAAAGCTGAGTTAGTTTGGCTTATTTTACAATAGCTAAAGTCTTTGCGCCAATCACTGACAAAACAGAGCCACAAAAGGTGGAGTGACACATTTTCAGTCGGTCACAAAAACATCTGCCCAACGCTACAACTGGTATCTTACGATTTAGTCTCATGAGAACTTCTCCCTCATTTTATGCTCCAGCGTGTCTGTTTCTTATACATCCACTCTTATCCCCACCCTCTTCCTCCAGCCTCCAGCTGAATCAAATTTGATTCAATATCCCTGCAACGTGCTGTAGTGTCTAATGAATAGGCTGGCTGTGTCACATGGCTTCAGCCTTTCACCAGCTCCACTATGCCCAGAGAAAAGTTTGCAAGTAGAGACCTTTACAAAGCTCATTCATCATTGCTGTCAGCTAATTTCATTCATCCACACTATTAGGGCTGGCTGCACAGACCCCCCCCCTCTATTAGCTATACTCTCTTTGTGTTTATATGTTACTCCACTGCTTTTTGGTTCTCAAATTCCCTCGTTGTCTTCCTTTCTCTCTCCTTCTGTCCTGATGGAGTACAGGAGATACTGTATTCAGATGATGTGTGTAATCACAGTGCAGCAGAAGGCACGTGGCACAGAGGTTATGCGTAAATACTGCAGTATCAGGCCTCTGTAGACTCCAGACGAGGAGGGAAAATATAAAAGCAGCGAGAGATTAAAGCAGCATCTGCGGGGTTGCCTTGATTAACCTGCTTATAATGTACGACTTCAGCATAAACCTAATGAGACAGTGAGTGGTAGTGAAGGACTTTTAACTACTCAAAGGTCTTTTAACTGCAGTTGGCTTTTCAGCGTCACCGTGAACGTATTAAGACAGTGTTGCTGTGTTAAAGTGCGATGCAGACTATTGTGAAATACGCTGCAGCTCAATTAAAAGTATTTTATTTCTGTTTTTCTGTATTTTTTAAAGCTGAAATGTAGCTACTACTTCAAAAAAAAGAAAAAAGAATCAGCCCACTGCCGCAGAGGCAGCCAGCCACACAGCGACGTACGTGCTGTGTTGTGGGTGTCGGTGGTGCGTGATTCATGAAGTTAGGGGTCGATGTTGCCCTGTCAGGTCAACTTGTGAGGGACAGCGCAGTACAGGGAACAGACGTGTTTGCAGGTGACCTTCAGCAATAAAGACGGAGTCATCACCGCTCTGTTCCCATGATTTTCACAACAGGCCGGGAGAAAAAGTGCTGCGCTGGTCCCTTCAGCACGAGATAGAAGCTAATAGTATAGAGTAACTGTCCACTGGGACCTGCATACAGGATCGCATTGCAGGGTCACTGCAATACAGTACAATGCAACATTCCCTCACTTAGTTCAGACAGATTGGAGCGGATCACTGGAGAACAGCACAGCATACTGAATGTGACTTCTTTTAACCAAAAACAAAAGACATCCTGCCCTTTTCAAGCATCTGTTCAACAGCTCAAACTTGCTCAGAGGCAGACAGTTGTTTTGTTTTGTTAGCACTAACTGCCTTTCTACATGAGCACTCAGTATCTAGGTTAATTGACTGAATGAGTACTCTGGGTGCAGTAGGCACAGCTGTGACCTCTGAAATGTGTGTGTGTGTGTGTGTGCATGTCTATATGCTGCGGAGCTTCCTGCTGTGGTCACATAACCATCACTGCCTACTCTTGGTTTCACAGTTCAACACTCAAAACGAACAGTAACAAAGAGAAGAGACTCTGCACACTCTGTACACAAGACAATTTCACATAAGGTTTATTGGTTCAAATGAGGATACCTAGACCTAGTTCTGATTTTACTTCATGTATGTCATGTGCTGAGACACCTGGCCTCTGTTAGGTAGTGTTAATTGCATTTAGTATTGGAGTACATTGATTATATTGAAGATTATGATGTTTGACCAAATGCAAATCTTTGGAAGTGTGTTGATCGCCCTTTGATAGTTGCTGACTACACGATTTCTTTAATCAAGGTCTTGCTGATGTGAATGTATTAATTCCCACAGTAACCATGTTTTTCCAGGTCAGATGATGGCTCACAGGTAATATTACCTTTAGACAACATCTTCTGAATGATACATGATACAGCGAAATGTATATTTGAGCCTTGCATATTACTTTTTATCCACAGGAAGGGAGGTCATAATACAAACTCATATGAAACAATGCTAGAGGTTCGTCTTACCAGGTCCTCAATGATCTCTTTGACTGCAGCCACCACCAGGATGAAGAGCAGCGGCACCAGTGTGGTCCAGCGACCAGTCGGAGACACATCTGGGATTTGCTGATGGAGAAACGATAAAGGGACACTGAGACAAATCTTGGCCACTTTCTTCTTCTTCCACTTTTCACATTTATTGTGCAAATAAAGCAAACAACAATCAGGCTGTGTCTGCTAGCATCCAGTAAAAGAGGAACCATCAGAGAGTGTTGGCTCACATTACACACCATTTTTATCTGAATTGAATCATCTCACATCAACATGCATGCAATTGCTAATAAAAAAAAACTATAAGGCTCTATTTTCAGTAACCCAGTTCTCAAATTTTGTAAATTGCACTCCACTTAAAAATAAATGGAAACTTAGACATGTATCCAGGACAAACAAGTCTCTTAGTACTATTATAATGCTCCCATTACCATTGAATGATTAATTATTTGGCTACTTGTGGTTTTTCCAAATTAACAGTCAAATGGCGTATAATCAAAGCCAAGCCCCGGCCACAGGAGGCCGTCACTGTTACACTGCTCAGAGGAAACTTGAACGAAATAGATCCCCTTTCCCTCTCATCTGCATAGATGTTTTATTCAAGGTCGCAGCATCGACAGGGCAGGTAATGAAGATTCACACTGGCTGCTTTTCAAAGCAGCTACTTCAAGGTCACTGGATAGAGCTCTTTCCATCCTCGGAGCTCTCCATTAACGTATGGTAGGATAGCACAGGCAGACTTAGTGCTATGAAGCCTTCCTTTCTTCCATTATCTAATCTTTCCCGGTAATTTCAGAAAACCTGAGATGCGGATTTAATAATTGGTGGATGAGGTTTTAAGTGTACTCAAAAGGGATTAATGTTGATCTACACAGGCCAACTACTCTGAGCCACCTTAGGTAGCTTTGCTTTGTTCTGCTAAATCAAAACAGTGATGCTGAGATGAGTGGCTACAGACAGGTTGTAATGAATACGTGACTAGAGGCCATAACCAGAGAGACTACATTTACATGTTTTTTTCGACCTGTCTGAAATAATTCTGATTAGAGATTCCAACTTAACTGCTTACATTGACACCAAACAAAATGATGCCCAAAGTAGATGCCCAAATATTAATCAGAATAGGATTTTCTTAACTTGCACAATCAAGTAACTTGGCCTACTGTGCAGGGATAAATCTATAATAGATTTATAGACTCACAATTACTTTTGACCACATTATCAAAAGGAGAATTATCTCAAAGAGTTCCCTCAATCCAGTTAAAATGCCCTTTCTATTGGGTCGGAATGGGCGAGTCTATTCCTGACTGAGCAGCACAAGGTATTTTCATTATGACTGGTCTATTTGTGGAATACTAACGTCCATGAAAACACAACAACTGAAACACTCTGCATCAGGAGACGCGTATCCTACTAGTGGCTCTCAATCAATCTGAATGTTTATGTTCGTTGCCCACGTCCCTTTTCACATGTCAAGTACAATGCAATGCCTGTACTGCAGTGTAGTCGTAGTATTACACAGACGTACTAAAATACAGCTCTCCCAGGCTAAGCATTGCATATTTCATGGCATTTCTGGGGGATGTAATATGTATTATTAGTGTGTTGAACCTGTAGGTAAATGTCATTTCTTTTTACGGCCGGGACACATGGTATTACATGTATTATTCATTATGAGGATATATAAAGTACTGGGCCTGTGTGTGTGTGCTTATCTGTGTGCATATGAAATTACAGACATGACCTAGGGAAATAGGGGCTAGGTCATGGCAAACAGTAAATTAAAAAAATAACACAACACAATTAATTGGAACGAAGCAGAATTTTGAACAGGAGAAGAACTGTATGCCATGATACTTACCTTTGTATTTTAAATATATGTATTTAACACAGCTAAACATATCTTACCTGCAAGAGTGCAATGAAGAGGAAGAAGGCGTTGGCCGCCCTTCTGAACTGTGAGTAAAGGAATCGAGGGAGGAAGGTGAGGACGTTGTATTTGGCAGTGCTGTAGACCGGATCAGGCAGCAAACAAGATGAAGGGTGGAACCAGGAGACAAGAAAGAGAGAAAACAAAACAGATTAGATACCAAAATCTATTGACACAAACGCACACAAACCGATTCTAACATATTAGATTACATTAACTGATAAACAGTGCCTATATTCATATAACTATTCAAAGAGGTCCTAGTAGAGGAGTGTGCGCCCATGTTTGCATGTAAGACTGATGAAAAACAGAGACTCAGTGATCATAAGAAATAATTAGCAGGAGGAAGGGATCTGGATCTAAATGGCTCCTGGCAGATATGAGCTACGTTGCCTGCGCTGCAGTGGGGCTGCTGGTGATGGTGGTGGTATACTGAGGCCCCACAGGCAGACCTCCAGCAGTCTGATTTACAGCTGTGTTAAAGGGCCAGTCAGAACAGCCACTTTGCGAGATATATACCATGATGTACGGCAAGCCGCTGGCAGCGCTTTGCCTACTCACGCGCACACAAAAGCCTTCAGACACGCACAAGCAGAAAATCAGAGTATAGCCTCCAACTCGCTCGAAAGCGACCAAGCATATGGAGATCAACACGAGCGAGGTCGCACTTTTCCTTCACTTACATTGAATCATGTCAGACAAGCACATTTTCTGCGTTTTCACTCGAGGCACGTCCACAAGCAGGATGTAAAGATATGGAAAATTGGACGAGCCTTGAACTGAGTGCCAAAAAAAAAAAAAAAAAAGCCTTTACAGTTACTGTCATCCTGGCAGCCTGATACAGTGGAGGTGACAAAGTGACAAAGAGCAAGGCATTGTTCTGACAGCATCACGCTGTAATACCAGCCTCAGAGAGAAACAAGCGTCAAGTGAGACCAGCTTTCCTTCCTTCAAGTCTAGACTTGAGGTACGATCAGTTCAGTCTGTGTGACACAAACATTCATAATATGTGTAAATGGTTAAAAACAAAAAACTCCATTAAAGAAGAGAAAAATGAAATGATATTTAACCAATTTAGGGGATTAAAATATGACTTTGAAGTGGTTTTATTTCTGTCACTCAGACTCAGAAAAAATTTCAAAGTGCAGAGTTTTCAGCTACACGTTTAAGAGCCGCGGCACAACTAGCAGACAGTTGGCCATTTCCTATTCTGCCTTCGACTTTTCAGCCGATTCAGCACTTTGACTCTGGGGCACAATGACTCAGTCAGAGACATCGCTCTAATTTGCTGTGGAGCCCAGAGGACCAGTAAGAAAAGAATTGCCGGAAGAAAACAAACCCACACATTACACTCTTCTTGTTTTACATCGTTATCTCGTTCACACACACACGTTTATTTTCCCAAGGACATGATCATCTAAATGGAATGAATTTAAGAGCACCCATGCTACCTGCTGGTGTTAAGACTTAGGTCCTTTCATGAAGGTGCAGGATGTAGACTACCAGTCAAAAGTTTGGACACACCTTCTCATTGAACTGAATGAGGAGGTGTGTCCAAACTATTATTCCCTGCAGAATTGCAATTTTCTTTCTTTTCTTTTTAATTTTTTTTTTTAACGAATTATCTGATGGTGGATCTGGTTTTTAATTTTTGCCTATTAATTATGACATGACAAGACTAAATTAATCTACGTTGAGTATAATCACCAGTCACGTACATGAGCCTAATACTTTCTATTAAGTACTTTAGCATCCATAATTTAAAGCCCATTACAATAACATGAGAGCCTTCATGTCTGTACAGTGAGAACCCACCGGGTATTAAACACCTGTCTGCTAATGCATAGTTATTTCTTTTGCATCCCCTGAGATACAAAGACAAAGTGTCTGTAGCTCTGATGCAAGTTAGCCTAAAAAACACATTCTCTTTCCAATGCAGTTGTTATATTTTCTTCTCTCATCTCATCTTTAGGCCATGTCTAATCTCTCATTGCTCCAGCACACTGGATAACATCCTCCACAGAGCCGGGGCAACACAACATTTCTTAATGCATGATTATGGATCTTACATTTTATTTCCTGGCAGCATGCTGAGGATCAAGATTACATTAGAGGAGTGCTTCCTACACTCACATCCAGATATCCAAATTATTACCACGAACCAGAGATCAGAGGACATTCGATCCACAGTCAAATGTTTAAGCAATTAGCAGCTTCACCAAATTTCCTGTGGAAATTTACGCAAACACTGAGGCTGAAAATCAGCAATTTGTTGATGAATTTCACTCAAAATACACTGCGAGTATTTTAACCCTGCAACACTATCCCATCATCCTACTATTGAACGCTATTGATGGTGCTGAGTTGCAGTCTGTTTTTATACAGGCTATACACATCTGCAGTACAGAGTATGTAGCACATGAGCTGTGTTCACTGCATATGTATTACAATCAAGAATACAGATTTCATTGTTGCAAAACAGTTCTTTCTACTGCGTTATTATTAGTGGTGTCGTCAAAGATTAGTCGGTGTTGATTTTCTTTCAATAGACAAAAAAACAAACACTTCTGAATTTATTTCCTGTTGGCAAGTCATCAACCGTATGTGGAATGTGTCTATGTATCATGGCTGTTGCGCTGCTTTCATCTGTTGCCTGGTTGTTGTGTCGGCCACCAAAAGCACAAACTTGGAAAACAGTGGCAACAAATATACAAGTAAGCTTAAAGAGGTGCACACAGTAAAAGACTAGCAGTAAAAGACTAGTAATCCCAAACATCTGATGCCAGGAAACACTGTCCAAGGCAACCAGAGCCTTGAACATTCACTAGAGACAAGCAACTAACTTAATATGCAGAAATTACATCAACCAAGGCCAACAGCTTCCACCATCACGGTCAATTGCCACAGATCATTTGGAGAGTGACATTAGTTGCCATGAAGAACAATGATGTAAGTCAATCCTTGTACCACTAATTTTCTAGGTAAACACAACAGCACACGTAGCTCAAAGTAAGTCGAATAACTGGTTTTACCAGATGATCTCCTGGTAAATAAACCTCAATCAAAGATAGGACAATATGCGCATTTGTAACTTGTACACAAATATATTTTACAAGGTTAATGTCACAGACAATTATTATATTATAACAAGAAGCTCAAAAATAAAGATATAAAAATCCTCCCAGTATACTGAGCAATATGTATAAACGCCACAAGTAGTTCATGTGTGTAAGTGAGTAAGGCAAATTAAGAGACATTGTGCAACACAAAGTCATTTGTAATGTGAGTGGGTCCTTGTCTCCATGTCTGTCTCTGTCTATTCAGATCTCAATTGTCCTTTGTTTTCCACACAAGACATCCACATTTCATGGATGCTCACCGGTAAAATGGTTTGCACAGCCACTCCTGTTTACCACAGGATAAGCTGTCAACATCTCAGTAATTAATCACCTTCACGTTACAACCAGGTCTGCCAGCGAGCAGAGCAGCTGAACAAATAATCCGCAGCAAGCCTTACACGTAATACTACAAGCGGGCAGCGTACAGTGTTCTACTGCTGCAGAGGAACAGAGGGAGATCAAGTGAAAGCGAGGAAAGTGTTTTCCGTCTGCTTGGAAGACTAGATTCACTATTTATCGCCGACCCTGCTCCTGTAAGAGTCTCCACAGGTCACTCTGAGACAGGAACCGATTCCTGTTCAACAAATTAGATCCTTAGAACAGCCTACAGCCTGCGTCTTCAAGGCCCGAGGATAATGTTCGGCCAGATTTGAAATTCAAAAACTAAAAGGGCAAAGAGGAAATGCATTTAAAAGGGGAAGCGATCTTAATTTCATTAATTAACCATTTGTCAAGGCACAGCACACAAGATAGTTTCTGTAAAAGCTGAGCTGTAAACATTCCCACTGCTTTATGTCCTCTTATCTGACTATATCTGGTATAGCATCTAGATTAGCTGTATTGAATCTAAGTGATTCTGACTCAACTAGGAGGGTGACAGCAACAGTCATGTGTGTGCAACAGTATTCACATCTGTCTAGAATAATAATGGTATCATTTCTTATTAGTTACAATTTCGTTCCTTATTTTGACCATAATTCCTGTTTAGCTTTGGCTATAAAATAGAAGAATGCACTATTTAAAGCCTCTAGTACTATTTAAAATATAAGTAGAAGGAGTTCATCATAGAAAAGGCCATATTACAAGTTATTTCATTGAATTAACAGTAACTCAAACATCATCCATATGGTTCTCCAAACTGAAAAACTTTGACTGTAAATGTTTGTTGACATGTGTTTGATAATAACAAAAACTGAAACTGATGTCAAATAATAAAGTATAACATCTAAACTAATCCATAAAATGAGCTTAAAAAAACAACTGAACAAGTGAGAATCCGCTTCCATTTTCATACGGTTGAGTCATTTAAAAGAAAAAAACTGTAGTAAAGAATATATTTTGTGATTTCATCAGCTGCTTGCATCTGTTATTTGTTATATGTCAATACACAAAGCTGACCAAACAAATGGCTGTTAGTATTCCTGTTTAGTTTTTAGCTGTGTGTGTGTAAGTGCATACATACTGTATCTGAAGCTACTCATGCAGCACGAATGCTAACAGTAATATTCCTTGACAGAGGACAGTCTGACCCAACAGTCTTGGCCTTTAATGCTAAAAGCAGTGCACTCCTACAAGAGGAGCAAAAGGATAAAAAAGGCCAGCAGGGAATATCTGTACTAATGTGGCCCTGGTGATAAAAATCTTGCCGGTATTTATTAAATATCACATGGCTAAAGGGGGCTGTCAGGGCTGTACCTGTGGAACGTCTCTGCACCACTGTTTCAACTATGGCCCTTGTAACTGACAAAGTGAAGTGTTCCGAGAATTTTAAAGCGACGCACTATCAGTGAAACATCTTTCCTCATTCGATTCAGAGAAAAGGTGCGTCCAAACTTTTCACCTGTAAGTAGGTGAATGCAAGATTTTAAAGGGAAATAAACTGCAGATCTGTTTGAAATTAACTCACTGCTTTGCAGTCACAACAGAGAGCTCAGAAAATATCTACAATATGTGCTTAAAATGAATGGATTATTCGCCATTAGGAAGTGTTGACTTGGCTGACATTTCGGTACTAGCTGAGCAGCCAAAACATTTGATTCATTTCAGGCATTAGGGCATTTTAAAGGTTCACTTCCATCCATGCAGGTGAAAAACTTGACGTCACATGTAGCGTCAGCACAGAAACAGAGCTAAGCGGCGGTAATTAAAAATTCAGTTGCACCGAAATAAAGAAAGTTTGCATCAGCGCCAGCGCATTATTGTAGTATCGGTACCCATCCCTAGATACTAGGTGATGCACGATGCACTGGAGATGGGTAAAAAGAAGGGATGAAGCCAGTGTTCTTGTCTTAATTCACCACAACAAGCATGCTATTCTGCAGGTCACCGCGAAAAACACTGCTGACCTCTGGGTTGTCAATACAACTCAAAAATAGCAGCATTTCACTCCAAGGGGAAGTTTCTGTGGAAAAACAGCTGAGCTAACATTTTTAATGTGACAGGGGAAATGCTGGATTGTAAGTTTTAGGGGTCCGTATATTATTTGGCTCATATGAGGCTTTCTTTACAGCAAGAGAGAGGGTTACATACATATTCAGCAGCTGTACACACAACGCATGCAGTATGTTCGATATATCTTTTGATGGAAAACACGATAACGGTGATGTTTGTTCATGACTTCACTCAGGAACAATAGCCTTTTTGTCCATTGTTTTGCCATTTTTTTCTTTGGATCCATTGTGGTTTCACTGAGAGTAGATGTCATTTCGTTTCCTGCACACAAAAGATCCAGCTAAGTACACAATTTCCAGCTCAGTGTAGCAGGAAGCAGGAAGGTATAGTGCACCACTAAACATTACTACAAGACACTGACTCAGTGGAACCAGCTTTCAAGAAATATCACTTTAAATATAACCATGCTTTTGTTGTGGCTTAGAGCGGGAACAGGGAAGCACGAGTCCACTTCCTTATAAGTATTTCCCCATATGTTCAGAACGGTTTTCTACAGATAAGCTCCTTACCTGACTCGATTGCTGCAGAACTTTGTGAACTGTTGCTGGTTGAGATATATCAGTCGGGCATCTTCTTGGTCGGCCAAGGATGTCTTTTCTGATGTGTCCTCGGTTTTTTCATATCCTGCAGCATGTGAGAAAAGACATTTCATAAATTGCAGAAAAGAAAGACGAAGAAAAAAAAACTCCACCTTGAGCAAAAACAAAACTAAGATGAAAAAGGTTTTTGAAGCATTTCAGTTGCTGCGTGTCAAAATTTTCCCAAAGGTATCTGCAGATTGGAGGAGGAGAGTCAGTGGCTCAGTGAGCTCTATGGTGAGGTGTGTCGACCTTGATAGTTAAGAGTCCTTAACATTAAACATTATATAAGGTTTTCACACTACAACTTGAGCATGTTTGTTCATTTTTATCAACGTCGTTATTAAATGTTGTTTTGTAATAATTTTCAATGGAATATGTTTTTCACTGCCTTTATTTCACCAGAGTGCACCATATATTTGTCTAGTGGTTAATAGGCTACAATCACACAATGCACTTGATCTCAGGCAAAAGGTTGTAATACAAACACAAGAGCCAAAGCAAATATAAACACCCTCAGAAACTCAGTGATTGCTCCATGTGACTATTTGTGAGTATGTGCCATAATTAAAGCTGGGAATTTCCTGTCAAGACCAACATCCGGTTGACGAGAGCGCAAAGAACTTATCAGAGTGGATCAGCTGCAGCAAAGTAGTGTCAAATCCTGAACAAGTCTACATATTATTCTTAGTATTCTGACTGAAGAACCACGTTAATAAGTCACCAAGAACTTGACCTACAATCAGATGTGCAGAGCAGTTTAGTTTCAGATAAACATTCATTGCTCCATTATCCTACTGCCTTACTCTGACATCTACATAAAAAACAGAAATGGTACAAAGACCATGTCTTTGGGTGGCTAAAAGGATTTTTTTCCTCTATTCAACAAGGTGGGCTGGACCCCTACTGGCTAAATATGCACGTCAACTGAAGCCTGTATGTGAGTAGCAAAGATGTCTATGCATTTTTTTTTTAGTTTGTTAACCACAGTTATTTTTTGATAGGCTAGAGGCATTTCAGGGTTGCCACAGATTCACCTTATTCAGCACAGATGCGCATTATCATGGATGCTTTCTATGTTGGTGACCAACGCGACATCTAAAAAGCATGTCAAGAGATCCTGCAGAAACACCTCTCAAGAAACACACTCATGCAGAAACGGATGGTGAATAGGAAACACAAGCATCTCTAACAAAACTTAGAAAATATTACACAACGTGGACTGGTCATGCATGATCTAGTGTGGTGTGGTGTAGTGAGTTCGATCCGATTTCTAACTTGGTGTGGCGTTCACACGTCTCGTTTTAAAAGCCTTATTAAACATTATGTTCAAAACACTGGTATCAGCCAACTGTATGTTTCCAGTTGTTCACGAAGTAACTTTACCGAGGATTGCTGCGATTGAAAATAGAAAGCAATTTAAGTTATTAAATGACTGACAATTAAGACAACAAAAAGAAACAAAAAGTATGTTGTGTAAGAAAACAAGAAGCCTTGAGGTTTGAACTACAGCAGAAACAAGACATCATGTAGGGTTCTATAAAGTTGTAACTGGCCTCTTTTCAGTATTTCCCAAGATTTCATAAGCAGTTATTAACTATTAGTGACTAGCATGCGTCACTTGGACACAGGCAGATCTGATAGGGATACCCTTGTTTATATGAAATGAAGGTTCCTGAGGCTTAGATTTCCCTATGCTCATGTTTTAATTGCTATGTCTAGATTAGTTCCTTCAGCACTGCTAAGAGCACTACAGTAACACTCTACAGTGGACAGTATTCCAAGACTCTCAAGTTGCATTCATGTGATTCAGTGGGTACTGCATGGCCTTCTCTAGTTTGTAGTTGTTGTGGTATTAATGAATGAGGCGGTATGGTTATAGCATAGCTTGCACAACTACAGATATAGTATATCTCTGAGTTTAAAACGGAAAGAAAGGCCACAGACAGAACGGGGAGGGGCCTGGGTGAGGGAAGCTGGATTCTTGAAAGATCAACAACAACAAAATGCAGTGTCATGAGGCAGTGTAACCAGAGCCTCTTCCGGATATGCCCCGGTTGCAATCTGTGCCCTAAGCCCCTGTCGGCAGTATGTCTTTCTTGTCATGTCAAGAGGACTCGTAGTGGAGGACTGACTGACGGACATTCACGCCTACACTTTCATCGCTCTTTTATTTTCCTCCTTATTCTCACCTTGCACTTTCTCACTCGTGTTACACAAACCCCAAAACTGAGATTACAGCGCTTGATCCAGCTGGCTCTGCATAGAGGAATGCTGAGGAGCGACTGCCAAACATCATCCCCTGATAGTTTCTCTCCATACCATGTGCTCCGAGGCTAAAAATAAATGGCCCTCTGTAATCATCCGGTCAACGGGGGAAACGTGGCTGGGCTGTCCCAGTCTTGTTATTTAAGGCGTCAGACGAGCATAGGTGGTTTATTGGATCAGTGTGGTGGTAAAACTGTGCGGACACCGCAATAGTAGATTAAAGTGGGTCGTCCACTTCTTAAGTAGGTTAACTTCCGTCCTGTAGACCAACAAAAATGATGACACATGTTGTCAACAATATGATGAAGTCAACAGCAGTGATTATTTATAGTTCTATCTACAACGACTCCTTAGTCCTGGAAGAAGTAATTTCTTCAGGGATTTACAAGAATGTGGTCTCATGAGTTCTAAGATGTAATGCATAATATTTCTGAAGATCTGACCCACTGATCCGTCCACACAACTTTGCTGTTGGGTGGTTCCTCCATGCCGTGATATTACCTCCCTCATCTTTATTTGTTGTTCATCCAAAAATGAAAAGAGAATTTGTTGCCAAGCACTCACCTGATAACCTTGGGACGACATTTGGTTAGGAATGAGTAACAGCACCGAGCAATGGTGAAGGAAAGGACACTGACTCACAGGTTTGCTGCCTCAATGTCTGAGTCTGTGCTTGGTAAGTAGAGGACTATCATTCATTATATATATGGGCTATTTCCTTAAATCTCTGATGTGCAGTATTTCTAGTTTGGCAATTTCAGCACCAAGGTAGAAAGTATATTACCACCTGAGCTGAATGCAGTACAAAAGTCAGAACCATAAAACATTCTAGGTGTGTAGAGGTGTCTAGCTAACTTGTGTCTGACTTGAGACAGTGGTTGCATTTCACTTTCACTTTGTTTGAAAAACTGAGAGAAAATCATGATCTAAGATTTCACTGAAATGGTCATCTATGCTAGTGCACTAATGAATGGCCAGAGTGGACATTATATACAACCATCCGGTTTACTCAGTACAGCGTTAATGATTATCCGTTATATGCCAAAGAGAGATCCTTTGCACAGCAAGGAACACATCCAACAAACAAAGTGAAGAAGGTAAACCTTTAAGCAGCTTGAGTAATCAAGGAATTAGCGGGTACAGTGATAAATAGGAAACAGGGGACTGGCATCGTTGGTGACTGCAGCATAAGGCCTGTGTGTAATAGCAGGCCAGAGGGGCTGGCTGAGCAGCAGTGATTGATGCTGTGTCTCTGTTCTGAATGAGCATTCGCAGCAGGAGCCTGTGTGCTGGGCTCGGCCAGGTGCTGCAATGCACCAGTTGCAGCCGCTGGTGCTCCTACTTAACTTAGTCATTTTCCTCTCTCTTCCTCGTAGCTTTGACACAAAGGGTTGCACACAAAGTTTAAGGGAAAGCTGACATGAAATATGCTGTATTTTAACATATGTATGCGTATGATTCCAGATAAAGGCATCATCTTTTACATGTCTTTTACATTTTATAGGGAAGGAGTTTGATTTTTTTTAAATGGAACAGCAATAGAACAATGTGTAACAGCTGTTCTGGCTGAGTATGGCCCACTAACCAAATATTTAGTCTTACTGCTCTAATAATTACAGTCTATAAAAATCTTGGCATGACACACACTAATAAATTAAAAAGAAACCATTGAGTTAGTAGCACACCAATTGCCTCATTAAGTATACAAGTACAGTATCAATTTTATGATTTTATAACATGTGTGATCCTAAAAACATAGCGATAAGAAAATAGAGAAAATTGTCCGGATAATATGTAAACTAAATATCTCATAACATGCATCACCTCTGATGAATACATATAATATAATTACATGTAAGAACAATTAAAAGTTTTGGCACATAAAATAAGGATAGTGTCTAAAGTGCCTATTGGCTAAACCATCAGGTCTGTCCAAGGTGATAACAATGAAACAACAGCAGAAAATATAAAGTCTAGAAGTTGAACGAACACAATGTAAACGTTGTGAAAAAGTGTTGAATTCCTGTTTAATTAAGCCACCAAGTCCTTCTAGCTATGTAATATAGATTAGTTTTCTCTATGCCAACAACACCACCATCACATATTTATTTTCTTGCCTTTGCCTGGTAAATAAATGTCCTCGTTTCTACCGGGTGGTGTTCTGATTACGGCTATTAATTAATCAATTAAGAGCTTCATGCGTTAAAATTTTGTGTGACTGATACTATTCTTGCACACCTGATCCAATTAAAGGCTCCATGTTGAACACTTTAATTGGATTTGGGAGCAAAAGTAAGCTTGAGCCAGAATCTGGTCAGCAGGGTTTGATAAGCTGCAAAGAAAACACAGTGGCAGTTTTGGCCCGTCATCACTGAACACTGAAGGAAATTTAGGACTGTAACATTAAAGCATCCAGTCATTTTAGTCAAAATAAGAAAGTAGGTTTAAGATAAAGTTTTGAAGTAACAATGAAAACAAGTTTGACATCCATGTGCAACCTACTGTAACTATGGCTAAATTTAAAAGGAGCGCACAATGCCAAGGCTACAATCCAAATGAGCTGGGGGTGAAAGGTGGAGGAGGTTATTAAAATAGCTCTTCTGGAGCTCCCTTTCAAATGCACTCTGAGGATGATGTACTGAGCGGCTGCCAGTGGGAGCTGCTCTTAATATTCCCTGGTGGACCATGTGCTTTTTCTCAACACTAATTTCATTAACTGCAAGCGTGTCACAGCTCAACTAACCTCACAACAATGCACACAGCAAGAACGGAAAACTGGCCAGATACTCAATGTTGGCATAATCCTTTTTTTTATTTGTGTTATATTAGGTTTATAAAAAAAAATAAAAAAACACTTTTCATCTAGTAATTGAACCACCATATAAACAATATAAGAGGAAATGAAAAGGAAAAGAGGGAAAACAGTAACAAGGAGCCAAATAAAGCACAGTGGGAGTAGAGAGCACACAGCTCTGGAGGGGAAAGCCTCTAGAGGAAGGATCAATGCCACCAAGTGTCGTAATGAGTTTGGACGGAGGCCAGATGTCAGGATTATTGCTTGTGTCAGCCAACAGACAGACGGGTGGAACAATAGACACGGGGGGGCACGTATATTCAAGAAGGTGCCTAATGGGAAAAACTGGGCCCAGAAAACCTTTGCCAGGACATGCTGGTCTTCCCCTGTCTGTCTTTGAATCCCTCGCTGAGTGATGTAGGTTAGAGAGACAAAGAGACACCACCATGACAGAAAATCCCTGTTTGCACACATTTGTAGAGATGTGTTTCTAGGCACCGTATGCTACCTGGTTACCTCCAACAGAAGCAACTACCTTTCACACACTTTAATGTGCGACCGTAATTATCCTGGCAGCAATTTATTGTACCTCGCTGATTGTATCCTAGCGCTTAATCAATGGTCATAGATAAAAAAAAAAAAGGTCAAAGATAACCTGTGCAGATTTATGATATCTTGTGTGGTAATAATGTATTAGCTCAGGTCAGGTACAAGTGCTGGGGGTTGATAATGACTGTCAACACAGACAAGATTAACCGCATATAATGGCAACATTGACCGGGACCTGATAGTCAAGCATGTAACATAGCACAGGCTCTCTTGACACTGAGGGTTAAATATTAAACGCAAAAGATGACTGGCAATACACAAGTGACCAACACTTATCCAAAATATGGATATGGGCTTGCTATTGTCAAACAAATAGATATTTCATCTACTGTCAAACATTTTTTTTAAAATAAACATTTAACTGAATAGTTAATATATTTTTACCAACTATATTGACCTCAAATAAAGTTCAGACAAATAAAAGATCTCACATGACACACTCTGCACACATTTTCACTTGTAACTTCCTTAAAAGACATGCTCTGCACCTACTATGTCTTTGATTAGACAGTGGTGATTCAGTTGGATCCATGACTAATTCTTCAGACGGGGCCATCAGTCAATCCCCAAGGGAACAATAGAAATCTGGAGGCAAATCAAAATGGAAAAAGGCTTTCTGCTTCCAGAAATAGGTCCGGGAAGAGTCCAGTCCAACTCGGAGATAGAGAACACTAATGAGCTTGAGAGACTTGTAGGCTGGTCAATAAAGTGTAGATGAGGAGGCATGTGACCTGGCCAGATCCGGGCTCCCACACCATTTATTCAATACTACCAGGGTGGGTGGGGGCAGCCAGCTTGGGACTACTGACATTGATCTAACACAAAGCAAACCAACAGCTGCCAAACCAAAGTCAAGAAGCTTTGTGTAGAAAAACTGCAATAAGTACTTTGCTCAAGGCAGAAAATACAGATTTGTGTCAAGTGGCTTTGATTCTGCAGAAATCTTTTATATACACACATAAGTGCTGTACCCAGTCAATTCATATCAACTCACCAAGGACTACACACTTCTATTAAATGTGTGTAACTTTACAAATTGAAATTCAAAAGTAACTAGTGGATATATTTATTTAGGTCTCTTGTTCTGTACAAGTTCAGGATAATAACAATAAAAGATATATTTTTAAGTTTTTGAAATTAGCTGGAAATTAGTTTTAATGGTATAATTCACATAACCTAAGACTGTGTACTATTGTTATTAGGCTCAAATAATGGTCTAAATCTCACAGCCCCATGAGTCCAACGTGTCCTTTAAATCTACTCATCGCCAAAGAAAGAGCTCTACATGATTCATTTACACCAGATAAATATTTCAGTAGTCAAAGCACCCACAGCCTATTCATGGGAAGCAAGGTCCCAGAGATGAAAGCCCCTCGCCTATCTCCTACCATTTGTGAATGGAGAGGCGAATATAGAAGCTGCTTCAATCTAAGCAACAGCAACATCCATAAGTCGCTTATCAGATCACAATGCTGTAACCAGCACTCACAACAACAACAGGGCAGCTGCAGAATTAATCCCCCTCCCTGCTTGGCTCCGTCTGGCTCCTCATAGGCTCAAGCGGGATACGCAGGGACGGACAGTGCAGGAACAACACAGGCAGCTGGGGCTTGCGGTGACATCACAGGGCTGGCCTGGCTTAGCCCAGTGAGGCATCTACAGGGAGAGATACCTTTCCCCTGTGTTGACTTTGTGAATGATAGAAGAGAAGGGCGCGTGGCATGCAAATGAAAGGAATGAAATGAAGAACTGGACACTATGAATGTCAGTCATTCATAGTGTTCATTGTCTACATAAAAAGCAAATGTAGAAAATAACGAACCAGGTGCCAGTGTCACATAGGCTGGCACCAGGTTTTTGAATAAACTTACTGAGGCTCTATGAGGCTGCACTGAAGCTAAATGTTAGCTTCAGCACACCAACATGTTGATTCATAGAAACTACTGTATGTTACCATGCTTGCCATCTTACCACAGTTTCTTAGCATGCTAACACTTGCTATTAAGCACTAAACAGCTAAGGATGATAGAATTTAGGTATTCTGTCCTAAACCAAAGTATAAGACAATAATCGTTAGCTACAGGCAGAACATTCAACCTTCTTAAGGAAAGGGCTAAATGAAAAGTTTAGCTATTACCAAAGTGTATCTTTAAGAATCTGATATTAACAGAGCTGTTATGAAAAGACGAGGAAAATGCACATAGGTGACACTTTAACTGCCAAACTCCAGTCTCAAGAATAATTTAGCACATGTAGCGAGCTACCACACCAGTATAAAACAACATCTTAGCATGTGACAGGAACAACGGGTCGCAGTGGCATCTGAGAAATGTACGGTGAATGTTGTTGGTGTAAGTCCAGATGTTATAGTTATTACAACTGATCTCATCTCCAGTTTGACAGTATTTATTCAATCTACAGTTACACTCAGTAAGTAAATAACTATATAATCTAAGTGACACTCATCAGAGATCAAGAGGAACTTTCTCAGGAATTCACCTCCTGCTACAGCTACAGTAGCAACAGTCAATATTAGTTTTCTTAAACCGTCAAACCATCACAGTCACAATGTTATTTTGGCTGCCTAAGCTTTACCGTAGCTTAAATTGCATAGACTATCGAAGACCTCCGGTTCTTTATGAGACTATGGCAATGTCTGCCATAGTCTCATTTGGGTGTTGTGGTGAAAATGAAACTTATCAAAGTGAAACTTATCTTTAGGGATAAACCCCACCCGTTCACAAAATCCTGTGGAAAACAATGAGGGAGTGGATAAATACAAGCTGACCAAATAATGTGAAACATCATTCATCAATAATTTGGTGCATATTCCCCAAGTGATGCAATGCTCATTTGTGTTTAGGAACCGGCAAAATATCTTGATGAGGACAACCACACTCATTTATAGAGCAGTGCAGTATTAGAATGGTTGACAATGAATCCATGCCAGAGATGTTACATGGCCCTTATGTCATGTGTTTGATGGGCCAGTTAAAACCACACCTCCACAACGATGAACAAAGACCAGTCTTAGCCCGATAGAGGATGCCATACTTGACTATTATCTATTCACGCCACAGTCTTCAGACCTTATTAATATCATTTTCAGTAGTACTTTTCTTGTTGGAGAACAAACACATGTCAAGCTAGCATCACAGTCAAAAGAAGAAGGAATATATATGGGCCAAAGTTTGATGGTGAGATGACTGGATCAGAGCATCTCCAAAACTGCTGTATCAGAAGTGGTCAGGAAAAGGAAAAACTGTGAACCAGCAACAGATTCACAAGTGACCAAGACTCACTGATGCACGTGGGGATCAATGGCCAGTGCGGCCTAGGGAAACAAATGTACTGTAGATCCAATTTCTGAAAAACTGTGTGCATTAGAGCACTATTGCCCACTTAAAGTCTCTATGCAAAACAAAAGGTGAAAAGCTGAACATAAACCTGACTGAGACTGGATCAGGGTCAGAAAGTGCACACGTTCTTGGGGGGTCAGGTGTAGCAGGAGTTTCATCTTCCCAACCATTGATGGTGTTGCTTTCTTGTGGGGGTGCCTGCAGACACCTCCTCATCTGACCTCATCACCCCACTGTGACACAGTCTCCTGGCACATGAAGGCATTTTCCTGAAATTATAGCGTGCGTGAAAATTCTGCTCATCAGCAAAAAAGAGATCGGCTTCCTTCTAGTATCTGAAATCTGAAATGTCAAGTTTCAGAAAGGGGTGAAATCTACAGACGATGATTAAATTGAGCTGTGTGGAAGATTTATCTCCCCGACAAACATAAATTTAGAATGCTGCCTTTCAGTGGTTCGCGGATACATTTCAATCTGGGCGACATAGCTGAGGATTTCAGGCTAGACTGGAGATCAGAGGCTCCAATCAAATCCAGAAGCTGCATGATCAAGCATTCAGGACACTAAAATATTGAACTATCCGAGTTCAGGGCAGCACAATTCGTCTTGAGTTTTGTCTCACAAACTTAAAATATTAGTTCGTGTTAGATTTCAGTCATGACACTACTGCCTCGATTTGTTCTGGATATAAAAACAGAGACACGGGTACATATCATTTTGTTCTCACTGAAAAAAAAACGTCACAATCAAATAATTACTAAGAAAAAAGACGACTCGATCACTGTACTGTATTTTCATGTCAAAATATTAAGAGCTTTTAGAACAAATGATCCAAAGCACTGCAGGGTTTTACTATTTAGGCCCTGGAAGAAGCACAGAGTTGCATGAAGTTATATTGGGAAAATTTATGGTTGTCAAATTAAAAAAAAAAAGCTAACTTTTCAAGAGCTGTTGTCAGTGTTGTATCTTCTGGTCTGTTGGGTGGACAAGCCCCCTCAAACTTTCAGAGGTACATATTACATACATAAATTGAATGATTAATGGTTAAATTCATAAAATAAGTAAAAAGCCTTAGGTGTCACTCATCAGCACACCGTTTTTTCTTGTCCAAGTTCAACACAGCCATAATCATGCTCCTGTGGCTCTGCATCAGACGACCTATAGACGCTTTGTCTCTGCGCCCGTCTCCTCACGAACACGTGCGCACCCCCTCCTCGCAGTGACCTGCCACATTCACTTTGCCTTGCAGACACGGAAGAATCGTTGAGGTGAGGCGAATAGAGTATCTGAAGAAACACATATTAGACTGGCTGCAGGTTAGTGATGGAGGCGGCACATCAAGTGGAAAATAGAGGAGAGGAGATGTCCCATGCCGGCGCAGGGAGCAGAGAGGCCTGAGGGGACTTGATATGACACACCAGCGGCCCCAGACAGGGGATTTAGTGGCGTGTTGGGCTTTTGTGCCACATTATTATCAGCCAGTGATCCGCCAGGCACATGGGCAGCTCTCGATCCCTTCAGAAGGGAGCAGTCTATCCCCCTCCAGTCTCCCTCCCTGTGCTGTTATTCAGACAGACCGAGGCTTAGCTGGCGTTATTGAAATGCTACAGGGTGAACATCCTGCTTCGCTTACACTTGGAAAAAGAAAACTTGATAATGACGGAAAGGTGGAGATATAATGCTTAAAGAAGGAGCTGACCACGTTGCGCCTTTCTAAGCTTGTGTGTAGGATAGAACACCCATCGTGCAACTCAGCTGACAAGAAAAGACGAGCAGTTGGTCCTCGGATAGATTTATCCTCATAGAGCACGCTTACCTGCCCATCCCCACCTTTAGTGTCAACTGTTAAAGGGGATTAGGCCTGTCTGCAGATAAGCGTGCGGACTAAGATGGCAAACAGGATGCTTGTTGCCATCTGTCTAGCTTTAACTTGTGTAGCTTCCGTCAACGGGCTTCTACAGCAGGGGGCCGGTATTAAGGACATTCCCACCGCCGCGGAAATTTGTATTGGAGCGATCAGCCCCTAAAGGCGCCTGTCCGTCACTGCAGAATGACACGTTAATAGCTACTGACGTCACCTGGGTCCCAAGTGTCCCAGATAAGGTTATTTTGGCAACACGTTGAGGCAGAGGCTGGCAGCGATGTTGGATGTGTCCACGGCACAGCGGAACAGAGTGATAAGGAGCGGAGCGGCACGTGGTGGCCAAGACCGGGGAGTGTGCGGCGTGGGGAGCTGATGGACAGGCCGCTGATGGATTAGGTGGTAAGCCTGGCAGAGGGCTGCCCTTTCTAGATGGAAGCCTGCCTGATGCACTGTGGTGATTAAAATATACAGCTGAAGGGTGGGGAGGGCGCTCAGGCTCTCATAAAAACAACCGAAAGAAATGTTGCAGAACAGGCACGTGGTTGAGCAGAATAAGGAAGCGGATAAAGAGCCACGAAGATGGAAAATGACTGACACCGGAGCAGCAACATGGTCGTCGAGCTGGCAGGACAGGAGGTGATTAAACCCAACACGCAGACATGTGCTTTAAAAGAAACACTCAAACAGCAGGATGAGAATGTACACTTAGTTCAACAGAGACAAATGAAAAGCCAAATTGTTTATGCTCTTTGTAACCTAAAAGGCTGGTGTGAGGGGTGACAGCAACAGCTGCTGAATAATTCATGTGTTCGCTCTTGTGACTGCAGCAGCCGCATAGGTCGACAGTTTCATATAGAATCTGTATCGGTATTTAATTATTTAGATTGCTCCCAGTAATGCACACAGCCATCAGCGGGTGACGCCATCATTTCTGCTGTGGACCACAACAAGATGACGAATTGCTTTACAGTTACCGAGTCTCCAGTCATAAAACTACTGCAGGGCACATTCACTTTCAGTACGAGCGTGATTCAGGGGAAACTCGTGAGTGCACAGACACTGGTGTCCATGGAACACTTTCATTTTCGTTATTGAAACCAGACAACTTCACCAGTCAGTTCCTGCATAGTCACATGACCGAGCTGTGGGCAAGTGGTTAGAGAATCAGATCTTAGACTGTGAGATCACTGGTATGATCCAAGCTATGGGTCTGCAACTGAGTGTGTGTGTGTGTGTGTGTGTGTGTGTGTGTGTGTGTGTGTGTGTGTGTGTGTGTGTGTGTGTCAGGCTGCATCCTGCAGGGTGTCATTGCTATGGGGTGGGGGTGTCTGGTCTGGTCTAGGTGGGTGGTACATGTCTACGTAACATCCACAATAATGCCAGGTCCAAAAGTTTCCCAGCAGAAATCTGAATTGTCACAAGACGATCAATGTTATTTAGTTCTCCTGTCATAATGTTGTAGCTGGTTGGTGTATGTTAAATCTCATCTCATTTATCCTCACTAGGGTCCGGGGGTTTCTGGAGCCTATCCCAGCCGTCACTGGGCGAAGGGCCTGGTACACCCTGGACAGGTCTCCAGTCTATCACATGGCTGTATGTTAAATCTAAATCTGCAAATATTTATATTTCATATTCGTTATTTATTTCTCCTGACAGTCGTCATAATGTTGAGCGTGGTTGGTATATGTAGTAGTAGATACATGGTAAACAAAGCGGAGTTGAACTTTATGGGGCGGCTATTTTGACCTCTGAGATGCACAATATTAAACTTCCATCAGGAATATGTGCGACCTGTGGCACAAAGCTGACGCTCGGTTTTGCCAGTGTCAAATCGTTAGTGAGCATCAGTAGTGCTCATTGTTGTGGTGTGTCCCACATCATTACTTGAACACTTGTCAGTGGATTTTCAGACAATTTACTATGTTGAATCAACACTGAAACAAATCGGCGAGAGAAATGACTTCTGGCTGATGAGCTTAGCAAACCGATATACGAGAAGACAAAGGGAAGTGACCAACTGATGAGCATGACTCAGTGTTGTTGCTCTTCGTAGCTTTCTAGCCTTCCAGCCAACAGTAACTCTTCAAATAGCAGCTTTTGAATGACAAATCCAGACATGTCTGTGCAGCTTCTCGCAGAGAGACAGAATTAAATCACACAGGACTTGTTGGGTTTTGTTGAAGACATTTCCCTAGTCATCGTTCTTAGCTTCTTCAGTTCTGCATGATTTGCAAAACAACAAGAAAACTCAACAAGTCAAGTTGCCCCTGATTCAGCTACCTGCTGGTTTGAGGAGTTGTTTCCTTTCACACAGTCATGGATGGGCTGTGTTGCGGGTAGTTGTTTGATGTTTTGATGAGGTTTGGTTCGTCTGTGCCTTAAGCCTCACTATTGGCTACTGCAACATCTTTTTTTCTCAGTGCTTCTGTAGTGGCTAAAGCTTTTCTGTTGAACTATGACAGTAAAACTATTGTCCCTTCAATAATCTTTCAGTCATAAACTTCTGACATTCAGAAATGCACACATATTCAGTTAGGAAATCTATCAAAATATGAAATTGGTGCCAATACTGGTAACAGATTTGCAGGCAATTATTGTGCAACGACGATACAAGTGGCATGACTCTTCTGCAGCAGCTTGCTGGAAAGTTCCCCAATGCTACATTTTTAAATGAAGTTGCATATCTCTTTAAAAATGAATTTCTCCCTGATTCACCATCTCCGGAGTCCAGAAATTCATTCTGTATGAGCTCATACTCCACAATCAGAATGTCATACACAGATGTTGCAACAACTCTTTAAGCACATCACAGCCATTTTAAGGTTTTACTGAGAAGTATATGTTAGATATACACCTTAATGTGGCCTTAACATCACCAGTTATAGAACAACTTACTAGGGAGTCCAAAAGAGAGAAAGTTCATTGTACTTCTTTTAGCAGCCAAATGATGTATTCGACTGCAATAACTTAAGACCTCCAGTTATACATCAAACCTAGGCCGTGCAAAAATCATATCACAACAGCACTTTTATGATGAAGAGAAGCAGAAACTGCAGCAAGCACCATAAATAATGTCATGCTATTGATACCTGCAGATAAATTCTGCCCCATGAGAGGTCAAAGGTCGGGGTTAAAGTCTTCATAAAGAAAGCCCTGTAAGACTGTGCACCTGCAGCTGGTAGTAAATCTCCATGTGCTACCCTGAACGAAGAAATATTTATACAAGTCGACCGAGAAGTATTCAAAACACTTCAGAGCACCAGAATGTGTATCTGCATCCTCTTTCCCCGGAAAACGCAACGGAGATGCAGTGGAAAGTTACTGGTGCAGTGGATGAGTCCGGGTCCCAGCTCAGTGACAATGGCTGTATTATTTGGCTTTTGTGGACGGCATGTGCTTGACACTTGTAATGTTGGTGCTGTCAGACTTGCGGGTACTGTCGGTGAGCTTCTCCTGCTTCCTCATATGATGGTACCTTTCCTGGGGAGGTGGGGCCAGGACGGAGGATGGATGGATGCTTTAGGGTTAGGCGCATCCTACGTTGGCTTCCCATCAATTACACTCACCAATCTGGCGAAGCCTTAGCCAGGGAAACCCCTATGTTTCACCTGACTCCTTTCATTTTGCGCTAACTTTTTTTTTTTATACCTAAATTAGCTGTATTTAACTTAAAAGACGTGTTTTCGTGGAGACTCCTCTAGAAAACTTTCAAGCCCTCCTCCCCTCGGGGTTCCCTTTACTCCCCGTTACCGTTAATCAAAGCTTTTAGCTAGCGAGTTACTGCAGCTGCCGACTGGCCTTCTTACACGAGCAACCAATTACCCATGGCATGCTGGACACATTAAATAAAATTAAATTGCTTCTACATACCCTCTGCCCGGGTACGAAGATCAGACATCGTTCTCTGGACGGGCGGCATCTCTCCACACAGAGCCCGGGCGACAGCACCTGTCAAGCGGCCGCGGCTCGTCGGGTTGGTGCCGCTTGTGGAGGTGGAGGCTGGTTCTGCTTCTTCTCAACCGATGAAAAGAATTTCAAAAAAAAAAACAAAAACGGCTGAAATTAACTGCAGGAGCCTCTCTCACGAGGACCGGACTGCCGCGTGTTTACGGATATTAGGAGATGTAAACGAGGAATAAACTACTTTCATTTCCTGGTGGTTACAGAACCATGCTCAGGAGCCAAAGGAGGTCCCCGGAACCCCCAGCATCCCGGTTCAGGCAGCGGGATAAAGCCGATAGACCTTCCCGGTTAGAGCAGGAGTGGACACGGACTTACCACAAACTGAAGCGAGGGGGACGGTGCCGCTTCACATTATGGACCGTACCACATGCAGCCGCAGCGGGAGGGGTACATTCAACAAAACAGCGGTCACTCCGCCGCTGCCAGGAGTAAAATGAATAGCAAAAACTGCACTTTGCAAACAATATACAAAGGTAAAAGTGGTGGATTTCAAAATATATTCTCTGTTAATTAATAAAACACATATAGGGTTTTAAAATCTGGAATCACGCTGTCCACTGAGAACAACAAATCCCCCCTCTGCGGTACGTGTGGTTGACAGGTTGGGAGTTGGCTTAATACAATTGAAACACGTTTTTGTGTAGAATGTGGTTATTTATGTATTTATAGTTATTGCATTGTCAGTAACTCCATTAATTAATATTCATTAAAATTACTACAGTGTCTTTAAGTGATAAATTAAATATTATTGACCCATTCTGCAATTTAAGATGAAAAAGAATTTATGTGTGTTGATATTTATGCATCTTGCACACTTGCAGTATATTGGCAGACTGCATTTACATTAGCCTGAAATCTGAATAATAGTTCAAACTATGAAAAACACAACCTATATATAGAGAGATTAAAGATTTTGCATTTGGCCTGGGGCTTTCTGTTTGTGGATCTGCATGTTTCTGTGGTCCTGGGCCAACCAATGGTCCAGTGCTAATTACTTGGAGAGATCCATTCCTACCTAAATATTCTGTTTAAATTCTCCGACCTGCTTACGCTGCTTCACATTTGTAAATTATGCCAGCTAACTGACCTGAAATACCACTATCATCAGCAATGATTCATCACTTATATCATTTCATGCCTCTGTGCTCTCATTTATTACAATAACTTTATGAGTACAATTAAAACTTTTAATGAATCTTTTCTGTGCATTTTTTTTAATTTATTTTTTTTATCCATTATAAATCTCACATCTATCGTGCATCATCTAGTATGATGTATGCATGCTGCAATGCTCTTTTGAGACAGTCTGGATTGTTATTGAGACATAAATAAAACTGAATTGAACTCAATTGAACTAAATTTGATAAGGGAGTAATAAAATTCACCCACAGAATTGCTGATAAGCTCTTGTGTTACATAAAACACCCTCCTAACGTGTTAAGATATTTTTATTAAAGCCTTTCACAGTTACTAAACGTAATAATTTAAGAATAAAATGTGTCTGCGTGATCGATAAAACTAAGTACGGAAACTAAGAAACATAATAGTTTTGATAAGTGTGTGTGATACTGTTGTGATCTTGTACTGTGCATGTTAACTATTAATTTGTTCTTGAGTCTCTCTGACAGAGACCTTGATCTCAGCGTTATTACTCTGACCTCAATAAATGAATAATATTCAGTCAGAGATAAGATGGGAGATGTTCCACTGTATGTGTGTGAGGTGGAGACTACAGACTACATCATGCCAGCAGGGTGTATTCTGCTACGCTGGACTTTTAAGATGCTCCGCAGGGGTTGTTACTCCCGCACATTTAAAGCTTAGATCTTAGAGCAACATATGATGAGAAAGCACAAAAAGAGCATCCTCCTTGTTTCATCTTCACGGACACTTGATCATGCTGCTGTAAACCACTTCTCTACTCCACATGATAGCATTCAGGGACATTTTTGAATGATGAATAATAGTGTAATGCCACCAATCTGGTTTTAAGAAAGCCTGTGAGTACAGTAGTACAGTGGCAACAACAACAACAACAACAACAACAAAGTTGTCAGAAGACGCTCGTAATCAGTCACCGTGCTATTATGTTATTATTGTCTAGAGACGAGCTCAGCAGTAGATCTAATCCGGGGTGACTTACTCCAGCTCACGGTTTCCTTTATATCTCTCATCAGTGTGTCACTCTCCTGTGATGGATCTGCTCTAATGTGGACCCTAAAGCAGGACGCATAGAAGAAAAGACGATATGCAAACTAACCCAAAAAGCAGCAGCAGTGCTATCTCTGCTGCCCATTGTCTGTGGTAAATCAAAATGTGTTCTCATTCTCGCTGCAGCTGAAATGCAAATCACACTGGAGTCGGCATTTGTACAGCAGCAGCACCACTGCAGTTGTCTGAGAGAACTGCAGACACACTACAGCTTTCTGATGTGCATATTTCACAACGCTGCCTGTCCTGCTTGTGTGTATTTACAGAGAAATGTCTCAATTATCGGTGCCAAATTTCTGCCATTTTTGCCATTTCTGCAGTCTTTTAGTCTTTGAGACTAAGGAGATTATTTTTTATCCATATTCAAATTAAAGTGTTTCGGGGATTAGAGGAAAATTAGATTAAGCTTCTTCTCCTGAAAGCAGAAAACAGTCAGCAGGGTCTGTGCAGTACTTTGTGTTGTCTTCCTGCTTCTTTAAACCTCGTCCTATTCTCAACAGCCAAAAAAAGCAAACACGAAACGATTGTGTTACATAGGAGGACGATGTGATATTCACCACGTCCAAAAATAAGAAACGAACACCTGAACATCTTCGCCTCCTCCTGCGCCTCTTACAGACACATCTCTTCCCAAGATTCCCATTCTTCCCCCCACTCCACCTAATTCAACATCAGCTCGCCACCACGGGGATTTGGCTCTGTAGCTCCCACGGTTGCTAAGCAACAGCGACAAGAAGCCTGCCTCTTCAATTATGTGAGAGCTGCACCCCGCCCCCCACCGCCACCCCCCCCATTTTATAGCATATCCAGTCCAAACTCAAATGACTCATTTATTTAACCATCCAGATTTCTACCACTGTAAAAAAACCTGTGTCAGTTACACGCAGCAAGTGTGTTTATTTTAATCTTTAGCAGATCAACATAAAAAGATTCCGCTGATAGTCCCTCCTGGCACATTTGCTGTGTTAGACTGTGGCGGTGTAAACACAAGCTTTGGATGTCAAGGTCTGAAATGCAAATAAAAGATCCAGCAAAACTTTAGCACAGAACACTTTCAAATCGTATTTCTCTCCATAACTCTACAGCATTTATTATGTATTATTCAAACTCAAAAGCAAGCGTACAAGCCCCCTAGTCCCTAACCGTCGCAGCTCACCGCTTATTTAATATCTGCATCCTTCAGTCTAGACTGAAATATCTCAATAGCTGATGGACAGACTGTCATGACATGTTCCAGAGACATTCATCTCTTCCTCAGGATGAAATGAAATGTGGTGAGACATTAAATTAATATTTTTACCAGCTTCACCACTGGGTTAAGATTTAACCTTAGTTCTGTTTTGGGTTTTTTGTGCCCTCTGACAGTAGTCAACCCACCACCACACTGACAAAACCAGGATAAAATCCCTGGATCTCGAAACACACGCCCAAGTAACCATTTTCAGATGACTACACCTCAGCAACACCATGATACACAACTCCAGACTATACTGCACTAAGTACTATATAGAAACGTGGATTTGTTTGAAATGAATGATAAACATAAACTGAATTGAGGGGCGCGGTGCCGCTTCATATTTTTATCATTTGGTATGAGAGCTGCTGTTTCATAGTTTGTTTTAAATGAGTACTTCTAGTTTCGCCCTCTTCTTTGTTTTCGCATAGTCATGTGGTTTTACTACGGCTTTTATAACCCCGATTGTACGGCCCTTTTTGTTCACTTTTCTTCACTTCACTTGCAAAACAATAATAAACATCATCCTTGAACCTTAAAATGCCTCGGTGATCTGCCTTTAAAAGCCTCCTTGTCACCTCTGCTGTATCAAACTGCGATGAATTTTTAGTGTCCTTCAGTGATGGCTAACAGAAATCAGGTTGAATAACCGGCTTATAAATGATGATGTGTGTAAGCCTCCGCCTGGAGGCCCTTTGCTTCTGCAGTAAAAATACTTTGAGCCACTTTGCTGCTGCTGAGAGTGGAAATACTAAGGAAAGGAGTAATACAGCTTAAACCCTGCAACAGCTTAACTGGATCCTATCCCAGATGCTTTTAAAAAGGTATCCAGTTGACTATAGAGGATGAAGTAGTGGCTGCCTTCCCTCGCTTGTATCTTTCCAATCCTTTAGTTCTTGGCATCTACATACAGTTTTGTATTTGTAAGAGTAAAATAATTTGGGGGAGAAAAACAGCTCGCTTGGCACAGAGGACATGAAGATGTGATACGATTATTTCTCATTTGTAATGTTTTCAACCTCAAAAGTGTTTTTGTCCACCACAACAATTGTCACCGCACCTGTGGCTGCACTCTTTCTGGAGTTGTTTACACCGAAAATTAATCAATGAATTCTTCTTTCTCTTTCTTCTTTTCAGAACACATTAATCCTCCTATATGCACAAAGCTAGGATGACAATTTTGTCATCGATTTTGTCATTAGCTGTTATTCTCTCTGTAAAGACGGATCAAACAGAGCGGATGGATGCAGCCACCAGGCCTGCAGCCCCATCTTTCATTCCTTGCCTACAGCCCTTGAGGGAGTGATTGGCCAGTGTGACATTTAGCTGTAATTGAATTGCATTCTGCCCCCTTGTGGATGTTGATCTGTAGTTAAGGTGGGAGACGGTTCGATGGCCAGCTGACCACAAATGGTGAGACACTGCAGAATCGTTTGACCAAACCCTGCTCACAACAGTTGATTCATGTGCGCAACTCAAACTTGCACAAACATACATTTCACAGTCTAAACAGGATTAGTCACTAATGTATTTATAGTGTAATTATATAATTCTATACATTTCACACTATTTTAAGAGTTTTCTCTCAAGAATTTCAGTGTGGCCGTCAGTCTAAAGCTGTGCCATTACAACATCTGAGAAAATGACTTCAGATCAGTCATATGATGAAGTAAACAAAGCCATCCTGGCTGTCTGTGAATATATCTGTTTATCCGAGCAGCACAAAATTAAAACCATTCATCAGCCGGCCCTGCTTCTTCACTCAGTCACAGTTGAGCCGACAATCAGAGGAGAAATTAAAGAGTGTTAGAATATTAATCCTTTCAAATGGCTTTTTTAATAGCAGCTGAGGTGGCTGCTGAGACTACATTAGCTGTACTGATGAGCAAGGGCTGGGGGATAAGCTCCTCAGGTTGGACAGACTGTCAGCACCGCGGTGCTCTCTTGTCTAAATGTGCTAAAGGGAGATAAAATGGCTGCTTGACTCAACATGGCGTAGGTCTGTGTGGCTGAACTATAGATAAGCACGCCCCCTCCTCTCTTTACAAGAGGCCAAAACAACAAGTTGAGCTGGTGTTCGTCTGATTCCATCTTCAGAGTGAAGAAAGTGAAGAAGTGAAGAAACCAGACGATGAGGTTTCCTTTGTTATGGCGTGACAGGAAGAGGCTGATAAAGAAACTGCTCCTTCATGACATTTGAAAAACTAATTAAACTAAAACTGACATGTAAAGAGCATGACTGATTTATTCCAATAACATTGTTCAACTGGCAGGCTGAGAAGATATCTAGTTCATCCACAGCAACAGCTGAATTATGATATAATATAATGAAATATAATATAATATAATATAATATAATATAATATAATATAATATAATATAATATAATATAATATAATATAATATAATATAATATAACATAATATAATATAATATAATATAATGATAACACTGATCATGTGACAAGAATGACCTTTAACAGATGCAATTCAGTTTCATTTCATGCGTCTCATGCAGAAGAAAAAGTTACAAATGAATGAAAACAGAAACTAAGTGAACACTAGAAGACAAACAGAACCTAAGAGCTGCAGTACGTTAAGTTCATGGCCCATTACCAAATTTGGCCCTAACCCTATCAGTGAGGATCTGTGACTAATGCAGACTACGGCCCCCTGCTGGTAGTCAAATCCTCTCTCACAGGCACAGAATACATGCCTGTAGTTTTAGTGTTTGGTTTGTGCAAGCTTTTGGAACTGACACAGGTGACATGAGACAACGCCTTTGCTGCTGCTGGTCCTTTATTGTGCCACAGCACTTCAACATAAAAACACAAAAGGCAAAGGAGTAATGTCTCCATCAAAGGAGATCAGCTCTTTCTAACAGATATTATGGCCCTAAGACAGTCAAACTATTTGTGTAATCTAATGAAATGAAAACATACACTCGCTTACTTTATTGGGTACACCTGTTCAATGGCTTATTTACACAAATAGCTAATCAGCCAATCACGTGGCTGCAATTCAATTAAATCATTCATGTAGAGGTGATCAAGACAACTTACTGATATTCAAACCGAGCATCAGAATGTGGAAGAAAGGGGATTTAAGTGACTCTGAATGTGGTATGGTTGTTGTTGCCAGGTGGGCTGGTCTGAGTATTTCAGAAACTGCTCTACTGGGATTTTCATGAACAACCATCTTTAGGGTTTATAGAGAATGGTCCAAAAAAGAGAAAATATCCAGTGAGCTGCAGTTGTGTGGATGAAAATGTGAGAGGTCAGAGGAGAATGGGCAGACTGGTTGGAGATGATAGAAAGACAACAGTCACTCAAATAACCACTGGTTACAACCAAGGAATGAAGAATACCATCTCTGAACGCACAACACATCAAACATTTAAGAAGTTGGGCTACAGCAGCAGAAGACCACACCGGGTGTCAGCTAAGGACAGGAAACTGAGACTACAGTTCACACAGGTTCACCAAATTTTGACAATAGAAGATTGGAAAAATGTTGCCTGGTCTGATGAGTCTCAATTTCAGCTGCAACATTCAGATGTCAGGGTCAGAATTTGGTGTAAACAACATGAAAGCATGGATCCATCCTGCCTTGTATCAACGGTTCAGGCTGGTGGTGGTGGTGAAATGGTGTGGGGGATATTTTCTTGCCACACTTTGGGCCCCTTAGTACAAACTGATCATGGTTTAAATGCCACAGCCTACCTGAGTATTGTTGCTGACCATGTCCATCCCTTTATGACCACAGTGTACCATCTTCTGACAGCTACTTCCAGCAGGATAATGCACCATGTCACAAAGCTCATATCATCTCAAACTGGTTTCTTCAACATGACCATGAGTTCACTATACTCCAATGGCCTCCACAGTCACCAGATCTCAATCCAATAGAGCACCTTTGGGATGTGGTAGAACGGGAGATTGGCATCATAGATGTGCAGTCAATAAATCTGCAGCAACTGTGTGATGTTATCATGTCAATATGGACCAACATCTCTGAGGAATGTTTCCAACACCTTGTTGAAAGTATGAGACGAATAATTAAGGCAGTTCTGAAAGCAAAAGGGATCCAACATTTTACTAGCAAGGTGTACCTAATAAAGTGGCCGGTGAGTGTATAGTCCCCTTAATCCTGTGCACCACCCTTTTAACTGCCTATTCCCACGTGCTTTGACTGAAATTAAGCTTAATGCTGATACCGTATGAGTCTTGTCTACTTCAAACCACTGAGAAAAACCCAGACACAACAATGTGGCGAGACATCTCTAGAGTGAAATGGCAAAACTGGTCTAATTTGGCAGATAAAGCACAAATATAAATCACAGAAAGAGGATGGGAAAATAGATTTCAAAACTTTTTAGATGACAGTTAATGGTCTGACAGTCGGATCAAACTTTGTTGTAAATGAGATTTAAAACCTCAGGCAGCTATTAGGAACACACTCGAACACAATCTATGTGTCTGCGTGTAGGTATAATATAATAAATCTTCATGAGTCGCGTTGTAATAGCTGCGGCAATGAAGTTATAATAGAAGACAGTTTAAAGGGGAGTTGGGTCACTCTGGATCAATAAAAGCAGGAACCAGAGCCAGAGTCATAATCCTGCCACAGCCTCGGGATGTCACTGAATCTAAGTTTGACACATTAGACGTTCCCAGAAGGATTCTCTCTGATGATCAGCACGAGGTGACACGAGCAGGTGATGACATGCTCTGTGTGTGTGTGTGTGTGTGTGTGTGTGTGTGCGTGACTCTTAGCTCAGGGCCAAACTGCAGCACTCAAACAGAGCGGTGCTGTCACCGCTATAAGCTGACGTCTCACATCTCCAGGGAGCCGCTTTGTCACCTGGGACACAGAGAAACTGCCCGACACGTCTCTGAGGACACTCTGCTGCTTTGTGCCACCGAGACACATTATATGGCCTTCTTCTCTCCGAGGACGTCCGATGAACACCTGCACTTCCACTTTAGGTGTGACACTAGCAATATCTACTTAAGACGCATGTTTATGTTCGCGGCAAATGTCAGGCTCTGCTTTACTTTAAAAAAACATCCACTGCAATGAAGTTCAAGTCTGTTACTGAAACTGATTTTTTATTTATTTATTTATTTTTTGAGTGAAAGTAGAAATTTAAGATCCGCAAAATGTAGTTCCTACACTGGTCACTTGAGGCTCCAAAAGCAAGTCAACCTACACAAAAGGTTTTGGTCTCTACAGCTAGTTTGCCCCTTCGTGACTGTTGCAGAAAGGCTGAATATTTATATAACTCACCCATTTAAACCATATTGAGTATAATTCAGAGTGTGGTCACTTCAAGAGACAGGTCGGTGCCCTCACCAGTTGCTAGAAATCTGCTCAGATGTCACCCATCTGCCTCAGCTCACCCTCACCTTCTTGCCTATTTTTTTTATTATTTTTTTTTTTAACCAGTCTGGTTTAACCCTTTGACTTCCACACTAAGAAATGCGATTAATCACTATTAAATATCATTCATTTTTAATCTATACTAATAGCTTGCACGGCAAACTGAGTATTTTGACATGTCATTATTAAAATGTTCACACGATTGTACAGATTCATACAATATAAATACTGAATAAACATTTTTGAGGTATGGTCATCTGTTCATCTGTTCAAAAGCCCTGTGTCTCAAAATGTATAAGATGTTTGTATGTATAATGTGTTCACACATGAGCAAATTTGTGTATCTTACAAACTGAATGACTAGCAATGTTTAAAAATGAAGCGTTTTATTGTCTACTACTACAACTAGTACAAAAAAGATCAACCGTGCAGTTACAATGCCAAAGTATCAGGGCAGAATCGTGTGCTGTTTGTGATGTTGTTGTGCCGAATTGCACTATATATATATACACACAGTGCAGAGAAAACAAGAGTAAATTGAAATGGGACTCAAAAAGACGACTTTTCACCAAAATCAAAGAGGCTAATCGTCTGTCGACCACAAACATCTCATCTCAATCCATCCAGCGGTTGAGAAAATTCTGCCAGGACCAAAAGAGTGGAAGAGTGAATTACAACGATAAGCACACACGATGCTTTTTAAGGTTCATGTGCTGCGTAGGTAATGGGAAACTTCATTACAAGCTCACAGCAACAACATAACAGTAATGAATCTTGTAGCTGACACAAACATTTCCTCACAGTGTCGGCTGCCATCTTTACCCGAGAGGGAAATGTATGTTCGTTTGATTAAAGCATATGAAGTCAGGCCATTAAAAGTCTTCTGTCAGAGCTTCGGTGAAAACTGTGATGAATAATTAAAAGACAACGATCATTTTACTTGAGGTTAGTTTGCTGGGTTGCCATGGTAGGAAAGCATGTATTATTTACCGGCTGTGTGAGTGTGACTGCAGACAGCTTACAGGCTCTCAGTCATTTATAGATCTGTTCAGGATTAAACGAGGTAGTAATCCATGGGAAACAAACCATTACGTCCGAGCCGCGTGTTTACCTCCGAATGAGGAGCAGGGAGTTGGACTGCGGTGCTGTGGACCATGTGACGTGGCAGAGGGTTTGCAATGGAGGGGACAATGCTGACGCCAGGGCAGGAGAAGCCACAGAAGCGGGTGAGGTTCCGCGTGGCTTCGGGGAACAGCGGTCGGGTCCTGAAGGAGATGTTCAAGGATGAGGGGCCTTCGGACTCCCTGGATTCAGACTGCACCAGCAGCTCTGACGCCGATCGAGCCAGCACCCCCTCCACAAGTGGGGATGCACAGGGACACCTGTACGGATACCTCGGCTCCGAGCTGGACGACAGCGAGACTGAGCCCGACGAGCTGCTCATGTACGCAGGGGCCACGAAGGACTGGATGTTCACCACCAAAAGGGTGAACATACTCAGCAAAAATGGGACCGTGAGAGGAGTCAAGCACAAAGTCAGCGCAGGTCAGACGCTGTTTGAAAACCTGCCCAATTCCAACAGTGTAAGTACCGGCGGCGTGATCTAAAGCAACCTGTTGCTTAAATTCACATTATAGCCAAGGCTCGCTCCCATCGGTGTCACGTCCAGTTACAGGAAGGAGCTGCATGTAGGTGTGTGACTGGGGATAAAGGCTCACAACAGAGGACAAGGTCACACAACAATTAAAGATTGATGATGCATTTCGTTAAGTGTTTCAGGAGAAACTAATCAGGTTAATGAATTCTCGGCACTTCGCTTTCTAGTATCGCCGCACAAAGACCCGTTTGTCAGTCTGAGGTAACCTTCGGCCCGTGTGTCGTTGTTAGAAGGCAATTTATAAGAAAATCTTCTGCGGTGACGGTGAAGTCACAGCATCAGCAGACTTTAAAACTCTGAAGGAAGTGTTCTTGTCGGGTTTTTGAGTTTGAAAGCCTGTCAGTGGCCAGGTCCCAAATGTGCACACTTTACATTTGTTATATCGGTTGTTTTAAAAAGTGGAGTAAACTTGTACAGAATTGAATTGACACACATAGCTTTAAGCATTTAAATAACATTTATCGTCCTGTGGTGAAATGGTGCACACTTTGTGTCCCAGTCTGAAGCAGAATAGGATAAAAAACATGTTCATGTTGATAGAATATATTTTATACTGACTAATATTCACATGTCATGACTGTATATTGATTCCTAGTACAAACTGATAAAGTATAAAAGTCTATGGCGGGAAAATGATAAAGATGTTTTTCTTATGGTTAAAATATGTTGGGCCATTTTAAATGAGGCACAGCTATACGTCAGACTTCTTATACTGTTGGTTTCATAAACAAAACCTACAATATTTGACTATTTCCTAATAAGTGACCTAAGAGGCGTGATCTGATTTTGCACTGCACATGGCAAAAGACCATGAACAGCAGGCCACAGTGAAAGAAGTTAATTACCTCACTGAGGACGCGGAGGCGTGAAGCCAGTCCCCTGTGGCTTTTCACGTGACCGCGCACTGTGGCGTCTTCTTCTTCTTCATCTTCTTCTTCTTCCTCTTCCATTTCTCCCTGAAATATTTCAAACTGATCTGCTGCCAAAATGAAAACAAGTGCATGAATAAACAGATGAACAAAAGTGCTGAGGAGTAACCTTACAGGCAAACACATTGACTATGAAAAAGAAGGATGATGAACTGAAAGTATTCTGCATTCATGCTCATGTATTTGTTCATAGATTTCACACTGATTGTAAATGAATATAGATTTTCTTCAAGGAATGTCAACACAGAGACCTAGTACATAATAATAAAAACGTGTAAATATTTAAATTCTTTCATGAGTAGACTTTAAAAGTTTTAAATCCTGGTTTTGCATCATTTGTGAAATCTTTTAAAACCATTTTCACAACAACAATAACCCATGTTTGTACCACAGTCCACTTAGTTTGGGCTGATTGGTGACAGTAATATGTTTTAAATAATATAGATGATGACTGTCTTCAAAATAGCTGAGAAATAGTTGGACGGGTTTTATTTATTTTATTTTATTTTTTGTTTTTTATAAAGAGTTAATGGTCAATAAGTCCTTCACTGCTGTCATCTATAAATGTCTGTAAACCAATGGTCACCATAGTGGTGGCTTCTGGCTCCTCCTGATATTTATTCCTACTCATTGAAAATAATCATTCATTAAATAAATGCAGCTGATGTTGATTTAAATGTTAAAAAGCTACATGAAGTTAAAGCACAAATAGTATTGAATATATTTTTTAAGTCATTTAAGTAGACCCAACGGTGGATGTATCACTGTGTGATAAATCTGCTATTGATAGTGTTAGTAATCCTGTCAGTAATCCTACTACATCAGAGCCTCTGAAAGGCTCCCATCAAGTACACACACTGAAGCATTACATCATAACCCCCCGGTGTATTTCTGGAGTCATGGTTTAATAAATGCACAGGTCATTGGAAACAAACACAAATACAGCTAAAAAAAAAAAAAAAAACGTGGTCATGTACCTTCATTGGATGTGTCCCCATCAACACAGGTGGCATTATCTCTTGAGTTTGGCCGGATCGTGATCTACACCACCAGCTTCCGTGTGGTGAGGACGACCTTTGAGCGCTGCGAGCTGGTCAGGAAGATCTTCCAGAACCACAGGGTGAAGTTCGTGGAGAAGAACATTGCCCTGGACATCGAGTACGGGAAGGAGCTGGAGGAGCGCTGCAAACGCGTGGGAGAGCCTCCTTCGTTACCGGTGGTGTTCATCGATGGACACTACCTAGGGGTCAGTACTTATCAGTCCTTTCCAAAGTTACCTGATGTCAGAGCACATAAAGCTGAGCTCATTATGTGTGTTTCACAGGGAGCTGAGAAAATACTTGGCATGAATGAATCAGGAGAGCTGCAAGATCTTCTGACCAGAATTGAGGTTGGTTTTCTGTGTCTTCTCTTCAGAAATGTTATTTTGAAACACCTTTCAAATCCAGGGCAAAATACACACATTTCACTTGTTTATTCAAAATAAATATAAAAAATGCTGAAATGTTTCAGCACGAAGCCTTCTTCAAATGTTTCCTTATCAATAGGAACTACTTCACTGTATGCTCTGTAGCACATATGATATTAATGCAGCACATGACTATTATCCAAAGCCACTGAGATGAAGAGGACAAACAAGATCAGTCAATTCCCTTCCCATTATCAACAAAACATGAGCAAACTGCAAAGTAAAAAATGCATGCACGTCAATAAGGGGCCATCAATAATGTAAGGCTTGTTATTGATTCTGCCGCTAACACGTTTGTTGGAACACACCGAGTACACGGCTCTGCAGCACAAACTGAGACTGTAAAAACTATTCTGGTTTTTAACTGAGCTAAGCAGCCACACAAGCTGTGACATTTTCTGCGTCTCTCATTTGGAGTTCACTCAAAAAGAAAAAACAACAACAAAAAAAAGTCTTCATAAATAAATACAAAGCGCCGCGTTGACATTTAAGTCATGTATTCCAGTCACTGCAGGCTATTAAAAAAGAATGCAGCTCTAAAAGGTCACGCATACGCTAATCAGTCCAGGACTGGCCACCAACGCGACTGATTGTGTATTCATGTCTGTGGAGACGTGCATCCAGCAAAACATCAGAAAATAAGCTTCAGGAAAAGGAGAAGATTACCACCTTTCTTGTTTCTCTGCTGAATATAAAACTAAAGCAAGGAATAAAATAGCTTGGCTTAATGTGAACTGGGAGGAAAGCTCTCCTCTAGAAAGTAGTAGGATTCATTTAAACTGTGCATGCTTCGTAGCTCAGTCTGTAATGTTTGATAAAAAATACACATTCATTTGAATAGAATGGCTACGTTATCTTTGATAATATTCACATCTCTGATCAGTTCATTGATTTCTAAACGCTGGAAGGAGGGATCACTGCTCGCTAATTGATAAAGTTAGAACTTGTTAGTTTAATCTATGTTTAAAGCCAAAAACAATACGTTATGTAGTGAGGTTAATGGTGTCGGGGCCACCATTGAGACAGGCAGACCAAGCAGTTTTGGGGCCCCAGGCCTGTTTCCATTTTCTCTATGATAGTTTTAGCTAGTTTGGACTGTTCAGTGTGTTCGGTTTGAACACTTGTTAAGAAAGTCTGTCTGTCTATTCATAATTTGGCCAAAACATATGATACAGAATCACAACCCACGTGCTGGACTGTGTGTTGCCTCTGGGCAGTCGAGTATGTCAATGCATAAAAATATTACAAATATATACTAAAAGTGCAATAATACTCCTTTAAAGTTCATGTTATTGAAAAAGTCTGAATCTGGCCTATGAGAAAAAAACATATCATACTTAACATCAACACTATATTTTCACGTGATCTATGCATTTCCTTCAGAGGGTACAGCTTCCCCAGACGTGCCAGACCTGCGGGGGCTTCGCCTTCATCCCGTGCCCAATGTGCCATGGCAGCAAGATGTCTGTGTTCCGCAACTGCTTCACGGATTCCTTCAAAGCCCTCAAGTGCACTTCCTGCAACGAGAACGGCCTGCAGCCCTGTGTGAGCTGCAGCCAGTGACCATGTTCGGTGCCTGAAGCAACATGCACCGCTCCCTCCTCCAGGACCTCACACAGGAACCTGGACCGGACTGGACTGGACTGCACTACACAGGCAGCAAAACCACGACGCAGCAGGACTCGTCCTCCATGGCCATTGTTAGTAAAAGAAAAAGGGAATTTGTAATAAAATCTGTGGTACTGTTGACATGTTTAATATTGTTATTCATGAATGTGTAATTCTCTGCGTTTCCAAAGCAAATAGCATCATGTTTCGTGCTCTAGGTTGTTGCAAAATTTGTCTGGGCTCCGCCAGCAGGTCTGCATGTCTGTCCACCCAGGACACCTGAACTAGTTTCCCCTCTGGTAAACCTAAGCTTGTTAGTTAATTAGTCAGGAGGCTCCTTCATTATCAATGCTCCCATCACTAATCTCATATCAGACAGAGTTGAGTAGAACAGAAGCTCAGGACAGAGAGTGAAAGTCAAAGGATCAATCTGTAGACGGCAGAAGGAACAGGTCAATTTAAACATTACAAGCTCTAGGCAAAGGTTTCTGAGGCTCGGACCCAAATTCATTCTGCAGCACAACGACGGCCACATCTGTCACAATGAACTTCTCTCTTCATGTCCTCCTTTGAACTGGTGCTGTTTTCAAGGCAGCATCGCTCAGCTGATCCATCAAACCTCAAACCTTGGCACATTAGTGGATGTTAGAGAGAGAGAAAAAATGAAAGGCACACATTTAAATTAGAAAAAGTTACTTTATGTAGTTGGCTGCATATATACACGCACAATAGCCTTTCAAACAGTGAACGCAGAGAGGCCTCTCATTTGTACCATAGCAGTGGAGTTAAGACCGAAACAACAATTTTGACAACTGATTTTCCATGGTAGCCAGAATTACATGTCCCAACCTGCTTTTACCAAATAAGACAAAAAGGACAGAGTGTGTGTTCATTTTGGACAGATCATCCGCTTAAAAACATTTAATCAAGGTTCCGTTTTTACAGTTTTAGCAAAAATGGGGAACTGGTTCAAAATCTTTTTGGGAACACCTCCAGAAGTCTAGTTCAATGACCCCTGGTGTTGTTTAGTGAGCAAAAATGATTCCATGCCACTCTACTGTAATGGTAACAGCCTAGAGGAGCACACACAATGAAATGTCTTGGTTGGATGCGCTGGCTGCAAAAAGGATTTAGGTTTTGCAAACCAAGGAGAACTCCGTGTGCTCCGGTTTCCTTGAACCAAAAGAAAAGCAATGCGCTTCACTGACCGCATGAGCGTCGAAGTTAAAGGAGAGAGGGACAAATCACGCAGATCCTCGCCGTTTTGTGCTTTTTACCGGATGATGTCACTTGCTGGCTGACATCCACGGGGTCAGGGGGGACGCAGCGCAGGCAGCTCTCTATGCTGTCATAGCCCTGTACAATGCTGCTTGAACATGATTAGACAAGGCAGCACTGTAAAGAGGCTAAAAGCGTAGAGCAGGGTGGTGGTGATGATGCTGATGCTGATGAGGAGGAGGAGGAGGATGCCGATCCGCCACGAAGACATTTTCTTGCCATCACTACCTGGTTTGTTCTAGATGCTCCTGCACCTGTGATTGAAACAGCAACCAAATCGATCGTTTCGGAGATAAACAGTCAGCACGCGGTGCGTACAAGCAAAAACATAGAAATGAGTTTCGTTTCTCATACATGGGTAATGAGAAGCGATTACATCGCCGCACAACACCCCCTTTTGTTTAATTCAATTCCGCGTTGAAGATTAATGGGGTTTGGGGCTTTTATAACCACAGGCTTGTGGCGATGGAGGGGAGGCTTCGTGAAAATCTGAGACCCCAACTGTGCAGGTTTAGTGCGCCCCCATCTGTGGGATGCTGGCCATGGAATAAAAAAAAAATGGAGAATGTGGGAGAAGAAAAACAGGATGCATCGAAAATATTACAAAAACGCAGCTTAATTTTTTAAAACGTTAACAAAAAATAATATAAAAAAAAATCCACAGTTAAATGAAACTGAAAGCGACGACGTGATGTGCAGAAGGCTGCGGGAGGACTGGAGATGTATGTGGCGATCTCCAGACGTGACAGACGCGCCTCGATGTTTCCTCTCTAATAATGAACCAAATCAATCGGAGGGGTTGATTTCTTTAGTAAAAAAAAAAATCAACGTGCACAAGCAATACCCTTTCTTTCTCTCTTCGAAGAAGGGTAGACATGAACGGGGACAGGATGGGCAGTGGCAGCAACTGACTTGGGAATGGTATGACGAGACATGACACTGATATGCGCGCAACACCCAAAATGTGAAGACAACATTCAATGGTGGAGAAAAACCTGCAATGGTTCATCGTCCGCACTGTCTCCGCTCTCCGGGCTCGGTCGAAAAAAACAAAACAAACAAAAATATTATTTCAGTCGAGTAGTCTAGCGTGGTCCGGCCGCGGTGCTGTGCGTAATGTTTTGAATGGTCGGTCAATGCGCAGACTGGTTGGAAATGACTGTTTTTATTGACGTCAGCGTACAGGCTAGTGCCCCCCTCTCTCATCCCCACAACTGCACCATCTAATGGACTCGGGTTTGCATTCCAGTCAACCATCTGAGCTCTGAACAGGAAACGGGCCTCAGACTCAAGACGGGAGGCTTTGAAAATGCACATTTTTACTGAACTGCGTTCATGCGCGTAAAAGTGATCCAAAACAGACAACAAATGAAATGAGTTCTTACCTGTCCAGAAGAGAAAGCCTTGGGCTACTGAAAGAAGCTTCTGAGAAGTTGATGATGCTCTACACATAATCAGACAGTATTCATGAGATGTGAAGGCAACATAAAATAAAATAAAAAAAAGCATCCAAGACACTGACAGAAAAGCAAAATAATTTAATAAATTATTTCAGTTTTATTCCAAGTCCTTCAGCTGTGGCAACGTTGTTGTAACCAAAGGGGAAAAAATGTTCACCTTCAAAAAAATATATTTATATATATCCACCCTCTTAACAAAGATGAAGTGGCTCTGGCCCACCTCCTGAAGCAGAGTAAGATGTTGCAGCTGTGTGCTCACAGAATGAAAAGCTCAGTCGCTGTTATGCAGATTATACAGCAGAAACACAGAGTAGATTATTCAGCACACGCACTGTACACGGCGACATTCCCCGATGATTGGAACTACAGTTTAGAGTTTAGATAGCTGGACACTGAATGGAGCGAATCCATTGGTTCGGTATGTTTTCACATCATACACTGCTTATTTACACACACACTGTCCTTCTTTAGCTTTGGATCAATACACTCGGACAACTGCAGATCAGCTGAAAACCTCGCAATAAGTTTGTAAAACTCAAATTTGGAGACCATAGTTTGTAGCTGGCGAAGGGAGAAGTGAAAGAAAAGAGATTCCCATTTCATGATGATGCTTCATCGTCGTTAATCTAAGTCCTCTGGCCATGAGTTGAGATTATGCTGCCCACAAAAGTATTTAGACTTTCACCTTGCCTTCATCATATTATGACAACATAGGGTCAATGCAGTAATACCCCGCTTTCTATTTTCTTTGTGCAGATGCTCATTATGTGCTACCGTATTCAATATCCACCTACTCCAATTCTATCATACAAATAAAAGGAAAATTTAATTTGCATATATAATACCAATAAAATCTATTCATCACAATTCTCGTCTTAATTAGAGAATCTGCAGCATCTTCTGTTTTTTTTTCATTAAAAGCAAAATCTAATATTATCTAGATATTAAAGACAAAGTAGTACCAAGGACTCCTTTGCACTAATGAGGAAACATTATCACCGTGGTTCAAGGTTAAAGTACATGTCTAGTAAACACTGGTCCTGTTCTTGACTTTGTTTCTGAAAGAGACGCGAACCGAAACCAGACACATTAATGGAGGAATGTGAGTTCAAACGACAACCAGGAGACTAATGTCAGTCCTCAGTCTCCTGCCAGAAACACTTTCTTGGACCTCTGGAAAGTGGACCTCTGGCATGCTGAACTCAAATGTTGATTATTCTTCTTTACTATTCTAGAGTAAGACTCGATGACTGGTGTGATTTATGGTGGTCAGACAAAGACAGATTGCGGAGGCAGGCTTGGCCCTCTTCTCATCTTTTCTTCTTCTACTGTTCTTCTCTGTACAGCCAGACAGCTCCTCAGCAGAGTCCCATAAGTACTATAGTATCTCCAAGTCTACGTGACGGACATCTGGGTTGCGTTGCTATGGGGACATGAAACAGAGTTAGAAACAAATCCAGTTTGGAATGCGTCTGAAAGACTTCTGATATGCAGATTAATCAAATAAGATTCTAGGGAAATTGTAGCAACAACAAACATTTTTGTATTAAGCACCTTTAGCTCTTTCTCCAAGCGGTCCACCTCGGCTCCCAGTGTGTCGATGATGTTCTCCCCGTGTTTCAGCATGAAGTTCTCCAGCTCCTCGGGGGTCTTCACCTGCTGAATGTCCTGCAGAAAGCAACAAAAACGCACTAAATCATCTTTATTGCTGGGGAACATTTCTACACTCGGATTACAAAGTGTCTCTCATATCCAGAATAAAATGTGTGGAAAACAATGACAGTATACAGTAATGACAATAACTCATAAAATAAGACACTATCAAAAGACGGTATCAAAAAGTGTTAAAATGAAGACATAATGTGGATCCATAAAAGAACAAGTAAGAGTATGTTTTAAAGAATCCAACCACTACCACAACCATCTATAGCCACATCTGCCAGTGGAGCAGCCTGTCTAAAACATCTATGTAACATATAAGAAAACTGTCCTAATCTTATTATTTATAATTTTGAGGATGTTACTTAGTTATCATGCCCAAGCTGACTTGTGTTTTATTTTCAGAGAAACAGGCTTGGCACATATGGGTGACTGACTCAAATCCCTGCACTGTGTGCATAAGCACAACTTTCCTTGGTACACCCACAGCTGCAGCACTCGAGTGAAGTCCATTTGACCAAATGGGAGACTACTGACCAATCACAGAGGTCACAGAGGCATGAACACTAAAACCATATCATTGTTGATGATGCCTGTTGTACATATGCGAAGATATTTAAATCACATGGACACTCACATTGAGGATTTGGTCGATGTCTTGTTTTTCCAGATAAGACCGTGTCACCACTCGGCCGTCAAAGTCAACCTCTGCCTTGAAGCGCACTTTACTGAGCCCCATATCTGTGGCCTTCACGTCGTGGATGGCCCTGCTCACACAACGACGAAAACAAAACATTTCAGGACAAAACAACACTCCTGGATACCACAGCGGACGCTACAGCTGAATATGTAATAAGTGCTGGAATGTGATGGTAAAAATGAAAGAAACTGGACAAAAGAGTCTTGGATTTCTTAAAACACGCCCTACATGTTCATGTGACAGAGGCATTTATCCTGCTGCACAACTGGTCGTGAGGACTGTTGCATGTCAAGTCTAGTAAATACCAAGTGGTTTATTTTAAGCCAGGGAGTTCTCTATTAACATCAGCAGACGTACCAAGAGTTTGTCAGACCACGCAGACGGGCTCACATGAATGATTCAAGACCTGAATGATTCAACACGACCCGAGACAAACAACCGCTGCTTTATGTTCTGCAGTCGTGGGGCTTTGTGTTATCTTTGCTGACCTTACAGCAGGGTCGTTCTCCAGAAACTCTGTCAGCTTCTGCACTTGCTCAGGCTGTATGGAGCGTCCCAGCAGAGCCTCTGTGTTCGTGTAGATGAGGAAGGCCGAGACGGTGCCGAGCAGCGTGCCCACGCCAAGAGAGCCCAAACTGTCGTAATACGGGTTACCTGGGACAAGCAGGACACATCAGAACTAGAGACACAACGGTACAAAGTGTGCCCCTGATTTAGCCTATCGACAGAGGGATAATAAATCAGTAGAGACAGAAGACATAAGAGAAGTTATGAATCGCACGACTCTGGATCATTTCTGCTTGTTTACCTGTGAGTGAGGTGAGTCCCATGCAGCCAGCGGCCAAGATGACTCCCAACACAGCAGCAGCGTCCTCCAGCAGCACCACGTTAGTACTCGGGTCTCGACTCTGCATTACTGCAAGAAACAATGCAAGACCACATTGCACATATCTCTCTGTTACACCACGCTATCAAAGTAGTCTGCTAAAAGTGTTCCTTTAGGGTTGACCTATACGTGACGAAATTACAGCAAAAAAAAGTCTTATTCTTGTTCTGTTATATTTCTTGCAGATTCAACGGTCTCCACTGAGCAGAACCAGTTTGCAAACATCAAAAAAAATTCTATTCCGCTTGATGTTTTGTGGCATGTAAACACACACTGTATATCTTATCAGATCTCCTTATTTGGTGTCTATGTAAACAGCTGAGTTGGAATCTCTGATTTCAGTCAGATTGGACAAATACTGTCGATTGCACTTTATCTACAAGCTGATGGCAGGTGAATTGACTGAGCTCAGATCAATACAGCAGCCATTTCTTGGTTTATTGGTGGATCACTCAGTACAGAGTGGTTCAGTTTGAGGGATGTCCCAGTAGGGCTCTGAGAATCAGTTTTGGGCAGATTCAGACATTTTTGAGCCAAGCCCAATCTTTTGTAGTCATGTGTTCGTCTTCTTCTCATTTAATGACGGCTGGCTAGAATCAAAACTGCCAAAAATAGAAGAAGAAGAACCAAAATCACTTGACTAAACATGTCTGCGGTGCAGAAGTACTTTACTCTGGGAAATGAAGTCAGTCAGAGAGCAATTAGTAAATTATGCAATGTGGAGGTTTGGTGAGGTGGTGGTAGGAGATTGGAGTCATTCAATACTAACAACTTAACCACTGCCTACATAAAAAAATGTAAAAATCCTGATGAGGTCATTCAAGTTTTTCAAAAACATTGTCTTATGTGATTCCATTCCCCTTCTGGGAACCTTGTGGACACTTTACCTGCAGTTTTAAGTAGACTCATAACAATAACGGGTTATGTGACTGGTACAGAGTCACTGTAGCACCAAATGTAAATGTTCTAACGATTCCTGCTATACACACCGTATTCATAAAAAGTCACTCCATGCTGATGGGCGCTCCTCTTTATTTCATTCACAGCGACTAGTAAGGTGGCTGAGAAAGAAACACAAACACAGGTGTTTACGTATAAACTGTAGAATCCTTGTATAAACAACCAGTAACATACTTGTTCGTTATAATAACCCACCTCCTTCAGATACAAGTGAGCCCGCCAAAATACAGTAAGCCTGCAACAGAGCAATGTGACACGTTGGAATTTTTTTAATCCTGTACATATAAATTTATTATAGACAAAGACGCTCACCCATAACAAAGACTCAATAGGCTGTGGGTGCAGTAATCCCATGATGCCGTGGTACCAAGAGAGGCCTGCTCCCATCATAAAAATGCCCACGCCACTGATGAGGGAGGCGATGTAGCGCATGTTGGAGAAGCCATACCTAAAAAAAAAAACACACACAAGAGCTCCATTACAGCTCCATGATGCACTAAAAAAAAATAATATCAAAGTATCAGATATCTGTAAAAATACAGGTCAAACTTCTACTCATTACGTCTACCGTTGGACATGTTGGGACAGATCCCAGTCAACGTAACTGTTCAACATTTTAGTAGTGGCATGTTAAGGTGTGGCGCTCACGGGTGCACGGCGTCTGGATTGCGGACAGACTGGCTGATTCCCAGAGCCAGCAGGGCCTGGTTGCAGGTGTCGGCCAGGGAGTGGATGGCTTCAGAGAACATGCTAGCTGATCCAGTGTAGACCCAGGCCAGGAGCTTGAAGAAGAAATTCAGTCCATTGCTGAGAACAAAGAAAATACGTAAACACAAGCCTAGAGAAAGTCCATCTTGTAAAATATAATCTCCTGGTTAACAACAGATCAGAGGATTAACATTTTTACAAATCTTATACAGTTGCCTTATAAGATCTTTCATACTCAAATTTGGCTAGTGGTTAACGTTTCCAATTGAGCGAATCCCGATAATTAATGAATCCGACACTTGTGATGGGGTTGTTAACATAATAGAAACATGTGTCAGCATAACACAATTCAACAGTATGACAAACCACAGCCTCCAACTCCACTTTGAAAACAAAGTTCAATCAACATCTCACTCAGTTATTTGGAACAAATGCTGAACACCATCACCTTCATGATTTAGTGAAGGGTTGTTATGTTAGAATGCATTTGTTTACACTAGTAAACCTAATGAACTTTACACCGATTGTATATGACTTTTAATCACTGAACTTTATTTTTATTAATGAGAAAATGTGTGGAAATTCTTTATATTTTACATCCTGAAGCTTCTAAATCACAGGTTTTACACCTGGATTGGGCATCTCTTGCAATGAGCTTATCGAGTCCCGTGAGTCTTTGTGTATACTTCATGTGACTGCACATGTCCTCTTAACACAATAACCCTAATCTAATAGGCCACAGGGCTGCATGTGACACACCGTTCCCTCGCATTCCCCCTTAGAAACATCCATATTTCTCCCGGCAGCTGCAGGACGACACGGTTTACGTGTCGCGCGTTAATGTTTGAACAACCTTGTGTACGTAGACCAGATTTATTTTTTTCCAGTTGTACCACTAAGGTTACACTGTTGATGCTTATTCACCACACTGTGTGTAGTAACCCTGCTGAGAACAGACTGTAGCTCCTCTTTCGAATCCAACACCTCCCACTGTGTGTGATACAGCCACAGAGTACAGGAAGACTCCACAGCAAACCCACACAGCATTTAAAAACAAGAAGACACTGATGAGAAAACTTACATACAAATGGCAACCATCACCACCTTCCCTGGCCCTTGTAGAAACGTTGCCCTCTTGCCCGATCGTGGCTTTAAGAAACATAGAAAGAGATTAACAGCCTGAGGGGATGGAGGTGTCCTGGCCTTCTCTGACCACATTGTGTTTATGTTACCGAAAATATAAACATTACAGGGAAATGTAGACATAATAAATGTAATACAGAAATGTTCAGCCTTATAGTCGGTATTGACCGTACACAGTTATATCACAGGGCGCGTGGGAGAGGCTTGTTCTGACAAAGCAAGCGAGTTGACTATAGAAAATACCATGACATACCAGACAAGTAGAGAACAGTACAGTGACTGAAATAACATCAGCATCGTACAGTACAGAGAGAGGGACCGCATGAATGTCAACACATAATGACATTGTTATATCGATGCAGAGAACTCCTGCACCGTAGACAAAGGTCACGCAAAATGAAACCCGGAGCTATTAGCTCAACTTGGGCCTCCTGACACGATGGATGGATGGATGGATACTTTATAGGGGTGGGTACAGGCAAGGACTTCACGATACGATATGTATCACGATACTTGAGATATTATGATATTGCGATATTCTACATAGTTCACTGAGAAATTTTAAATGCAGCTTAAAATACGAGTTGTATATATATATTCTTACATCAGACAACAGTCACTGGGCAAATTGAGTCAAAAAACAGGATAAAGCCAAATGATCCATTTCCAACTTATTGTACTTGTACAGAAGAAGTGGTGGTGGATGTGCGGAAGTTTTCAAGATGACCAAAACATGACTTGTCTTTTAAAATCAATATTAAAACATTCAAAATTGATATTCTATCGCGTTATATTACCATATCAATATTTTTTCCCACCCCTAATACTTATTCTCTTTCACATTTAAAATACCGTGTGGAAGGTTGATTAAATCATTGAGGCGAAGAAGTGCTCACCTTAGTGTTTCCCCAAAAGTCTTTGTATTCTTTCAACAGCTGCTGGTTCCGAAAAATATCTGGACGGCAGCAAACCAAGGACAGAAAAATAAATATGACACCCCTTGACAGGAAAACAATAAATGATATCATGCTAGTGTCAAAATGTAGCTTTAACTCAGCTCTAAAATTAAATAAATAACAAATTAAATTGGATAACATTTTTCTTGCTGGCTTTTTGGCAAATGCTTGGTTGATAGAAGACTGATGCCACTTTTATTTTGGATCATAAAATATGCAGCTACACTTGGGGACTGGTTAGCATAATTAGATCTATCCAAAGGTAAACAAATGCACCACTGAAGCACAGAAAACATCAAAGTTTAATAAAAAGAAGTTTTATTCTACTGAAGGTTATGTGTCAGACCATTTTAATGACCGCAACCATTTCACTTCCTGAAGCCTCTACTTGTTGCCTGGCAACAGCTCAGCAACACATTGGTTGCTTTTACACTTGGAAACCAGCCCTAAATCCACCCACCGCCTGCAAAATTTTCATGGGGGAATATTTGTCTGGAGTCGCTCTGTTTGGAATTCATGATGTCTGGTGAAGATCTGCCAGCCAATTGAATCACTGGGGTGGACAGCTGAATGAACAATTAGCAGCGATGAAGGCGTTTGTCAAGAAGCAGGATGCAGAATTAGTTGCTCTGACTTGCTGTGTGAGGTATGCTAACACTTGCATTAATCAAGATGTGCTCTGATAATTGGTGAACCTAAAAAATACTGAGGAATTTCCAGTCCTTTTGCAAAGTCTAGTGATCTGACGGCTACCTAAAAGTACAATCAGTCTTCTCATCAAAGTCTCCATTAGAAATTGATTTAAAAAAATCCTAAATGTTGTGCTTTTTTACACTATTACTACACGCTCAGATAAATCGAAATACAGCCACAGGAAGAAAGAAACCTACTTTCTTGGTACTCCCTCTCCACCTCTTTTCTGAGTTTTCTCTCTCGGGCCAGAGCTTCATGGCTTCCCCACACGTCTAGAGCTCTAAGAGTCACAGAGAAAAATAACTGCATCGCCTGAAAATAGTGATTCGACTAATATATTGTCAGAAGACATGTAATGCAATGTTCCTCAAATCTCTTGCAGGGTTTAACACTAACTTTGCCTCCACATCTGACCGCAAGAACACAGTGAAAGCCTCTGTGTCGTCGTGGGGGCTGCGTCTTCTTATCTTCCGGAGTTGCTCCAAATCACTGTGAACACATGAGGGGAGAGGTTAGGACGTACACTAATGATGGTGGGCAGTCTCATATTAGCTAATCACAGCAACATGCTTGCTTATTAACCCAAAGGAATTTGTGCAGTGGCGGTGTTCTGAAAGGATCTGTGTTAGCTCTCAGGAAACCACTCTGCTGCGTGCGCTGCTGTATATCCATCCATCCATCCATTATCTATAACCACTTATCCTGTAGAGGTTTGTGGGTCACTGGAGCCTATCCCAGGAGGCATTAGGCTACTGATGTATATCTTAAACAAATTAAATAAAATCAAATTTGTACCTTGGTTTGAGGCAGAACTCATTCATAGCTCTGACTGCAGTAATGAAGTTGTTCTGAGTGTATTTGGCTCCATATTCCCTCTTCTTCAGGACAGCTCGGACTACAAGTGACGACAGAAGGACATTTAAACATTTTTACGATACCAAAAACATAAAATAAGATAGATGAAAGAAGTCTCGTGTAAAAACTGTTTGAAGTGGAGGATGAGCAAACGTTATTCCTTACCTTTAACTTGAATGGTCTCAACTTTAGACATACCTACGAGAGCAAAAATGTGATATTTGTCAGCCAAATTCCTCAAATATTACCTCATCAGAACCACAGGAGTAGTATGACCTGGGGACGGCAGGATGGGACAAGACTGTACTGACCCCAGGAAAAAAATCACAAACTACCTGACAGTGTGTAGCATGAATCAGCTCCACTTTAACCGGTGTGATGAAGACATTAATGAACCAATAAATAAAATCTAATACATCAGAATACGCTGCCATGCATGACACATGCATTACATTATCCTTTGAGACTTTACTCTTCAGATGAATTTTTCTAGGAATTGGTCGCTGTGCTTAATTTACACTCAAGCTATTGTCCATGTAAAACTGCCAACACATTTTCTGTAATTAGTGAGCGAGAAAAAGACAGAGAAAAGCACTGAAGGAAACAAATAACAGAGATGCCAATTCACGGTAATATCACTGGACTTCTGTGTTTGGACAAATACTGCACAGTAAATTGCTGTGTAATAGTGGCTTTACTAATTCTGAATTCTGAATTTGCACAGGCTTTAGATCCCAGAGATCTTCTGCAATTTTTACTACACACTTGAGATTTACAGACAATACCAGTCCTGTGCAAATAGGGCTTTAAAATGGAAATATGAGATTTTAATGTACACATTACAACAGCACACGAAATGCAAACAAACTGTTTGTTACCTAATGAGCTGGCTTTTGCAGCACCGGACAGGACCTTCTCTGCAGTGGGAGCATCACCTGACGGTGATTTGGGAGAATCATCTTTACTGTTACCGGAGGTAGAGTAGTAGTGAACCTTGCCCATCCCCAGAGACGCTACACGGCAGTCCGGAAAGCTGAACCACAAACTGTGAACGCTTCCGCTCTGCCAGCCTGTTTAACAAAATGTGTAACAATAGTTAGCGTGATCTGAGCAGAACCACTCCCCGTGGTTAGAGTTCGGTACCAGCCCTGAACGCTCACCGTGGCACGGCTGGGGGAGCCTCGGGGACCGCTGAGACAGGGACGCCCTGTGCTGCAAAGAGACTCTGCAGAAGACATGCCATGGTCTGTGGGCCAGGCTGGGGAACATCCTCGCTGTAGCGGGGCCCGGTAATGAAGTGCAGGAACTTGCTGTGCAGAGTCGCAGATAGCCCAGTCACTGTTGTGCCAACGTAACTCTCTTCACACAGACTAATGCAAACACATCGCCCCTCACATAAAGACAGCAGCACCAAGCAGCAAGGCTGGGGTGGCTACAATTACACCCACTTGTTTAACACAGACGACATTTGCATCAAACTGGATAAATATCATTTGACTTCTCGACTAGTGCCTCCGCCGGCCGGCTAACCCTCCTGTGTAGCAGCTCCACCAATCCCCGAGCTTTACATAGCTAACTAGCATAGGAAGCTAACGTCGCTAGCCTCCGTAAGTAACAAGTGCTGTATGACCTCTTTATTTACCCCCAGAACAAGTTCAACTAACTAGTGAGTACACTACACAATAGGGATATCCAGGAAAGCCAGTACCTTTCTATGGTGAGATTTGTTTCGCATAGTCTGTGTCCATATTAAGAATCTATGGCCAAGCCGTGTACTGACACCGCTGTGGACGTACAAACACACACACAAACGTGACCTGTGACGTATCCCGACGTTGACGTAATCTCGTGAAAGCGAACCCAAGTTTCCGGTTTAGGATCAAAATGTATCGCGATATTTTGTAAACCGCTGCGCAAACAAGGTCATCGAGTTCCAGTCTTCTTGATAGTGTTAGGGTTAAAACTGTGTTTGTTTGATACTGTTAAAGTGGATTATTACAGAGGTGTGTGTACTTTAAAAGATAAACTGATCGAAACATATACTTTAATCGCTGCAATCTATTAAAGATATAAATAAAAGATAATATTAATAATCGGTATTCATGTTATTGATTAACGTGTTGTGGGAGATAAAAGTGGGCTGAAAGAGCACCTTCAGTGTTTTAGTTCTCTAATTAAAGAATTAAAGGGCATGGTTATCATTATTATTTTATAGTCCTGATTTTGATCTATTCTTTAATCACTGCGGGTCAATAATGCAATCTGCCAAGAATTGTTTAATTGCAATGTTGCCATCGCACTTTTTTCTTGGCAGAAGACTGTCTCTTAAATATGAGGAGGAATACAACTCCCTCTGTCCAAATAAGATAAATGTCTGGTTCATTTCACTGCTCGGATCAGTGATAATCACAAACAGGGATGGGCACGTTAAGAGTATTACAACACAATATCAAAACACAAAAATAGTGACACTTAACACTTAAGAAAAAAAATCTGCAGGTTTATTGGATCTTTAGAACAGTACAGTAGATATATTTCATTGGTAGTAAATAGGTGCTTTAAAGAGCAGCATTGTTTGTAATATTCATGTGACAAATGACTGACAAATCAAACACACACACTTTTGACTTGCCATGCAATCGCCTGACAACAATATCTGCAGACCATCACTTCCATTTCACAATTATTAAAATGGAATCCAGAGTATTCAATTAATAATCAAGACCCACAGTACACTTTAAGGAGGCCATAAGTCGTTGTTGGTCCATTTAGGTAAAAATTAGAAAAAAGAGAAATACTGTGCACAAATAAGGTCACTTAAATGAGGGAAAATGGAAGGATGTCAGTAGTTTTATAAGCAAGTTGTCAAGCTGATGCGAAAGTAGTACAGAGGGGGGACTCTGTGCTGGTATGCTTATCTGGGCTGTTGGTAGTATAGGGAAGCAAAGGGAAGATGTTTTGTGCGTTTTGTATTAACGCATCGTGACAAACTCCTCGGATGAGGTGGGGTGAATGGCAACAGTCTTGTCAAAGTCTGCTTTGGTAGCGCCCATTTTGATGGCCACGGCGAATCCCTGCAGCATCTCGTCACAGCCCAGGCCCTGCATGTGCAGGCCCACCACCTGGAGAAAAGAGACGATTCAGGGTTTAAAAATAACCACAGCAGTTTGCGTACGCAAGAGTCAAAAATAGAGGCGCTGTCAAAACTCATAGAACCTTTTAGTCGAGCCATTAAAGGCAGCGTTCTGCGTTGGTGTTAAAGTTCAATTTTGTTGTTTTCTTAAACCTCAGTGGATTTCTCCTTTCTAAATGGCTTCCATATAGCGAATCTGAATGGAAGTGTTGGCATCTTTTGATATCTTAGCTCAATCAGCTAATAATAATGATAAGAATCTCTCAGCAAGTGTCTATTATCTGGAGAAGAGATTGTTCTTACCCTTTCTTCCTTGCCCACACACACCAGCTTCATGATGCACTGACTCTTCCTGGTGGTCATGGCGTGATACATTGGAGTAAAAGAAGTCTTGTAGATCTTTATATTCTCCTTTCCTCTGGATTTAATGGCCTCCTCTGTGACAGGAACAAATGCAAGCATAGGAAGGATTGTCCATTAGATGGAAACTTTTATTCAGATTGATATACCTGAGTTAAACCCATAACATATTAGTTAAAGGTGTACTCACCCTCCGTGAGGCCCACAGTGCCGATGGGTGGGTGGCTGAACACCACCGTGGGGATGCAGGAGTAGTCCAACTTGGAGTCCTTCTTGCCCTCAAACAGCCTGTGTGCCAGCTTTCGGCCTGCAGCGATGGCAACTGGCATAACATACAACAATACCAGTGTGTCAGTGTGCCATGGACAACAATAAATGCCCTGTGAAAACATTTCTGGTGGTTGCAAATGATAAAACACTTCCTTCTTAAACTGGAAAAACAGGAGCAAATCAGCACTACTGAGGGAACAATTTCTCTTGTTCCCTTTAGAGGTTAGGAAAGGGACAGGCTACGGAATTCCATGTTTAAAACTATGTTTGTTAATTTACCAATACATAGTGCTTTAAAAAGGGTTTCAACGGCAGGATTTGGAACTTAGTCTTGTTAAATCACATCAATATGTATTCGCTGAATCTGATCTTTAACTGAAAACTTTATCATTCTATATTTTACATTTGTTTTATTTAGAGGCACATAAGCTAATTTAAAATGTTAGACGTTAAACCATGTCAGATTATTTCTTTACTTATTATAGTATAGTAGAGTATTTTTCTTATTACTACTAGTACATATTTTATATGCATTTGAACTGCACTTACTCAGGTTTTGTTCTGATCCTGTGTGCTGCACATACAGATTTGGTTTGCAAACCAGCTCATTTAATTAACAAATGTCAGGCAACTCTAAACATATCCCTAATAAACACGTTTACTGTACAGACATTGTAATGGCATGAAAAGCAATCTAATCCAACATGAAATCTAACAGTAATCAAAAATAGAAAATGCTTTTGTCTTGATTTTTTTTTCTTCAACGGTCTCGAAACACATGTACTGGTCAATCTGTACAGTGACTTGTGTTGTTAGTGCTGCTTCCTACCAGGTGTGAGAAGAGCTTTGCCACAAACATCCCCCACAGCGTAGATCCCTGATCGGCTGGTGTTCTGAAACTCATCCACAATGATATGGCCTCTTTCATCTGTGTCCACACCCTGACAAACACACAGAGAAATAAAAAAAACAGACAATAAATAAATAAATAGCAAAGTATTCTGGATGAAGAGTGCTGGGAGGGAACATGTCTTGAGGAACAATACACTGCTTTTTGTACATGGTTCAAAGTGAAATATTTGTTTTTGTCTCCAACAAGAAATAACAGTGACTCACTGAAACTGCAGAGGATTAAATGTAAACCAGAACACACACACCAGAGTGTTCACAGTGTTAAACAGCTTCATGGTTATACTGCTGCTTTGACAACTCATTCATATTCTCCTTCATGCAACAGGTAAGTCAGAGCACATCAGAGATGATGGAGTTAATAGTTACACAGTGATGTCAATTTCCTTTAATGGTCGAATAGCCCCTCTAATCTGTAAGAACTACACTTGTGCCAAACCTTGACTTGTCACCTGTAACAAACAACATGAAATCTGTCTAGATGATCATTAATCATTGCCTTAAGACCCAGTCCCTGGCTTATTATTGTAGAACTGTGTTAAAGTGAAACCTTTCATTCAAAGCTGTTTTTGTGCAGTCATTTGTAAGGACAGGTTTCATGTGTCCTTAAGAATCCAAAGTACAAGATCATCTCCTATAATCTTCAGGAACAGTTAAACAGATGGGATGAGGGGTGACTCAAGGAGTACTGAACAAAGACAAACACTACTTGATTCCCTCTGTAGACAGACAGTAGTAATAAGCTCTCTTAATTGCACTATAACATGCATTCTGAACTCTGTAGCTGCAAAATTCATTAATTTGTTCGTAAGTGCTTGTCCGCTAGAACGTGGCGGGGGGACACCAGACACGCCGCTAGTCTGTCACAGGGCTAACACAAAGGAACAAATCACCATTCATAAAGTGACATCCCTCAGTATGGACAGTGACCAGTGGACATGTTGTTACCTCTGCATCATAACCTTTCATGAGCAGACTCTTACCATCTCTCCGATGTTCAGTCCAGATATGTTGGGCTGTCTGCCGATGGCCCAGAGAAGGCAGTCCACTTCTTGGATGGTGCTGATCTTCTCCTCCTCGTTCTTCTTTTCTGGATCTTTGGTGATGAGCGTCACCTCCAGGCCACTGTCTGTTTTAATCACAGACTTCACCTGAGAGTTCTTCCACAAATCGACGCCGTTGTTTTGAAGTTCTTTGGTGCAGTTTGAGCTGATGAAGGTGTCAAAGTTCCTCAAAACCTACAAAGTGAATATAACTCAGTGACTGTGAGGTTAACAGAGAATGGAGTCTATGGTTTCTGTTTGTTTTTTTTTCCCTTACTCCTGTCTGTCGAATAATCAGGGAGGTTTTGGAGCCGAGAGTGGAAAGAATGCCGGCCATCTCCACTGCAATATAACCTGCACCCACAATCACACTGCGTCTGTCAGGAAGACAAAGCTTTTAGCTGCAGATATAATTGTTTCTGACAGGAATAAATAAAGAATGAATAGATTGATTGATAACTTACTTTGGCAGGGTTTCAAGTTCAAAAAAGCCATCACTTGTAATGCCCAGACTTGCACCTGAAATTACAGATCAACATAATTCTTTTAATTTTACAGAAGTAGTATTATTAAGCTAATAGATTAAACTGTTCAAGCATGGCAGAGCGTAAAGTAAAACCTAAGCATGCCTGACCTGGAACTTCAGCATCACTCAAGACAGAAGGCTGCCCTCCGGTGGCAATGAGGATATGAGGTGCTGTGTACTTCTTCCCGTTGACCTCCACAGTGGGTTCGCTGTCATTTGTGAACCTGGCGTGACCTTGAATGGTTTGGATCTTAGACTGAAAATGGAGCAGACAAACAAAACAAACACATTAGCTCTTGATAATCTAATCTGTGACACACTGACAGAATAAATATGACATAACTTGAAACTCACCTTGTCAAGATTGTTGCGATAGATGCGATTTAGGTGACTAACATATGCATCCCTTTTAGCCTTGAGAGTTCTGCAAACACAGAGAGAATTGTACAGGCAGCATAAGCATTTCTTGTTTTGCAATACTCCAGTTGTTATTGATAGTGTACATTAAGAATATTTCACTGTAACATAATTCCTTTATTAGATTTGAGAGAAAATATTATATAACTGTATAAATGTTTGATTTTATATTTGCGTTTCATGAAACTACACTTACTTTCCAAAATATTAGGTACACTAGTATAAATCGATGTATTTTGATTTAACAGTCCAGGTTATAATATTCAGTTAATGTTGAAATTGCATAAAGATGGCGGTGATTTTTTTGCAGGATGTGGTCTGAGTTGCTGTTAAAGTATATTGAGTAACATATTTGTTATATAGTCTAGGCCACTGAGTAAAATGGGGTGGTCAAAACAATACCAAAATTTGTCTGTGCAATAAAATACTATTCAGTCGTACTACAAACGTGAATCAACAGCTCTCTGTTACTTTCTTCTGTTATATCAGCACTCATTTATTTTCACTAGTGTACCTAATGACCTGACAAGTGAGTGTATATCATCATAATATAAGAGGAAAACTGTATTGTTTACTCTCATTTCGCGTATTCTGGATAATTATCCAAAAAGCTTTAAAGAAATACAACTGGACTTGCAGAGTTGTAGATTTCAATTGCCTTTCTGGTTATCATGACATGGATACCATAGAACCGTCACAAAAGTTGGCAGGCACACCTTAAAAGCTGTTATCCTTAAAAGCTGTTATGTACTCATGTTATTATTTCATAACTTGCTTCCCTCATGTGGCACTCTGCCACTCCTTCCAGAGGCTTATCTTAACGGTCATCTTGACTCAGCCATATTTGCACAAAGCACAGAGAAGTAGGGTAGAGTGGGGAAACAAAAAATGCAACAGCCCAAGAAGTTGTGCTATGAAATCAATGCCTTCTTTGAGGAAGTGCCATGAAAGCTTTCTAAAGAGTCCATTGTAATTGCACAAAACAGAAGAGAGGAACCAACAGATAACTTACTCCCAACTGAAACGAACGCTTCCAACATCGAAGCCGTAATCGCTGTGATCGTGCAGATACTCGGCATGAACTGCTGCATTCCACATCACCTGTGAACACATGCAAAAGACACTGGGTTTTGGGTATCACGGTGCTTTTTTTGTATTCAGACTCCAAAATAAAACTTGCTGTATTACAAGAAGAATGAAAAGAAACCCGTACCTTCTTAGGGACACAACCAACATTGACCTAAAAAACAAAACAAAAAAACAAAACATGGACAGAACAAATTAATTCAGTGTAAGCATTTAAATACTGTATTTCATAGAGGAAAAAAATTCACCCCTTTTGAGATCTTTTGATAGTTTACTAGAAATTTTGATAAAGGTTTTCACATCGACACCATGTAATAAATAAAGAACCACTGGACATCCATAAATTATACTATAAATACAGAACTATATATCAAAGTTTCATTGGCAGATCAATCCTGGCTAAGATATTCTGCAAACAAAAAGATGCAAATCAGAGTTTACATTGATTGCTTGAACAAAATTATATTTTATCAACACATTTCCTTGGTTATTACCAATATCTGGACATAAATCTAACCAAATGAGTAGTTTTTATGCAATTACCCGGACAAATCTGCAGTAATAGTTCTTATGTTTAAACTAGAAGGGGAAAGTAGTGCGTGGAGACCATAGAAAGGATATAAATAACTTTATTTACAGTCTATGGTGCATGTACACAGTGCATTTATCAACAGGTCTGCAATAAATATTTGCGCACAAACTATTTTTTTAAATGTCTTGAAGCTTTTGCCATCCTGTTTTGATTATATGGTTGTATATGTTGTGGTTATAGTTTAAAACATGACCAATCTACTTTAAAGGATAATATTGTGTTAGCTTCATGGCTAGAGGAGGTCTTCCTCTTCCAGCCCCACAGTGTTTGTCATACGCACAAAAACTTTCCACAAAAGGAGTCCGGAGGCTTCGCAGTCAACCTGGCAACTAACCTGTGTGCGTGGATGGAAGCTGCAGAGGTAACAGTAAAGTGTCTACAATATTTTTACTCACGCAGGTACCTCCGAGCTTGTGACTCTCGATCACGGCGGTGGCTGCTCCGAGCTCCGCAGCCCTGCGAGCCCCGGCCAGACCTCCAGACCCGCCACCGATCACCAGAAAGTCGAACCGGGTTGTGTCTGCTCCTGCCGGGTCCGAGGCCATGCTGCGACGGATGAGTCTGTGTCTGGGAAAAGACGAGCAAAGTTTCTGTCTGAGGGCGAAGAAGCAAGGAGCTCGCGTCCGGGTTAACTGGATTGATATTGCCATAACCAGGAAGCTGTCGGTTGCTATGTGTTCCACAAACGGAGAATGGGAGGGTCAAGTGAAAGCCACTGCTGTGTCATTATGAATTGCAACAATGGTGTGCAAATCCCAGAAACGGTTTTCACAATAGTCATGGTGATCCTCACATGAGCAACAGTATGGGGGTTACAATAACATGTGTAAATCAGACCACATTTGCTAAAGCGATTCGATAAAGATAATTTAAAATATTGAGTATTTAAATAATAAAAAACAACAAGACAGAATCATGGTAATATTTAGAAATTTGTTGACATAAACATAGAGATTCCTTACTCACCGTAATGCATTTGACACTGATGTAGTAGGGAGCAGTCTGCAGATTCTTGTAAACAGCATATTTGTGTTTGTTTTAAGGCATTTTAATCCAACCATGTCCACAGCATGTCTTCGTGTAATTCCGTCTGGGGCCACTCTCGGCCTGCAGTTTGACTTCACACAACCGATCAAAACACACAAAAGCCAGTAATCACTTCCTGTGTCACCTGTGTCACTGGATGAACACGCGGCTACATATCGTTATATAAACTGCTGCGATATATTTAAAAACAAATCTACAGTCATTTTCAAACGCATTAAAGTGATATTTAATGAGAAACCTGTCCCGTTATGTTTTAATTTAAATTCATTTTATGGTGGAAGGTGTCACATCCACAGTGTGTTACGCTGTTTCTGTAGCGGATTTGAAGTGTAACGTAAATCTACACTGTCAATACACTACGGTGTTTGCGTTGTGTTTGTGAAAAATTAGGCGTACGTTCATACGCGCAGTGTCTTCAACCGTCAAAGAAAAACGAAGAAGACGTTTATACTTCCGGCCAAACCTTTAAAATAAAACACGACTTTCACGATAATATGCATTACATCCTAGTTTTCTGACGTATGCCACGTACACATAAAAAGATATAAAAATGTCTGAGCGCGTATTATCAGCAAAATACGTGAATTTATTCTGTTGGAGGGTTTTGTTTTCATCCCATGCTCTTATACTGGAAACCAGTGTAGCTGTTTCCCGGACTTGTTTTTTCCTAGCTACCGATGGCTAACAAGCTGAACCAAAGCGGCTCGGTTAGCCGCGTTGGCAAGCGCTAGTATCACCTACAAAGAACGGATTTCTCTTTATTTGTCCACTCGAAAATATATATATAACGGATAAAAACGCTGTTTCACAGCACTTTGGTCAGGTATGTGTAAGTCAATCGCCTTAGTTACAAACGTAAACAATTGTAATGCAGGCCGTCGTCTTCGCTACCCCTACACCCCCTGTTGAGGTTAGGTACGGCCTTTTCATTAGGCTTCAGGGAATACAGCTCTGGACGTCTGTAGGAAAATGCAAATACAGATAACTATATTTAGCGTGCTTAGACTTATTATACTTTGGCATGCTTATAGTTCGCTAACTGTAAAAATAAATGTTTGCAAGCGACAGAAATGCTGCATGAGCTGAGGTTTAGAGGAAGGAGGGGCTTCATGGGCCTCATCTTCATATCAGCTCTGTGTCTTGTCAGGTTCATTCACGGATTTCTCTTCTAAAGCGTTGTTGTTATTCCTGCCTTTCACAGGGAGGCGGTACCTCATTTCGGAATAAAGGCTCTGCCTTCCAGAGGGACAGACCCCGGGATATCAGGTGAAGATGGATGTTTACTTCAAGGTATAATTGCACCCTTGGAATTTGTGAGACTTGCTGCCGGGTGACTAGCAGACCTCACCGCTCGCCATGAAGCCTGTCAGCTATCAAAGCATGCCATCATCAATGAATGGTGGACACCCAAATTTGCCACTGGAACGTTTGTTAACCACATCCAAGGTGATGTACTGTGAGAAATGTAGATTTGCTTCTATGGACCCTGCACAGTTTAAGAAGCACATGATTGAGCATATGGGGCCACCGTTTTACTGCGTGTCTTGCAACTATGTCTCCGTCAGTGAGGCAGAGTTGAATGAACATATGAAGCAACATAAATCAGACTATCCATTCAAATGTCCTCACTGTGGACAGGGCTACATGAGACGGCTGTGTCTTGTGAAGCACATTGACCGTCTGCATAGCAAAGTCATTAATCAAGGACCCCCTAAGCTTGGCATGACAAAAAGTCCACAGGTCCCTGTCTCCAGTGCCTTAACAAGTGTGTCAGCAGCTGATCCATCACCTCTTCGACCACTTGTTCGGGTAACAGTACCAACTTCGAGTGCATCTGATGTCAGATTGGGAAAAGATGAGCAGAGAGTGAAAACACTGGACACAACTGTTATAAATGCCACTAACGGCAATGCCGAACTTTTGTCCCCTTTGAATGGACTCATTCACCACAACAGGGCTCTAACGGTTTCTCTGCCAGAGGAAGTAACAATTCCTGCTGGCTGCTTGGTTGAATTTGTTGAAGTAAAAACCGTCAACGGGACAAAGGAGCTAAGGCTAAGGCTTGTTTCCCAACAAGAAAATACATCTGTAATCAAGGACACGAGGACCGCCTTTTCTCAAACCACTGCTCTGGGGAAGCGATTGTCGTCCACACTGAATCAGCCAAACACAGTGAGGTCGACAAGCATGGGCATGTGCACAATTAACAGGAAACAGTGTGAAACGAAGGCCGTAAATGTGGAGCATCCTGTCCCAGCCAGTATATCCAGCAACATCCCAAATGTAGCGAGTAAAGACAAGAGTGGGCTGAAACGGGCATCGCCAGAAATAATCAACTTGGAGTGTAACACGGTCATCCCAAACAAGGTCCCCAAATGTATGCTCAATCCTGTGAGAGAAGGAAGCAGTGGAATCAGAGTTACGCAGACAGCTGCTCCTATTTCCATCAGGGGCCCCAGCAGGTTAAATACAACCCTGCATTCAGACAACATGGGAACAAGTGTTTGTCCGAGAGTAGTGGATGACAGAAAGATTCTGATTCCTGAGCATTTAAAGAGCACCGCACCCAGGAGGGTAACAGATGCCAAAAACAGTCCCAGAGATGTGTCAATGGCTTTGAAGGTTGAACCTAGGGCAATCTGCCTCAAGACCAACACTGTTTCGAAAACTATGAAAGAGACAGTGTCATTGAACCAGCAAAGGTTTAAATCAGCTTCTCCCTCCTTCAGTGTTCCCAAAGCGAGACCTCCAGCAATTTTAGTCAATAAGAATAATGCTGCAAATCAGTCTTTTCCACAATCCAGGACCCTAAACAAGCCTTTAACAGTCAACATACCTGTCCTTTCTAAACACACTAAATCAAAAGTCACGACTTGGACCCAGGATGTAACCTCTAACGACACAGCACGAGAAGTCTCTGAACCTAAGAGTTTTCCCATCATTTCGTCTGTGTTTTCATTAAGCCAGCAGCCCGAGGATGCTCAAGGTTCCATGCAGCCCCTTGTAATGGCTCTACGAGGCATAGTGATGGATAAGAGTAACAGTTCTGGTAGTGCACCTCCAGATCCTGTTAAGATAACAAACAGCGCTGACCAAGCAAACAAGACTCCAACAGCAGGACTCGCCACAAAAAAAAGATCTTTTATCCGTGACTTGTTATTGACAGATTGTACAAGTGAGTCTGTAAAAGTTGAAGAGCAAGACAAGAGCTCTGTTACATCGCCCCAACCCAACCATATCGATGTCAAGAAGGAAAAAGGTAGCACTGCGGCAACAAGCATTAATAAAAGTCCTCCCGTTCCCGCTTTAAAACCTTCAACGGATGAGGAACCTAAAATCGCCTCACACGTGGAAACACCTGCGACTGCAGATCCTCTACAACAAGTGGACAAAAATGAGCTTGACATCCCCTCGAAGTTCCTGACCGTCTCTCTGAAAAGGGTACAAGTAGGTGTGTGGAAAAAAAACAACAAAGGACTGAAACTTAGAATATCCAAATATAAGACTCAGGTACCCATGGGCAGCGTGACTGACTGTGCAGTTATTTACCCGATGCCACTGAAGGTGGACCAGCTGGTGAAACGACCAGGTCCAAACCAGCCGGTGGTGGTGCTCAACCATCCGAAGCCCCGGGTGTCTGTACAGGGGACGAAAGCAGAAACGTTTGCGAACACAGGAGCCTCTGAAGTGGTTCCAAAGTGCCAAATCCTAAAAATGCGACTGAGCAAAGTGATGGGACAGAAGTATGAAGTGATGGGTTGCACTGTAAGGGTCTTTCCATGAATGTATCGGACAATGCATTGATGGACCGAAGTGTATATTAATGAGAAAATTACTAGCGTTACAATGGAAAGATGTTATCTTCTGAGACTTACAAAATGTTAAAAAAAAACTATTTTATATTTAAGGGAGTATAAGATTAAAAGAATATTGATATCAGAGTATCACTGAATATGGTCTTACATGTATAATGTGGAATATTCAAGTGCAGTGAATTCAACATTGTCTGCCATTGACCGGTTTCACAGCAAACAATCAGACTCTCCACAGTCGAGTAAACAGTTGTATCAAAGATGAAGTCATTTTATGAATAGTGAGTTAATAATGTCTGAGAAGAATGCAGCCATTATTAGCTCACCTGTGTTTGTGATGTCTGCCATGAAAAGGGTCTACAACAGATGTCGGTCTGTAACACACAGTTTTAGGAGTACTGTCTCAGAAGCTTGAGAAACTTGTCGATCTGTCACTGTTATACATTTTTTTTTATCCAGGTCACTGATAGTTCATGGTTCATCTAGTATTTTTGTGCTGCAACCTCAAATAAGGTGTCAACCATGGGTATTACGTCGGCAAACAATGAAGTATTTGGTGTTGGTATTTCTGACTGATAACATTTCTTGTGGGTCGAACCTGACTGAAAAACTGTCTGATTTAAGTAAAAGTCCTGATTTTTCAGTTGGTAGTCTTCATAGAAGTTATATAAAACTAAAATATCAATTTCCAGTCATTGTGTTTGGTGAAACAGGCTCTTCATTTCTTTTGTGTGGTATAAGGTGGCCCACTTTCTAGACGCAAGTCAGTATTTAAGCACTAATAACATTGTAACGTCCAAAAGACTCTACTTCCAAATCTGGCCACGGTGTGGTTTCTGAATGTGGTTTCTTAGAGCCACGGTGTGACATGCACCACTCAGTTTCACAGTGGTGGGTTCAAACACTTCAGTTGATCATCACTGTCATGTTCATTTAAAGACCAGCGAGGAGGTAGTAATACTAAGGTATACATTCCAACATGTTCACGTGGCTACCTTATGGTTTTCCAGTTGTACATCATTTGTTTTGTGAAATGAAGTGGCACGGTTGTAGTGTAAGCCATGGGTGTTAAGGAATGTGACCCAGTTCAATGCCAGTATTTATCACTTTGCTGGCCATCGTTAGTAATAATCCAGATTAAGAGAGAGGTGGAATATAATGCTAAAGTTTTGCTACTTTGTTCAAAACTCCACATAAGTCTTAAAGAACAAAAGTCTTAAGGCAAAAGAAATATTTTATCAGGCCATGCAGAAAAAAAAAAAATGCTCAAGAAGTATTTTGAATAAACATCCAAAGGGGTCTTGGATTCTTGTCTCGTGAAGTCCCTGGAGATCAGCTCTTGCTGGAACAGACTGATGGTGTTACATTTGGAAGCCTGAATATCTGTGTTTCTATTTTGTTATATATTTTTGTGAATTACTGTATGATCTTGTTTTCTTTTGGTGTTTTGATTGAATTCAGTGTGTAATTACTCAGATATTTTGTGCTTAACTTATTTGACCTCCCAGTCCTAAATAGGGTGACCCGAGTAGAGAACAGATAAAAGCAACCCAGAGAGAAAATCGTGTACATTTTTATTTTGTATTCTCCTGCCATGACGATACTCATGGGCCCTTACAACCCGTTGTATATTTTTCAAAAACATCAAACAAACGGCTATCTCCTATCCAGAGACAGATCTCTTTCTCTTCTTTTGACAGCATTAATGATGCCTGTGTGTTCATGTTTATGATATAATCACAATGTATGAGGTGCTAGACCTGTGATTAAATTTATAGGGTTTGGTTGCCCCCACGTTTTATTGTGTACATACGTTTCTGATCACGCTCAGATATTATTGTGTATATGTATAAATATGAATATAGAAAGTGATTACTGTTCATAGGGAATGGCCTCATCTGCACCAACACTTAGCTTTCCTTACACTGCAGTGTCTGAAGCTGCTGTGCAGTGTTTGTCATATATAATTACTTTCTAAAAGTTTCACTTTGCCTTTAATTCTTTAATTTACTCTTCATTTGTGTCAGAATTATCCACGTTCCAGTTAAAAGTGTATTTGGGGGTTTATTACATTCTCAGTGCTCATTACCACTGTTATGCTTTTATAATAACAATTGTGTAACTCCCATTTTTTTTCTATTAAAAACATGTTAAATATGCTCACAGTGTCAATGACCTGTTTATTTTTCCTTTTTTTTCTCCTCATTTTAGATCAACAGGGTTTTAACCTACTGAGATCATTTCAAACACTTTAGAGACATAAATACTGATTTACAATGACCCTTTCCACCACATCCATGTTGGTTTCCCCTAGAGGAGCAAGCGCAGGTGTTGCTAATAACATTAATTACAGGTCCTTGATGACAGTGGGGCAACATGCTCAACGTCAAACAACCCCGCAGCCAGAGCAGCTGAATGGATTTCAGCAATTAACTTGTCAAAATACAATACGTTTAGTGGAAAAGGCCTATTATCTGAAATGAAAAACCCTCCAGGCTCGAGTGTTTAAATTGACAAAACTAAACCTTTACTAATTTTTTATTTCTCTCACGTTCTTTTAAATGTACAACTGCTAATACAAAAAAAGAATTTTAAAGAAATCATGTTTTTTTTTTTCAAAAATCATGAATTTGGTTATCTCAAAATACATCATCAGCCATCATCAGAATAATTAACACTAAATTGTATCTCACAGCTAGAGTTACTTGTTACAGGTACTGTGAATATTGTATGTTTCAAATTTAAAGTAGGTGAAAAAACTGTACTGACCAACAAGCTACAACACTTACAGTTTAACACGAAAGTGATTATAGTATTATAATATAAACACTAAATGCAGCTGTATAATCATCTGCACTAACTACCTCAGTTAACTTCAGCTGGAAATCATTTGGATAATGCAATAATTTCTTTAATTAAACCCTAGAAATACATTGCTAATGGCAACAGTGACACCTTATTAGCCTGTTAGCTTGTTGTTAGCAAGTTCTAACCACTATTCTAAAGCGCTATTAGTAACCACGGCAACAGCACTAGCTACAGATGCTTCCTTACCCTCAAAATGTTGTTCAGTGACAGGATAAAATAAATATCTAATGTAATCTAATCTAAATTCAACGGCCAGCTAATGAGCTGATCAGAAAAGAAGACACAAATCCCATTTCTACTATGAAAAGAAAAATGAGAAAATCATTTTGTGCGAACCAATGCTGATTTAGTGGCATACATCTAACATTTTTCACATGCATAAATGAGTGCTCCATTTTTTAATTATGGCAAAAACCCCTATAGTCGGTTGATCAATACATATATTGGTTAAATTGTTTTGCAAGTGTAAATGTTTTTTGGATAATATAGGCTACTTTAGGTCGCATAGCTACGCTGCAGGATGTGAAGAACCGGGGGGAAAGGTGCAATAGTTATCGTAGCAGCATCTCAACATCCCGCTTTGTTACTGGACATGTCAGCACACAGTTTTCTGGGTGTTTGTTTCCAGGCAGACTTCTCCCGCTGATGACTGTTATTGGAAAAATGGAGTGGAACTTGATGATGTCTGCTACAGTGTCAAACATCTGAGGAGAGAGAAGATTACGGATGTATGGTAGTAAATGTAACGCTCTGGACGATGCTTGTTCATCCTTTGTAATTCGTCCACTCACATCGTTTGAGCGTTGTGCCGTTCCCAGCGCAAACTTGCAGGTGCTCTCAATGAACCGGATTTTGACGTTGTAGACCTTCTTCTCGTGATACACAACCAGTACCAAGGGTTCGCTGTTGTTGCTGAGGGAACAGTCTCGTACCAAAAAGGCCCCATCCTAATAGACAGATAGGTAGTCAGGTTTGTTCCAGCATGAATAAATGCATGGTAGGAATTAGAAAACAAACACATTTTATCTGGAAAATAATCCTGAATGAAACCACAACCTGTTTTGATTTTGAGGTTCAATAGATGTTGCTTTATAGGTGGTGGTGGCAGCAAGTTTAGCTGTCGTCTGTTAATTGCCCCATCTATTTTTGTGACTCACCAGTCAACTCTTTTTCTTGGTGTTCCCAAAGGTTTTGTGGTACGATGCTACTTGCATTGTACCTGCTTCCTCTTTAGGAAATGACAGTATGGGTGTCTCCGTAGTTATGCAGGTAATATTCAATTCTGCATTTAGTTTAAGCCTCAAAATGTTTCAAAACTATTAATGTTTTACTTGTTATTCGTAAGAAAACAGTAACCTACTTCTTATTTCTCCCCCAGCTGGCATTATTATTACAAATGTAATTGAAAGTCTTCTTTTCCATGCATTTATTTCTTTATTGAGTACTGCTTCTCTGACTTTTCTTTTTTTTTGTATTTTATTGTAAAAACAAATGTAAGGTAATTCATTCCTCCAACACAACTACCAAAGCATTAGATATATTCGATTAATTTCACCCATGAAGATACCTTGTTCACCAGGTGTAAGGCGTGCTCAGCGTCTGCTCGATTACAAGGCCCAATATACCAGTCCTCCTCGCTGTAGGTCTGCCGGAACAGTTCAGTCATTAGGGATTTTACAGCTGTTTCATACACTGTCATAAACAGAGTTGCAATTCTCCATTTTATAGTAAATTTGGGTGATTTGAGCGCATTTACCTGTTGAGGTTTTCCCATCGGTACAAAGTCATTTTGGTCAATGTCCTCCTTGGTCTGAGGCCACTCATGGTGGTGACGTTTTGATGGCACCCTTTCTTTGAATAGACATGAAAACTGACTTGTTTAATCAGAAACTTCCTAAAGACAATAATCACCCCTGACTAACTTACCAATATTCTGGTGTGACCTGAATAAAAGAAGAAAAGCAGATGTAAATCAGACGTGGTTTCATATGATATATAAAACCTGAAAGTTGAAAGTCATACCTCTCTAAGGTGTGGGTCTCCAAATCCAAAGAATGTCTTTGGTTGGTCTGAAGGCTTGAAACTCTGTCAGCACTGTGTGAACCTAAAAATGCATTCAACAATGTCACAAGTATGGAAATATTTTATCGCTTAAATGGTAAGTTCATTTGTTTCATTTATTTCTTACCTCGGCTTTGTGAGATGGAATCTCCCTATTAAAAAAATAAATAAAGAAGACAAACTATTAAAGACAGAATAAAGATTCCTTCATAGTTTATATTGTAGATATCTGACTGCACTGTAGATCAAGATGGGGAATTCACCCGATGATTTCTCTTTGTTTAATACCAAAAAGAGGGTAAATGTGGGTTTTGCAAGTCTCTGGTAAATAAGGGACACCCAGGGTCTGCCAAGATGGCCTTCCCCCAGAAACATAAAGCTGTCAACACAACACTAACCAGATAAGAACTGGCCTTCTCAAAGGCAGGAACAAAGGCTTGTTTTCAGCACAACAGTAAAAGTTCAAGAGATGGAGTAAACAGCGACCCATGGGTATTTTTGTGGAATGCAGATAGGACACAATAAGTCAGTCTCATCTTTCGTCGTGCACGTGCTTCCAGTGATTGCCGGCATCCGTTGTAAACCTGTTACACTCCTGAGGTCACGCTACAGCTAGTATGTCCTTAAGTACATATTTGAAAAGTGCATCTAGCTACGTAAGTATTCAGAAATCCAAATTTTATCATACATACATACATGGCACCACATTGGATCTGAAACTAAATGACTGAGATGTGATGGAAGTGCAGTCTTTCATGTTTAATTCAAATGCTTAAACACAAATATCCTATGAAACGTTTTTAAACAAAGTGTTTTCATTTCAGGGGCTCAATAGTAATTGGACAACTTAACATTACCATGAATAAAATGTTCATTTTGTAAGTATTGTTGAGAATCCTCTACAGTCAATGGCTGCCTGAAGTCTGGACCCTTTCTGCCTTAAGTTTTGTCTAAAGTAAGTGAGATGCAGCTCCATTCTTTTGCAGTATGTTTTGGGTCATTGTCTGCTGTGTCAATAAACACTAGTGACCCAGTGCTGTTGGGAACCCTGCATACCCATGCATCACACTGCCACCACCACGTTTTACAGAGGGTGTGGTGTACGTTGGATCATGAGCTGTTCTGAGCGTTCTACATACATTCTTCTTCTCATTATTCTTGTGTAGGTTGGTCTTAGTTTCATTTGTCCAAAGAACACTGTCCCAGATCTGGGCTGGTATCTTTTGCTGCTCTTTTAACAAAGTCTAATCTGACCTTTCTGTTTTTGAGGCTGATTAATGATTTGAACCTTGTGGTGAACCCTCTGTATTTACTCTCACAAAGTCTTCAGTTTATTGTAGATACTTAGATACTGATACACGTACTTCCTATCACCATCACATCACCAAGTCAAGCAAAAACCTTATCAAAATGACCTTGTCATATTGTATTTTCACGTCTAACGTCTAGACGTGAAAATGTCTAGACGTTAGACCGTTAGAATGTCTAGCGTAGCCCAGTTTACGAAACAGTTTGTAGATGATGTAGTGTGTTGAAATACAACATCTTCATTCATTACTAAGCATGCATTCATTCATTTATTCATTCAAGGCACTTCTGATACAACTGATAATGAAACTGATTAATATTATTAACCTAATGTCTCAGATGAAACTACAGTGCAGTTAACGCTACATTTGATAGTGTGGACCAATATAACCTTCAAGAAATCATGTCGAAAAAAATTATAAAGTAATTAAACAAACAGTTAATGAGCTATGATTATAACGATTCAATCATTTTATGTACTTACATTATTGGTTACCTTTTGTGGTGCACTGAAACAAAAACAACAAACATATACATGACATGAGGTATGCTTCATCAATAAAAAGCCTTTAGTCCTTTCAGTAATTTCTTTTTCAACCAGCAGATGGTGCCACTGCTACACTGCGCAGAGTCGACAGTGTTGGTTGACGGTGTTTCTCACCTTCTCCTGGGGGGTTCATGTGCAGTCGGTGCAGACAAGTCGTTGACCAACCTCGAGGTAAAAGGTGGAGGTGGAGGTGATGGAGAGCCCCTGAGAGAACATAGACTCAAGATGTAAATCCATCCAAATCCCATTTAAAAAAACAAAAACAAAACAGCAATGGACAACTTTAATAGTAACTAAGCAAGTTACCTGTGTGAGTTCTGTGACGTTAGAGAGAAAAGTGATCACACAATTAAACGAGTTGCAATAGACAAACAAAATCTCATCAATACACTGTGTACTGTGTAATACAGGTTATTACCTGATCTTCGAGATGCACAGGTATGAGCCTCTTATCTGTAAACGCAATGTACGGATATTTGGGACGTTATTAGGACTTTTATTAGGACAAACAAAATGTTTTCACTTATTCAGTTTTGTTACCTAATCTGGTCCTTTGTCTGCCCGGTTTCAGGTCTCTGTTCACTGCAGGTCCTGGGAATATGAAGGTGTAAAGTAATGGTTAAATTTTTCATTCAGCTTACAGCCAATCTAAAGGGAACACCTCACTAATTTAAGTATACGCTCATACTGATTACTGAGAGGGAGACTTTGTTCAAAGTAAGATTGTACATTTTGCCTGAAATTACAACAGTCGACTTTATCTGAAAATCATAAATTGTAGAATAACATTTCCCTGAACCAATACCAGTAAGGAGCTGTAACCCTGTTAGTGAAGAGCTTGCATTTTTTATTGTGGTATCACTTTTCTTCAAGCTGCTTTAATTACGTTTTGAGAAATTCTTTCTCTGCATTTTGCCCACCCATTTAAGCAGAATGAATGTGGCACCGGTATCTGCTCTTAGGCTAGATACAAGTACACAACATCTTCATGCCACGCTGACGTAAGACTTGCTGGTTACTATTTCAGCCACAGGGTTCCTGCACAGATGCAACCTCAAAAAAAAAAATAAAATAAAAAATAAGTTAAACTACTACCATGTAGTTCTGAGGAGCGCCTCAGTGGATAGTTAAGGAGGCACTGGTACTGTCTGAAAAAGTGGCTGAAAGTGGCTACTGATGTTCAGATGTAACGACCTAACGTTTTAGAATAGTAACATCCAACATCTTCTGAGAAAGAAAAAAATGAATATTTAGTTCATTTAGAGATCAGATTCTGATTTCTAACATCAACTTTAGCCCCTCTTTGATATTCAGCAACAGCTGAAAAAAAAGTTCTATTTATTCTACTGTGTTTATTAGCTCATTGCTAACACACAGGAGAGATCAAACCATTCACTAAATGTGGGGAGAAAAAACAGTTGAGAGTGCCAAAAGAGAAAAAACCTCTGCAATAGCGGATGGTATTTCTCTACGAGCCACACTTTAATATTACCTTACCTTTAATGATACGTGAAATATGTGGTGTTTCTCTGGGCGGATATCTGGGAAGAACGGGGATGTTAACCTGATTGATTGGAGAGCAGAACACATATATTATATAATTATATAAAAGCATACCCAGTACACTGGTTGAGTTGGTGGGATCATTAAAGGACAACAAAAAACTGAAACCTTACAGAGGAGAGTGATGAAAGGCTCTGAGCAGACGATGACCTTGGAAGATCCCTGTCTTGAAAGCAAAAGAAACTGTCATTGGCACACTTTCATCACACTTTCATAATGATGGTAGTTTCAGTAGTTTTAAACCGCCTTTGAGTTCGTATCACCCTCGTGACTCGGTTGATGCCAGCCCCAGTTGTACCCTTCAGCAGCAGGCTGTATTGATTACAGAGGGAAAATACTCCAAGTGTGAACACATTTAAAAACCACATTCACTATAAAGTTGTAGGCGTGCCGCTGTGAGGCTCCTGGCTGTGGGCCACATCCACGCAGGAGAGTAAAGGGAGTCTGTTCACTCTACATGCTTCCCTCTTTCCCCCCTTCGGCTCCTGGATAATTGTAATCTCCCGCAGCCTGACTCAGCCGACAGATGGCCCCGGAGACCCACTGGCAGATCATGCTCACTCAGCATGAGCCCTTTCTCTCAGACCCACGCCGCTTTCATTCTCACCGCAGTTTGCGTTGGAGCTGCTCTTATTTTTTATTTCTTCTCACACTTCATTCAGCTTCGTTCTAATTATATTCACCGGAGCTGTTCTGTGTGGGAAAGTGAAACACACGCAGCCTCATTGTGTCAGCTAGAGTGCTTAACGTTGAAGTTTGGGACTTAGTAGTTCTACTTTGTGCTTTTCTATGCATATTTTTTATTTTTTTTTTGCATTGCAGTTTCATGATAGCAGGAATAAAGGTACCCGGGCCTTTCAATGTATTTTACGTGTAAAATCAGAAAAGTGAAAGTAAACTGGAACTCTACTAAATACTAAAACTGAGAGAACAGGAAGTGGAAAAAGTGTTGGTGGCAGTTGTCTACCTGCGTACTCCCTCTCATCATCTATGGGCCTGGCAGGAAGTATGCACACACCAAGCCCTTCCTGTTGGTCATCCACCACGTCGTACTCATGCTCATTTACATCATTGTAGCTCCCACATCTTTGAGTTCTGTTCCTCTCTGCCCTGCTGCGATCCTGTGAAGAGAGAGTTACAGCTTCTTAATGCTGGATGCGCACTTTAAGAAAGGCAACAAACGGCAAACTATGACATACTCCGAGCAGACGGCCAGTGTTTCATTCTACATGCACACGACAAACACAGGAAGCTATCATGAAGTGTTGCACCACAACCTGCTGGTCGTCTCTCAGGGATTTCCTTTGTAAAGCGTGCAATACTTCTTCAGTCACCCTAGTCACACCAGGCCCTACATATTTATAGTCTGTGACACGACGATAAATAACAAACATCTATTTCTGACTTAATAACGTGTAAATGAAAGCGACTTCAGTTTCGTTTTGTGTACCTGTGAAGTAGCTAGGAAAATGGTTGCGATTAGGATGAACAGACAACTCATCAAGCCAGATTCTTCAGTGGAAATGGATGTTCATGTTCAGCAGACGCTACATCACCAGAAACCGTGCACCCACGTTTTACACATGACACACCCTTCTGAAAATATCTGTTTTTATACCACATGTTCGCCCATGTGTGTGCTTTCATTTTATGTACATGAAGCAGAGCTGAAAATTGTGAAAGACAAGATTGCATCAACAAATCGTCTAGTGCATCGTCAGAGACTGCATGAAAACATACAGTATGAGTATCTGACTTAATCACACTTAAATAGTTGAACATCTAAAATAGTCCACCTGAAAAAATGACCTGTGTTATGTCGCATTTCATGTTAGTTTGGTGCCTTTTTCCAGATGCGAACAGAATTTCTCACAATTCCAAATTTCATGGTCATTTACAAAGTTCAGTTAACAATATCTGACTCAAGATTTGAATGAAAACAGTGCCCAGAGAGGGTAGTGTTTGTTTAACAACCTTTAAAAGATATACTGCATCTCATCCCTCCTTGCAACAGACACCTGCAGCCCCGCATGGCTACAGTCTGTAAACCAGTGGATTCGTATAGCGCACAGACAGATAACGTTAAGAAACCCCCTTGTTCGCAAAAAGAACATAACATTGAAGCTACGATATAGGAAAAAACATTTTTTTCAGTTTTGCATTTCTGAGAAGCGGGGTCAGTATGAGGAGGTGGACAGGAAATTGTAAAAAGCATCTGAAGGTAATGGCTTTGTTTTTTCTCAGAAATCAGCGCCTCGAGTAATATGCTCCATTCACAGTAACACAAAACTTTAAGCGCCTCATATCCAAGACCCATAATAGATATTAATCAGTGACATTATCATATGTATTAGCCAGTCCTTTAGTAAGACTAAATAAAATATTTCATAATTAACTTCAAAATCTATATTAATGTAACCAACAAAAAAACAAACAAAAAAACAACAGCTGTAAATTATATTAAAAAAATACAGGAATGTATATTCTTTTGGTTTTGTTTCTACTGTGCACTAACAATGACAGAGCGGAATCTCACTCTTTACTCATTTCTTTGCTAAAAGGTAATTACACAGGGGGCTGCAGACTCCCAGAGCTTCCCCCTGGGAACATTCATGCGGAACCAGCAGGGAAAACACTGTGGATAGGAGCGCCATAACTCACCATTATCACAGCAGACTCATGGCTGTTCCCTCTCTCCGCGGCTAACGAGGGGGTGAAACAAAAATGAAAAACATCATTAGTCGGGTGTTCCACTAAAGAATGCGGCCTTCCAACACAGCTTGTCCTTGGACTTATCTTCCTCCACAGCTACACGGGCAGGAGGATGAGGTCTCTATATGCAATAAAACAGGGCTGTTTGTGGCCTCCTGCTGTCAGGGTCTAATTTTCACTGCAAAGAAACTTTGTCTGAATTCATTGTGAGTTTTGTTTTAAATATCGAGAGGTGTATTTTCAAGCTTTAGATGACAATACTGTTGCATTAATGATAATAAAAAAAGGGATATGGTTAATGTTTAATTCTTTCCAGTCAGTCTCAAGAATTAGTCGATGCTCCATATATTATTAAATTCATGTCTTTATGTTAAGAAAAGCCTTTGTAAAATTTTAAATTAGATAAAGACTACTTAAACGTAATTAATGTAATTCTTGTGTCAGTTCTGCTATGCTAGCAGTGAGGGATAATACTAGATATTTAAGGAATGTTTTTTTTAATTATGTCTCTAATTAAAACTGTATAATTATCCACATTAATTCACTGCATAAAGAGATATTTCACTAACACATCCCTGTACTGTTAAACACACTCAGTGCTGCCGACTGCTTCCTTCCCTTGATTTCTGGAATATCCTCTATTTTTACGCATTTTTGATCATTAACTTTAAATATTTCCTAACAGTTTGGCAAATGCGTAAATATGCCATATCTTGTGAATAAATAATTGCTTATAATTGTAGACATATCAAGAACTAGTTAGAAGTGGTAATGATCAAGGGCTCAAGATGGATGTGTTCGAGGAGGTTCCACTGAAAAAGAAGATTTCACAATAATTTGGTCCAGTTCATCAGTTCAGTTCAGTTCTAGTTTAATCTGGATAAACTGTTCCGATCTTTCTTGAGAAGTGTGAATTTGTACAACACCGATAACTCGAAGGTGTTGCTGTGCAATAGATCGCTAACTTTACGAGTCCTCTCTATAATGTCTGGTCTTTTTGGTCATGGCGGATGCTTGGTTAGAAGCGCGTGATACAAGACTTGCAACCCATATAAAATCTCACCGGTTCACAGTTAATCACATAAGACGGGGGTGGTCTGTGTCTACTTCTGTAAACGTCACTGTTTGGCTAGGCCATTAAATGTCACTCAAGTAAAAACTGACAGACCTGGATGAAGCAGTATTTATCTGCGTGGGCCAGTATAGCAGATACATAGTCTCTTTAACATTAGCCAAACAGCCAAATAATGATAGAGAAAGTGTCAGTTTAATTAGATTTTTTTATGCTTTTTAAAATGTACAGTTGACTGTCATCAGCATATAATAGGAACCTGGACAGGACTTGAAGGAAATGTAACACAGAAGACTAGGGAGTGGCACTTGGGTTAGTCATAGCCAACACACAGAACTGCAGAAATGTCATAAAGAGCGTGAATAGTCCAATTTCTTTTTATGTACAATATTGATCTTAAAATCAGTTGTGAGATACTGCCACATTTGGATTTGGAAAGGCTGAAAAGTTTGTGAAAATTCTGCTGCTGTAATTTGACATATTTGTGGCCTTGGCCCATTCTGAATGAAAATCGACAAACAGTACATCCCAACGATAGTTACAGCCACAACTTTTGTTTGTTTTTGTTTGTTTTTTTAATCCATGGGGACATACTAATTAAATGACTATATTCTGCACACTAATTTTACAGTAATAATCTAATAAATAAAATGCTCTGAAGCCTTAAGCAGTTGGTGTGCAGATAAAGCATCTGATTTCTAAGCATCTGTGAAGTCTAGATTCCAGAGGAAGTCATGATATAGTTTGTTTTTTCACATTAAACTCTCTGACCTGACATTGAATGTGTATCTTTTTTATATATCCTCCCTTTGTTCAACATTTGAGTTTAAAAAAAAAAAAAAAAAACAAAACAAAACAAAAAAAAAAACTGTCAATTTTAAAATAATTTTTCCAATGAAGAGGCAAAAACAGGAAGGGAGGCACAAACCAAGGACCAATCCACCACTCTCTGATAGGCAGGATTTGATCTTTGAATCCCTTTTGGCTGTGAAGTAAAACCAAACAGGAAGCAGGAAGGAAACCTATCCAGAATAGAAGTAAGGACATTTCTGCGAGACATGGGTATTGTGAAAAAGCAAGTATTTTTGGCTACAGACTCCGAGTCCCCAAGGGAAGAGTTGCACTCAGCATTGGATTTGACACTCTGGTCCGACACTCAATGACTACATGGCAGAGCTCACTGGGCCATGGGTAGCAGAGCGTGATGAGACGTATGAAAAGCGAAGAGATTACATACACGACGCTAGCAATTGAGGCTGAGCAGTTAGTCTAAAAAATAAACCTCTGCCTCATGGAAACAGCATGGAGAGGATATGGGGGTAACTCAAACCATGATACAAGACTTGTACGAGTAAACTCTGCAGATTTTATTACTGTTGCATACATATTTTCTGTACTTATTAAAAATCCTCTGTTGGTTTGTCATGTGCCAAATCATATATCCCTTCAACTATTTTCAAACCAAGATTTTTGGATCTTTTATTAAATTTGCCAAAGGTACATTTTTGTAGTAATACATTTTTGTCGAGTATTCCTGTGATAACACTTTGAGTGAGTACATGGCAGTATTGAATTGAATTCATATTGTTGCACGTGTTACATGCAACTAAATTTAGCCATACCGTATTTTACATTTGCAATTTAGAGCAGCAGGAAGCTTTCTCTTGAGTTTTAACCAAAGCGAGATGCCCAACTTTAGCAGAAATTCATTATCAAAGCCTCAATTTACGGTTGGTACGTTTTCATCTATTTGTACTTGCTTTTGTGGTCTACCATAGCAAATATATACCGTACATTCAAAATCTACATACCTTTTCTGAAGTCTTCTGCAGTAATCACACCTGTGTCAGTGGGTGTCCAGAAATGTCTGCCTCTTTGGTTTGTGTTTAGATTTGCTTTGACACTGACTGGCAGAATTAATCAGCCCACTGCAGCAACCTAAAATGACTTCCTGTGTGGTGAATAACTGGCCTATAACCTGAGGTCTGCGCAGTTATAGACAGCTCAAGGGCTCTTTCTGGAAGGCTTCTTTTTAGCATCTGTGGTCTGACACAGATCTTCATTTAGAAAGCAGGCAATTCGAAGAATGAACAAATAATTGTGTGAATGTGTCACTTGTCTTAATTTGAAATTTGTTTTTCTTTTGTTTACTTCTGAAGCAACTTTTTGTTGTGTGAGAACACAAACGTTTCCGGCGTTAAGCTTTTTCATGATGCGAAGCTGAAACCTCATGTGACACTTTTTTTTCCCCCCTCTCAAGCAGCACAAAATTTAACCCTGCATCCTCTTTGACTATATTTAAAATACAACCTCAGACCATTTGTTAAGCAAATCAGGGTCAAAAGAATGTGCCACAGTGACAGGTGTTTCTGTTAATTTGAGCAGGAACATACTGACATTTCGGCATCTGCTCTGCCAAATGCGAAAGGAAGCAGCGTGACATTTACTCTTTTTATAAACATCTGACTGCATCTCTCCTCCAGACAGGAAGGCAAACTCAAATTCTAATTTGTGTCAATATTTTATTCGTGCTTAACCTTTCACGGTTATATTTCGCTTTAGTGTAATATTTCATCTCGCACCACAAACACTTCATAAAGCTACCAATTAGAATATGCTGCTCATAAAAACTTCCTCCGCACTCACATGCTAAGTCAGCTGACACATGAGCCAAAATTTAGATGGTGGGAGTAGCTAAAGCTATTAACATTTAGATAACAGCTCAAATGAGGCAGAAAAATGTGCAGAATCATGTTGAGAACATGGTCGGCTGTACAGGTTTTGTTTGACAAGGGCACGCTAAAAATGGTTAGAGATGTTATTTCTTAAAAACTGAGAGACAATTCAGGAAGTTTTAGAAGTAATGTGGTGCTTAAGAGCCTCATTATCTTCTACACAATCAAAAGGTTATTTTTTAAATGCTGTATCGCCCGGGGTACCAGTAAGAGAAAACAATAATAGCAAGAACTGTAGGTCAGCGGTAAAGTCATACATCCACACCGAAACAAGCATGACTGGTCTACTGCTCAAGTTTCTTGACTGTATCTGACCTCTTTCCTGAGACTTCAGCAGTTATATTCAGTAAAATAAAAAGTCAGTTTATTTACATGGCCTCAATAAAAATCCAAATACTGACCTGGACTCAAGCATAAAGGCAACAGTAGCAAGGAAAAACGTCCTTAAAAAACAGAGAGAAGAAAAGAGAGAATCAGAATGTGACTTATGCGCAGACAAGGGGAAAACTGAAATAACAAAAAAAAAAACAGAGACAGACTAGCACTGACCACACGGCCACACAATTACTTGGTGTTTGAAACATGGCTAACCAACACGTGTGTTATTATGGAACATACCTTTTAATTGTCATCTACAGTAAACTGACACTTTTCAATAGTCAGCACATCAACTTTAGAGCTGACCAAACTTTGTTTCTAAACAGAGCAATACTATGAAGCAGTATTTTCCTGTCTGCAGTGGGTGGGAGGGCTGGTCTCCTTCAAAAAGCGATGCAGCAGAGCACAAGACTACAAGGTCAGCCTCCCTCCTGTGGTTTCCTGCAATGGTATAGCCTGACTTCCTGTGAAAGATTACCATCTAGCCTCTCATATTCTCAAAGATGGTTATCTTTTGAGCCCCGAACTCCAACTCCCAGAACATCTCTACACCTTGGCCCCCAGTGACAGCTCCATCGGCCTGTCAATCTGACTGTCTGTGCTGTGTCCTCAACCCCTCACCCCCCCGCCACCATCCTCGTCCCAACAGCCAAAAATTGAGCCTCCTCTGTTTTGGACCTGTCACCAAGAAACAGGATCCATGGTCCCAGAACAGAGGTTGAATGTGGGTGTGGTTTGTGTATTCTGGGGTGTGTTGATGTGGGGATTTTCATATATTATTATAACTCACAGTTCTTGCATTCATAGGTGTCTAGCTGAAGTTAAAGTGAAGGTTTTGAATTCCCAGTTCCACAGGAAGGATGCATGTTATTGCAACAATAAACCACGATAGGTAGAACATCATCACTGGCAGCTGCAGGAGTAGTCAGTATCAGGGGGCCCTCGTTTCCACAGAATTACCACAAAGTGGGGTTAACTGTGGGCTGCCATTTCCTCTGTAAGAATTTCTCTCACAAACTGTTTTGTACAGTATATGCACCCACCAATGAGCCTTAGAATTGATTCATATTATTTTACTTACACTTTCCAAATGTAAGAAAGTGTCCAGTAATTGGACATATTCTGTCGTTCATATTTATTCCTAAGACTCTGAAATAACAGGGACATTGTTAAGACCAAAAAGACGAAGAATCTCTGTGAAGCTCACATGCCTGTGATTGGCCAAACTTCTGAAAGTGTTGTGGGCTGTCTGGCCTGTAGTTTGTGGCCATGCTAAGTCTGTAGCAGGTGAAAATTATGCATAACTTTAAGCCTAAAAAGGTGAGTCGTATAAAAATGTACAGAGTATAAATAAACACATTAGCTATAGGGACCAAAACAGCCACGATTGACTGACCTTTGGCACTTCAAAACATCAAAATAAACTTTAGGGTTTGTTGTCATGTTTCACTAAGTAATGAACCACTGCATTTACACTAGAAACCTTAAAAAATGATTAGCATTTCCTCTTCTTATTATTTCACACAGTGTGAACACAGGAAGGTTATCATGGCACAGAATATTTTCATATTTCATTGCAAATATCACAAGGTAAAAAGTAGTTGACAAACTAATCAACCTGAAATGTGCACTTCCATGTATTCACAGGCTGAAGCATGTTCAGAATAAATGAGTCGGTACAGTAGGTGGTTTGAAGCCAGACGTACGTAAAGCTGCTAGGAGGTGAAAAGCCTGCTGTCATAGAGAAGAGAAAGATGTGATAATGGAGAATTCTTCAACTAAGGCCTACGTTGAGGTGCATGTACTTACACACCAAAAGGGGTCAAAGTGATAATGTAGCAAAAGGCTTAAAATATATCCTGCCTACATTCTCAGCTCTGCACACCTACCACACTGCAGCCTAAGGGCATGCTTATCAGACACAGCCTCCCTAAATTAATGAGCTAAAGGTGCAGAGGAAGCAAGTGTGTGATGTGGATTACACCGTCTGACTAGCAATTGCCTTGACTTTTACTTAAATTTACCCCATTTTTCTAACATCTTTGCTAGATGACAGTGTATTGTAATTAAAGAAACGATTATACTCCCTTTCATTCATATGTTCAGTTGATATTAAATATACTAAATAAATGGCCTTCGCATAATCTCAGGTTGAAGTTCAGACTTCATAGTGGTCTCCCACTTCTAAAATCAAATTTGCGCTTTTTTTTTTGTGATGGGAAACTACAGTCCCTCTCGTCATGGCTTTGTTAGAGATTGTATGCTTTACTCATTGTATGCATAGGCTCAGGTCAGCTCAACAGTTCTCTTTTCTAATCTGCAGCACATAATAGAACGATGAGATAGTGTCATACAGCCAGAAAGATAAGATCGGAGAGAGGGAGTGGGCGGGCGGTCTGGCCAGTCTGGCTATCTCTCTGATGAGCGTGTGATTCTGCAGCGTGAATAATTAAAGCTGGGAGCAGTGATAGGAATCTGTAGACGCCAGGCTCGGATAATACTGGATGGATATCAGGGGCCTCTGGTGCGGGGAGGTGGCAGCTGAGAGGACATTAGTCACTCTCCCTGTGCCCCGGGCAGCCGTCAGGGCACAGTGCTGAAGGTCAGGAGATGATGGATGGACAGAGACCAGCGGTGGCTCACCGCTAAACCCGACTAGAAAACAAATGTCCTGTACATGAAAAATCATCCTCATGGAGGAAGATACCTGATCTGATACAGCAGCAATGTGTCATGCCTTTATGAACTTTGTGAAGAGCTGTGGTCCATCAGCGTGAAGTGAAGTTTGCGACAAGGAGCGGTAGAAAGTAAAAATCTTTTTTCATTATCAGAGGAAGCACATACGAGTTGATGGTTACTCACAAAGAACCATCGAGAGAACACTTTCAGAGAGCCAAGAATTCCCAGAATGACTAATTTGCCGTGTACCAAGTCATTAAATGATATATTAGAATGTCTGCCAAGTTGTGCCTTGGCTGTGTATGTGTGCAGCATTTTAAAGGGTCACACAGAAAGTTCTGTTTTCTCCCCTCCTACGTTGTCATTGTTCTTTGTTTCTCTCATCTGTCTAGTTTCTCTGAACCAGATGTCTGTTGTGTTCGCTGTAGTCAGTGTTAACACTTGAAGGAGGAAGTGAAAAGGGCCAACATTCAACTCTCTGACTGTTTCATTCGTAGGTCTGCAGAAATAAAAAATCATAACATCAGTCTCACAAATGATTCCGTTCTAAATATAGACTGCGTAAAGGCAAAAGTTGCAGTGAAACAAGCATCTGTATGAAGCCGACCACAAAAGAGCGTCCTCCGCCTCCCTGAGCGTTACGTGATTGTACTGTAACGTTCTCTTTCTCAGTCTTCTCCGAGCGTAGCGCCATTCATTATAATGGTAGCAGTGTGTCGGCAGAGTCTCCTTGAGAGCAAGAAACCCCATATTCAGGTCAACTCGCAGCCAGAAAGATTCCTTGATTATTCCTTATTCATCCCAGGGATTCCTCCTGCTGTGGTGTGGAGTCTCTAGAAGATGTGTGTCTGAGTGTGAGGAGCCAGGGCTAATGAGCTGAGAGCTAGCCTGCTGATTGTTGACAGGCTAGGAGCTCGCATCAAACTGCTCATAAGATATATCCGAATCCCCAGCAGGCCAGCCTCGCATTCAGAATGATGCGAGCAAGAAATGCTGATAAGAAACAAACAATGTGCATGCAACCTGATGCCATTACACTGAAGATGTGATTCAAAAATATGTTTTCTCATAGTGCTTAGACAGAAGCGTTCCTGCAGTGTGGCATATGGTATTCTGTGTGTAACATATAATCAGCCAGCAGCTCTGTGAAGACGTGCTCTGCTGGACACAGTGGCATGCCTACATCAGCATGTCTACGAGCCTACAATAAAACTGGCAACATCCTATTGTTTTGCAGCTATTTTTTTTTTTGTTTTTGTGCATGTAAGCATGCTAAAATTTCACCATGTTTAGCCAAAACTGATAGAGTGTTGTTCATTTAGTGTTGTGCATGATGACGATGCTAAACACAGAGTGAAGACATCAAAAAAAAAAAAAAAAAAAGCTATAATAAAACACTGTGGAGACCATACAGGACTTTAATTGTATATTTATAGGCTCACCCATTAACCTTCTCCACATCATTACCAATAGTCAAAGTTAATGCTAGATCCACTAAACCAAGAACAATAATTCGAGGTTGGGGGTATGAATTATTGCACTAAATGTCATCTATAGTCGTCCAGGTATTTATTCAAAATCACAAAAATCATGGGGCAGTAGAGGAGAAGTCAGAGAATCCACAAAAACAGTGGTAGACTATTCATAAGGTAAGGTTCATGACCGTGGACCATGAATGAAAAAAAATAAAATAATATATATATATATATTATCAAGATTTTGTTTAATCAGGTAAATGTAAAATTACAATTTGTAAATGGTTTATTTTCCTTCAAGTTCCTCAAATTCAACTTCTCTTTTGTCCTTCTACTCACAGACAGGATTAATGTTTTAGAGGGATAATATACCTCTTTTTTATTTTATTTCATTTCCAGGGTTTGAATGTGGGATATAAAGTTTTCTAAACCCTCTAAGGTATGACCTCAGTTCTCTCAGTCTTAGCTATGACCTTTAGATAAAAGGTTTAAGTGTATTTGGGATAATTCCTATATCTGTTAGGTCAATCCAGGACAATCCAGCAGAAAACGGTCCAAACAAAGTTTTCAATTTAGGATTTTACACCTGGTCATGTGCTTCACCTGATGGAGATCAGACTGAAAAGCTAAACTTTCCATGACAACTAAGAAGTGAAAATATATACATATAAACAATACAATGGTTTTTAAGGTTGACATGGAATTCTTCGGGTCTATGCATGAAAAGGGCTGGACTCCCTTTCATTGCTGGTGTGATGTGGACATAAACTCCCTCAAATCTAAGGCACAAGTCTTTAATTTCATGGTTGCTATTTAATTTCAAATGCAATATGCTAGAGTACAACATCAAACAGCAAAATGCACCACTAACACTTGCAGGCTTACAGCAGTTTTAAGGAAAGTACATTTGATTTATAGTTTGTTGCAAAATAGATTAAAAAGAAGCATAATTACACATGAGGTGCCACATGGTTCTTCTTAAGGGCCTCTTTTGTTTTTTAAATAATATGGAAACTATAGCTGAAATATAGAGTTCATGTGTATTTATCAGTAATTATTCTACTATTGGAAAATGTTATTTTAACATGCTATCATTTTCATACATTACTCAGTGCCTTAGATTTTCTGAAAGTTTGGTGTTTGGGCTGACAGATGTTAACTGTAAATACATCCTGAGTTACTCTCAAGTTGTTTGGGCAGCTTGTTATCATCATATCAGCAAGAAGGCTCGTCTGTGCAGGGTTCTCAATTACACATAATGTAATCTAAAACAACCGGGGAAAAAAAGGCAAACTTATTACAAAAATGAACTAAATCTGTTGCAGAGTTGGACATGTGTAACCATCTTAAATCAGAAGAAAGAAACAAGAACACAAAAACCTCCAAGAAGTTAACAAAAACACGTTGATATAATTTCCTGAGCATCGTGTTCGAGTTCTAAACATGCATCTGATAGAAGCTGCTCATTTTTCCAAGAATCATACCTCATGTGTTCATTTCCTATTGATGCGGTGCACCTGGCAAACAGCCATACACTTATTATCAGTTCCTGTAGTGAGAAACGCTGATAACAAGCATGATAATCACCACGTGTTCTCTCTTGGTAAACAGGTCCTCGCTTATGCATTTGCTGAAAATTACAAAGTATTTGCAGTATTGTGGGTACACTTGTCTGGTTCTTGCTTTAATCTTTGTATTTCTACATTCTACATTCTATAAAATGTGGCCCAATTTTTAGTCGATGCTTGCAGTGCTGACAAGTTGTATATTATCATTTCATTTATTTTTATTACCAGTAACAGCATGTGCTCTTAACGTATTCCATTAGTTATCCTCAAGGATAGGTTAATGCATCAATGACAGGGCTCTAAATATTCATCTACTGTTAGTCTTAAACAAATAAATAGGATTGTAACTAACAGTGACGACGCAAAGGTCATTTTTAAAAACTAATGAAATTAATGTTGTTTATTTTATTGGGTGACTTTGCAAAAACAGTTATTATTAACCCATCATTTTCAAGCTGGGTGAAAATGATTGCAACCACAATAAAGCGACATGTTTACGCATTGCTAATTCTAAAAAGATAAAACATAGTCTATACGATTTAGTATATTTTATTGTCTTCTGTTGCTACTTTTACATCGTAAAGGTAATCTGTAGCCTTGGTCCAAAACATGCTAGCCTGGTCTTTTGTTTACTTTTAGCGCAAGCTTCATATTCGTGCCGGTGCTGGTTGTCACATGCACCAGACCTTCTTCTTCTAAGCCCCGGGTAGACAAAGCTTCCTTCAGCCTATTTAAAAAGAGTTCTCTGCTCTGCTGTGCTGCGTCAGATAACTCAGAGACACACAAACACTAGATCTAAATCACGGAAACTGGTTCAGACGCCCCACTCCATGCACGGAGTATGGATAAGGATCTTTCTTACCAGCCCAGGATTTACCTTTAAGGGTGGCAGCCTCAGGCACGAGGCCACGATGGCTCACATAAATGTAGAAATGTAAGTTCAAGTATAGAACTAAAACTTCCTTGTCTGTGTGTGCTGGTATTATCCAGTGTTGTATAATTCATGTCACAGCAGAAGGTAACTGGTAACACCAGCTTTCATCCGTTCATTCACACAGCAGTGTGCACACTCGGAGCAGAAGGCTGCAACAGGGAGCAGCTGGGGGGTTAGGTGCTTGCTCAAGGCACCTCCGGTGAGTATTTGACTCACTGTAGCAGGAAAACACATGTAAAACTAATGAGATGATTACATACACACAGTATACACAGTGTTGTATCTGGTCATGCAAAGATATTCTGTGAAAAATATCTATCCGTATTTTTAATGGTGTTTATGAAATCATGGCCAGTCCACTGTATTTAACATTAGCATAATTAAGTTGTACTTTCAAAGGGTCACCTCAGGGTGAGATAACTTAAAACTCTGATGAAACTGGAGTAAAAACAGCAATTTGACAAAATGGTCAAATTACATTAGTTTGCAAAACTAATTCTAATTCTGATACACACACACACACGCACACACACACACACACACACACACACACACACACACACACACACACACACACACACACACACACACACACACACACACACACCATACTAACTGGGAGCACGGCACTGCTCTGGCAATTCTAAATGAGTAACAGTGGGGACCAGGAATAATGGATGAGCAGCAGCATAGTCAAGTCTAATTACTGCAACCCTTCAACCACTGAATCCTGGTCCTTACTTTCCCGGCCACCTCCGGTCACACGTGTAAGAGCCTGTAGGGAAAGCAGGCATCAGTCTCCCTGTGCTGCTGCGGTTTAGCAGGCTAACAGTTCAGGTCCTCACCCCGGCTGCAGCCTCCAGTAAATGTGGCTCTACATCACCCCAGACACAATCCATCCACATTAACTTCAACCAGGAGGAGCCTATTTCATCCTCATTGCCTACAGTGTCTGAATCCGACAGCCACTCCTTCATATAATCCTCGGATCTCAATGCGCAGCGCTCGTGAGGTTCAAGTGGTTTAAAGGACACGGCGGGACAGAGAATGGAAGTTAATTGACTGTGCGACGAGTGTAATGATTTGATCCCGGCCTGAGTGTGAAAGCCATCATGAGCTTCTCTGCAGACTGTGACGGTCCACGGCTGTAATCAGGGAACAATATTTATCACCGCTGCTAGGAAGTGTGTCGTCTATGCAATAATAACTACGATACAATATACCGAGGATGCTCGCATCGGTGTCGTGTGTAATATTGGAGATTAGAATCAAGTCAAATGTGATAAAGCTGTGTACACGTGTTATTGCTCTTGGTTGAGATGGAGCTTTTTCAAATCATGACTCCTGGATTTTTAATAAGATTCATAACGAACTACACACAGCAGGAAACGCAGTTATGCACCACATGCTCAAACCAGAAAAGATTAAATAGAAAACATGTTTTTAATGTTTTTAAATTGTCAAATGTGTGTTTGTAGTTTTTGAACTAAATGTATTATTTTTGGTTATACCTATGATGTAATTTCTAAAAAAATAAATAAATTAAAAAAAATTAAAAGATGAAAAGACAAATTCCTCTTGCTGCTAGTTTCTCTGTATTTCTTCAAACTTTGATGGGTTTGTTACATTTTTTAAGGATTGTTGTGTAAGTAAATTTGTTAACGGTTAAAATATATGCATAGGTCTTCTGGAGTGATCGTATATTTAACACACAGCTTGAATGCATTTGTAAATGTATTGAATTTGTCACCGTCTCCCCCCATGTAATAACTAAGGTGTCTTGTTTTTGAAGTTGCCACTTGGTGGAGCCAGTAATCACACGTCTGTCATTCCCCTCGTCTGATGAGTAAATGTCTTCAGCAACATCTTATTATTAGATATGAATGGGGAGTCATTTAATTTAGATGCCATAAAGAATGTGTGAATATGACAATAAAATGTGTGCAAAAAGTTTTTGAAGGAGGAAAAGGAAGCCGTTAGACAGTGTGAGACAAGGGAGCAGCGATGGCCGCAGGTGACCCAACACTGAACAATAAAGCCATTTATTTATTTAACAGTTTTATCAACAAACTGTGTAAATCGTCTTTGAGACAGAGCAGCTGTGAGGTTCCTTCACCTATTGGGATGAAACCATCTTTGAAATCTTCTGAATTGGCCAGATGAGGCTTCCCATCCCCTGAGTAACACACACACATACGCACACAAACACGTATAAAGACAGCTGGCCTCAAAGACAGAGAGAGAGAGAGAGTTTTTGTCAACTTTGAAGCAGGTTTGGTATTTCAGGTCTAGTGCTTCTAAATTGGAAAGGTTGCAGTGTTACAGTTATTTTGTTCACTAAAGCCCCTAGTGGGACAATTTAACGATTCTGAGGCGAGGACTGAAAAAAGGAGCCGTGACTGGCCTGTCTGATTTTATTATCAGGTCACTGACCACAGCTCATAATTCAAACATGTTGCACACTTGACTTTAAAAGAAATCTGTGCAGGTATTTTCTTTCACACCAAATGGGTCTAAACGGAGACACATTTTTCAGTGAGGCAAACCAATGTTCTTCCTAAAGGTGAACGGCCTAATTAGTTTTGGAGTAAGACAGTAGGCAGAGCTGTTTCTATCCATTTTGGTGCCCTGGGAGAGATTATGGTTTGCTTATTGTAAACAAAGGCATAAAAGCTGTAGTAGATGTGGACAACTACTAACGTTACATACCTTTTCATGATGTAATCTTTCAAATAAACAGAGCACTGATATAATATCTGATATCCAGATATGACTTACTCGTAATCTTCAATTAAATGATTAATTTAGCCCCTTCATACAGGCTACATGTATGCTTATTCCACATTCAAAAAACGTTTTCTGCTTGTCTTGCAAAAAAATAAATAAATAAATACATGATACCAGTAAAATGAAAAAAGAAGACAAATTTAAACAAATCCGCTCTTTGGGTGTATGGCCACTTGCTTACATGACTACTACTTACTACAGAAATTACATTTTCATATTGTAGTGGGATCAGTTGCATTGGGCTGTGCTGTGAACGGCCAAGATCACATCGAGGTTAAGTTGTTTACCCGAACTGATAATGAATCTCTCTGCTAATTCAGCAGCAACAACAGGAAATGTTTGGTTTGGATTAGCTGTCACTTTACACAGCTCTGAAAGTCATCAGTAAAATAAGGCTGATAACCTATGAAAGTACAAACAGGGATACAGAAAGTTAACAAGCCACTTAGATTCACCTGTTCAGAGGTTGCAACAGAACTGACATTTTGTTTTGGCTTGGTCCACGCTATAAACATGATACTACCTGCAGCTGATTAGCTTAGCATAGCATGAAGATGGCAACCAAGTGACCTGGACCTGTCCAGAAAACACCAGACCATAGTACTGTTAAAATTCACAATCTCCACAGCTCCCGGTCTTTATGCTGAGCTAAGGTTGTCTCTGTGCACAACTGTTGACCAAAAGATTGCTGGTTCAAGCCTAGGGATGATATACAGTAGCTTAGGGAGCTGTGGAGAAATTATCGAAGCAGCTTTGAGAACTTAAGACCACAGGTTTGCAAACCCCTATGTCCTAGAGCAAGCACCTAACTCCTGCATGCTCCCTGCAGTAGCAACCCACTGTGCTGAGTGTACACACTGCTATATTTTTATTTTAAGGAAAAATGCTAGGTTAAGCTGAAAGGAGAAAAAATACTTCCTGATATTTATGTGAAATAAGCAAAAGCAAAGCTCAGCTTCAATAAAAAAAAATATATATATATATGGTGAGGATACTTGGGCCTCTGGCAGTACATTTAAAAAGTCAAACTTTACAGGCTATCCAGCCTCATAATGTATGTCTCCAAGGTATTTTTGTCACATAAGGCGTAGAAAGAATACAACTTTCTTTCTCTGAGAACAGGTAACACCTCAAGGGCATCAAACAATAGGATCGATCAGGATATAGCTACATTTTTCCCTGAGGGAAACACTTGAGTAGAGAAAGGAGGAGAGCAAGAGGGAAAATTTATGGACCAAAACACAGAGGGATGGTGTGAAGAGATAAAAGATGTGAACTACAGTCTCTTAATATGTCACATCTGATGACAGAGCCACAGCCAGTGTGTATTTTGTGTATGTATTCGTTTCATGTAAAGATGCTCAAATTAGAGTGAGGTGTTTATTTCTTTAACATCTCTGATAGCCAATCTTTCATACAGTTTGAGAGACATTTTACAGTACATCCCTTCGGATTTCAAAGTTTCTAAACTGTTCCTCTTGGGACTGAAGGAATAAAAAAGCCCCAGTGCACCAGTCTTATAAAAAAAAACACTGGTAGTGGTACCGTGGTTTGGCGTACATGACAAGTATAAGAAAAGTTTTTGAAGTTGACTGCATACTGATGTTTTCTGTGCGGCCCTACATATTCGAAACAGCTCTGCGCAAGGCGATGAAATTGTTACATCAAACTGAGACATTGCTGTGTTCCCTCTTTATTTCTGCCTCCATATTAGGAAAGGAACTTTACCTACAGGAATAGTTCAACGTGTTGGGAACTATGCTTATTTGCTTTTTTGGTGTAAATTCGATAAAGAGAAGCTAGTGGCTGCTAACACAGCTAATTTGCTTTAGCTTGAAACAGTTTTATATGCCTCATTAAAAAATGGCATTCAAAAGCTTTCACTGCAAGCAACGACGACCCATGCTGGTCTTTACCATTTTATAGCCCAGTTTGTGCGATTAGTGGATATTCCTGCTCATTTCTAGTTATGTTGTCATCCCTAGTTGTCATCCCTCGGCACTGTGTGTGTGTGTGTGTGTGTGTGTACTTATAGCCTGCACATTTCTGTAATCCCATGACAGGTGGCTCCTGTACTCAGGCATGTTAACACTGAGACGTTATCCTGAAAAGCCAGAAGCTGATGTAAAAATGGGGGATATCTTCCAACAGATACCTACTAAAATGGACACTTTGTGAAAATTAAATTATTTGCCACAGCTGCCCAATCGCTATGCAGAGTATCTTGAAAGAAAAGGTTTTGGGGTTCTTCTGTCCATGCAACACAACAAGACGAAACTGTATGTATTTGGACTATTAAGACCTAAGAGTCAGCATTGTGTCCTCATCTGTTGGACTCACAAGAGCAGATGCTAATGACTAGCATGGCATACCTATTTGCAGTGCTTTTACAAGTAGTAAGCACTTTGTTTATGTGCATACAGGCCCCTAAAACTACATACTTAAACAATATAGATTTCCATTAACATTATACTTGTATGCAAAAGGGTCTAAGCAGCCACCTCTAGATAAATATTACACATGCATTTTCAATTCCAATCAATACTAACCATTTAATTTAAGGCATCCCAACAATATTAATGCTATCAATCAATGGTTTGTAATGACTAAATATGCTTAGTAGTTAAAAGTTTGAAAGTGTCCCCTCAGGCAAGTGAACTAAATGATTTATGAACTACTCTGGAAATAACTGACAGATTAATAAACTTAAGAAATGCATAGTTGCAACAGTAGGGTAGAATTCAGTTCAATTTATTTAGAGCGTCAATAACAATATAAACTGTCTCAAGATGCTATACAAAATCTGGTGTGAAACCCAGCCTGAAATCTAAAAGAGCGAGCAAGCAAAAGGCAAGGAAGAACTCCCTTTTAACAGGAAGAAACCTTGAGTAGAACCCCAGAAGCAGAAGCTGATATACAGCTTCTGGGGGACAGCGCGTGTCCCATAGTGATATACCTCACTCATGTTTCAGAGAACCGGGGTTAATTCCTTAACCTAAAGTTAAGTCCAGCCCTAACGATATGCTTGATCAAAAAGGAAAGTCTTAAGCCTGACCATAAAAGCAGAGACGGTGTCTGCCGTGCAATGACAATATCAGAATATGACAGGCAGGTACATCAACGTCATCATGTAAATTAGAAACATTGTCTTAAGCGGAATATAACATGAGAACTTAAGTGCATGTAAACACATTAAAATTGGAGTTGTCTTTATCCGATTAAGACTCCCTGATGATGCGATTGGAATTTGTTTTTCTCTGCCATGTATACGCTTAATCACAGTATTGATGCGCTGGCGTGTCACCCCGGAACGAAAACATCCAAGACAGCCGGTAAAAGAACCGTCTGAGGGATAGCACACATCTTACCTGCACCAGAAGTAGAGTGAATGTTATGTACGAGATTAAAAAAATGCACTATTATCCGTGTGGTTGTTGTTTGAAATGCCGGTCTGCCGCATGAACGACTCTTGTTTATTATATGACGTAAGGTCAAACGGAAATCAGGCCGTATTAACATGGTATTAACCTGCTGAAAAAACACATATCGCCACCTAGTGTGGAGGAGGAGGACATGGTCCCATCAGTTATTCGATTTTTCGAGTTGGAAACATTCCTCAGATTTTGGTCCATATTGACATGATGGTATCACACAGTTGTTGCAGATTTGTCGGCTGCACATCTATGATGAGAATCTCCCATTCCACCACATCCCTAAGGAGCTCTATTGGAGTGAGATCTGGCGACTGTGGAGGCCATTGGAGTATTGGATGGACATGGTCAGCAACAATACTCAGGTAGGCTGTGGCATTTAAACCATGCTCAGTTTGTACTAAGGGCCCAAAGTGTAGCAAGAAAATATCCCCCTACACCACCAGTAGCCTGAACCGTTGATATAAGGCAAGATGGATCCATGCTTTCATGTTGTTTATGCCAAATTTTGACCCTGACATCTGAATGTCACAGCTGAAATTGAGACTCATCAGACCAGACAACGTTTTTCCAATTTTCTATTGTCCACTTTTGGTGAACCTTTGTGAACTGTAGTCTCAGTTTCCTGTCCTTAGCTGACAGGAGCGGCACCAGGTGTGGTTTTCTGCTGCTGTAGCCCAACTTTTTCAAGGTTCAACGTGTTGTGCGTTCAGAGATGGTATTCTGCGTTCCTTGGTTGTAACGAGTTATTTGAGTTACTGTTGTCTTTCTATCATTTCCAACCAGTCTGACCATTCTCCTCTGACCTCTCACATTTTCGTCCACACAACTGCTTCTCACTGGATATTTTCTCTTTTTCTGACCATTCTCTGTAAACCCTAAAGATGGTTGTGTGTGAAAATCCCAGTAGATCAGCAGTTTCTGAAATATGCAGACCAGCCCACCTGGCACCAACAACCATACCACATTCGGAGAGTCACTTAAATCACCTTTCGTCCTCATTCTGATGCTCGGTTTGAACTTCAGCAAGATGTCTTGATCATCCCTACGTGCCTAAATGCATTGAATTACAGACATGTGATTGGCTGATTAGCTGTTTGTGTTAACAAGCAATTGAACAGGTGTACCTAATCAAGTGGCAAGTGAGTATGTACATCAGATGACAGTGATAATTCATTGGACAAACTGAGTCAAAAACATTAATTCAAATTATCTGTTTCCAATGTATTGTACTTGTACAAAATCTGAAAATACTTTTTTGAGATTGTGATTGATTTTGAGATTGTTTGCATTTAATAAGATGTCCTCTAAAACTGAGATTTAAAAAATTAAATTTAAAAATGCAATTTGGCCACATTGCTCTCTGCTGTTTAGTCCTCATTCCTACATTCAATCATTCATACATACAGTTTTTCCCTGGACTATTTTATCAACTGGGGACAATATTACGTTATTTTTAATAAAACACTGCGAGATAACAGTCCATAGTTTGGTTTCTTAGTGCTATCTGTATCTTCTATGAATTGTTGTAGATTGACACTTTGAATTGATGCCAGAATAAAACGAGACTGGCGGGGCTAACGCGGTGAATATTATACAGTGGAGAGCACAGTTAACCATGGGGCTAAGTTAGCATGCTAATACTGTGTTAAACATGTTGCTGTTATTTGACTGACGGACTCTTTTAGTGTGTATGTTAACTGACCGGTGTTTAGCTGTAGTGGTGTGGTTGTTTGTATTTTAGTACATTTTCTGTTTACTGTGTAAGCAAACTGGTGCAGCGTTACTATGTCCTTGTGCAAGAATCTCCGTTACAATGTTGTGGTATTTAGTGCTCTAATGCTGGAGATTTTATAGCTTAACCATATGGTCTGAGGGAGCTTTCAGTAGCTGCTCTACTACTCTATCAGTGCCTCAATGGTTGCTGAGGCAACCTTGAGACTGATGAGTTTGTTCATTAAGTTGGGAGGAGGTGCTGGATGTACCTGCCTGATGTCATAGATTCAGTAAGCAAGGATTCTCAGCTAAAGCTAATCATATAATTATATATATATATATAAATGCATTACTCCCTCATGTTGGAAAACAACTCGTCAACTCTTATCCATAGTATTTTATTCATTGCTCATGAATGCATCACAAAGTGCATACATTTGTAAATATACAAGATGGCGGCAGTAGTGTTGGAATACTTTAAACTTTCCGAGGAAGGCAGTTCGCTGGCTGAGTGCAATAAATGTTTAAAGAAAATACCACCGGGAGGGAGAAATAGCAATGAACTAGCATAGAAATGTTCGATTCTAACTTGTGTCAGTGCATTATTTAGTTTTTAGAACTTGTGGAATGCACTTTTTCCCTTTTACTTTTGAACCTGATGCAAAGTATTTCAGGTCTACAGGCCTTTATTTTGTGATGTTCATCTGAAATATCAAATAGTTTAGTTTGACCTTGATGTCTTAGCAAATGTTTGCTTGCTAATAGCTTTTCATCTGAAGAAATAAGTGTCTCCATTTCAAGAGTCAAAACGGTTTGTTCATTAGTCTTTCTTATCTCCAGGATGTTATCAGTTATTGGCCTTTGGAGGCAGAAAGTTATCGTTATCGGTTTCAAAAAAAGTAATTGTGCATCCCTTTATATTTCTTTTGTGTATTTTGCATGAAAACACCAACTGAGTCTGTCAAGTATGTGTGTTAGTCAAATGTTTGATTGTGATTGTGATGTCAGCCTTCTGATTAATGATTGAATAAGTGACAGGACATTGTTATATATGCAACAAAAGGGTCCTCAGCTGAAACTAAATATTTTGAGTATTACTGAACCTACTTCTCAGTATTTGGACTTTTTAATTTCGTGTTTGTACAGTAGAGCTCTGTTGAGTCTGTTAAAAAAGACTGAAGTTACTACAGGGTTCCTGCAGATCCTTAAAAAGTCTTAAAAGGCATTGAATTCATTAATCTAAAAATAAGGCCTTAATTGGGATTAAAATGTCTTAAATCATTCTTTCAACACATGGTAAGTAGGATGTTATGATTGTATCTCAAATCTAAAAACAATAGGCAACGTTTAGTTTTTTTTAAATAATTTGCGAATACCAGTAAAGTCATGCAATCAGTGAAACAAGCAGCACAATGATCTACTTGTGGTGGTGACTCCACAGATGCACATTGGCCTGCATGCACACATAATTAAGTGTAAATTTAATGAAAATTGGCTGTCAGAATAAAGAGACTATGGAGGCTAACATACCGTGGTGGGGACTGTACGATGGAGAGAGGGGGTTACCACAGTGCTAAGTTAGCATGCTGAGGCCCTGTTAAGCATGCTGCTATTATTTGGCTGATGGACTCTTTCAGCATGTCTGTAAGTTTTGTGTTAACCGACTGATGTTTAGCTGTAGTGGTGTTGTCATTTATATTTTAGTTAGTTTTCCGTTTGCTGTGTGTGCTACAGTGGAAGAGTAGGCTAACCGATTAGGCTGTTGTCTGCTAACTGGTACAGCATTGCTATGTCTTTGTGTAAGAATCTCCGTTGACATATCGAAGTATGTGGTATCTAGTGCTCTCATGCTCATGGTTTGAGGTTTTATCAGTTAACTGTATGGACTGATGGAGCTTCAGAAACTGCTATACTACCCTACGCTTAACGGTTCCCAAGGCAACTGTTGCAATGCAGTCTGGGATTTATTGTATCAATGGTGTGCACGCAAAATACATGGGTGCCAATTCTGATAGATAATACAATACAATTGGCCTGTGTTTGACATGTGTGCCATAGAGTGACAGGATTTGACCCAACTTGGCAATATCAATTTCGTTCAGCGTCAAACCCTGAATAAACATTCTTCTGCACAGTGAAGCTCAAATATTCAATTTAAGGGTAACAAAAAAAACATTTTTTTTTACTGAAGGTATTCTTTATATTACCTATACTGGCCTGAGGCATATACTTGACCAAGTAGGTCAACATGGCTGCAAGAATCCCTTGATCATGATCCCTTTGGACATGGAAGGTGCTGCAGATCTCTCCTCCTCTACAGAATCTCCACTGCTCTCGTAGCCCTCCTTGTGTGGGACATCGGGCTGGGCGATATCTCGATATTTTAATATATATCGATATATTTCTAAATGAGATATAACACGGGCTTGTATTGATATAGTTCATTTTGCATCAAAATGACAATACCTGGGCCGCAATTTCGCACCCATTTCTCCTCTCCCTGTGCCCTACGCACACACAACCTTTCTTCTCTGCCTCCCTCACTCTGTGACCACAAGCCCTCCCCCTCAACTCTCACCTAAACTCAGCGACAACATGGAGACAGAGCCCACTGCAGAAGAGGAGTTGGTCAGTAAGGCCCCTTTCACATCAAGCAAAAAGCCCAGGTTGACCCGGGTATTTCGCCCAGACATTGATATATCTGCCTGTTAAATTCTGATCGACGGCATGACAGACTGTATCATTGTAGAAGCTTCAGCTCAAAAACAAGTTTTGGTCCGCTCCCATAAAGACTGATCTCTGAAGGGCAGAGATTTTTTTTCAAACAAATCAAATGTCGGCAACTGTGAAACTGCGTTTATATACAGCTTTTATATAACTTCCTGGAGGGAGTCATCCCAAAAGTCTGTGAAGGTTCTCAGTCATCCAGGTCATGGTAAGTAAAAAAGTGTTGAATTGTGGTCAGCTGAACTTGTAGCTGACTCTACAACCAGCTGACCTTATTCAACGCTTTTTTGGAGTCATCCCAAACGGATCAATAAAGTTAAGTCTAAGTCTATAGCAGCTCTGCATCCGAGGAAAAGAGGAGATATGGCGGCAGATATTGGGAACTGTGCAGGACACACTCAGTGCGTTTACATGCAGAGATTAATTGAGCTTTGCCCAAAATTCGACTTTCTGACTACAGTCCTTGTCCCAGTTTACATGCAGCGCAAGAAAATCGAATAACTGTTGGGAACATGTTCTCCTCCTCCACACTAGGTGGCGATATGTGTCTTTTCAGTAGGTTAATACCACGTTAATACGGCCCGTTTTCCGGGTTGACCTATTACATCATATTATAAACAAGAGTCGTTCATGCGGCGGACTGGCATTTAAACAGTAACCATAGGGATAATAGTACATTGTTTTAATTTTGTACGTAATGTTCATGCTACTTCTGGTGCAGGTAAGATCCGCACTATCCCTCAGACGGTTCTTCTAGTGACTCCATTTACCTTCTTCTTCAGTGCAGTGGTTGTGGAGCATGCGCACACGCATTATCTGATTGTAAACCGCGGTTACCATATACATGCCGGAGAAAATCGAATTCCAATCGCATTATCTGGGTGTCTCCATTGGATAATGTGAACTCCTATTTCAATCGGAGTAACGTGTTTACATGCACTTAAGTTTTCCTGTTATAATCCGATTAAGGCAATAATTAATTTTTTTCACGTACATGTAAACGCACTGAGTGATTTATCCAAATATTAGGAATTTCTTGAAGGAGCGGGGGGGTTTGACCGGTCCATTCTTCAGGTCATCAACAAACTGCAACGTTATCTGCAATGTACACAATGACGTATAATGGAGGAAAAAACAGGCACGCAGCTCTCACAGTGGGTGGTCCGACCCGGGACGTTTGCCGCCCACCAAAGACGAGTTAACGCGGGTCGACCCGGGACTTTCGATGAGAAAGTGGTATAAGAGAAAGAACAATGGCTCGATAATTTGGAGATGGTTTGGTTTCAAAATGGCAGACGACCAGCAGCCAAATGATAAAGCTAAAAAATATTGAGATATGACTTTTAGTCCAGTTCGCCCAGCCCTACTGGGACACCGTCTGGCACAATCAGCACTCACTACATCCTCATTCTTTTCAGTCACAATGTCTGCTTCCACTGTTTTTTTTTCTCTCCAATCCCTTTCTGCAGAAAACATAATTAAATTAAATTAACTAAATTATATTATTATGTGTTTATTTAGGCCTTTTAAGTATTGTGATTTTTATATTTATGCTCAAGCATTAAATATTTTTCTGTTTTTCTATGTGCATCAGTCAAAAATGGCCCCTGGCAACTTGAAGCCTCTGTGTTGACTCTGACGTAGGTGACCTGACATTCATCCTTAGATAGGAAGGGTCTTGAATCTTGAATTGAGAGCTGCACACACAAAGAGTTTTCCTCTTCTCAACCAAGTACCTCTTCTTAAGATCCTGACATATGACAGATTAGATTTCCTTTGTCAAGTTATAATAACTTCAGCTTTCCTGGAGATCTTTGATCAGCTGGGCATGGACTGGTGCAAGTGCTGAGAGTGTTGCTGTTTTCTCCTCTTCCATGTCAATGGTTGCAGTCTTCATTGGCTTCATAACGGCCATAATTTCTTCAGCAGCTGTTATATCTGCTTCAGTTAGGGTGCAGATGTCATTCTCAGTCTTTCTCACCTGTTCTGAGAGCAGGGCAGCAGTGATGGCTGGCTGCTGCTCAGGGAAGCGCTCCAACGCTCCAGTGTGGCTCTTGTACATGGCCTTCATCTGCAAAACACGCTCCCATTCATCATCAGTGTAGTGCGATGCTATAGTAACATACAACTCGGTGGTCCATGATGTCCATTCGTCAGGGCAACCCTCTGTGCAGAGCTAAGGGTTGTATTTACTACCTCCTTCACTTCTTCATACATCCTTGGCACAGCTGTGATCACCATGTTGCGGCATCACATAACACAGCTCCACAGTATGTATCATCCACCTGAAGCTACTCTTTTCAACGACATTGTAAAGGTGCAAATCTTTACATATAAAATGGAACATCGACTCTGTGATTCTCTGAGCTCAAGCTGAGGTAGGTGGGAGCATTTTAGTGTTATCCAATGTCGGATCTGGTTTCAGCGGCTGTGGCCACCTCAATACGCTCAGTACCTCAGTACCTCAGTACCACCTCCTTAGATGAGTTTGCAAATTAATTGTGTTTCCTGAATATCGAACTAGAGTGGAACACAGTTTGCAAACTACGTACTCTTTGTGTAGCTTATTTGTTCCTTCTGCCATGTGAAACCCATAGTGGAATTTCAAGTTTTGCCGCAGCGAGGTGACGCTACAGTGACACCCTGCAGAGCAGAGATGCGGAATTTGTTCATGATCAGCCTGATAAAAGCCTGATAAACTCAGGGTAATATGGTGGCACCAGTCTCAATGAGCATCTTCTAAAGGGTCCAGACTTGATGAACAACCTAACAAGCATCCTAATTCGGAACAGTCAGCAACCAATAGCTCTGATGTGTGACATAGAGAAAATGTTTCATCAGTTCCATGTCTAGGAGGATGATTCCTGTGTTTGCTGTGGTGGAAGGGTGGAGACATAAAAACACAACCTCAGGAATACCGAATGAAAGTTCATGAGTTCATCAAGTTTGTTGCAGTCTCAATAACTGGCTGTGTGAACTATGGGCTAAAACATCTAGCTACGGAAAACAGTCTCTGCACAGACACCGCTGAAAAGACTATTCAGCCAGCACACGGTGCAAGGGAGATGTGCACCAAGGGAGGTCTCCGTATTCACAAATTTCTCTTGAACAAACCTGCCCTCCTACAGAACCTACCATCGTCAGAGTGTGCAATAGATGACAAAACAAAGAAGGCTTGAACTAACAGCAGCCATGGTCTCAGTCAACGTCAGCATCATGCTCAGGGAGGAGTTTGACGATGCTGATGTGAAGGAATACTTTTGGATGTACTCAAAGGCGACGGTTTCCTTCACAACTGTCCATGCCCTCCTAGTTATCGCTGGTGCGCTCTGACGCGCTGAATCACTGGAGCGTTATTGGCCCTGTTTTAAAAAAAACAGCCATCTCAGCTGACAGGAAGAGCGGCTGGAGAACTGCCACCGTTCTCACTTCAGGACATTTGACTGACTGGCTGAGTGACGTGATAAAAGCTGGTATTCAGGTACACAACGTTTTTTTTTATAATTTTTAATTTATTCGGCTCTTTTTGTTCTTTGTTTTTTTTGGAGAGAAACAGTCTAGTAGAAGTTTTCTCTGAGATTTTTCCCCACAACTCTGCTGAACTCATAATGTACCATCTGGCTGATGGCAGGCTTGTCTTGGACAACGTCCTTTCTACGAAGAGCAAATGTCATGTCCATCTCTTTCTTAACCAGAGACCCATTCGGCTTTTTCTTCATCATTTCATGGACCAGAACCTGACAAGCTCCCTCAAGATTGTGTTCCTCCATCCCCTCAGGATAATCAGGCAGAAAATGTATTTCCCCTTCCCTCGGCTTCTTGATGTCTTTGTTGGGATGGTCAACACTTGTAGTGTCTTCCGCGTTTACCACCATTGACAGTGACCTCAAGTTGACCGCCCTGGCGCATTTTGGTTCTATAATTACCCATCTTGAGACTGTTTTTCCATCCATCCCAGCCAGAGGGTGACCCTGTTTCTTTAAGGCATGGATGTGTTTGTACTAAAGCTTTTACAACAGTCTCAAACTCTTCCTTTGTTGGGTATGCTTTAAATGCATTGTCTCTGCCAATTTTTCGAGGATGTCATGTTTCAGTTCTGACATCTTAACCACATAAATAGAGATGACATCATCACAATGAAGTTGGTAAGATCTCAAATGCTCACAGTACCGTGCTGTCATTTTATGGCATACAAACAGAATCTCGGCATCAGCTGCAATAATCTTTTCAATCTGGGAAAATTCAGGGAGACCCGAGCATGACCCAGCAGAAAGTATCATGCCTGGATAATACTTTATTCCATCTACACACACAGATGATGCATTAAGCACTGATCCTGGTGTTATTGCTAAGCTACTGCTGTCTGTACATTTGGAGGGAAAGTGTAAAGCAAAATTGGGGTAACCTGTGACATCTCAACTGACGGCTGGAAAAAAGAGCTACAATCAAGGTGGTAACTGTTGGCTCTTTGGTGTTTTGTCGCAAGTGTCATGGCGACATTTTTGAACGCATTGTCCAAACCTCACACAGGGGACCAAACTTCCTGATAAGCTTAGTTGCAGCAAGTGCCTGTGCTCTGAAATCTTGCATTCCAGGAAATGTGGTGTCTACTCAGTATGAGGTAACAGCTAACTCCACAATGTCCTTGAGAAGCATGAAGATTTCCCAGGTGTCGTCAATCTCAGGGACAGTGTGACCAATAAGAAGTGGAAGGAGCCTTATGAGACACCAGTTCTCATGGGCATTTCCACAAATCGTCCACAAGTCCATTTCCACAAGTCGTCAATGTAAAATCCAACAGCAGTTGTGAACTCATCCTTTGAAAAAAGTAAATTGTCATTGAAGTACTGCCCACCTACATATGACCTGTATTCCTGTGGGACATGGACTTTCTCTAACATAACTTTGTCCAAAATATCAGTTTTGTTAAGCAACTTCTGTAGCATGGGAACAATCAGAACATGTGCAAGAGGTTTGCCTTTTCCCACAACATAATCAATTGGATTTATCAGTGGAAACTCTCTGCTCACATAGGCTGCTCTTTTTTTGGCAGTTCCTAAAGGTCCATCTTTGGAACAATGTGACATTACGTTACTTCGTGACACTGCGCTGATAATTTCCTTAACAAATGTTTCATCCATGTGACAGTTATATTCGTTTAATACAGTCCTGACTCTGTTTTGTAGAAGTGGTTGTGACAGCTGACTGATTTTACAAAGCTGTTGTACCACATCCTGCACAGTACTCTGGTATGTGCAGAACAGTTTGCATATTTAACAGAAAAGATGCTAAGTTGTACCTAAGCTGTTTTTCTAAAACATGGAGATCACGGACACTGGTCACCTCACCGACCTCGTCTATGTCTTCAATATCATCTACATCTGACATTTGCTCTTGCATAGCATCACCATCAAACCTTATAACATCCTCACCAAAGATTTCTGACTTAGACCTCTTCCAGTTCTGTTCTTTATGTACTTTGCTCTTGTGTGCTTTGAACGTGGCATAAACACTGCTTTCAAAGTTACAGTATTTATAAGGACATCTGACCTTATGGTTTACGTTTAGATGCACGGAATACAGGTGCATGAAAAACTCACTCTCTGAACAAGACTCAGCAAACTCACATGACTGGCAACTAAACTTTACTGATCTACCTGCTTGTTGCTGATCTGCAGTTTTGGTGTTAATACAGGACAAATGCTCTTTAAGTGCGTTTAGTGATTTAAGTGTACATAGACACTCCTGATGTAAAAAAGGAAGTGGCTCTGTTCTCGTGTAACTTCCATGTTTGAGCCTATAATGTTTAAACAACTGTGCTCTCTTTTCACAGTTAAAAGCACAATACTTGCACTTCAAAATTATTGTATTTGAATTCTGTTTTGAACAATTGTCTGTAATGTCTGGGCTTTGAAACTGTGTGTTTCTAATGTTCCCTAATTAGCCAACATTACTATAAGTGTCCTTTTGAGGGTCAATATGGTCAAATTCATGAACTTACCAGTTTCAGTAACGTTAGCAAAGCAAAGAAAAGCGGCTGGAAAGTGGCCTCGCTGAACCCCAAACAACCGCTCCCCCACCAAGTTAAAGTAACTTTAGAGGACAACCTGTTAACGTCAAACGTCTTCTCTCCACAGATTAAAACAAATAGTCCAGCTCTTCAGCAGTAGTTCCTGCAACAATAACAGTTAAGTACATGTGTATGAATTAGTATGTGTAGCAATATAGAATGCAAAAAAAAACAAACAAACAAACAAAAAAAAAACTTACCTATAGTTTTAAAAGCAGGTGGTCCAGTACTCTGCAACTGCAAGGGCCTCTCATAACTCATTGGATTTGAAAACGAGGTGTGGTCTGACAAAAGCTTAAAAATGTAAGGTCATTTGAAATTATTCGTACATTCGACAATTACTATTAAATGGTAGAAAATTTACTCAACATTTTATAGTAATGGCATCTAACTTAGATTTTTAAATGTATTGCAATTAAATCTTTAATTAGATATAAAATCTGGGCTCACAGTGGAGACACTGCCAAACCTTCTGTTCCTGTGCCATATGTTCAGACGAGATCTGACATTTAAAAGACTACATTTAATTCTCCTATTTTTCTATTGTACCAATGAATTTGTATTAATTTGTTTAAGGTTATGAATAACTCAACAGTTTAAAGAATCTGGGTGCAGACAGAACATCTGTTGAGTTTGGAGAGTTTTGGATATGAGACAGTTCCAGAGAAGCAGCAGAGAAGTGTGTAAGACAGCAATTCTGCCTCCAGGTCTGTCAGTTTGAGCTTTAAAGGTGCTGATAGGTGGATGTTTTACTACCTTGGACATGTTTTCATTAAGATCTTTTTAAGAAAACAAATAAACCCTTGATAATATCTTGGCAGTACGTACTGTTGCTGGCGGTATGTGCTGTATATCCAAAGGTGCAGCACTGCCAGGTGTAAACATGTTCTCACTCTCACTTTGAGGCCTCACACACTCTTGGGGTCAAAGGCGAGATTTTTCCCTCAAGCTATGTCAGAAGACAGGAATGTAACAGGTTGACAGCAGATATAATCGTCATGTTTGTCCACCAGACAGCAGAATGTTGTAGTGGCATGAGTAACAAACCTTGGAGCACTGCTCAGAGAGAAAGAAAGCACAAGACCAGCTCTGCCTCTGCCCTCCTAATCCCCCTACCCTTCTCTTTTCATCTCTCTCCATCACCGGAATTTCAAATGGGTATGAATGTTTTTCTGCCCGCTTTTCTCAAAGCTGCGTATTAACAATTGCATCGCACTGCAAATGGCATCTCCAAGGTAGGGGCTGACCTTCATTCCTCTGCAGAGGGCATGCCAGTAAATCCATTTCTCCAGAGATGCGGTTCACTGAATAACAAATCACGGGGGCAGACGTGGTTCTTTCTCTTGTTAAGAAGCCTATTGCTAGAAGCTTCCTTTGCAGGGTGAGTAACACCAGGAGTTTATTATGAAGAAAAGGGAGCAGGCAAACATAGAATCTGCAGAAAAAAAAAAAAATGTGATTCCAAAAAACAGGAAGCCTGATCTATTTTTCTTTCTCTCCTCTTCCTCCTCCATTTCTCTGCCGATTATAGTCTTGATGAATGAGACATATTACCATGTGATGAAGTAACGAAGCCCAGTATATAAATACATTTGCAGTTCTCGCTGTTCCCTGGTGTTCACACATTCAGGAAACACAATGACGCCGTCAGCATCATCTGGGGGGAAAAAGCACAGTCCCATTTCTGCACTGATATCTCACTACTTCGGCACATATTCCTGCATCTCATTTCCTATGTTCTCCCCCTTGAACCAAACCTGCTCGGCAGAATATCAGCAACCTGTCAAAATCTGTTATGGCTCACATTTCATGCAACACCTTATCTTACTTCATGACCAATGTAACGTTATTTACGCTGTGTAAACAAAATGGCTTCAGCGCTGTCGACGCTGATAAGGCCCTTTAGTCGTGGAGTAAGGTGACAGCAGCCAGATTACAAGTTGGTGATTTACCTTATTCATTCCTGTGACCTAGAAAAGAAGACCAATTTCAGCAGACGCCGCTGTTCCATTACACACAGACTGGATTTACTGTCTGTGGTGTTTTATTGAATCCTCCCGAGAACTGTTCAAGCAACTTTCCTGTGATCTGAGAAAAAGATTAGCTCTGAGATTGTAGAGGATACTATTCCTAGCATTTGTGGAAACCAATTTTGTAAGTGCTATGGCAGCCGCATTGATCTGGCTTACATCTAATTAACATTTTGTTGACATCTTTGGAATCTGTTTACTTAAAGAGGAATCTTGGTACTGTTCAAATCAGGTCATAATATTATAATTATATATGCACATGCAGTGCACCTGCATTGTTAAGACAACTCTGGCAAAGTAATATCTGAGGAAGTAGCTCAAGTCGAAGCATTTTACATAAATCTTTTATTTGTTTTGCATGTGACAAAAGATATATTAGTCCTTCGGATTAGCAACTGAAGCTGAATAAATATCTACTATAGCGTCCACACAGATTATTCACTGAGTATACAATATATTTATTATATAATAAGAGATTAGAAAAATACCCACAACCAGAGACCCAGAAAGATAGGGAAAGAAAGGGAGGGTTGACGACACATTCACAAGAGCTTTCAAATACAGCATTTGCTCACATAAAGCCACAGTTTGACCTGGTACAGCAGTCTTTGAACCATTGTTAGCAGCACAGTGACAACAGAAAGAGGTTTCAAGGAAGCCATAATCAGCTTGTTCTGAACAAGCAGGAGATTTCATGTGAATGTGACTTTTTCCAGCTAAAATGGCAGAGTGCAGCTTATTCTGTTGGCTTTATCTAGCTACACAAGTAAGCTAACACTGGCTCCATTATCTTAGTGATTTAATTTGCTGTTCCTTCCAGAAGACCGTAATCTTAAGTATGCACTCTGGCTACAAAAATATTAACAGAGTTTGATCATAACATAACAAACATGGACAGTGTTTGTCAGACTGTGCTATCTTCATTTGTCAGCATTTGTTAGTTCATTAGCAAGACAGAGCTTTTTCAGAGTTATGTAGGTAGGTAGCTAGATGCTGACATCCAGAGCTGTCAGGATGTGGTAGTCACACACGGTCACTAGAAAAGACCTTGATAGCAATGACTCTGATGCATGATGCTAGAATATCTAACAATGGGAGGCAGTTTCTGTGTTGACCTTTGGTCGACCATGAGGACAAGCTCCAGTCCACGTATTAAGCAACTCGCTCGTCATCCATCACTTTGTAGCTGACAACTGGTCGGTAGTGCAGATTCAAGACTCAAGACTTAGCGTCTTGCACTCCATTAGAAAAGAAAGTACCATCAAGGCTGCTGCTTCTGCTTCATCTGGGTTCATCCAGTGCTCCAAGCTTGTTATCAGCATGGGGACTTTGTCGGTAGGAATCAAATTGTGGTTGGTGTTGTTTGCAGGAAATGCTAGGGGAACTCAGTGTATCAGTTGTCCCCATTGCCTGCCTCATGGTTGAGATTAATTCAACTTGGTACCCACCTAATTCACGTTGCCAAAGTTTTTTTTTTCATCTATGATTAGTACAGCTGAATTTCCGTGACATTATTTTAATGTTTTTTTGTTGCTTCATCACTGCTTATCGTTTTCCTGTGATGGCCCTCGATACAGAAATTTGACCGAAGTTAGGCAAATTCAGCCATGACCCATGTACTGACTAATGTACGGCATCTACTACTAAACCCGTAATCCAACCCTGAAGACTTTATTACCTTCAGTTGATGAAACTTACTGGGCGGGAATATTTTTACCTCTAGCTACAATGCTCAGGTGAAAAAAACGTGTTTTTTCTCCACTGGTTCCTCCACTTTTTGTGTGAAATCTAAAAAGTTTGGGAACTTTGGGAATAAAGTAAAAAAAAAAAAAAAAAGTATTGATTTGAAGGCTGAGCACACATGGGACACAAAGGTGCTAAGAGCCTTCAGAGTGCATGCTGGATCACTCTTACTTCACTTCCCTTCTCGTCTCTCACAAAGATGTAGCGTGCAAACAGTCTGGTGGGGATGCCCACAGCTACAACCTGATAAGTGCACACACACACACACACACACACACACACACACACCATCCTCCCATGTAGGAGGCAGGTTACACATAAGCACGGATGGGTGAGAATGGCTTATTAAGTAAGTGGAGGTCCTACATGGTGAAATGGAGCAGCGAGGAAGAGTTATATGCACTGCCTCCTCTGCAGTGTTGGTGGACCGCCAGCATCACCATAAGCAGTCAGTCAATAGGCTGACTCAACAGTGTGTGAAATTAAGAGGGAAATAGAAGTAGACAGACATTAAGCCTCTCTCCCACTTCCCTTCACCCTCTCAGACGCCAGACAGCAGCTAATGCACCCCCCCCTCCGCCCAGAGCCCCCACACACCGCTATCACACACCAACAGCACCACCGCTCCACTTCTTCTCCTGTGCTCAACAAAAAGAAAAAACAAACAAGACGCAGAAAAAGCTGGTCCGACCTCCTTTGACAGCATTAATGTAAATATGACACCGAGACAAATTCCACGAACATCTGTTTCTGTGGGTTTTATTAAACCAGAAAAGTAAATATTTTTACAGCAAGAAGCTCGAACCTGCCCCTGCAAGACAAGGTTTTGTTTGCCAGGTTTTTTTCTATATATATGGAAATTGTGGCGACAAACAATTCCAGATTGTGCCATAAAAAGCCAAATTTCTGACACCTGAAAGGCAGAACAAAAGCAGAGCAATATGAAAGCAGTAGATATAGTACATTTAAAAACCACGCCGCTGTCGTAACTATTACTGCTCCAGTAAAACCAGACATCTAGAGTCAGAAGTCCACTGGGAACATGTTTAGAATATCTCCCAACCTTCTCTCTTTATCTGCCATCTCCTTGATATGTTAATACGGGTCGTGTTTTTGAGTTAGAAACTAAATCCTTTCTGCTGAGAGCCTCGTTTTGTCAAAGCAGGGCGGAGTCACATTTCCATACGAAATGTCTGGGCTGGAATGAAACTACAATTACGGAAATTTTGAACAGTGGCCTGATGATAAAACAGGCAGTTGCCAAGGCGATATGCAAAACAGTCTCATTGACTCCGAGTTGAACTATGAGAACCAAAATGGAGGCCGGAGAATTAAACCAAATCCTGCTGACTGCAAAAACTCAGATACTTGCTTAAACAACATTAATTATCCAGCAGTTAGCAACAAAAAGCTGAACTGTAACCTTTTGTGTGTTTTTATTGCTTGTTGGCTGATACAACACTTCTGAGAATTAATAGCATTTCTATTTCATGTTACTTTATATTTTATACTTTTTTCTCCATATACATCATTTAATAGTTTGAAGACAAATGTGAACAAATGTGTCATATTTTCATAGATTATTGTAACCCACAATAGGTTAGGTTACTAAAATCTTATAGCTTTGATATGGATCATTGTATTTACTATGACTGACATAACAGAATTCAAGGTGAAGTCAAACATTTTTGTACACCGATGATTTACCCCAGATCAGAGGTTCAGTTCATGCCTATCGCTGTGATACAAACATGATACACATTTAAACATGGGGGTCACAGTATCACAGGAGGAAACATCTGACACTACAAGAAATGTTCTGCCTTTGTTTTACTTTTGATACGCAAACGGCCTTTTCTGTACTCCCACTAAATCCAGGCCCTTCATTAGTGCTACAGCAGAGACACTTTTCCCGGATACTTTTATCTGAAATATAAATTGTGTCGTCCCTGGCAAATTTTCACCTTTAAGTCCAAGGAGAGTCAAGAATCCACTAGAGGGTGCAACAATAAACAAATGCAAAGCAGAGAGGATGTGCTGTCAGGATTTATATATGTTCTGTCGGCGGCAAAAGGAAAAGGTTTTACTGTGAACTTGTTATAGCTGTTTCAGATACAAGTCACCCTGAAAGCTAATAGATTAGAGCCTGCTTTACCGAAATAGGTTGTAAACCAGGGCAGTATGAAGAATACACCATTTGCTGTCTTTTATTTCTCAGGAGTGTGTCGGGCTCATCAAGTGCTTTTTTTTCTCTTCTTCTTTAACCTTTCCTGTTGCAATCTGATTCTCTCCTTTCACTGAAAGTAGCCGGCTGAAGATGAATACAAGTGGCTGAGGGCTAAGAGAAGACAATGTCTGTGGAGACTCTTCTCCAGATGGATATTGACCAAAGGGGAAAAAGCTGATGGAATTTCATTGACCTATGGCAAACTGCAGCGTGTTACACAACCAGATCAATGTCCTCACTCCCTCTTTTCTCCGTTCGCCTCTCTCTCTGGGGGACTTTTAATGCTGAAACTTGCTCTTGTTTGTTGGAATCGAGAGGTGGTGGAGCACCTGAAAATGTTGACAGGTATGTGAGAAAGTGTTCTCCGAGGCTCCCCAGGATTGTTGGTTAGCGTGTTTGATGTGCGAGATTGAAGGACGGCGAGCCGAGGTTTCAGCTGCCGTTGTATATTCCTCCGCTGACTTCTGAGAGAATGCAAGAAATAGAGAGATTCTGTGATGTGGAAGATCCTGCGCAGATGCTGCATATGCTTCTCTCACTCTGACAGACATTTTGTATTCATGGTGTCGACGCGCCGCCTTTATGTTCTGTGACCAAGGTCAGCGGCTGAAAATATTTGATTAAATCCCTCTGCTTGATTTGCGATTCCGAGTTTCCTAAGGACAAGTGTTGCCGCGTCTGACTTACATCAGGCACAACAAAGATGATGTCAGGGTTTCATGTCTGCTGCACTCACAGATCTTCAGAGCCTGAAAATGACAATGTCAGAGTTTAATACGCCAGAAATGAGTCTGACCACATCATTCTTAAGATTGGATCTTTATGTCATTTGGATGTGTGCATTTTGGCCTATTGTCGATGCAGTGATTGACAATGATTAGAATACTGCTAAAAAAAAATCTAATCTGTTGGATACAGCTGAGCTGAGGTCCAGTATTTGATGTTGAGATCTCTAGTTGTAGTAAGTGTAATTATTTTCCAGATGGTTGTGCCATATTGGTCTAGCAGAAGGGTTTATCCTGGTGTGGACACAAACGTATGAAAAGATGTTTGCTGCAGTGTCAGTATAAGCCAGTGTCACCAAATTTGCAACATAAGGTAATTACATTTGCATTTACTTTTTAATATATTGCACTTGTCAAAACAAACTGGCGTTAAACAATTGGCAGTCGTATGTGAAACTAGACACCAGACTATTTTCAAGCTGTGTACAAGCAGGATTCACAAGTCAGATTTGTGAAAGGGCAGCCACAACGATAACAGCATAGGGAGTTGTATGCGTCTGTTCGCGTTGTTTAAGGTGACGATACGATTCAGGAAGTCCAGTTGGAGACTGGAGGGGATCAGCATGATAAAATCCTGACAGGTGCCAAAACACTTCCACTGTCAGCTCTGAAAAATGATCATGGAAGTGAATATTTTATCTTTCTTTGGAGTCATAAGGCAAACAAACATAATCCACATGGAACGTGGGGTGGCATGCCTTCATTTTGAACACATGACGCCATACTGTGATGCAGCTAAATTAGAGCCCGTTTGTCTCGTTTGTTTGCAACTTTAGACCTGAGGGTGGTGATAAGCAGGCAGTCAGCAGATCCCTAAGTTCAGAGTTTCTAACACTTATCACAGTAATAAATCCAATAGTTGTCAAGAAGTTCCCCTCGTGACCAAAACGCACAAACAAGCTGGTGATTGTCTGGATATAAACGAGTGCACATAATTTAACTGTTGTGATATTTCTGAGTGAAGAGCCGCACAAATTCCAGAAAGCTACAGATTTAAATCTTCATAGTTAAGAAGATGTGAACTGTTTCACCTTAATGTATGTGGAAGGACTGTAGTTTAAACTGTACCAGTCGATTGTGTTAAAAAGAATAAATATATATAAAGTGAAACTCGGACTAACGACATAACAACACGTACGACGTCATGTTTTAAATAGTGAAATGATGACATTATCATTCTCCATGTGACAAGCAACATATCACCTGTGCAGACCATTGCATCTGAAGACTTGTGGGTCAATTGATTTTTCTCTCTTTATTAGCAGAACTCATGACACAGGAAAATTTCTTCCCTGAAGGTACACTGAATGTAATCTTATCTTCACACAAGAAGGTCACTTAAACTCCTGTTTCCTATTTCTGCTGTCTGCTTGAAAAAAAAAAATAAATAAAAAATACAGCAACTATAAATATTAAAGGTAAATACTAAAGGTACAGGACACCCAGACCAATTTTTGGATTCTTTTAAGGATGTTATGCATTTTATCTGATCCCTTTTCTCTCTGTTCGAAATGTGTGAGTCTTTGTATTTGTTTTGCATCATTTTGTGCCTATTTTATTCTGTCATTATGTTTGTACATTTTCAGATGTTTTATGCCCTTTTTCATTAGTCTGGGATCATTTTGCAAACCATTTTGCAGTTGCCTTGTTTTCCCTTGGGGTTAATAAAGTACCTCTCTATCTATGCGGGCTGTTTTGCATATTTTTTTGTTCATTTTGCACATCTTTGTTGTGGTTTTTAATTTTCTGCACGTATCTGTGGTTGATTGTAGCTCTCTGATGTCATTTTATGGTGTTTTTTGGACACATTTTGTGTTTTTTTAGCACTATTATGCCACCACTTTACAGTTATCTTGAGTGTGTAGTAGGAAGGTCTGACACCAACCACCATCAGGCCCTCACCATCAGACAGGAGCCCCCACCATCGTCTTTCCACATCTTTGAAGAAGGACTTTGTTTTAATTAGAATATAATTAATATGCGTTTCGTTTTCCATTGACTTGGATGTTCAGCAGCATGACTTTACCACCAGAGGACCAGCCAACACCTGGTTTCAATACACAGCTGCTCAACATGTTTAATCAAGACCAAACACACACACACACAGCTTAAATTGGGTTATGGTGTAATGTGATAGTTGAATGATCTTGCGTGTCATTTAACTTTGATTTGAACCATATGCAGAACATTTGTTTGTGCGTGTCTGGAGAACTATCAGTGTTACTGCGTCTGAACAAGAAAGATGACGTCTTCTTACAGAGTATAATTTAAGAATTGGGGAAGCTTCCAAATAAGCTCAGGGGTGACGGCAAGCACAAATGACACTATTTCCAGCAACAGAAGCCTTTTGGAGCTATTTGAGCTGCGTTCTCTGGGAGTGTCTGGGGCCCACAGTTTGAAAATCATGCCTCAAAATCCATATGGTTCACTGGTCCCCATGGATGGACACATGCACACTTAATCCCACACATGCACACTGACATGTGCATTTTCTCCACAACCTCGCAATTTCACTTGTACACGGGACGGCACAAAGCGAGCCACAGAGCCAGCACGCATGCTGCAAACACACGCAGAGGGAGTGAGGGCTATCTGTGTGCCCAGCCATGCCTTACCCATGCAGAGGTGTCTGTTAGCAGTGGGAGTTATCATTGGCCATAGAGGCTTATTCCTCTGCCAGCAGACACCATGCCAAGAAATGACTGATAACAGTGCACAGCTATGATGAGCTCGCACGGCAGCATCACGTGTAGAACCTGACCGAGATGAGGGAAGGATGAAAATATACGTATATATATATCATACACAAGAGCTCGGGCAGCTCTCTCCTTTAGCCCTTTCCCTAATGACATGTATATTTACGTTCCATTAACTCTGAAAGGGTAAACAGGATTGAGAAAGTGGCCCACTCAGAGGTAAAACCACATTTTTCTGATCTAATATCCAGACATTATTTGTTGCAATGTCAAGCTGCAAAATGAAAACGCTCACAGATATAATAAGCACGGAGGGAAATTGATGATTTGTGTGATCGCCTGAGAAAGAATCATAACTTTGAGTCATATGTTTGGGATATTTAATTTACGTGATTCAATTCATTCGCTGTAATGTCGTCATCTTCTGCCAAAATCGTTTTTTCTGAGTGCAAGCAGAATGGGAGGGGTTTCCAAATGCTTCATGCTTCTTGACAGCTGAAGGACAAGGTTTAATAGTTTGTGTTTTTCCACTGGACATGTCCAAGAAGTTAAATGAGGCAGTGATTCTTTAGAACATACAATATATATGACGACAACTATTGGTTAGTGGGGGTCTTTGGGTGCTACGGGTTGAGGGGAGGGGCCTCTGCTCATCATTCCACAGATACTTGATCAGTTTGGGATCTAGTGAATTTGGAGCCCAGGTCAACACCTTGTACTGTTCTTCATGTTTGTTGAGTTGTTTCTAAACTGTAGGTCACGAGCAACTGAATTGTTATGGCTCATGCTCGAATACCGTCCTTGACGTAACACATGCGTGTGAGTCCAGCCTAGGAAAATGGGGCTCAGAGGATCATTGGGACTTGTCCCAATGCTGTGTTGTTACACGTGAAGATGGGCGAAGTTGAATGCAAGATGAAAATGCAAAAACATTTGCATGACCTTTCATGGGAGGCAACACGGAGAATCAGATAGACAAATTGAGAGACCAGTCATTTGAATGCTTCTTGGAGGTTTGCGCAAGCAAATAATAAACTGGGGAACCAGATGTTACACTTGAACTCCCATGAAAGACAATAATAATTCTTGTTTTGCCTCGTGTCTGTGAACTACGCCTTACAAATCGAGTTCTACCGAGAATCATCCTTACACTCTGTAAGTGGCGACTGCAAGGAGAATGGATTCAGAAGGAAATACTGAAAACTGCCTTATCAATGAACTCAATAAGCCAGCGTTAGCTAATCTATGAAACACTAGGTGACAAAACAATCTCACACCATGTCAGTAAATTCTGTGTTTTGAATGCATGGGAAGCTTGAAGGCCATGGTGATGGTATCTAAGCATGAACGGGAAGGTTTGCAGCACACACAAAAACAGAGCATTCACACTAACACTCAGTGGAGACGATTATGTGAACACTTTGGTTCAGGGACATGTTTAGACAAAGGGATATTTACACTCTTGTGACAAAAAGAAGCAAAGAGCAAAGCCTCTTACTGATGAGTAACCAATATTACCCAGGACACCATTACTCTGACTAATAGATAGATACTAATAGATTGATTGATTCACCAGTGTCTGTGTTGTGGCTTAATCAAAGCCTCTACTCAAGACAGCAGATAAGATACGCGTCGTGATTTCAAGGTACAAAAACAAGCAGCATTCTCTCATTTCAAAGTCTCATCTCAAAAACTTTTTACTTTCCCATGAAAAATAAAATACAGTCTTTGTCTAATTGCCCTGTGATCTGAACTTAATTAACGTGAAATAAATCTGTTTTTAAGGTGGTTACCAAACACCTCTGATCATCTTCCCGGTTTGCTGCATGATTAAACACATTGGTAGAATGAACAAACCTTAGAAGAGCCCCCGCTAAAGCACGGAAAGAATCAACAAGTGGACTTCTATTTCAGGACCCCCAAAGGGAAAGCACTCTCAATGTTCCTTGCACAATCACAGTAGAGGAAGTGTTACATAAATGGACTAAAACTGACCTAATGGGAAAATTCAGAAAAGAGGCAGTAACTTTCCAGGAAGGAAACAACTATTTAAGATTACTCTTTTCTGTAACAGTGTAAATATTTCAAAGTGACTCACTGACCCCTGATCTGTTTGAATTTACTTTCATTGACTTATCTGTGCTCTTTTTGTACTGCACTGTATTTAATAAAAGGGAAAAGTGATTAAAAAAGATAACGTATGGAAACTTAGGAAAATGGTCATTAATTTGAAAGGGTACTGTATGTGAAAGAAACAGAACCCATCCATTTTTCAAGTGAGCAAAACTACTGGAACATGATAGGTGTTTCTTGTTGACCAGGTGTTGAGTTTAAGGTTGATTGTTCAAACATTAAATAGCTCTGCATAACTAGTCTACTTTTTGGCCTGGGTTGAAGAAGGAAAATCAATCAGAGCCATTGGACACACATTGGGCATAGCTAGCACAACAATTTGGAATGTCCTGAATAAGAACGAAACTACTGGTCTACTGAGTAACAGACGTCCAACAGGTCGGCCAAGGAAAACAACAGTGGTTGATAGAAATATTGTGAGAGCTGTGAATAAAAACCCCATAACATCAGTACGTGACATCACCAACGACCTCCACAGTGCAGGGGTGAAGGTATCACAGTCCAAGAAGACTCCAAGAGCAGAAATATAGAGGCCATACCAAATGCAAACCACTCATCAGTACATCAGCCACAGAAGTTCTGGAACACAATCTTATGGACTGATGAGACCACGATTAATCTCTACCAAAGTGATGGAAAGGCCAAAGTGTGGAGAAAGAAAGGAACTGCTTAAGCTCATCTGTGAAGCATGGTGGAGGTAATGTCATGGCTTGGGTGTTCATGGCCGCTTCTGGAACAGGCTCATTAATATTTACTGATGATGTAACTGATGATGGTGACAGCAGAATGAATTCCTAAGTGCACAGAAACATTTTGTCTGCCAATTTAAGGAGAAATGCATCCAAACTAATCGGGAGGAATTTTATCATGTAGCAGGACAATGACCCAAAGCACAACGACAAAACAAAGGACTTCATCAGGGAAAAATGTGGGAGGTTTTAGACTGGCCAAGTCAATCAGCTGACCTTAACTCAATTGAGCAGCATTTCACCTCCTGAAGAGGAGACTGGAGGGAGAAACCCCCCGAAACAAACAAGAACTGGAAGAAGCTGCGGTGAAAGCCTGGAATAGTATCACAAATGAAGAATGCAACAGTTTGGTGATGTCGATGGATCGCAGGCTTGAGGGGGTTATGTCACCAGATATTAAATTTTATTTACTTTAAGATTATTTGTTCCATTACTTTTGCTCAACTAAAAATACTGTGGTGTGATATATCCTAAGTTATTCAACACATCTAGATGCAAATACCAGGAAATAAAAGCTGACATTCTGAACTCTTTTCTCATACCCATCTTTTCAGTGAGAAACAAAAACATGGGAATTTACCTTGCTGTTCCACTACTTTTGGAGGGGACTGTATTATCCTGAATCTCCAGGAAATTTGAATGAGTGTGTGTGCATGTGTCGCTATTTCAGTGCGGAAACTGGGAGAAAGAGTGGGTGCATGTGTTACTTCTGCCGAGCTTCACGCATTGAGCGGACAAACAATCTATTCCAATTAAAGGAAGCTGCAGCCCTGGAGACCGCAGATGGGGCTGTGCTCCATCGGATCACATCATCCTTTCAACACCCCCTCACCACCACCACCACCACCTTGCCCTAGAATGGCTGATTGTGATTTGGAGGAAACAGGCCCCTTTAGGAACAACTAGTGTGGGCTGGCAGCCGAGGGGGGAGGGAAGGGGGAGGGGGGGTGTGGTGGCAGACTGGCTCCAAGTTAGTGCAGAAAGTTTCAAATAGCGTTACGCCGGAGGTATCGCGGGGGAGGGAGGCGCCAGGAGGAGGGTAAAGCCATTAATCCTGGTTGTAGCCTCAGTTTACGACTCTTACTGCATGTGGGGCGCGCAGGCAAATTAATTATGTGGCTGAGATTAATTAGGTGACGTTAAGGGAAATCTGTGACTGTAAAACTTTAGAGAGCCGCACAGCTGACTAGACTAATGGGCCGTTCATGAACTCTTAATAGACGCTATGATGCTGAGTGGTGTGTAAGCGGGACACAGAGACAGGATGTGTTCATACTCATTTCAGCAGAGAGGACTCGAGGGGCAGGAGCAGGTGCTTCTCAAGCAGCACATGATAATTTCACTATGCTGTTTGTTCTTAAAGCTGCAAAGATCATCAATCTTTGGCAGCAGCAAAGGATCAAATGACTGGATGCAGCGCGAAGGAGGACGTTCATCCCGAATAATTAACAATTCTACAGTTTCTCTAAATTATGACGCTTCTGAACATCTCCCAGCTGATCTTGTTTCTGATTTCCAGGTCTCAATATAACCGACGAGGGATGACTTTCACTTGCACTTTCCAGGACAAACAAAGCTGGATGTCAGGCAACATGACTCACAAAGAGCTCAGAAAGTATTGGTATAGGCCCTGCATTCCAGGAAAGGGCAAGGAGGCGTAATGAGCTAAATGTATTTGAAAAATCTAAAGTGAGTGAGTGACATGTTATTATACGCCACATTATTAGACCTTGATACACAGACACAGATACTATGTTTACTGGCTAAATCCACTGAGTTTCAGCCTAGGGTTTGGGCCCCTGTTGAAGAGTCATACACATACTAACATTTGAAAAAGGTTTTGTTTTTGTTTGTGAGAGGTTAAGCAGAACATAACTCATAATTTCCAAGTATTAACTTAGTCTGAAGTCTGGACATCTCCCTCAGAGTCATAATGTGTGGTCTGCTTTTATCAGTGATTGGTGGTCAGCATCCCTCACAGTAAAATGCATGTTTGGGCCCTGACAGTCACTAAAAACATGCCATGAACTGCAGTCTGAACTCTTGCAACAAACCTACTAGTACAAAAACACATTTAGTTTAAATTTACAACAGCTTTGTCTCTTCAATTATGCCATTAGTGAGGAACACTGCTGTGACTGTTTGATCCACCAGCTCAAAGAACTTCTTGTGGAGTTTGTGAAAGAACCCAAATTAGACTTCGGAAATATATATATATATATATATAAATCACACAGTCGCAACATTTCTGAGGTCTCACACTGTGGGAAACTCTCTGGTGGAACTGCTAACGACGACTAATTGTTGCTAATTGTGGGGCTACATACACACAACAACTCACTGGATTGTACTTTATGGGCTTATTTATCGTGTGACACATAGGCAGAATTATAAAGTGGAATAAAAGTGGAAAGGTAAAGCCCACCCCCCTCATGGACACAGCTAAACCTTGACATCGTTTCCATTATTATTGTATGCGTTTGTGTTTTTCAGGGCCGTGGTGTGGAGGCTAAAACAAACTGCATGCCCTGCTCCGACCCAGAGGAAGGTGACATCGACATTGCTGCTGCTTCATTCTTGTTTTCGTGTGATGCCAACACATTCCTGCAAGTTCCTCCAGATGTGTCTCCTCCAAAGGACCATCTGGAGACTTGAAGCAAAAAAAAAAAAAAAAAAACACCACTAGCAGAATATTTTGCACACACCAAGCTGCTGAGTGATACAGCAGATATCAGCCTCCACCTTGCACCTCCACATACTCTCTCTGTTTATTCTTTTCTCGTCCTAACCCCCCTACGCCTGCAGCCAAATCTGTTCTTCCCTAAAGCCAGCGATGGTCTTACTCAACATCTTTACTACAAAAACACACGTAAACTACAAGCGGGCCAGGGAATACTGCTCAAGATCTCTTAGCGGAAACAGGAACAGACGCAAATGTTGTGGTCTGCATTTATGCGATGGTGAGGTTAACATCTTGTCTGCAGAATGGCGATAAGCCCCTGAGTACATCTAGGCCACATTCAAATACGAAACCGTCACTGTGGGCTTTTAGAGCTTAATGTCTGTGAGACTGCTGCTGATGTTTTCAAAGTAGCAATATGTTTTGAATAAATAATGCCTCGCCTCTCTCTTAAAAACTGAGTGAGAAGATCACACCCTTGGGCATAAACAACTTCTCTTTTGATTTCTCGTGGTTGGGATTGTAAAATCTTACTTTACCTATTTGCCCACTTTCAGTGATCTCAGATTAATTCTAAATTATAACAGCAGAAATATTAAAACAACTAGAAATTTAAGCTAAAATGTCCTGAAAATTAATTTGCAGGAGAAACATCAGGTGAACAGGAAGCACTGTCACCAACAACCTTTTTTTTTTTTCCTTTTGTGGCTACACTGGAAATTCAAGTTACAAGTAAGACGATTAAATGATAGAGCTGTAAAGGAGCAGCACCGGAGATAAGGAAAAATATCCAATACTTCCTCTACATGTGAAAAAAGGTGTGCCCGGTGCAAACACGAGACTATTAGCCACGCGACTTGTGCACGAAAGCCGGAGCCATAATGAATGAAGAAAAGAATCAGACATACTAAAAATAAAATACATCTTTATTGTTATGGTATTAATTCTTCACGTTAAAAAAAAAAAAAAATCTGTACAGTAATGATCAGTCATATATGACGTGCACACAGAATTTATATAACCGACCTGTACTAAAAGAAAAAGGACAAAAGGAACAAACACGTCATCAGTGTGGCATGTGCCTGAAAGTGACTGAGAAAATCATAGCAGCAGGTAAAGGTCCTTCAGAGCTTTAAATGTAAGGTAGACATTAATAATGTCATATTATACGACGTGAGAAAAGAAGGTATGACAATATTAAACTGCTCGGTACTTATCTTTATGTAGCACATTAACTGGCGCAGTCTAAAGTCTGAATGTCATCATCAATGCCATAATGAGTGGCCTGCTTTGATCAGCCCAACTGCAGTGAATGCCAATGTCTCTAACAGCACAGACGGACAGACAGTAAAATGTTCAAGAAAGAAAAACAAGACATGCGCCAAGAGCATGTCTTTAACTGTAGTCTGACCTGATATTTGGCTCCGTCAATCTCCCGTAACAAACATACTAGTACAAAAATAGATTTAGATTCAATTTACATTAGCTTTGTCTCTTCAACTACACTGTAAGTGATGAAAACAGCTTGTGGAGGTTTTCCCCAAGCAACTCCAAACACCAAACTACTGAGACTCTATGGTTCACTTCCAGCTGAATGTTCGTCCCACCAGCTCAAAGAACTTCTTGTTGGGTTCGTGAAAGAACTGGTAGAGTTTCTGGAGGATGGCAGGAGCCACGTGGGGGTGAGCCCTGCCTTTTGAATCGTGTAAACACCTCTCTCGCCCGTGGTCTCTCAAACAGTAGAATCCTTTAGTTTTATTGAAGTAAAAATTGGAAGCGTTTATCTGGGGCTCCAGCTTTAAGAACCTTTCCACTTTTTTCATCTCTGGGAAGGGGTCCCTGATCAGTTCATCCCCATCCACCACGTGAATGCTCTCTAAGGGGAAGTACTGCAGCCAGTTCTGCATGTGAACATAGTACAGGCTGCGATTGAGAGCCTTGTATCCCAGGTTGATCTCATCGTCCTTCACGAGCACAGACTCGATGGGCTGGTAGCGCTTGTGCTTCTGGAGGCGGTTGTAAAAGACCTGGGTGTAGTCCGAGAGCACCCGCTCTGTGGGGTCTCTGAGGATGAGCAGCAGCTTGATGTCAGGGTTCATCTGATGGATGCGTTTAGGGACTTTGCTGGAGGTGAAGTAGGCGGGCGTCTTCTCGACCGTCAGCTGGTCAGGGTAAGCATAGGGCATCTGGCTGAGATACCAAGGCAAGCCCTTCTGAAAGTGACTCTCCCAGTCAAAGAAGTGCACCTCGCTCTGAGCAGCCGCCACCGCACTGTGGAGACTGAGCATCTCAATCAATGCACGCGTGCCCCCTTTTCTCACACCGATGATTATGATCTGAGGGAGTTGTTGCAGGGTCCCGTTAGGGTGGCTGATGGTCCCATTGTCAGCGGGCGATGGGGCTGGAGGAGACGGTGGATCCCCGTCAGCCAGCGGCCTGGAGGGGAGGGGAGGTGACTGCATCGCAAAAAGCAGCAGCCCGAGGAGTAAGGCTGCCATGAGGGAGGTCCTGACCCTGGAGGATTTCAGCCTGGCAGAAGCACCAAAACTGTATCCCACATTGAAAGAGCAGCTACCTGAGGACAACGGTCCAACTGAAAAGCAAGAAAAAGTGTCTCTTCTTCGTGAGCAGCAGTAACTGCAAAAGAAAAGAAAAAAAAACAGCCGTGAGGAAATGATACCTGGAGAATATTTATCAGGGACACAGAACTCAAAGTCCAGAAGTTTACGAGTTGAATAATTAATGGCTAATGAAGGAATTAAACTCCACCCTGCAATCCACAAATATCTGGCTACAGTCTTTTATCCATGTCATTAAAACACGTTGTCAGTGTCATTCGCTTAAGTCTAACTATACAATATACAGAAGCAGATAAACTGATCTTCAAAACGGTTTGAATCTGTGGGTTTCCGAGCCATAAAGATGAAATAAAATACTATAGTTAAATTCTGAAAGCGCGTGCCTTAATAAAAGACGATGAAGAGGTCAATCAGGTTAAGAGCTACAGGAAATTAGAAAACAGGTGAAGTCGGTTCTGCAAATTCCATCCTGCACAGCTGAAACGGACAAATTAGAAATGACTGACGAACAACAACAACATCGTTTAGCGAATGCTCTTACGTTTATATATTTATTTTCTTTCTTTATAGTATATTGCGCCGATAAAGACACATTCGTTTCGCCTTTCCAAAGAGGAAGATCTCTTACCTTTTTCTTCTTTCACGTTTAACTATAACCGTCCGCTCGGTTTCATTTCGTGCAGCTCTGCGCACAGCACGGACGCGTCCGCAGAAGCAGGTATGTGATCCCTGGCTGTTGTCGTTTCCTTTTTCTTTTCTTTTTTTTCTTTTTTACCCCCGAGCGCGTAAAAACTTGCCTCTGGCCGGGGTGGAACTTCACTGGAGCGCCTCCTCTGTGCTATGGTTCAGAGCCGGAGCGTCCTCCCGGTTTTAGAGTGTCAGCTGTTATTTGGAGGTGTACGCCTACATTACGCCAGCAGGACCAACCCCCCTTTACTGACTCACGTTGCTGAAATGTTATGGTATTTGGCAGAGATAGCGCCGCTGGTATGTGGGATATGAGTCTGAGGCAGGTGATACGGTTGAGGGACACCTTGGCCAAAGAGCAGGGACGACAGAAATAATGTACTATGACTACAGAATGCAACAGCCTTTACATTGTGTGCCGTAAAGGAGAAACGTGCGCAAATCTTTCTGGGTGTTCTTTTGCGGAAAGATGCCTCTGATTAGTATTTACCCAAAAGCTCCACATATTCAAATGAAGCAGCCCGAGTTGCTCCACTCAGTAAATTTGTTGCCCATAGAGAGCCCGCGCCTTCTCCGGATTTGGATTGAAAAAGGCTATTCAGTGTCGCCTCCAGGAGTTCTCTCTTCACTTTCCACTTTCAGGGGAAATCAATGAAGGAGACAGAGCAGTTATTCATCCCTGGCATTATCCTCCTCCTTTGTCCACGATGCAAGAGCATGTGTGGGTAGTCACAGAGACCAAGTTGCCCAGTCTCGCCACTTGTTGAGCTGCATTTCGCCTTTCCTGAGAAATTTAAATCCCCCCACGAACGGTTCAGCAACAACGGGTCTAAAATACTTCAGAACTGAGGGTTCACTCTATCCAATCACTGTAGTATTTCACAATATCCTCTGAGTCACCTTTAAACGTAGTCAGTGTGAGAAAGTGACTTTGACTTTCTGATGAGTAAGTGGCACATCACCGTACCAGTTCGTCACTTTTGCCTCGAAGGAATGAGAAACCAGTGGCTGCTTGTGACGAACAGCATAAGTTAATATAAATGGAAATATGATGGGAGGAAAATGTGCAAATTCTTGATTATTAATCAGATCTTTGTTATAATTAGATGGCAACATGTGGCCCGCTTCACATATTGGCCTGAAGCGTGAAAGGCTTGAGGGCTTCCCAGATGAATATGCATGATTTTACATGTTTGCAACAATTTCTGCTGTGTGGGTCATTTAAGCGAAGGCCATCACACACATTAAAGCAATGCTCTACTGTATATATATACTCAGGGGCTGCCAGCAGGAGGTTTGATGCCACGGAAAAAAAGGTCAGTCATTAAATACACCCTTTCTTTGTAAAGAATGTAAACGCGCGTGCTTTGCTGTTTCAGCGTGCAACGTCTAAGTGCTGATACAGACGAGAATTCCATTGATTTTTAGATGCAGTTTTAGTAATCCCCAGATCCCGCCCTCATCTCTCTCCTGGAGAAGTGTGAATTCAGCGGAGTCGTACAATATAATCCCGCTCCGAGGATCATCAGAGGCGTCCGGCTGCATTAACATGACAATGGCAGATATTCAAAGACCGTAAATACCCTTAGTGCCACCTCAGTGACTTCCTTCGCCCTCAGCTCCCAACACTTAAGCAGTGGAGGGAGTATTCTGATCGTTTATTATTACACAAGAAATGCTGCATTATAAAAGCACAAGTAGAAGGTCTGCATCCATAAATTTACATGCGTAAATGTGTTAAAGTATAAGCTGCAAATCAAACAAAAATAAAGGTTTTAGCTGGTGGAAAAAGTCCGGGCCCTCCAATCCTCCAGGACATGCTTGGTAGGTTAACTGGTGATTCTAAATTGACCCTCGGTGTGAGTGTTTTGATCTGTTAGTCCTGAGATAGACTAGTGACCTGTCACTTCTCACCCGATGACAGCTGGGATAGGCTCCAGCAACTCCTGCAACCCGAGTGAGGATATGCGGTAGTAGAAGATGAGATGTTTTTGAGCAGGTTAATACATCCATCCATCATCTGTTAACTTTTATCCTAAATGATCGTGGTGGGACTGAACCCAGCTGGCACGGGGTGAGAGGCAGGGTATACCATAGACTGGATGCCAATCCATCACAAGGCTAAAAAGACAAAGAACTGCCAACCTAGGGCCAATTTATAATTAGCAGTTAACCTATGCTTGTCTTTGACTGTGGAAGCTGGAGCACCTCTGGCTGCTTCGGAGGCACAACGGAGACCACACGAGAGTGAACAAAGGTAAATTTAAAAAAAGATTTTAAATCAAATTTGACATTGTTCATGTCATTTGACATTTTGGTCAATACGGTCCAGAATCTATTTTCAGTTTGATGAAAGGAACTTTGGACCCTGACACGGTGTCTAGTGCACATTTCCTCTTAATGAGGGTGAAGAATCACTTGTTAAATATGTTTGAAGGCAGTTGCAGTCAAATTAAGAGCTGCATTCCACGCAAACAAGTCATCTCCACTGCTGATGGAAGTGAGACAAATCTTGCAGTGTTGCTACATGATCTGCATTCTTAAAAAAACATTTTCCTTAGCACCTGTGCCAACTGTGTCCGTTACTAAAAACTGGTTTCATCTGGATCTCGGAGGCTTATCAGCTTTCAGATTGTTATGTGTAAATATGTGCATGGTCTGAATGCTTCATGAGTCTGAGCAGTTTGGAGATAATTTAGAGAAATAATGGAAAATATATGTTTTACATTAAGTTTAACCGAGTCAAACAAGGAAGATTTAACACACCAACCACGCTGATGCTGTAAGTGTAGCAGAGGATACATTAAACCACTCAATCAACTTCATTTTTTAGTCGCTCAAACAGGAATTTAGAATGAGAAACTGATAAATGAAAATCTGCAAGTTAAATTATAACTATATAATGTCACTATGTAGAAACAAAGCCATGCACAGACGGGTTTGTGCTTCAGATATCTTTGTATGGACACAGACATGGAGCATTAGTTTTCAGTTTAAACACATAGAGATGCATCCTCTAGCTCTAAGTGGTAATATTGTTTGGATTTTTATTTTTTCATTTTTTATTTTGAGGGGAAATTTAATTTTCTTTCACATAACGCTCATCCAGTTATTTTTCTTTTATTCTACTTATGAAGCACCTATGTATTCAATATATGATACCTTACTCTAAAAAACAGTTGTTTATCCACTCAATAGCTTTTATTTGTGATCACTTAATTCCACAGTTTAATCATATACACTGTGAGTCATCAGCCATCACACGCCCACCCCTGACATACTATTTAATGAAACACTGCTCTTTGTTCAGCAGGGTCCACTGTGTCCTTCAGTTATCTCCGGTGGCACCCCAAGATGATCACAAACGAATCACAAATCACAATAACGAAAATGAAGATGGGCACATTTGGCAAATTGAACACGTTGTCCCAAATACACACGATAGCTTCAGCCATCTTTGTTTAACTTGACTTGAGAATGTTTAAAAAGTCTACTACAGCTTAGTCAACACGAGAAGAGTGAGCAAAGGTAAGTTCAAAACTCCAGGAAAAAGATTTCAGATCAAATTCTGCCTTGTTTATGTCATTTTGGTCAAAGTGGTCCAGAATCTATTTTCAGTTTGAATTATTTCTAACCCAACACAGACAAGAAACCAAAAAGCTAAAAGGACTAATGTTACCCGGCCAACAACCGGTCTGTAAAAGCTGCCTGGTTTTGGTTTGGTTTGTCCAAACTCTCCAACCACTGAAGAAACAAATTTAAAAAGTGATTATCTTGTAGTAGTAGTAATCATCTGGATGAAGATTTATCTTGTGTATGTAAGATCTGGTTCAGATTGTAAGTGCCATTAGTGCCTCAATGTCTGATCAGTCCAAAAATAATCTATTATACATCAGTTACTATTAATTCAAGAGACTGTATATAAAAAACAAATGTGGTCACTTATGTCAGAACTTCTGACTCCAATAAAAACCAACATGACAACAAACAAAACACTTGAAAATGGTCGTCCACAAACCAATGGGAGACGTCACTGTGGCTGCATGCAGCTTCTGTGTACAGTCTACGATCACAACAGCAGCCTGAGTCCTAACCAGCACCACACAGAGACACACAGTGGTTTTAGTCGTTTCAAGACTTTTAGGGAGACGTCTGGAAGAACAAACAAAAGATTGTCCCCAGACACTCCCAGAGCAAGCACTAAGAAATGACAAGAAAAGCAAACCCCACTTTACTAAAGGAACGACTGACAGGGAGGTGGGGTCATAGAGTGGATGTAAAAGAATCAGAAACTAACAGATTTCATGTGGATTCAGACATTCCTACATTTAGATCAAGCATACATGCAGCATAAATACATGATAGAAACAAGAGTATATGATATATTATGCATGATAGACGGAAGATTGTTGTAAACCACTAACCAGGCAAAATATGAATAGTAGGAAAGTATGAATGTATGAATACATGATGTACTATGAGCAGGTTAAAGAATTATGCATAACATTTAGGTAGGAATGGATAAATGAAAATAATTGGTTAATAATAAGAAACTTAAATGTCCTTCATCTGGTTATTTATTTGGTTTAAGTATTCTTTTATTGGGTTTCCTATTCATCCTGAGTGATTTAGTCTCATGTTATTGTGTCTCAGTACACTAGTTGGATCATCTGTAAAGATCACATTTAAAGACCTTTTATTTGTTCTAACACTCGAGTTTACAGACTAATGATGAATCACATTGCGACTGCCTGGAACAGAATTTGTCGCTGAAGGACACTTCAGTAGACCGGATGTTTGTCTTTTTGGAGTGTCTATTCCGAGAGGAGACATCTGCAGAAACTGAAGTGGAGGCCATTTCCAAAGTAACAGTGTTAGTATTTTTCTCTCGAAATGTAGCAGTAAAATAGTGAGTCAGTAAAAACACTGCTAACATACACCAATCAGGCTTAACATTATTTCCTTCCTAATATTGTGTAGGTGTCCCTTGTGCCTCCAAACCAGTTGTGAGGGTGTCCTGTGGTGTCTGGAAACAGAATGTTGTTAGTGGGGGCACATGGGTCCTATGAGTTGAGGGGAGGGGCCTCTGTGGATCATCCCACAGATACTTGATCAGTTTGGGGTCTAGTGAATTTGGAGGCCAGGTCAACACTTTGTGTTGTTCTTCATGCTTTTTGAGTTGTTCCTAAACCATTTTTGTGTCTGTGTGTGTGTGTGTGTGTCTGCATCCTGCTGGGGATGGCTGCTGCCATCAAGGAGTGTCATTGCTCTGGGGTGGGGGTGTTTGGTCTGGTCTGGGTGGGTGCTGCATGTCTAAGTTACATCCAGATGAGGTCTAAAAGTTTCCCAGTGGAACAGGGTATTGCCACAAGATGATCAATGTAATTTACTTCTCCTGCCAGTGGTCATAATGTTATGCCAGGTCGGTGTATTTCATATACATATAAGTTACAGTTGGTAAAACTGGTTTACCTTGTAAATATAGTGCTTAGAAAGGTTTTCCAGCAGACACTGATTCATGTGCTGCAGACGCACAGTGATGACATGAAGAAGCTACACTGAAGCACAGTTACGTATTTTCAAATACAAACCAGCTGGTTGGAAGGAATTAACAGCAACAATAATTACAGTCGAATCAAAACGGTGGTAAAGGCAGCTTGCATTCATTAAGATCATATTATCTGACTGGAGAAAACTGTGAACCAAGTTACCAACTAGAGAACACGCTTGTGGGAAACACATCTGCACGTCTATTGAGTCACATCCCAACTAATACAAGGAACAAAGGATAATGAAGTACGCAGGATAACTTATTCACAAGTGACATTTGGATAATGAGTCTTCCTGCAGTCATAGTGCATCACGATGCGTAAAACCCCAGTTTGTGTGAGATGAAGCAAGAAGCAGAGGAAGAGGTCGGGACTCATCATGCACGGGCATGCTCACTGATCTTAAGTCATGGGAAAGTGACGTGGGAAAAACAGGGTTTGTAATGACGCATCCATAAAAATACATAGGGGCCAACATGCAGAGATTGCACTTTTAGGCCTTTTCCAGAACACAGACTGTCGACAGCAAAGACTTCCTTGACATTATCAATATATATATTAAAATAAAGATTTTTTTTTAAACTGAGTAGAGGTTGTATTTTAATCAGAATCAGAATCACTTTATTGATCCCAGAGGGAAATTACTTTTCGTTACAGCAGCGTACCAGTGTTAAGAACAAAGAGCAATCTAGGCAATAAGAATAAGAAAGAGAATGTAAAATTATAGGAAATATATGTAACAATATGTACAAGCATACGTTAACCTGTGTTCCGAGTTGTAAGCGTTCCCGAACGGCCCATGTTTCTACAGCAGTGTCTGCTGAGGTTTACTTTATTCCTTAGAAAGCACAGTATCTCCATTATTATTTTATCTCCTGGGGCAGATCATTACCAATTAAACAAATAGATCGCGAAATGAATTGAAGCAAATAAGCCTCTTTGTTTGTCGACATTTCTGCACAGAGGCGGAGAGGAAGCGGTGGTTCTGTAACGGTAAACATCATTATCAGTCGGCAGTTGAAGCGAGCCATCGATGCTGCATTTTCTGCAGGTTTACAGTCATGCAAAATGACGAGGGACGGCTATTTATAGTTCCCAGTAAACGCTAAAGGTGAGAGGAATCTGTCTGTATCGGTAATTACTGCAGAATGTGGCGTCTGTGCCAGGTGTAAATCCTTGGAAGTGGCCTTCATTACGGGAACGCTCGCAGACTGTGGCTAAGAAGTGAGGATAATAACAGTGTGGGATTAGCCCAACTCTCTTTACTCCTCTTCCTCCGAGCCCTCCCTCCACAGCCAGCCAGCCAGCCAGCCAGCCAGCCAGCCTCTTCCCTCTCTCGGCTCTCAAAGGAGGCCCGTTTTCTCAAACAATGCAAAAGCTTGCCGAAGGGGGTTTTGATCATCCTGTGATGCGGCGCTGTGTGACAGGCCTCAGACACAGATATTTAGTTTCCCACTCAGCTCAGGAGATTAGTGGAATAACTTCTGACACAGCTGCAGCTGAAACATTTTACTACATTGCAACCAGCTATTACTTCTATCTCCACCTCAGAAAGAAAACTAGACGCTTGAATGTGTTTGTATGTGAACGCGAGTGACGCTTGTGTGTGCGTGCGCCTTTTCACAAAAATGTTTTTCATCTTCTCTCATTTTTCACCGGTACTTACGCTTCGCCCTTACCTCTCAAAGTCAGGCCAAGGTTTACTATGGCTTCTGAATCGGCCAGCGTTCTCTATTTAAAAGTAAGTTCTCAAGCAAATGAAAAGGGGGATTAGTGGCTATTTGGTGTGAAAAATATTTCGGAAAATCCACTTGAGTGCATTTTAAAACTCCCGTCTCTCGCAAAAATGGAAATTCAAATAGCAGGCCTTGCATCTGGGCATTTTGCGGGTCCTAAGAGCAGTGCAAACACTTTCTACCTCAGCCTATTGGGCATGTTATATGTTCATTAAAATGAAAATATCTGACGGGCCAGAATATGCTGTCACAGTTACGGGTTTCAGTTTAAAGGTTTGTATCGAACCTGCTGCTGGAAACATCTGGAAAAAAAAATGAACCAGCATCTTGTTTTCTAGCAAGATGGTCATTAAAGAAATGTTCTGCTTTAAAGTGTGACAATCTAGACTCTTGCAGATCGACAGCGACTCTAAAATCTGGAAAAGTGTTTACGGGAGTTTCGGTTTACAGTGTAAATGCCTGGAAACATGAACTGACCTGTCAGGTTGAACCTTGGGCAGATGTGGAGCTCTAAGGGCAGATGTTCAGGTGAAAGATGCCTGTAAACCTGCACAGCCTGTAAAAAAGCAGAAGACACCAACGCCATAAAAACGCTTTTCAACCTTTTTTAAGCTTTATTATTTACATAAATGAACCCCACCGAGATCAAAAGCCACAACACACTCATTAACTGAACGAACAACTATAAAAATAACAGCCTGTAGGAATTATCAAGCTGGTTTACTTTGAAAATTTAATATGACACTGCGGAGAATGTACTGAATAAGGAGAGAAATTTGTTTTATTTACTGTTTTTCATTTATTTCATATCAAAAGAAAAAGCTGTGTTTTAGATTTCAGTGCAGCCCTCACTGAGTTGGTGCAAACATACACGGAGGCTGTTTTAACCGAAGCCAATATACCCAATCTACCACGATAACCAACATTAATGCGTCTGTCTATAGTCTTTGCCTTTTCTTTTGTATCTGTACACTGCTGCATGTGTACTTTCTGTTGTGAAATATAAAAACCTTTGAACTAATATGCGAGCGCGTGTATAGGTTCAGCCTCGACCTTGACAAAAGCAAAACACAGCAGAAATAATATTAACTCAGTGGTTCACTTAATAGCTTTTTCCATCGGACTGAATAGATGTGGTGACCCACTGGTGACCTACAGTAACGCTGATCTGAATAGTTGTTGTTTTTTTTTTCCCCCGCTGGCTGTAGCTATTGCACAAACTTACGTGTTAATACGTATAGTAAAATAAAATAAAATATGAAACATGAAGCAGAACAGAACCCCGAATAGACAGCAGGCAGCTGAACTTCATTTAACAGAACAAAATGTTCTTGAGGCCATAAAAACAGAAATGGCTTATATGATTCATAGTTAGAATAATTAACCTGATATTAAAGGTGTCTTTGGCAACGCCTGGCAGTAACAGTACGCGTACTTCTCACAGATGTCACACTGATGCCAGCGTGTCATCTACCGTCATTTAACCTCAGCCCCGTCTAGCGTCGCTGCCTTCAAGTAGAACTCATGTGGAAGTCACGATTATGGTCACTGACAGGCAGCTGCTGGGGAAGACCAGGTAAATTAATGTAGGAAATGCAAGGGAGCAATAAAAAGATGAGGCCCTGGGGAACACCAGGAGAACCATCACCATGTAGCATTTGTAACGTAGCAGCTAGTGGTGGAAAACTAACTTCACTAACCTTGAGGAGATAGGGGTTTGAGTAGGAAATGAATAAATTTAAATGCAGGAACTTTCAAATAATTTCTTCATTGGGCCATAGGCTCAAATGGCATTTTGCTACTTGAGCTTAATTTGGAAACACTCTCGTCAACAGGGCTAAAGACTAGATTTAAAACATTTCATTTTGATCATATTTTCAACTGGACTGATACTAATATTTTTTGGTACCAGGTTAACAAGGTTAACGACCTACAAAGCTGAGATCATGTAATACTCAAGCACAGAAACATTATACACAGTAGAGACTGGGGTTTTTGCTCAACTAAAGTAGTGGCAACTACTTAACAGAAAAAATACATATATACCAAAAAGCCTTCCTTTAATAAATGCTGGTGTGACATTTCTAACATTGTGCTTACATAGAATTTATTTAATCTTTATGTAATTTCTAGCTTCACTATAATAACTTGTTAATTTTAGTTGTGTGGCTTTAGTTTGCTTGTGTTGCAGTCACGTCTTTCACAAGTGAACACAACTGACTGGATGTTCGCCCAATGAAAAGATTAGATTCAACTTTATTGTCATTACACATGTTTAAGTGCAAGGCAACGTAATGTAGTTAGCATCTGAGGAGACCTGCACAAGCAGTAAGAAAGTAATTAAAACAGTGTTCCAGTGTACACGTCGACTTTTGACATCAGGATATGTGCAGATATTACAGCACTCCATGTATATAGTCTCTCTATAACCTGTATATAAATATATATACTTTTAATAAAATGAAATTAAAACACAAATGTGTAAATTGTGGGATGAATATGGCTTTACTCCACACAGGTAAAACACAGCTAACATTTTTTTTTTTTTCTGAGCCACTTTAAGTGCTTCCATTGTCAACATGCTAACAATGCTAATTGCTTTTAGTGGCAGCGTTCTCCAGCTGGTTGGTCGCTAGCTGCTAATTTCAGCTCGTGTGCGGCTGCTCTCAAACTGTGTTCATTGTTCGCTTTGTTTCAATTATAATTTTATTCCTCAGTTGAGCTCATTTCTTTTGGTTGTTGTCTGTCAGGTGCATAATGATGCTTTTACGGTGTTTACGATTTCATTTGCAGACAGGTGAAATATCAGTTCTATTGTTTGGATTATGTGGAGTATGCACTGCATTGTTTGGGCTTGTGTGTTATGAGCTGCTCATCTCCGCTTGATTGCCACGTTGCTTTGGGTGGATTTTATTTGGTTTACAAGAAATTATTGCTCTAGACATAAACATGGTGTGTTTTTTACGACCTTATCAGAATATATTGTCCCTATAATGCTTTATGGGGCTTGTTTGTGTAGGGACATATGGGAATAAATACCGTTAGGATGTGGGATCAGGTAAAAAGATACCATGATGATCTGTTTACATTTTCAGAAACAGCAGAAAAATTAGACTTAGTAGTTTATTAGGTAGGTTTCTCCTGACAAATACTAATATAAAATAGATTAATACAACAGTTTATTGGTTATTCTATCTAAACACTAGTTAAGAAAAACTACATGTTGATAGGAGGTGGAAAATGAGCCTTAATTTCCAAGTTTTGTTGACAGTTGATTAATTCCACTTTATGATGACTCTGCAGGATGTATTTTCACATCATACTGATATTTCATTCAACAACAACACAATGTACTTACTTTATGGTAGGTGTATGCACTGCAGGACAACTATACTAACAAAAACACATGTTTATAGTTGTTACTAATGACATGTTTGTCATAAATGTATGACACTTTTTTCTGTTAACTTTAATTAAAGAAAACGGCAATGACTCCTCCCACTCTTGGGGGTGTACACCAGTTTTGCATCCAGTGAAAGACTTTCTCAAGCTCTCAGGTCCAGGATAAATATTAATATCATGCCATAATTTGATGAAGACAGGATCATAAATGTTAAATTAGGAGTATCAAAAGTTGGAACTGTAATAAAAAGCTTTTTCAGTGTTTTGAAAAAAGATCAATGTCTGTTCGAGTTATGGGATACAGACAGTTACATGCTGGTTGTCCCCGGGTCAAAATTATATTGTTTAAGTGATTTAATAAGCTGCATACACTATGTTTCAGTGTGAATTTGTTTGGCTATAAAAGCACAGATGTAGGCTGTTTTAGTTAACCTAGAGATAACATGGGAGATTTTTCTCCAGTTGATTTATTGAAGAGAAGGTTCATCAATCTAGATTTTTGTTGTTTGACTACAGCCCTAGTATTTTGGTAGTAGTCAGTTCCTCCACATTAAAGTATTGGCATCGAGCTTGTTTACACTCTGCTCTGTACTAACGTCTCAATGTCACGAGTCTCCATCTGTTCATTTTTCATATTTCCTTGAAGTTTGTTTTGGAGCAGTAGTAGTTCACTTCGTAGTAAATGCCAAGGTGGGAGGTTCAGTTAAAAGTTGAGCAATTTGTGCTAAAAACCTGCACCTGCATGCAGAGAACTGTGTAAATCTGTGTGCATGTGCCTAAAGAGGGAAAAGCGGAAAACAGAAAAACAAGCGCAGAAAGGATTTAAAAAGGTCGTCCAGCTCCTGCTTGCGTAACGTGTGACAAGCTTGCGGCTCCCAGCTTCAGCGCAAACATTATTCGTCTGCCGTGTTTTGACTGTGACTCCACTTCCCTGGGAGCCTTCTGTCACTTTCAAAAGACACTGCTTGAATGAAACAAAAAGACGCTCCCGTGCATAAAAGCTGCGTTGCAGACCGTGCTGAGATGAATTATAGCCTTAGCCTGTCAAACATATCTGTCAGTTTGGCATTTTGATTGAAAACTGAAAAGGATCCTGCGAACAGCTGAGGATGAAGCTGCTCAGAATAATTTATTTTCTGACGTGTCTTGTCATTCGAAGTGATAGGATGTAGGTGGACTGCAATTTTTATAATTTTTTTTTGAATAAGTGAAAATTAGTGTGTTTAGCCTCAAACTGGTTCTCGTAACGTACGGTGTGGATGAAAGACGGGAACAAATAGCCTCACTGTACACCTTGGGGCGACAGGGCAGGAATAGTGTGTTAAATGGCCAAATCTTTGAGCAAATAGCACAACTACAGAGGGCAGCACTTAGGAGTCCAGTGAGGCAACTTCCAAAGGCCACCTGTCATACAGCGGTGCACTGAGAGGAGAGAGAAAATCAATGACAATAATTGCTCAATAACAGTCCAACGATGGAGGTGTGGGTAGAGGGGACATGGGTCACAGCAGACACGCTGACGTGTATTCACTCATAGTGTAATGGTACCATTTTCTGGTTTACAAGTTGAGCGCGACACAACCGCCACTCTTCCAATGAACGGTGGGTTATAAATGTGTATAAAAGAGTATAAACGCATTCCAATGTAAATGATGGGGACAAAGTCCTCAGTCTTAGCAGTGCACATAAACATTTCATTTGTTTATCAGAGACGGCCTTGCATAGTGTAATCTAGGACTGAGCAACATATTGAATTCATTTGATCAACTGTCACCCAAATGCTGGTCAGTTCTCTGCAGAACTGTAGGTTCTTCTAGTTTCGTTTGAGACGAGTTTCGCACCTGGTGAAAATGACAAAACCAAAAAAAAAAAAAAAGCATGAAGTAGAATGGGACAAATGTGATGGTGATGCTAGCTCAGAAATCATGAATCTAGTAGTAAATGCAACTTCTGCTTGGAAACCCCTGAAACATGCAAGTAACGTTGCGTTAGCTCGCAGTTAGCATTAGCATTAATATGTAACAAGAATCCTCTAAATAAGCATTAACTTAATGTAATTTCAGTCACTATTTATTCATAACATTATCCAGGCTGAAACTGATGATGCATTACATATCAATCTTATCTGATAAGAAGTGTGTGTGTTGTTGAGTGTCTCGCTCCAATACTTTCTTTTAATCTCCAAAGTCAAACCAAAGTTGTCTGCGACTGGCAGTAGCTGGTATGTGATAAAAATTCAAGTTGGTGTTTTTGATTTTTCGGTTTTGGCACCAAAAAATACAGCAAGACGAAATTTTCATGGTTGAAAGTGACAGTGTAGGGGTCAGGGTGTAGGGGACATATGGGATATATTCATATTCATACAAGGGATATATTCTACTGTATTCTATTCTGTTCTATTCTTGTTTTAGAGTGCCACCCGTATGACAAGACAGGACACAAATGGACACAAATTAAACGTCGCTGGCATTTCAACATGGTACCCATTTACTTAGCCGAGCCGTGTGTGTTCCTAAAGATGTTGAAAACTGTCATTTGCAAGTATGAACCACATGTTTTGCAGAAGTAGCACGTCCCATTGAAACATGAGAGAAGCTTCTGGAGAAGACCGATATGTGGACCGGCACAAACATGCAGCTTGTTCATGTTACTGTTGAGTGATGCTCTTTTTAGATTTTTCGGCTCAGCAGCATCACTTTATTATTGAAGAAGACTGTTCACCTATGCTACATAAAATTGTGTTGAAAAGGAGCATGCTACAGTAGAGTTTCCCCATCTGTAGTGCATACGACATACGCTACCTTCTTGTTAAATTCAGTGAGAAGGTGTGTCCAGACTTTCGACCGGTAGTGTAGTTCAATGAAAATGGTAAATTTCCAATAACCCTGAAAAACAAAATAAGCATATTGGATTTTTTGTCACAGTCAGACAAACCAGCATTTATTTCAGATCAATAAGGGACCTCTGAATGTCCAGCATGACCAGGAGAAAGGATTACACTAAGCTAAGCCTATCGTTTTCTGAATGCAGACACTGACAGCTGACCGCTGTTGCAGGATGGAAATGTGAACCTATTCTATTAATGTAAACCAGACTCAATGAATGTGTTTTTTGGTGGAAAAAAAAAAAAAAGTTGAAAGTTACTTTTTCTTGGTTGCAACAGCTTGTGCTAATTTTTCACAGCTGCTGGTGCCACCAGTCACCCTGATTTACTTAGGAGCCAGAAGAACTGGTATCCTAGCAACAGAAGCAGAAATCCCTACTTTGTTTGTTCTGTCACACAATGTGCATGTGGTTGTTTATGTATGTGGCGTATGTGTGTGTCTGCGTGTGAGTCACCGCATGTGCTTTTGTACAACGAGCGCATGCATGTGTGTATGCATACACGGAGGCTTTCGTGTGAGCATGAGCTGCTCTATAGAAACCTGCTGTTAGAATGCAAACTGACACCTCGCTCCTGCCTGTAATGGCTCTGGATTTCTTGGCGTCTGGGAAAAAAAAAAAAAAAAGCTATTTACATATCACCTCTCCACTGTTTCCAATGGCCACGATAATGCTGTCAGACAAGGCTTAGTGAGCCCGCTCCTCTGTCTCACCTCACTTGATAATGTTTACACTCAAAGTATAAAATGTGCACTGCAGTGCTCGCATGTCAATTCTGGTCCACTCCAACAGCAAACCTGACCTCACTGAGGACGGCGGGGGAAGGATGCTGGCTGACCCTTAACAGAAAATATTGGCTTTCCCCGTGTGGACTATTTACATCTATTGAGCAAGAACTTCTTGATCTAATTTACAACCACTGGATCAAATAAACTGTAGACGAATAGATGGAAAGCTTCCAACAGTCCCTGTGCGTGACACAGTGTGCTTTTCATAGGTTTAATTCAATTACCTCTCTGACTCTTGGAACACCTTCACATGTCTCTGAGTCCTCATGTTTTACATAAGCTTCCTCAAACATGTTTTCGATTTGTAGTTCAAGGATTGAACCTCAGCGGAGGTTATTCAGGCACATGGTCACTTAACACGTACCTGTTCAGGAGTGGATAACAGCTCTGATCTTCTCATTTGATTAGATTTGAGAGTCCATGAATTCATTTTATTATCAATTATTATGTTATGTCACTTCTTCGGGGAATTAAGCTTCTTCTACACTCACCGGCCACTTAATTAGGTACACCTTGCTAGTAAAAGTTTGGACCCCCTTTCTTCATGGCATACTTTCAACAAGGTGTTGGAAACATTTCTCAGAGATGTTGGTCCATATTGACATGATAGCATCACACAGTTGCTGCAGATTTGTCAGCTGCACATCTATGATGCGAATCTCGGCCAGGCTGTGGCATTTAACGATGCTCGGTTTGTACTAAGGGCCCAAAGTGTGAGAAGTAAATATCCCCCACACCATTACAACACCACCACCAGCCTGAACCATTGATACAAGGCAGGATGGATCCATGATTTCATGTTGTTTACACCAAATTCTGACCCTGACATCTGAATGTCACAGCTTAAATTGAGACTCATCAGACCAGGCAACATTTTTCCAATCTTCTATTGGCCAAATTTTTTGAGTCTGTGTGAACTGTAATCTCAGTTTCCTCTTCTTACCTGACGGGGTGGCACCCGGTGTGGTCTTCTGCTGCTGTAGCCCATCTTCTTCAAGGTTTGACATGTTGTGCGTTCAGAGATGGTATTCTACATTCCTTGGTTATAACTAGTGGTTATTTGAGTGACTGTTGTCTTTCTATCATCTCCAACCAGTCTGCCCATTCTCCTCTGACCTCTCACATCAACAAGACATTTTCGTCCACACAACTGCAGCTCACTGGATATTTTCTTTTTTTCGGACCATCCTCTGTAAACCCTAGAGATGGTTGTTCTTTCTGAAATACTCAGACCAGCTGCCTGGCACCAACAACCATACCACGTTCAGAGTCACTTAAATCACCTTTCTTCCTCATTCTGATGCTCGGTTTGAACTTCAGCAAGTTGTCTCGATCACCTCTACATGAATAAATGCATTAAATTACATACATGTGATTGGCTGATTAGCAATTTGTGAAGTGGCCAGTGAGTACATATTAAACAGTTAAATAACTGTTGTTTGAGTGGATATAAAATTGTATAAATAGAAAATTTTAAACAAAAATGGCTCCAACACAACAAAAAAGAACCAAACTTCGGCTTTAAACTAGAGGTACTGCCACAGTCACCGTAACCAAACCAACTAGCATGTTTGTTCAATGTGAGAGCAAATAGCCCTTACCATTAGCACGTGGTACTACAGTATTTATGTCATTCTAAAGAGGAAACCTGTGGACATAGAAATATTTGTACAAAGCTGTCCTCATTTGAGTTGAATAGTTTGTGTTAGCTTCAGTTTTTTTCCCTTCTGTCTCTCTTTTTCTGCACTGGTTCGTTGAGATGAACACCCAATCAGTGATCTTGAAAACTATGCTTATGGTCAAACACTGGCATTGTTTTTCAAACGTTTTGACAAAATGTAGTGTATGTTCCGGTCAAATCTCTCAGGTAGGGGAACTGTTGTGATCTGCTAGCTAACTGACACTTACAGCAACCAAAAACCTGTCCGTTGTGTCCTTGGACAAGACACTTAACCCTCCTTGTTTCCAGTGTGTACTCTACTAGTGTATGACTGCGATAGGTGTGGACTGGCAGCCAGGTTTCTGTCAGCTTGCTCCAGGGCAGCTGTGACTACTGAGGTAGTTTACCACCACCAGAGTATGACTGTGTGAGTGAATGAACAATGAATTGAATTGTAAGTGCTTTGAGCGTTTAATGATTAAGCAGTATATAAAACTAATGCATCATCGTCATTATTATTATTGTATTGTATTGTGTCATTTAGACACAATGCTGAGTCGTCAGTTCAGAAAAAAAGTATATCAGTGTATGAGAATGATCCAGTAGAAAGGCTTTCCCCCTCTGCCAGGATGTGATCTGATTGACTCAATGGAGAAACCGTCGCTGGAAAAATGATGGAACAAATACCACAATCACTGCACACATGAGAACAAAAAGCGCTTTCTTTTTGCCTGTTGCAGTGTAGCTTACTGGCAGACATACGCAGCTTAACCACAGAAACTCACAGACACAAAGCAAAACTTAAAGAACAACGGCACAGCCATCTAGCAGCAGAACCAGGAAAAACTGTCAGCTTTGACCATGCGACCATGTCTTACTAAGAGCACAACACTGAAACCTGATGAAAGTTTCCCGATTCTTAAACAGAGCAATGTTCCACAAGGACTATGATGTTCAGATAAAAATGTGGAATACAGCCAGCGGGCATCTCTATTCATTGGGACCGATCATCTGTTTATATCCTCACTCCTGCCTTAGTCCCACTCCCTTTCCCCAACACAGAGCTTTTCCTTGTAATTGAAAGTTTGTGAAGAAATGTGATTTCTGATAAGGTTAATCTTCACAGTGATTAAGCTCCTCTAATCTCACAGATAGAGCGGATCACATGCTTGATGGCTGAGATAACAGGCTGGGTGGAGAAGAACCTCACTTTTTGTTTGCTTTCCTGAATCACCTGCTTATCTCGCTTAAGAAATAGCAGGGTATACCTAGTAGGACGGCAAACATCTGCTCTTGTTAAATTGCAAAGAAGTTTTATTGATCTGTTGCTGGGCCCACATTCCTTCGCAATTTATTGTGGTGGGAGGAAAAAAGCGGAGGGTGTGGGCCTTTAGAGAGGATCACTAGTTCAGGTAGTTAATGCCAGCGGCCTCCTTTTTTCACTTTGGGGTAGGCAGAGGGAATTCAAATGAAAACGGACTCCTCTGCCTTTTCTACAGTCCAGGCAGCAGTGTCTGAGCTTTGTGTGATTTAAGGAGGATTGTAAGGGCCAAATTGGCTGCAGATGGGTAGAGGGCCTGCAGCTTCATAACCTCGCAGCTTATACGTATGGATTATCTGAGGTAAGAGTGCCATAAATTACGCATGGGGGCTTTCTCAGACTCTGACCTGGCAACCCCAACCTGGCTGCTGTAATGGGATAGCTTGGCGAGCTGGTGGTTTCAATTAAGGAATGTTGGCTTAGTGATGTTATTCACACAGGACTCGTACCCGACTCTTATACCTGACCAATGCATTTGAAATGGCTGCTTCATTGGAGTCAAGTGTTTGGTTGATGAGACCTGGCTCCATATTCCTGTATTGATTATGTCTTCCAAATATCCTCAAGAGGATTACACAGAGAAAAAGTATCTGAAGCACCATTATACCTACTAGATCTCCCTTTCTACATATATTATTTGGCTTGGATACCTTTTGCTGACCATTTGTGAGAAGAAATGTGGACATTCATTCATTCCATTATTATTATTTTTGTTTTACTCATTTTAAAATACTGTAGACTAGTTTTCTGAGACACGTTCACAGTTGTTGATAGAGAGCTAATTACACATGGTTCTGTGTTGTTTGTATTCCACCTGGAAAATGGCAGTTAACCACACACTTACAGTGAATTCCTGTAGACACATGCAGAGGCATGTTGGTCAAAAGTTATTTAAAAAAAATAAAATGCATACAACATGCAGTGTCGGTTGGTGGTGAAATTTGGTGGGCGGGCTAACAATTGCGTAATACCGATTAAATTAACACATTATTAACACAGCAGCAAAAGAAACATCACCTCCAATACACATTTTCATCAATTACAAGTACACTATACTTTTTTAAGTGATCTACATTAGTGGTTCTCAACTGGTCTGGCTTCAGGACCCCTTAATCACCCCTTAATGACAAGCTGTGACCCAAATCAAAGAAGTTCTCAAATGTATTGGATGAAAATATTGTGCAGTTTGAACCTGATATGGAATATAATAGCACAATAAGAAAATGCAAAAAAACCCCAAAACAAATCTAATGATAAACCAAAATGATTAGCAAGTGGTGATGATAAAAAGGGAACTATTCGCTTTTACCCTCAACTAGCTGCAAGTGTTGTTCTATTCAGTCACTTCTTCAAGCATTAATCAGAAGGCTGGCATGACAATCACAACATTTCACTTACAGACATTTTGGACTCTTAAAAGTATTTGGTTTTCATGCAGAATATGTGAAATGAAAAAGAGCAACTTCTGGAAATATTAAGGAAAAATTAAACAACTTTAATGATTTAGCTTTTCCTGAGATACTTCACCCAGTCAAACTATGGCAACTGATACAGCACTATGGAAAAATTCCATTTTGAGTGTGCTTTGACTAGGATTTGAGCTAGTGTCGCTAACCACTGTACTGTCCGACCGCATGTCTTGCAGCTTGGTGTTGTTTCTGATACGACTTGCGCTGCATCCATGTTTTCTAATTTTCTCTGATGTTTCAAATCCACAATTCTTTGTTGGGTCCATGCCGCATCTCCTCCAAAAGCAGGCACGGAAAACACAAATGTGAATTCTTGGCTACACTTGCCGTTAGCCAGTCGTTTCTTTCAAACCAAGAAACACAAAACTTACAACTTTGTCGTTTGTGTCTTTGAGTTATTTGAACATTGTTTGGCTGACGTGATTCCAGTATCTTAACTTCCAACTTTTCCACCTTGTTCATTCTAACGCTGTCATAGCTGAACTTCTTCTCCCTCCTCCCACTCTGGCTCCAGCAGCACTTTAGACCAATGACCAGTGGTCTGAGGACTGACTGGATTTAGCCCAAATGATCAGTGAATGACAGGGGCGTGACATGACGCCTGTCAATCACTTACAAAAAACAAGGTAAAAACAAGTTATTTAAAAAGTTATTTTCTCATCTTTTTTGTGTTTTGTGTTAACCCATTTACACCAGCCGTCCCTGACAATGTGTGTAATATGTAACATTTCTGCACTAAAATATTTAAAATATTATATTACGTTAAATATTGTACTTAATTATGTTTATTGTTTTCCATGTTCCACGATGGATCAAGGTTGTTCATTGTCATTCTTTAGATTTCTGACTGAGTCACATCAAACAGATTTTCTGTCGCCAGCAAAAACACAGTGTAACGTCACCTCACGTCCCTTGTGTTCTCGCCACAAAGCTGCACTTCAATTCAACATAGATCACAGCCAGCAGCCGGTCAAGACATCTGCTTGAAAGGAAATAACTCAGTTGATCAGATGATTATGATATCATAAAAATATCTGAATATTCTCACTCTTGGTTCTTTAAGCTGAACACCCAATCAGAGTTATCTCTCTGGTCAGCTCATTCTGCTGTAGTCAACATGCTGAATCGTCTGAAAAGCCATAGTCAGGGGTCCAATTAGCGCCAAAGATGCAGGACACACCATAAAAACGTCTAAAGGTTAGAGCTGTTGTGGAGGCAGACCTTTCCTAGATTAGGTAAGCTGCAGTACCAGGCTTCAGTAGCGGGAGAAATGGGACATTGCACAGATGTTAATGGAGAGAGGTGGGCTTGTGGGCATGTGCCATCAGGACTTCAACCTGTAGATGTGACAAAACTGTGACTGCGACAATGAAATCACCACTCCGCATGTTACACTGTGAACCCTGTCGCGACGTGTAGTAACTGGGAAGGCTCAAGCTCGAACAAACCACAACCAAATTCACAGGAAGTGCTACGCAGAATGTATTTGTGTATTATTTGACTACATTCTCACACTGACACTGCACCAACTATATTACACTGTTGGATAGAGGTAAAAGCAAAGCCAAAGAACCCCGCCAAAAGATACACGTGTACTGACTTTTAACTGTTAAAAACAAAATAACTCACACTTTGTTTTTAATCACACCCAAGATAAAGACGACCATGGAGCTGACTGTGCCAAACATGCTCTCTTATCAGCCAGTTTGGGTGGTACAGCTCATGTTGCAGCCCGGCCAGGAAACTGGTGTATCCTTAAATTTCTCTCGGTCTGATGCAGAAAGAACAAACTCTCTCACTGCTTAAAGCTAAACGACAGCAGGAGTTTATCGCAAAGACTGAACTGAAAGGAAAATATTTGCAGGAAAGTGATGAAAAGGTTTCTGTGAAAGGGTGAGGCGCAGGTGAGGGAAAAAATACATAAGAAATATGAACGCTCAGAGCAAGCTCTGCACAGGTTGTTGCAATTTTTCTGGCAGTTTTTTTTTTAGCTTTATTGAATTTTCTCAAGGTTAATTCAAAACAGCTTGTTTACTTCACCTCGCCGTATTTCTCTCCAAATAATTGACACCCGGCGCTGAAATGCGTGTTTTTAATCGGTGGAAATGACTCACATATTCACTTTAAGTATGCAAACACAGCTCAAAAGCAAATTTGGTTGATTATGTAGTTATGGAACGCAACTCAGTGTAATCAGAGAAGAGTATAATGAAGCAGAGCATAATCTCAAGTGAAAGTGTCTTCCGCGAGATCAAGGTGACGGGATAAAATTGGATCATTTACAGAAATTGCTCCCACTGCCAAGATGTGATAGCTCTGAGCCGACACGCCAGATCAAACACTTATGGTCAGAGATGTGAAGTCTAAAGTCTGCAGGATAACAGCTCAGGGTGTCATCACCTCTTCACACAGCTGAAGCCTGATGTCTCATAATGTGAGACGTGTCAGCTGCCGTGTATATGCAGAGCCGTAAATTCACATTTCAGCTCGGTGCATTAGAAAGTTTGTGTGCTATGTGTGCCCGAAGACTAGCGTAGCAAGAAAAATGACTAGAACATGGGAGAAATGTGGGGTCTTCATGGTGTGTTCCGCCATCTTTTCATGGGTTTGTTGTTGACATATATAGAAATGGAAAACAAATTTATATACTGTATATCATGGTATGTGTCGTATTGTGTTTGGGTAGATAACTAGGGCCCTCACTAAGATTATTATTAATACCAGAGACTGGACTTGCAGCGTTTCCTGAAGACATCTCGACTCATTTTGCATGACTAGACCCCAGTATCAACATTAGTCATGTGAGGTCCAGGTGGGCAACGTCCACAGATGTTCCTCTTTAAACCCAGACATCCCACTAGTCTTTCAGACCTGAAGCAGCTACTTGGAAGAGTGCTGTAATGTCTACGAGTCTAGCAGAACTTGTTCCAGCCTGTTTTTTTTGTGGATACACCATGACCTGGATGACTGCGAAACTTCACAGACCGTAATGTCACATTTGCAAAGTGTCAGAAAGTATTCAAAATGGCACCGTGATTTCCACGTTTAGTGAAGCCGACAGCAAAAAAACAAAACAAAACAACAACTTTTAAATAAGACAGAAATGACACGTCATGGCACGTCTGAAAAAATTAAACTATGAAAGAATGTTAATTTGAGTGCACAGATAATCAAAAGTAGCTTCTAGCTCTCTTCTTCTAGTTTCTGTGATTTTACTTGTACTTCGTGCACATGCTATATATCATAGAGGTCAAAAGTACACACACACACACACACAAATAAAAAAGAGAAATATGTACTTCTTGCAAACACGTTTTTCTCATTTAGTTAATATAAATAATTAATTTTAATTTAATAGTCAAGTTAATTTAATAGTTAAGTTAAACCACAGTCAGAGGTCTTCTAAATCTTGTAATGATCAGAAATGAATTTGACACCAGTGAGGCCAAACTGCACGGTTCCTCCTTCACTAGTCCAAGATGAAAACAGCTGTGTTGCAGCAGCCGCTTCTTACTTCACTTCACACAAAATAAAATACAGATAAATACAGATAAAGATTGCACAGAGAAGATTCAACCATAACAAGGACAGGAGGTTTTCATTGTCATTTTAACCATATACACCAGACAAAGCGTGTTCCCATGGGACCGTGATGCAACACATTTATACAAATACTGCTGTTTGCGACGTATGCCGACGATGCAATGACACAGAAAACAGTGCAAGAAGGCAAAACATACAGTACAGTCTGTAATTCCTATGTCTTTCCTCCTATTTGAATGTGAACAGTCCATAATGACTGTTCAACTGTAACTTGAATCTGCTTTAATAAAAAGCTTTAACGGCAAAAACATGTTAATGTGGAAACATATACGGATCTAACCGCATGCACACACACAGTAAACTTAACATGCATGTGGAGTCAGAGGTCGTCAGCACGATCAGCTTCCTTCTCCTCCTTCGTCTTTTCCCGTTTACACTGACGCTGATAACGTTGAACACACGAATAGAGAACGCAAGGAAGAACACTGCACCGAGCACAACAAACTGGTGAAAGCTAAGTAACATCTCGCTGCACACTTTCAGGGAGCCAACCTGACTTCAGGTATCTGCTCTGCGCCTCACTGCTGATCAGAGGCTGAATCAATGCAGCAGTGCGCAGGCAGAGAGAAGCCGCTCATTCTCAGCTGCTGAGGTAACTCCGTCTCCTCCACCGCCTCAGACAACCTACTGCTTCTGTACAGAACAAGAAACGGCACACACACGATTGCACGCGACTCAAAAGAGTAATAATGAACACGGAACGACAAAATGCTGCGTGGTGCATGCGTGCATGACGTGTCTGGGTGCATTTGTGACACAGCTGACAGCCAGTGACGTCTCATTAATGACAAATGCGGCGTTGCACAACTTTACCGTGGGTTATGTCACATTCCTCCCTGTAAAAACTCAAAGCTGTGAGCTGCAGAGTTTGTGATTACAGTACCAGAGAGGAATGTACTGACAGGCTCCCCTTGTCTACACAGTAAATTAAAAGAAAACAAAGCTGCAGAAAACCCTGCAGAAGAGGGGCGGTCAACATTAGATGGTTGTTTGGTCGATATATATATACAAAAAGGAGATGAGTGCACTTGTCTGGTTAATTTCAACCATGCAGTTGTGTTGCCGTGACTCTGCATGGGATTTGTCTCAGTAAAAGTGATCGATGGTTCGGAAAATAAAGGTCAGTTTGGGCTGGGCGATCATTTAAATCCACGGAAACCAAACACGCTTTACAAAACCAACTGACACGGTAGCCAATTGCAATCAGCGCTGAGAAAGTAATCAGTGTTTGATTAGATGTAATGCCCCTCGTATTGATCCCCCCGTGCACCAGGAGGCCGCTTCAAGTGCTCCGAATGAGAAGCGTTCGATCGCCTGGCGAGGTTAAACACAGGCTGTTACCGCAGAGTCAACCGCCTCGGACAACAGGGCGACAGGCGGGAATGAGATAACTGGCCGTGATCCCTGGCTCAATCAGCGTTCATCCATTTCTGCCAATGCGGCGTTGGTGTATCTGTCAGTTTTGGTTTCTTCTTTTCCTTTGTTCCTCGCGTTGTCTGTGTCAAAACTGATTATTTTGTTCCCATGCCTCGCAGACCACACATCGCAGAGTGAAGCGGCGCCAAGGAAAAATAAACGTTACCGAGATGCCTGTGAATTTTTACTGCATATTTTAAACTTGTTGTCAGGTGTGAGAAAAGTTTAGTCCAAACATGACAGCACAGGCTCAACAGCTCCTTTGCGTGATCATGTTAATCACACCGCTGATTGCTTCACAAGTTTATTCTCCTTTGTTTAAAATTAACAAGCTGCTTCCTCCAACCTTTAATCTTGAGACAAGATCTGTGAAGGCAGGGCGAGAGAGTATCACTCTTTCTCACGAGTCATCTGAGAGCAGCGCGCTGTTATTTCACAATATCGCTATTTGCTCGAACGAGGTGAAACAGATTTAGGGAATGGAGTGCCAGGTTTAAATGGCACTTGATAAGCGATAAGTGATTTACGCAAATATCCAGAAGTGTAAAATCTGTTACTGTTACTCTGTTTCTTGCAGCAGCGAGATGACGATGACGATCAGAATATGTTCACAATGCATGTGGCAGCGACCCAATTCACATTTGTACTTTCCTGGAATATTACAAATGACTGTAGCTGCAGATTAAATAGGCCAATATAACGAGAGCCACATGACTTTATGTGTTTAAAATTTGTTTTTAGATCATTTATTTGATTTGAACTGAGCATGTGGGCTGTATTATTTGCTTCAGTGACTGTGACTGGTGCAAAGAATGAGAGAAGCAGTTCTTGCCATAGAGACATTTTCTCAAGTCCAAGTACAGAATAATGGATGGAATAGTTCCAGTTTGCCAGTTTGTTTGCTGTTGTTTGTAGCTTTTGAAAGTTCCACTGACAAAACAAACTCTCAAAATTTCTGATGGGTATTTTCACTATTTCCTGACATTTAATAAACGCAAATATTTTGAATCTGGCAATCATTTAAAGTAATAGTTCTTTAGTCGCAGCCAATACGGAAATGTCTGATTTACAATGGATGTGGTATTTGATCGGAAGACAGAGCTCAGATTCTTCCATCCCAAGAAAACAAGTGAATTTCTTTTTCACTGAGCGGCGTTGAGTGGATGGAGTGCAGCCTCCGTGTGACAGGCTTCTACACACGCTCTGACAACTAGCTTTTCTTTTGAAGAAAAGAATCATTCTGGACTTGTGGATGTGGGTGTTTTCGGAGAAAAACGTTAACGGTCGAGACTCAATAAACTCAAGTCAGGTCTGAACAGAGCGGCGAAACCCGAGCTAATGTTTTCATCAAGGTCCAAATATAAATTCCTCCAGGCATTATGTCCTCAGATATAATATATCTTAAAGTGTATTAGAGCGTACAGACATGAGAGATAACTGGAGGTAAACCTCAGAGCAGCGTTACACTCCTAAGCCGATTCTGCGAAAACTCCTCATCTTGCAATCCTCAGGACCTCGTTCAGACCTCAGCTGCTCCTCATCAAATGGTGGGTATGTCCCCTATGCGGCGAGGCCGGTCACCCTGCCTGGCAGATTAGAGCGGGCTGCAGAATTGGTCTGAGAGAGAAAAGAAAAAAAAAAAAGATTTCCTCAGTTTGAGGATGAGGCACTGCGGCTCACGGGAAAATAAAACGGTGTGATGGCGTCCACTAGCTGATCGCGGCATCCAGTGGGGCGCCATTTGGTCTGTTCCTATCTTTGCCCTGCACAGGTGGGTGGCGGTGCAGATCTGTCTTCCTCTCCCTCCTCGCCGCTCCTTCCTTTGGGGAATCTTTAGCTGGCCGGGGTTTGATATGGCAGAGCCCCAGCTAAATAATCAGGGCTCAGACAGAGGGGGGGTGCAAGCCTTCACCCCAGCATTCAGGGATTTGGGAAAAGTTGTCTCAAGGGAGGGATGGCGGCGGCGGTGGGGGCTCGGGTGCCTGGCGGGTGCCGTTTCACAGACAGATGATATATGCGGAACAGGATCAAAAGTGAGGATTTTGGCCGAGCGGTGGTTTGTACAGTGGCGCACGGATGAGTGGCTCAGTTCCTCAGCCTGCCCGTGTTTTTGTCACCATCTTTTTTTTTTATCTCTTCTTCAAACTCTTAGTCTTTGTGATCTCTCTCTCAATCCTCTCTTTTTCATCTGAGTTATTGTTCCTTTAGTCTCGCTCCCATTTTTCCTCTCTCTCTCTCCCGTGAGAGGCGGCGGCTCTGGGGCTTTCAGCTAGGATCCTCCTGCCGAGGGCTCGTCCACAGGCGTCAAATCAGCTTTAGTCAATTTTGCTGACAGCTCACTCTGATCTGTCAACAGTTGCTTTTCTTCTCATCTTCCACCGCAGTAATTACTCTCATCACCATCGCCTTCCCTATTATTATCATCATCATCATCATCATCAGCGCCATCGCCGTCATCTTCAATCATCATCCCTGTTTTGAACATTCGGTCTTTCTTTCAAATCGAGCCACAAATCAGAGCGCAGTCATTTCCATAGTATTATCGTCTGATTCGGGCCATAACTGCGCACAGGAAAAAATAGGAAGGAGATTTCTAAGCACCACTCCAGAGCAAAACAACAACAAAATAGCAGGTTGTGTGCAAATTGCAGTTTTAGCAGCTTCCCCTATTCAACATCCGCCGCACCTGTGGAATCCGCTCACGGCTTCCAAACAAGCGGCCGCGGCGACAAGAGGTGAAATCACTTGGCGCCGGGGACGAAATGGCATGTGGCTATTGCCGCGCGCTGCACTCTGTGGGCAACGGGCAAGAAATGACAAATTAGCTTTCTATTGTTGTCCCAGGTATTTTACTGCTCATTTACAACAAAACTCTGTCTGGCTTTACAGCCCAGGCAGCGTGAGTTAGTTGCTAATTTAAGACAAAGCCTCCTCTAAAGCTGAAATGGTGCATAATCGCGCAGCGGGGACGCTGTGTGCCACAGAGAGGAGGAGAAGGCTGATCGGAGACATTCTTCTGGCGGAGCTGCCCAGCACGTATCCGCAGTCAGTCTCTCTGCTCGTCTTTTCATTTCTCATTTGAAGGACTGTAAAATGGATTTTGGATATTAGAGGTGAAAGCATCAAACTGCGTGCATGCTCCTAAATAAGCATAAAATTGAATCAGCGCCTCTTAGTTAAACGTTATAGGAAGAAACACACCTCACCGCGTTGGTTTTCGCTTGGTATATCACAAACTGAGTGTGATGAACTGGAAATCATGTGCTTTTATTTCCAATACGTTGTTCCCATTAATGATTTTAAGCTTGGTTTGACCACGGCCATAACAGTTTTTAACATTCAGCTGTAGCAGTAACAGAAAAGTTGTTGGACTGGAATGAATGAATGAATGAGAGAAAGAGTTGACAGATAGATAGATAGATAGATAGATAGATAGATAGATAGATAGATAGATAGATAGATAGATAGATAGATAGACTGAGCTTCCCCAGTTTCTTGCAATTTTGCCTATTTTGCATGTGTAAAAAGTTCAGCAGCTCTCAAATTTATTCATAGAACTTTCAGACCTTTTTGTCTCAAAGTGAAGTTACGACTGTTCATTCCTGAAACTGGAGTTTAACAAAACTTTTCCGAGCGCAAGGTTCGCTCATAGATGACGAGGTATACCTACGTTATACTAAAGCATGAACGCATAACAATCCATTCGCAAAAGACACTTTCATGAAGCTTAGTCTTCAGTTTTTCGTGATTTTTTTTCTTTTTGTTATAAACAGGTCGACCTCATGAACTGACAGCTACCCCTAAAAAGCAAAGATAGCAAAAATCAAAGACGAGAAGTGGCTTTATAAGAAAACTAGTATTCCAGGAAAAACAGCCCGACAAAGGACAGGCATTTTCCTCAGTCAATAATAACTACAATAAGACGCAAAAAAAAACAACATTTTCGTATTGATTTTACACTAAGAGTTTTCTCTATATCCGCCTGTTTACGAGGAATCATACTTTGTATGCACGAACGAACAAGACGAAAAGAACAAGTGCTCCGAGCAGCCTTTGTTCAACGCAACACGACACGTCTGAAACCACCCAGCAAGAGCCGCCGAGGAGGAACCAGGTAACTGCGGCAATTCAGTGTTTACAGCCGCGGTGGCCGTTTCCCCACTTGGAAGATAAAGGGATGACAGATCATTTGATATGGCAGTGTTTTAGATAGATGCGGTTGTGCGGCTGCACAAATAGGAGGGAGTCATTTTCTCCTCAGCTGGAAGCTCCGGCTGCACAGAGGCCAGCAGTAACAGTGTGAATAATACCCCGGTGCCCTGGTGCCTTTGTTAGCTGATATATGCCTACGCTGGGCCACCACTTGCGTCTACTCCGAGGCAATTTGCGGACGAACGGCGAGGCCTTTAAATCAGGCCGCTGATAAATATTGCGAAGGTGCGAGGATGTTGATATAAAACAGCTTCTTTTATGCACGGGAGGGCACGCCGCGTTTTTTACGAGCCGCACCGCTCGTCCCAATGATTAAGGACGTGTAAGGCGATAAACTTTTACAGCGTAGGAATAATTGCCGGCTGTTTTGGGGAATATGACATCTCTCCAAAAGGGATCTAAAGAACAAAAGGGGGCCAGAAAATAAAGCTGCGATGAACACGTCACGGCTCAAAGCTTTTTGATTGTTTGCTCCGAAATCCAAACATAAATCACACAGGGAGGAAAATATCTTTAACGTTGGTTGTAAATAATGTATGACCTGCTGTTTATTTTGGGGGATTATATCAGTTTCAAAAGTACATTTCTCCAGCTGGGAGCCTCTTTACGCACAGGTTCACAGATTAAAGAAAGTGTCCTCTCTAAGGACTGTCCAAGAAATGTCACAGAGACACCAGGGGAAAACATTCCTCACATTGAATCATTCAAGACGTCACAGCTTTTATAATCATAGAGATAACAGGAAGCGAGTCCCCAAAAAGCTTGGCACTTGTTTCGTTCGGGGGTCATTACACGTTGGCTCATTTTTCAGCTTCAAACTGTTGACAAAACGTTCCCACAGTCTGATCCGCGTTCGGATCATTTCTCTCAGCATGCACAACAAACACTAAAAACCATCGTCAAATGAGAAACCAAATATTTGGCGTTGGGATCTTTGAAGCCTTTTCAGCAACGTTTCGTCTCAAATGTGAACATGTTATTACAGCAGCGAAAAGACAGAGTGTGGCTGTCATGTGGAAACCAGAAGTACCGCCTCGCGGTTGCACCGCACGCCTCCTCCAACCAGCCAAGACGCAGATAATACCCAGATCTATGAGTAACTGTCCACACTCACATCATATGTGCGGCATTTTCATATAAGACCTGATATATGCAGCCTATTCACCTGTAACATAACAACTACCATCCCTGAGACAGGTTTATTCTTACAGTGTCTTAATGAGCACACCCTGCTCACACTAAGTTATTCAGCTATTAATACTCTTAATGCGTGCTCCATCCATTCTTTTCTATCCGCTTCCATGTATCGTGCATCACCTCGTACCACGCACTCTTGTTGGTTTCATGTATTAATGCTGAATGGATGCCGTATCTATCTTTCTCCCTGGGTGACCTCAAGCAGATGGGTTCCTCCATGAGAGCTGGATTCAGTTCAAAGATCTTCCTTAGAGAGGGAGGGAGTTTTTCATTGACACAATCTTCTTAGAGGTTTCTCTGGAGGTTTCAGGCACTCGATTCTGTAATGTGTCTTCTGACAATTTAAAATGCTGTTGACACTAAAGGGATCTTTTGAAATGGATTGAATTGAATATCTTTTTATTTATTTATTTTTTACAGGACATTACTGTGAAGCTGACTGCTGCCCTTTTGGATACGAAAGGTCATTATTTGTGTGAAATATTTATGTGAAGGTCTCAGTGAACTTGACCTTTGAAAAGGCAACTTTGTCCAGACTCTGGAAGCACTTGTAATTTTATTAGACTGGCTCGTTTTGACTCGGGGCCTTCAACAGGGTCATCAAAATACACACTATAGTCCATTTTAATAAGTGGCCGATACCAATAGTAGTAGTAGTATGCAAAGAAGACTTCACGAGATTTCGCTGAGCAGATAGAAAGTGTGGACAGATGGACAATCCCAAAAACACAACACTCTGTGGCTGTCGCCAGTGTGCAGACATCAATAAATGTTTCATTTACTTTGAAAACTGGTCCAAAAGTGAATTCCAGATCCCTCTGTGTGTGCAGATTTTCCTCTTCGGGGTCACAACATGAACAGGAAGTCCAGACAGTTGGGATATTCTTGATGTAATGTTTACAGCTTTCGGGGAATAATGGCATTCACAAACCAAACAGACACTGTTGGTTTTCACAGTGAAGAAGGTCAAGAGTGTGTTGTGTCACAACCACTTTGATCTGGTAAACAGATGTGGGATTACTGACACTGTGAAGCGCCAACTCGGAATCAGACTGCGGGCAACATGATTAACAGTGTGTTGTAACTCGCTGCAGCCACAGTCGCCGACTATAAACAGCAGTTCTGGTTGACAAGTGCGACATGAAAACTGATTGCAGCGACTCAAGGCTTCCAAAACAACTGCGCGAAAACAGAAATAAACAGCCTGGACAATAGAGGAGCCTGTGGGTTGTCTTTGAAGTAATATTTGATCACTAAACGGTTTCTTTGTGCACAAGTTTTACTCTGCAAAGAAAGTACGCAATGTTGGGAAATGAAAGAAATGCAGAATGTGAGTGTTGAAGATGAAAGACGGAGTTTCACAGATGACAGCTCAAACACCAGAGAGGTTCAGGCTGTTACGCTGCACAAATACAGCAATTAAAGCTCATTGCAATAAACAGTGGAGACGCTGCTTTGCTTACAGACAGCTGTCACATTCTGCGTTGACAGGCTGGCTCCACTGGGTTTCTGCGGCAGATACCGATAGAGATATTTGACAGTTTCAAAGACAGTACATTTGAAAAACTGGGACATTTTGTTTCAGTCATTTCTATTCTGTCTATGTCTCTCAATTGTATGTCACAGCAACACGCAAAGACGGGTTTAGTAGTCTGCCGTCTAGAAGTTGTGATGGAAGGTCATCCGAGTATAGCCTGGTTCATGGTTGTGTGGTTGTGTATTGAGGCTCCAGCTAAAAGAAACCCAGTTAAAGCTTTATGAGCAGGATGTGCACGCCATGCTCAGTGGGATGTTTCGCAGAGGATAAGGGAAAGTAGAGCGAGGAACTGAGATTTGATGAGGTTCTTGTGACTGATGATTTGACTCAATAACTTTTCTTACACAAACACTAGCATAGAATAGAAATGCTTCCTGTGGCCACATCAGTCAAAAAATATTAACTGATAAGCATGAAACCTGAAAATATCAACTGATAATCATGTAAACACTTGATCTAGTTATTTCTCTGTGGGTGGAATAAATGAATTGTTAGCCATGTGGACAACAAGTGTTTAAGCATCAACATCGTCCCCTCTTTTCAATGGATGAACTAAATGTTGTCAACAAAGTTGTCTTTCGTCTTCTGTCACATTTCGGACATATTCAACTCTCCCCAGTAGGAAGAACCTCTTTGCGTGTAGTGCCGTACAATGAATGGTAGCATTTTGAGGTGGGGAGCTATTTGTATGCCATTTCAAGTTGAGGGTGCTCGACAACGTGACGTTGCCGCCAGGAAACCTGCTGTTGCACGTGGACCTCTCTTCAAGGCTGGTTTCTTCATCTCATCTCACCTTCCTCCACTGAACAGAGGACTGGAGGAAACTGCTGCTTTCTGGTTCTGAATTTCCCAGAGATCAGTGAGTGCTGAGAAAACACTTTTCATGAGGATTTATCTGAGCTCCAACATGCGCCGCCAATGACATGGTTACGGGTGTTATGTTATTTTATTTTATTTACAGGGTCACTAGGACATTTCAAAGAGTGATTGCCTTTTTGTGTTAATAAATATTCCATGTTATTGAAATGTTTATTTGTGTCTGTTAAATGTGGTTAAGGTAGGGTATGGTGTGCTACTGGTGTGCATGGGAGTTTGTAAGCTCACACTGACAGTACACCTATAGAATCACCTCACAGGCCTCTCTGCATCTCTCTGTCATATGCTCTAGGTAGAGTGGGTATGTTCTAGAGACTGTCCAATATTTCAGGGCCGATACCAATTTTCTTTACATCGGCATTGGCCCATTGGCCGATACAGGCTGCCGATTCTTCTGAGCTGATTTTTGGAGCCAATACAGCTCATTTTCCCTCCACTTACATGACAAAAATGACACAATGGCAACAAATGTTACAAATCTCATCATCATCATTCTACATCATTCTGTCCTTTTTCTCTCCTGTTGGACTGACCAGACACTGCAGACTCTATGTTTAGCTTACAGGCAGTATTGGTGGTTGCCGTGGGAGGGCTACATGAGGTTTTGGGGGCATGTGAACACATTGATCTATCAGATTTTTATTTTGCGTCCATGTGAATGGTTAAGTCATAATTTCTGATCAGAATCAGGTCAGGTCGAGGAAATATTGCATGTTCATGGACTATGACTCTGGCAGAGCAGCAGGCTCATTCTTGACCTTGGACCAAACCGGAGGTGGTTAGACCTAGGGCACAGCGTGACACGACAAGGCAACACCACAAACCGTAGTGATAATGAACATGACCTGACGTGATACATGATACCAGGCAGCCTGAAGAAGAGACTAAGTTCAGATGGTTCTGTCAACAGCTCTCTGAATGCCCCTGTAGGCTTATAATTTAATTATATTTACATAGTTTTGGCATGCTTGTTTGCACAGTTCGCTTTTGTTTCCCCAGCAAATATGCCTCCCCCATCACGCATCTTTGAACAGCATAGGAAACAACAGGATGTGACCTCATTCATTTATTTTGTGTCTGCGTTTTCTCTCTGGTGACTTTAAATGAAAAATCCATTTCACCGTATACGAAATTAAAATACAAGGCAACACAGCAACATAACCATCACAGTTGAAGAATACAGCTGCTCGACCGCCAATTCAAATTACAACGGTGTAATATAGTGTGCAGTATTTAAATGGACGGATTGTGTTAGAGAACAAACACAATAAACATGTCACACTCCACGTGAAGTATATTACATGACACAAGCTCATTTGTCTCCCTGTAGAGACACCACTAAACAGGTTGCAGACAGGCTGCGGCACTTCTGCAGCCCATCGCCTGGGACGCTGCCATCTGCTTATGCACACAAGCTTGGATCGGTTTGTTAGAAGACAAACTACGGCTGGCGCTAATTTGTGTCGTAATCTGTATCTGCGTGGACTCAAACAACTCAAAGTGAGAAAATAACGTTAAGAAGAAACTTCTCATTTTCCTGAGCCGGCTTTAAATCCGGTGAGTGTCAGCCTCATTGTCACGCGCTGAAGAAATGACTCACCAGGTGTGTTTTCTTGAGATTAAATTTCACGGCCCCAACAGTGTTTCAGCGCAGCGAAATATGGACTTAATATGCATTCATGCTGTGCTCAGCTGACCTCATTACATGCACATGGGAAACCAAGTTTTATTTAACTTCTATTATGTCTGGGCTTGTACTCAAGGTGCATGACCAGTCACTGGTGTATAAACCCGTAATTAAAGAATCAACAAATGAAATCCAGGCCGTCAGACGGGGAATAGCTCAGGCTTAAAGCCAATTTTGGTTTCCTCTTGTATGGTCTGTGAACTGGTGCGGTTGGTTGTTATGTCGCTAAAGCAAGGAAACATTTTCGAAAAAAAAAAATGTCTTAATTATTTGGGGAAAATTAGCATTTAAGTGTCGCCTAATGCTTAGAATTAGACGACTAGATTGCTAGATTATTTTTATATATATTAAATCTCTGCTCCAGTGAAGTGAAGCTAATATTGGTTATGGAATACAGCAAATAGGCAATTACAATCATTTTCTGCAGCCCACTATTTACAGTTGAAACTAGAAGTTTACACATACCGTTATAAGAAGACACATAGACCTTTTTTCCCCCACTGTCTAAAGTTAAATCAGACTAAATGTCTTCTGTCAAAATTATCAAAATAATTTCTATTGGCTAAATGCCACAACAATGAGAGAGAAAATTCAGGAGAAGTCAGGGGACTTAGACTTTAATGATTCACAAGGAAAATGATTTGGTCAAAGTAGCGTAATTATTACCTTTACTATGTCTGTGAACAATGAAAGAAAACCCAGATGATGACGTCATGGCTTTGGAAGCTTCTGATAAGTCAACCAACAACATCTGAGTTAACTGGAAGCACACCTGTAGCCACACCTCAAACACACTGCTTCCTTGTTTGACATCATGGGAAAATCCCAAGAGATCAGCCAAGGAATCAGGAGGAGAATTGTAGAGCTCCACATGTCTGGCTCTTCCTTGGGTACAATTTCCAGATGCTTGAAGGTGCCACGTTCATCTGTTCAAACAATTATATGCAAATATAGTCACCATGGGAATGCCCAGTCATCATACCACTCAGTAAGGAGACGGGTTCTGTGTCCCAGAGATTTGACATGTTTTGGCCCAAAATGTATGAATCAACCCCAGAAAAACAGCTAAAGACCTTGTGAAGATGATGACTGAAGCTACAACATATTTTAAAATGAACTTTGTGAATGAAGAAACCATTTTGAACTTTAACGTTTAGTTCAGTGACACTAGTCAACACAAAAAAAGTGCAGACCTATAACCAGGAAAGATGTTCTTTACTATACTGTTCCATTAATTATGCTGAGTGTGATTTAACTTCAGCAACATGAAGTGTTAATTGTAATTGGAAATGCAGATGTAATAAGATAATCTCTGTGTATCTGTAAAAGGTTGCTACACATAAAAAAACTGCATTCTACAGATCTACATTGTTTAGTTTTATACATGTAAATGCACATAAACACACAGCTTACACTTTGCAGATGCACTGACCACAAACCAACAATTAAACAAAAAGTACTGGTATAAGGCTTTTGACCATATTAGCTTTGTCCACAACCAGATCCAAAGATCTTCTCGTATCCAAAACGATACAAGAGGCGCCTCCGATCAACACCAGAGTTCAAATCTGAACTCGATGCTGGAAGTTTCAATAAGGATTTAAGTATTTATTTAATGTACAGTATATTCTGATATATGTTAAATGACAATATTAGATAATTTGCTGGGGTTTTATCTCATCGTTAGGCGTAGCTGCTTATTCTTCTCTGTTAATGTTGCTGTTGGGCAGCTGTGTTCAGTCAAGCACTGTGTTTTGATCCTAATCATGTGAGAAATATTTTTTGACACATTCTCATCTAAAACTGACCTCACAATATCTTCACATCACCTCCGCTGTGATCTTTTTATAGTAAACAGGTCGACCAAACAACACGTTCTGTAATTAATGAGCCTGGAACAAATAGAGAACGCTGCACGACGACTTCTCTTTAATGAACGAGCGCTGAGTGAGAGAAGCTGGACATGAGGTGTGAAAAATAAGGACTTAGTTCTACGGCCGAGGACGCGTTTCTCATCAGCGTTGCTCCACACCTACTCTTGATTCGAAGAAAGATCACACAAAAAAAAGGCTTTTTTTTTCTCTACCAGGTATTTCAGAGATTCTTGAGACGCTCCTGGTTGAAGCAGCATATATCTTGGTGTGATAATTCATCATAATTCAAAAGGTCTTTATTTGATCTTTAAGAAAATGCCAGAATGCAACGCCTTCTCTTTAAAAGGCTTCCTCGGTTTCAAGTCTTTGCAGCAGAAAAATGACTGGCGAAGCTGCATCAGACACTGTAGGTTTGGTCCAGAGCATCGTACGTGTGTTGATGAAGAAGTTCTCCTCTAGTGAATGATCAAAAGATTTCTATCAAAACAGAACATCTGAAAACTGGAACTCTAACTGGAGTTAAAGCAATGCTGCAATGTGTTTAGTTAACATGTTCCTCCCCTGGCATTGATCGTCCCTGTTCATTAATATAACATATTTAAGGGTTTCCCCAGTGAAAATAATCCTTATTATTAGATGCAGCTCTCATATTGACCTTATTCAGTATGTGTGGAACTACCAATATGCCAATTAGTTCTCGCTTATGTCAGCACCCACACCTAGACCAATGGGCCGTAGACAAAGAGGAAGAAAGGAGGGCAAACTGGTTTTGTATAAAAGTGATATGTTTATTATCATAAATATGATGTTTTTTTTTAACATTCACAACTCTGGCTGTTGGAAGCTGTCTGCACATTTCAAACATCTTTTACTATTTGACTTGGTTACCCTGAAAAATATTAATATACCTCATGCTGCCGAAGTATGTTTTTCAGCCACCAGGGGCAGCACTGAGCAGGACAGGGATTTGCCATGCTGGTCGATGTGAGAGACAGATTTTTTTTCTTAATTTTTTTATTTTTTTTTAATTTTCAGTTTTGGTCTCTGTTAAATTGTGACTTTAATTTTGCACATTTTTTTTTCATTAAGCAGATTAATCAGTAAAATGTTTGCCCACAACAATGATGCTAATTTATCTTGACAGTTAAATTTGAACTTGATACTTGACTTAGAGCTGAAGAACTGGCTTTTATTAGATGTAAAATCAAGAGCGTCGAACCTGTACTGAATAAGTTGTGTTGGATGGATGGATATGTAGAAATATTATAATTATCAATAGTGCCATATTTTATGTTTTTCCAAATAAGCTGTGGGTATGTTTTAATTAAGCTGCATGATTCAACTATGCAGTAGTGAAAATCCAAGTTGTACACAAACAATAGTTTACTCATTTTACCATTTTAATGCGTAAAACAATTTCAGAATTTCTTGTGTTGGAATCCGGCGGCAAACATTGTTCCCTTTCTCGTCTCTCTCTGACAGTGTGCCAGTTGTACCAGTTAGCAGACGGTCTCTAATTGTTCCTCCATTGTGTTATGTTTCTCCCATTGGCTGCCGTCCACCAGAGGATGTTATAGAAGTGAACACCTATCCTGTGCATAGCTTGACTTCCTCTCATTTACGGCCCATAATACATACACATTAGAGTCTTTGTAGCCTTTCTCCCTGCCGTAAACACAACACAACCTCAAGCCTCTCAGCTACAATCCGGCTTAACCTCCTGTTAGTCCTGTGACTTTGAAATGTTTCTTTGAAAGTAGTTGTTTGTTCTGTTTCGAAACACATTCATCCACAGAGCCTCTGTAAATGAAAAGCGAAGGTGAATTATTGCACCCACACTGAGCCCTAGAAATCTGTGGCCGGCGAGAGTGATGGCTCTCTCTTTTGTTTCAGATCTATTTGAGTGATTACATTATATCTCGCGCCGTGTCCTTTGAAGCAGGGTCAAGGTCTGTCTTTCCTCTCTCAGTAAAGTGGGCTCACTGTATCAAGCCTTTCACCACAGATGCATCTTGACTAATGGAAACACCTCTAGCGCATTATTGTATCTCATATCACCATGGTGGCCGACTGTAAACCATTAAATAACGCAGTCGCAGCGTTATTTATACTCTGAGCACTAAGAGCAAGTGCAGTGGTGATAGAGAATGTGTTCAAGGTGTTCTTAATGGCCTCAGCTTGTGCTCACTCGGCAGTAACTTCTAAGCCCGTGGACGTAAGTTTTTCTGGTAATTCAATTTGTTTACTCACACCTACAGCTGTGGAACAAGCCGACTGGTACACCGTTAGTGCTGCGGTGGGAGAGGCGGAAAAGGTTGATGGAAAAAGAAATGGAAACATATCTCTGTGCTCTTTAAAAGCCCATATCTTTCCCACTGAGGGAGTCAACCCAGAGGTCACTCATTTCCTTTGTACATTGCACTAACATAGAGCATTTTGTGCATGTGTAAGAACTTTCCTGTAAGATTTCAACACGCTCATAATTCACCAATCATAGCAAGGTAGGCATTCAGTGCAAAGTAATTTTTCACAGAGAAAGACACATAATGACCCACCTTCCAATCAGAGGTGGTGAACTGTCAATGTGTTTCCTCTGTTTAACGGCTCGCTATATTGTTGCTTCAGCAGTGCTTTGCTTTCTTATCTACCCCACTGGTTATTGACCAGACATGATGGCAGATAGTGCTCTCTTTGTCTGTATTGGCTTTGGTTCATTTGGATTAACCTATTAACGGGTCAGGTCGGTGGGTTCAGAGCGAGCAGGGAACAAATCTTCCATCTCAAGACGCCAAACATTATTCGGTTACAGTCTCTTAAAAAATATAATTTTAATTTACAAAATCACTAAGTTGCTTTAGGATCTGACTCAAACGTTAAAACAGAAGGCAAACAAAGGAAAAAAATCAGGAAGAGCAACAGAAAGTAACACACAATAGCATTATACTGCCCATTTAAATGTAATATCTTTAGCTTTAAGACAAGGCTGAAAAATGAATCCAACAAATACCAAAAACTGCAGTTCCTCTAAATGCCACTTGGGGCTCACACAGACCTCCATAGATCTCACCTGTTTAAATTATATTAAGGCTTACAACAATGCATAATTTAGTCTTCACAGCTGGCTACCTATCTGTCTAGGCATAATGCACTGCCTCGAGTCCACAAACACACAACACCTCTTGCCTGTTTTTGATTAGGTGTTTGTGACAGAGGCTGGCGAAGGCTGGGGCCTCAGACACAGTGGGTTTGTCCAGCTTGGCCAGTGTTTCAGAGAGTTACAAAAACTGCCTGTCCTGACACAACCAAAAACGCAAAAAGAATTACACAAATCAGGTGGTTTGATGATGACATTTTTAGCTGGTGATTTTTGCTGGCTTTTTTCCTTATTTTGGGGCATAATAATAAGCAACATAATTAATAACTGCAGTATGAATCCTCATCTGAAACTCGATAGGTCACACATGGAGACGTCTACCGTGACCGTGGGCAGATTTCCAGTATTTTAAACCCAGGACAGTCATACATCATGTGGCTGAGTACACAACGTGCTGAATAACTGATATGTCACGAGTGCGAGTCCTGGCGGTAGACGACCCCAGAAACATGCATGGCAGTTTGCCCTAAACAGGCCAGAAAAGGATGAGAAAGGCTCAGAGTTTGGCTGAGATCCCAGTGGAAGAGGAATGTAATACTGTAGAATTCTTTCAGAATATAGATAACCTTAGTTATTCTTATTTTTATCCCACTGTGGGACTTATTCTCTGACACAAAAGTGGGTGAAGCGTGTTTAAATAAGTCTTGAAGGACGAGAATATTTACATATTAAACATGTAAGGATTTTATATGGTGATGGTCCAATATGGCAGAGTGTCTGATCACTATTCTCATCCAAATCATGTCCATAATCAGCACCACGTGTCTCCTGCCTTTAAGCTCAGTGATCATGTCTTACAAGGCCGACTGTGTCTGATGCGCTGCGTCACGCATTAAATTCATTATCAACACCCGGTGGACCTTTCCAGAGCTTTCAGCGTGATGAGATGAGTCGATGTTGATGCCTCATAGTTAAAACTGCCACTTCACATAGTGCTGACTGGCTGTCTGAACAGACACTATATTACCCTGAATATTTCCCGAGGCTGCTAACGGACGCGGAGGCAAGAAAATCTATTTAATGATTCCTGCTGCATTACAAACGAGCCCTGCCTGTTTTCTCATCTGCAGCCGTGTTGCTCCAACGTACACAACAATGTTTTTCTGGGATGTTTCCTGTAAGGGGTGATGATTTAACTCGTCTGTAAGGAGGAAGGGATGCTTGGAGAACTGAGATCCTGTTATGAGCTAATCCCACCCCGGGGGCAAAGGAAGGAATTGAGGCACCTGAGCCAAAAACTCAGCTCAACCAGATCATCTGAGGAAATATACATCGGAGAGGAGAGGAGGGATGCAGCACATTTTCATATTTCGGCATTAAATCTTTCAGAATGTTGTCAAGCTCACACTGGCCTTGGACCGAATTCGTGTGTGTTTCTGACGGTGTGTGGCACATGACAAAGTTATTGGAGGCACACAATTGAAAGCCGCACAAGGACGGCCTCAAGGACTCATTCTCTTCGGAGTATTTCTCTTTAACGTGCCACTGAAACCATTCAGGACTTAAAAATTTCCTCATTATGTGAGACCGCGTGGTACTGAACAACGGTGGCTTATCTGGATGTTCCTGCTTATATTTCTTTCAGTGTATTTTTAAAGCTTCAGGCCATGTCAGTAAAAGCTACACAATCTTTTCCTTTTGTAGTTGCCTGCTGCTAAGATTTGACATCTCATTTGCTATTCCCTCTAAGCTCTGCAGAATACTGGTTGGTGGTGTGTTATTTTTCACCACGGAGGGGGAAAAAAAACTGCAAATGGACCGTGAATTCACACTTTACTGTGAACCGTTTCACCTTTTCCATTTCATATTTAAATGACGTTTAATGCAGACAAAGGATATCGGTTTGAGCAGCTGTGGAGTGTATGGGTGTGTTTGTATGTCGCCGTGTCGGTGCTGGTGTTTTTCTTTTTTTCTTTCCTTTTTTTTTTTTTCCTTGTGGATCTGTGCGGTTGAGTCTGACAGAAGAGCTTTGCAGCCTGGTGGGAGTGAAAGGCTGGGACCTTTCAACGCGACCCTTATCAGGGACACACATGTGCACAACAGGTCCGACGAGACTCGCAAAGCTGCGGCTTCTCCCGTTTTCATCCTCTGCTCTTGTCACATTCCATTTTACAGCCTTTCGAGCAGCAGCAAAGTTCGACACACAAACTAAGCCAGAACATTGGATTTCAGATTTTAAAAAGCAACCTGAAATCAACCTCTTTATAATTGACAAAACAATGATTCATGCAACACTGGTGTTCTTGATGATACAATTATCTGGATGGATGAGATTTAAATAACTCCTGGCACTGAACTCTTGAACTCAGCTGAATTATTTTCATATCAACTAATTTATTATTACTTAGTGCTTCAGCAGGCAGAATTCAGCAAAACATTTGGGTCTTTAATCTTTTCATTACTTACATTAAAATGAGTACCTCTGCTAGAATCGCTCTAAAATAACTCTGGCCTCATTTGCCATCCTTCATATTCTCAGTGTAGGTTTGAGCTCTGCAGTGAGCTGTCTCGGATAAGTTAGCTTAATGATCAATATGAGCCTCATCTCCGAGCACACGTTCACATCCATGTGAATGTATTTACAGTGAGCCTTACGTGTAGCGTGTTGACGCTAAAGCACACCTGTTACAGATTTTATCAGAGACCTGCTCATGTACAAACTAACCTTCAGGGAGCATCTATTATTGGCAGCGAAGGTGTTCGCAGAGATGCTAATGTTTAATGCTCGGTTGTGGCCAATTAAAAAATGTAACAACCCTTTGCCTGTCTGCGCTTGCATGCACGTTCTCAGAGCGTGACGCATTCCCCGGGATAAAAAAAGATATGTATCTGTACCTCTGTGTGGCTTTTGAGAAAGTCTTCCCAGGAAAAACACAAGTTGCTCAAACTCAGTCATGTCTCAAACCACCCAGTCGTGGTGGTCCACTCTCAGATCCAACTTCATTTCCTGGTTCAAATTGCTAAAGTTGCTAAAGTGTAAAAATCTCCAGTGAATGGCTGAACCGGAAGACCCGCAACGCTGCTGTTGCACCAAAGGTAAAGTCATCAGACAACAGCCAGTCTGTTCCCAGATTACTCCAACTGCTTATTTTTACCCAAGCACTGATCCATACTTAAACCTCCCCCTGTCAGAACATATCGTTACAGGAATTACAGGTTCGGAAGGCAAAGAAACAGACATTTGTTTGGAAAGTAAATATGTGTAGCTCCTAAGTACCGTTGCAGACGATCTAGACTTTTTGTGCCGGGAAAAGTTGATGCTGCAACTTTGCCAGAAGGAGGCGAAGGAAACCTGGAGTCTGTCCGCAGGCCTCCACATCCTGTTAGGGCAGGTTTACGAGGACGGCGGACGTCACAGTCATCTCGTCAGAATCACTCTATAGCCAGGCAGGTTGGGGGTTTCAGAGGATACATTACAGATCGTTGATAAGATTTGTATTTTGTCTGAAACCCCCTCCCCAGACCGTCTTCTCGTCTGCTCTGGTCCCTTTTTTCACTGCTCCCACAAAACGCTTGCTGTACTGATTAGCTATAGGGGAGCTGAACGCTCAGCGTGGACCGTAGACTGATCCAACCCTCTGACTGCTTTTCACTTGATCTCTATCTGCCAGCGCTTTGATCCGGGCATCCTGGGATTGTGTAATCCGCTCATGTCAGGCAATAATAGATGCTGTCAACTTCTTTTTTTCTCTTAGATGAATTTCACACTAACAGTCTCATGAGATGCAGTCTGGAAGTCCAGAAACAGCGCAGCTTAGCACCTTTTAATTTTGTCTTTAACAGAAAACACTTGGCGAAGGAGTAATGAACAGCACAGTGGAACAAAGAAGTAATTTTGATGTCAAAATTTCCTTCACATCATAAATGAGACGTTTGTCTGACGCGGTGAAAATGTCACCAGGCATGCTTCCATCTGGAAAGTCGGACCTAAATGTGTTCAGCTTACACTGCATATTCCTTTGAGAATGAACAGTCTACTGATCAATATCCAAACAAGAAAAAAATGTTGCATGATCACATCCGTCTGGAGGAGATTATTTGTAACTGAGAACAGAAAACAGCTCACGGGAGCTGGAAATAAAAATCTTTTTACCCGCTGGCTCCGGAGGGAAAGCAAAAAAAAAAAACGACTACTGCAGTGAGGACTTTACGCTCGGCTCAGAAAAGGCGATGATGAAAGTAACACGAGTCACTTTTCATCTGGTTAATTGATTTTTTCTCGTTCAGGTGAAATGATGGTGTCAATATGTCAATATGTGGTGACAGTACAGAACGTTCACGTTATTGATTTAATGATGGAAGCCCTTTCCGCAAATTATAACTTATAATATAAAATATCATTCTAATTAGGAACATTTTAATGACTTATTGATCAATCGATCAATCAATCGAAATGATTAGGCTTCAAGAGGATGATCAATACCATATTATGTCTATGGCATATTTTTAATGAGCTGAGAATTATTTTTGAAAAACGTTTTTGCCAGTTTATTAAAAGTTCAGCTGGGACTCATATTTCTAAGGAAACACATTTTGTGGAAAAGACAGTTGTTTGGTTTTGTTGGTATATATTTCACAAACAGATCGTGTAACTGAAATATCACATTGAGAAGACAAGCCGAAGGTAAGGTGGGTAAACTGCTCTCATTTCCTGCAGCCTTGACTTCCCTTCTTCATGCAAATATATTTACAGTTTATGATTTGGTTTATTATTTACCCACGAGCAAAATCGTACTCGAAGTCAGAGTAAACAGACTCCTCTCACTTTGTTTGCCCAAGCTTTGAACTGCAACCCATATTAATTTGTGCTCAAGTGTCACACCTCTCAAAAGAGGAACCCACAAGTGTGACTCAGAGGGCAGATGTAAAAATAAAGAGTCTCAACTTAGGAAAAAACAACACGGTTAACGAGAGATTCAAGAAGGCCAACAAAGTGAAAGGGAGCAGGCGAGCCAAGATGAAATCAAGATAGGGATCAAAACAAGGAGGAAAATAACAGAACCTTGGAAAGGAGAGGAAGTGGACTGACGTATACATGACAACGGAGCCAAGGAGCTAATGAGTACAGGTATGTAGAAACAACAGGACTGAAAATCACCACTTACTAAGGTAGTTTCTTTTTTTCTAAATGACTGGTGGGGAGTTTAGGTTTGTAGTTGGAACACCTGTGGGTGCACACCTGAAAATGCCATGACTGCAGCCTGCAATTAGAGGATGTCTTTCAGGTTAACCTGAGCGAGGTCTTGTTTTTCACGCTTAGTGGTTCTCCAACAACACTTTATCAGAAACTCTGCAGACTCGAGATGCGAGTGGGGGAAGTCAATAGGAAAAGCCTCCTCTTGGCAGTCATTTACAACACAGTCTTATAACTTAGGTTAATATGAACAATTTATAAATGTAAGTAAAATAAAAACCTCAAAAGGGCAGTGAAACATCTTCAAGTTGACTGTCTTGTCTTTGTTTCAAACACACCGTTCCTGGATTACTGAGAGTCTTCTCAGACAACAGCACTGAATGAATGAACAGACAGACAAAACTATGACACTGAAGGTGAATACAACTTTCAGCTGTTTTGTTTTCTGACAAAAATCAAAAACATTTTGAACAGGTCTGCTGTGAAACCGATAGAATATAGTGTATGTCACAGCCTCAGGCCAGTACATCACGCTCTGGTGTAAGAGGACATTTAGTTGCCTACAAAGTCGCTGCTGGCCTGAATCTGTGGACCCAGCTGGACGTGAACAGATGCACATGTGGGATGCTGGGACTTTGGACCTGAGTGCCGTGCACTATTTTCACTTGATTCTTTGTTAAAGTGCAGTTGAGCTTGTCTGTTCAAAGTTGTGTTCCTGCTGGATGACCTCGGGCAAAAACATGGACAAAACAAAACCCCGAAAAGAAAATTCCTCAGTTGTAACTACTTACCTGAAAATAAGTTTTAACAATTTGATAAATAAAAAAAAAATAAAAAGATGCAATAAATTCTAAAAGCATTCCTCATCCGTTTGTCTATCGAGGGTTGTGCAACCTTAAACTTGAACCCAAACAAGAAATTGTGAATGTCTACCACACAATAATAGCGCTTTGATTTGTGCAGGCCTCTACTTTAGTTCTTCTTCAGGGAAATAGTCGACTAGAAGATGGATATTTTTCATCCTGTATCCTGGGATTATTATATATGTAGTATTCTGTAGGGATTACAAGCATGCCAAATTGGTTTTAACTCTGGGAAGGGAATTAGTCGCAAATTCAATGTCAAATGCGGATTTGGCAACAGCAAAGACTGAAAGACGTTTGAAATAATTCATGAGCCTCACTCTGCTACGTATAAATATATGCTGCTGTGGACAGCAGATGGAAAGTTTGTTTAAATTCATGTCAAACATTCAATTACTATAAATACATCCTACCCGAAGGAGATGATGTGGAAATACTTGTACTACGAGTTTAATAACGAACAACAGCGGCTTTGAAGCTTACTCAGTAGAGCACAGTTGATGTTTTGCCCCTGAAGCATGTCACTAATTCTCAGACGCCAATTTCTGTCACAGTTGTCAAAGTCTGTCATTTGCCACGAGACATTAACAGCTCTGACTTCTTCACGAGACATCAAGGCCGATAGGCTGCGCGGAGCAGACACGGGGTCAGCTTGTGTACCGGCGCAGACTTCCTCTTGAGTTAGAATTTCACTCCTCAACTTCTAAGACTTGTTTTATGTTGACCTGAGGTTATAGGTCGAATTGAGATCAACAAGGAAAAAAAAAAAAAAAAAAAACTGGTGTACAACATATAAAACTTTTCTTCAGGAACAAGGAACAAAACAAGCTCACGTCAAAACAAGCCTCCCAAACTGTTTCAATCCTGCCCTGGACTTTGAGGAGGAAGATAATCCTCACAACCATCAACCAATCAGCACAACAGAGGGACCTCCTCTTATCAGGAGCAGCGGCGGCTGGTTTCTAAAATGTGTCAGGTTGAATGGGATCTGTCCACAAACAGCTCAGGAGATCGATACGGCAGCAGCGCTAGAGCAGGTGAAGTGTGTCAAATTCCTCTCTGTACGTCTGAATCAGCAGCTACTTTAGTCAGTATGATGATGACACTGAAAGCTTCTCATTATTACACATAGGATTTAGACGTAGGACACTTTACTGTACTGAATATACTGTGGGGACCCTCTCTATAATTTCTGTCTTAGACTATTGTAGCTAGGAGTGTGCAGGACTAAAGGCAATGATGTCTTGTTACATGAATTTGATTCAATTAATTTGTCTATAAAATGCACTTTAGCATAAACAGATACAGTGCCGATATGACATGAAATCCAAAATAAATCCGATTTTATCAACAACAGCTCTACTCCTAATTACCAGATTAATTAACAGATTGAGGCTTAATTTATACTTCAAAGTCAAATCTGCATATGCCCTTAATTATGATCCAAAAATAATAGTGTGATTGGTGTGCCACTAGGTTGTGTGTTATTAATTTCTTTAAAAGATGCCCACCAGATATGAATAAATAATGGTGGAGGTGGAGCTAATAAATGCTGAACAAAACAGGCTTGAACTGAAATCACTGCATGGATGTGGACGACCATTGGACACCTTGAGGTGGAAGAAGGTTTTTTTTTTCTTATTTCCTTCCAGCAACTTAGAAATATGGATAAGCCCAATCACAGTTGTTGTGTTCTGTGATGCCATGACTTGTAGTTGCTTTTCTGGGAAAGGTAACAATAAAAAATACCCAACAAATGTAAGACAACGGGTGGGTAAAGCTTAATTTAGAGTTGCACATCCCTTGTGCATCGTAACTACACCTTAGCTCTGGACCCTAGATCAGACGTTGTGCCGTAACCTGATTGCGATCTCTCCAGGAATGTAACTATGCATCGCAGCAATGCAGAGCACAGCGGCTGTGATTGGTCTGAAACGCATTCTGCGTGTCAGCAGCCAGACACGGTCACTGAAGCGTTCTCCCTCGTTCATCCTCCTACGCACCAATTTGTAAGTTGATTCACATTTATGAACTTCAAAGTTCCATTTTAGTTTTTTTCCATTACAGAACAATGCTGTGATGCCAGGGTACAGGTGTAAAGGCTTTCACCACCGTGGCTCCCTGTGGTGTGTACTCCATAATAAACAGGCTCCAGGAGCGTACACCAAAACAAACATCCATTTGTTCAGCACACACTGACCTCAATTTAGTCATTACAACCCTCAGAACCAGCCATTAATTTAATCTGAGGTTTGTAATACTGTCTATTAAACTATTGATTTATTCAGACTGAATGATAGGCATAAAATAAACAGGCTTTATGTTGTGTTTTATTAATACACTGATAGTTGGTTGGTCATTCCCGACTAAGATGCACAGTTTGATATACAATTTGTATAATTTTACTCAAAACTGCAGATGAGTTTTGCTGCAAAGTTTTGGGCGGAAGAAGTTACAAGAATAACTAGAAAATTCCTGCAGAAATTCTGACAGTGTCAGTGCTGCTGCTGCCATTTCACATGATGAGGTGCGAATATGTGCAAGCGTGACTGTCACATGAGCTCCTTTTAACATTTAACAGGGTTCCTACACATTTGAAATCCAAACTTCCATATTTTTTCCAGGCCCTAATTTCACTTCACGGTAAAAACAAAAATCTTATTTATAGCATTTGAGTAAATAGTTGCGTATTATGTAAATAAATTATGGACTGCATCATTTGTTTTCATTAGTTTGAATATATATGTATGCTGTCATGTCACCAGATCATTTCCAGAAGATTATAGCCATGTTGTGTAGCTCATACAAATATTTAAGATCAAAGTTTTTTATGTAAGCTGCACATGAATCATGCACCAGTTATCATCTACATGTGTGCTCTCACACAAACCTGGATTTAAGACGTTTTATTTTAAAAGTCCAGCCTTCTAAATATGACTAAAGACTGATATGAATGTTTGCAACTCAATGAGTGTGACGCTGGATGCTGATAGCATAGAACAGATCTATTTTTTTCAAGGAGTTAAAAAAAAAAAATGATCTTGGCTATTTTCTCACAGCCCTGGAGGCATGTCTTACAAATATTTCTTAGAGAGTCTCGCATTTTCTTCTCTCTGACCCCATCAGGCAGGTCAAACGTGTGGCCCGAGTCCCTAATGAATACCCACACATTAAGTGCTTTTAATTATTTAAGACCCGAGCGAGAAATATGCGGCAGCCAGAACAAGGTGGATCAGAGTCCTATTGTGGACTTAATGCACATCAAAGACGCTCCTCTTCTCATGTTACAGTCTGATGGATTTACACATATCCAATCTGACAGGGATCTCCAGGGTTTTGCGCGGAGGAGTAGTTGTGGTTTATCGCCTAGGGCTTACCGAGGCCAGATCATCCTCGCATCAAGATGCACTCGTTATGGATGAGACGTGTTCTTTCCAGAGTCTGAAGAGTACAAAAGTCCAGAGATTATGCAGAGGACAAAATGGCTATAAAATGAAATGATAACATATATAAACCTTTAACAGAACTTTGTATTCCCTCCTAAATAGTAAATGCAGCATATGTGCCGCTGTGTTGTTCACGTTATGCTCCCAGTCCAGAGGTTTCCACGCTAATCGTGTCATGGGAAGTTGATGTACAGTGTACATGTACTGTGATGTGTACAGTATAAAATGATGCAGCGTTCACATGTGGCATAATGGTAAGGCCATTAAAAATGTACTAAAAATAAGGCTTGTGATTCTTTTCTGAGGCTCCAGAGTGGACAAATTAAAGAAAAGGACTTGTTTTAATCCCACAAAGGCACATTAAAATCATGGTGAGAGGAAGCAGGAGTACCAGGATAAAACCCACACAGACACAAGAAGAACATGCTAGCTCCACACAGAAATGGATTTGAACCAAGGACCAAGAACTAAAGCCACTGTGCTGTTTGACCACTTGTATCCAATTTTCACATCTATTTACTCAACTGTTCTTGACATGGTCCTGTGCCTGTGTCTTTTACTTGTGATCATGATCATGTTTTGCTGGTTTCCTGTCTGTTCTGCCTCCTTGTGTTTTCCGTTGATTGCTCATTGGTTTCTCCTGGTGTGATTGCCCTCATTAGTTTCACCTGTGTCTCGTCATCCCTCGGCCCTCCTGTACACATACAGCCCTGCATTTCCCTTTGTTCCCTGTCGTGTCGTCAGGCATGATTAGTTGTCTCCCTATGGTTGGTCTTCTTGGTTTCTGTCATCCCTCAGTGTTTTTCCATTCTGTGTCATCCTGCCACCACTGCAGCACTTTATGTCGGATTTCTGCTTTTGTTTTATTAAAATGCATTTATTTGATACCCCGGCCTCGTCACCCTTTTGTCCTACATACGCGTCCACATTTCCTCATCTCATGACAGTTCTTACGAATGGAGTGAACTGGAATAAATAAGTGATAATTAAAAGGCCAATTCACAGGGTCAGTGGTCCAAATGAAACACTGTTTGAAGGGACGCTAAGGGAAACATTAACATTAAGCTGAGGAAGCCGTTTTACATGATCTACCGTGACCTTGAAAAATGCTTCTTCTCCCCGTGCCAGATGAGGCCAATGAGTTTGTTGGTGTCTGCTCTACAACGCAGCCTCTCGCCCTCTGCGTCCGTCCAGCAGCAGCTGATGCAGACGCACAGCTGTGAGGCTGTCACATCTGGATTTCAAATCCACGCTGAAGCTCTGTATATGCACCAGGAACAAATGGGACACTGCGGCTTACGTTACAACTCAAGAGTGGAGAAACACAGGGAAACAAGCCTTCACTGGTCGAATTCTGAGTAGTGATGTCTTGTGACCTCTCTAGGTGTCCTGGTCCTATATTTTGAGGTGTTATAGTCTCATGTGAAAAGCAGCTCAAAAGCCTTGTTTCCTTTTATTTGCTATTAAGAAAAAGTTTTGTACAAGCAGTACAACAAATGTTGTTTCACTGTGTACACTTTTACATTAATCATCCATAAAATAGCGTTCCCATTAGCTGCCAGCCCTCTTGTACTAATTGTTTTGTTTCCAGCGATTTCTTGTACTCAGTCTACCTTTAAAAATGTTCCTCCGCGGTGATACACTGCAAGTCAGGATGTTATTAGAGCAGCTGAGGTATGACATGAAAAATGGATTTTAAAACGACAAATCAGCAGAACAAAGTGTGGAGAGTCAATTAACATGATGAATGGCTAAACATAGGCGGGCCACAAACAAAGGCCTAAACATTTAGCGTGCCATTTCTATTTCATACATCAAGAAGCGAGCTATAATGAGCATCCAGGTACAAAGCCACCATCTTGAGCCTGTGGAGAACGAGCCAGAATGTGATTAATTGAGTTTGTCACTCCGCCTTGTTCCCATTGTGCTGTGAAGAGTTGCTCTGAAGTGATGACAGCCTATCCATTAAAACCAGTTTTCTAAATGGCAATAATTTCCTCAAAGAAGCATCTGCTTCTGTCACATAATGCCAACAATAATGAGGTTTTCCTTTGTGAGGAACTTCTGTTGCTGGGGAGATGCCGACGGAGCGGCTTTTAACCGCTTCGGCTGAATGTTAACGCCTGTGATGCGACTCCAGCAGCACTTCGTGTCACAAAGCTTTTAAGTTCTTAGGTTCCTGGTGTGTAGTTTTATTATTAGTGTCTTTTTTTTTCTGCAGTGAAGCTCACAGCCCACATTAAAACATCAGACTTGCAGTTTCCTCAAGTGGTTTTCTACTCCCTAACACACAAAATCTAATCATTTGGAACAGTAATTAATTATTTTCATTTTTCGCTCAAAATATAATTGCTTTTCAAATCATACACACATTCAGTAATGGCTTTAACTACAGTGTATTGACTTTAAAGACTTCTTCTTCCACTTCCACAGATACTGGACACTGCCAAAACATTGTTTTGAATTGTCAAAAAAAGATCCAATCCATCTAAAGGTAGTGAATATCGGACTGAATTTGGGGGGAACATTTTGTTACTCTCATAGTTGTAACAACAAACAGCAGGGACAGTGGCTCTTTAGCATCTTTTTATGATCATAGTTTAATTTAACTGTTGGGAGGTTTTCTGTGGACCCTATGTAGACGTACCTCAGACAACCAACACACCAACTGTACAGATACTGGCTGTATGCTAGCTGCAACCTGTGTGTGTGACATGGCCTCAAATGTTTAGGCCAGCAGAGACAAACAGAAACTCCACGTATTATTATTATTATTATTTTTTAGGTGAAACACTGTCGTCCCATGACAATTTGATTCATTCAGCATTCAACTTCCCTGCCTGTCTGTAGCATGAACCTGGCCTTCCCTCTAATACGCTGGGGAAACCCGGGAGTAACAGTGCTGGCAGGCATTGTGTGTGGAAATTTGGCATCTTCACCTCTGATCTCAAAGCTCATTGAACTGTTCCTGTCTGAGCCTGGTTCTGTTTTAATCATGCTTACCCACCAGATATCCTCAGGCTTTATTTCTGTTTCCAGTCCCTGACTCACACAACCTCCTCACCTCTTTACAGTCAACCCCAGTTCACGTTACACCTTGCCACTCACATGCTCATGTATCGTCTTGGGTTTGCTCTTGTAATCCGATTACTATTTATTTGTATTTACTTTAACTTCTTGCCAATCATCATGCCCGCCTGTACTTTCAGTTTGATAAAATACTACACTGCTCCTAATTGATCTTGTCCACACGTCGACAGAAAGTCTTTCTCTTTTCTTCTGTCACTGTTAACAAAGCAGATTCATAAAAGCAAAAGCTGAATGTGAATAGGTGCTTTGTGCCTCATGGTACACCGCACCAGATGAATTTACACCTAGTTTCACATCACCCTATTAACATTACATGCAGTTTCCTCTAAAAGTTGCTTTGTCACACAATCCCATATAATTTAAACATCGATGTTATTTGTGCCGTTCAGTATCACATTTTATGGCAACCGATCCAAGGGTTTTAACGTTTTGCATTTGAAAAACAAAAATGACAACCAACAGGCGTTGGTGCAGGAAGAGCTACAGAACTACTAAACTCAGTTTGCTCCGTCAGCTGGTGACTAGAAACATTGATCACATTTATTAGCGATAGATACATATGTTGTTACGTTCGAACACACAGAGGAGACACAACACACAGAGGATCTGACATTTAGCTGGGAGTGTAACAAAATGTTCTCACCAATAAGCAACAAATTCCTCTTCAGGGAACTGAAACTGCTCCTGAAAAAGACATTAACATGGCACGTCTATATCTGAAGTATTGCACTTGACAGACAGATGGGTCCACACAGCATGATCCAGCACTCCCCAGTGTAGCTGCTAAAACGAACTCACGCACATGGAGCGCAAACCAGGCAGGATTTAAAGCAACTTCTGCTTTTCTGCAACACTGAGTGGCACTCGTGCCTTCTCATGGGAGAGAGGCACATTGGCTGAGGCCATCATTTAATCAGCCTGCCGGAGCATCTGCTCTCTGGTTTTTAAATAGATTGCGTAATAAGGTGAAGAGTGCTCCCCTCTTCACATCATCCATTCACAGCAGGCTACAAAAACAAGGCACGCTGTATGTATAGATTACAGGTGCACGCGCAATTCATTTGGGACTCTGGGATGAAGGTCGTGATCTGCGCGGTGGCCAAGAAGCCGCTATGAAATGACAATTTAGCAGATGGCAGCTTGAATAAATGGGAGACTGGATGAACTCGTGCAAAGGCTAGCTAGAAGAAGAGATTCATATCTCCTCAGGATAATCCGACTGTGGTGCTGGGTCAGTTTGGGAATGGTGGCGACATGTTTGTTGGCAGCGCATGAATCTGCTCTCCAGACAAATACTGTCCGTCCTCGAAGAGAACAGAACAGGTGCTGTGAGTCAGCCCGGAAGGAGTTTTGTCTCCAGTGTTTTTCCACATCTGTTGGTACAGACAGTGTTCAGTCAGGAGAAGACAGTGGATTGTCGGAAATCTCAGAGCACAAGAGGAACACGTGTTGTATTTCACCTTCTAGTAAGAAGTCATTTGAGTTTTTGTTGCATGTTGTTGGTGGCTCATTAAAATGGGTAAAAAATTTGATAAAATTAGATCAAATACAGGTGACAGCCACTGCAGGTTTAAAGCTACTATCGTAGCAGCAACTCTGAGACTGAAAGTTTTTTTTAGTAATCTCTTGAAGCGACTCCGGTGCATAATCAGCAGCTCATTTTCATCGCTTCATTCTTTCTATTACAAAAAGGTCATTTAAAGAGGACTTCATTTGCAGAAAAAAAAAAACACTGTGATCAGCAGATCTATCAGCAGAAAAAACATCGGGACATAAAGCAACGTAAACTAATCAGGACAGCGTTTTGTTAAAACGGTTGGAACACATTAAAGCGTCCTTCCTCCCCCCCCCCAGTGCAAAGCCAACAAAACTCAGTCAGTCTAAAGCACCTGCTTCCTGTGTGGTTATGTTATATTGCACAGTGAGGAGATGAGGAACGGTGTTCTGTTTGGACTGACATGAAGAGGCAGAACAAACACTGGGTGCTCACACAGCTCAGATGTTCTACCCTCCTGGCGATAATTAACTTTGACTGCAGGAAGTTATCAGCGTAACGAGGAAACCTCTGGCTCCCTCAGATGGTCAAATGTACGACCGTAAATGAGTTCATACTGGTGTGCTATATGCGCGTTGTTGTAGAAAATGAGCCCGAGAACGGTCACGGTGCGAAGACACAACACTTTTGTAACGAGTGGCATGGGGGGAAAAAAACGCAGCGAGCAAGTTTACAGGATAAAGGTTTGCAAGTCTTGTTCAAAAGCCCCATAAAGGGCACGCATTCTCACACTGCGACATGGACCGGAGGGACTATGAGTGGACGACCTCAAAGGCCTCCAACTTTATGCCTCTTTGGGAAATGTTCAGTGTGATTTATTAGGTCCTTCTGAAGACTGTTGGGTCACAGACTATCATAGATCAGGTGTCAAGGAGAGAGCACATCATGAGAACACATACATCCCTGCTGAGACAATAATAATATCCAACATTTCATCATGAGAGCCTTGGGTCTATTCATGTATAGAAAATATGATCCAATGACCTGAAATACCCAAGAAAGTTTGATAGAATTCATTTAAAGTAAAAGGCATATACGTCATCTAATAACTGAGCATATGCTGCCAGCCTCATTTTATTAAAGTGTGTGTTTCAGTGCCGTGACTGTTTCGAAATTGCCCACACTATTTGATGTAATCATGCGGTTTAGATGAACTCATGCTATATTTAGAATAATAACATGCTGTACCTTCCTGCACACAGTTTAGACTCCCAGGTGTGAGCGTGTAAATGGTCCAGGACGCCTCTGTGAACGTGCTTGTGTTCATGCACGTGCGCCCGCTGAAATCTCTCACATGAACGATGGGGAGCGAGAAGGAATGTATCAAAACCATTTAACCGAACATAATAGCCTCATCTGCTGCTAGCTGGATCTAGCATCCAGATCATCTTTACATGGTTGTTTTTTTTGAGGGGGGTTCGTTCATCGCCTGGAAACGGTTTCTCACATATTGTGCAACAGTTTGTGCAGATTTGTGTCCGAATTTAACCCTGGTTCAAAAAACATGCATTCATTTTACAAATTAGCAGTTTATCAATAGCAATCCAATATTTAGAGGACGATGAAAACGATAATGGAATACGACAGTCATATCAGCATGTCTTGGAGTTGCATGAAATTAGCTCTCCTGCAGCCACACACAGTAGAAGTGATAATCCCAATTGCTGTTTTGAGTGCATAAGTGTGTTCACACGCAGCGCATAGTACCCAGAGACTGTTCTCGTGACACTCAATTAGTGTGAAAGTGTAAAAAGCTGGATACTTCTCACTCTCAGCGGCTGCCATCTTGGCCGCGCAGCAGAAGTTTGTACCAATTTCCAAGCTTGTTTAAAATAAGCAGCGCACAAAATATGTCATTTATTGTTCTGTAAAATACAGCAACTAATGCATACGAGTAGATGAGCTGGCCAAATGTTGGTGAGTGAATAAATACCCTGTCAAAACTCACACACTGTGTAAGTGAGAACATATGGTATGCAAAGTAAACTAACACAGCTGTCTGAAAAGAGACATGCTCCTTGAATGTGGCAGTATCTGTACATTACTTTTGATAAAAGTTAAGCCAATTTGCATTTTGCTTGTCACAGCAGAAGTCAGAATGAAAGTAGAAAGTAAAAATTTTGCTAATGGATGGAGCAAGCTCTTATTACCGTCTCCAGTCTCTAGTTGAAGAGAAAATACCGTCAACTTCATCTGGACTCACCTGACGCTGGTGGAAGGAACTGAAGCAAGTTTCTATAGAAACAAAATATCCAAACAATACAACTTTTCGCATATCCAAATAAATGAACAAGTAGTTTGTGAACTGATTATTCATACATAAAAACAGATGAAATCTTCTTAAGTGAAGGTCAAAGAGCAAAGGTCTGGTTATCTTTAGGTGCGTCCTGATACTGAGAAACACACCAAGAACAGACCCAAACACACGACTCAAACCAAAAAAAAACGCCTTTAATTGGAAAGCAGAGACAAAACCCAAACCATTAGAAGACAATCTGAATAAAGATGCTGGAAGTCGAACTGGCACAGAGAGCAGGGACGACAATGGAAAGACAATGAGACACAGGTGCAACACATTAGAGCGGGGCGAGTAATCACACGCGAGGGAAACGTGACAGGAAGTAATCTGTATGGAGAGGAGAGTTAGACAAAGTAAAACAGGAAGCACTGAACCAACATAGAACACGACCATGACAGAACATGACAGGTTGTATGAATTCATCTGAGAAATGCTCATAAAAGAGATTAATGCGGAGATGTTTGTAGCTCAGATTAGTGCCGGTAATTCCATTTAAAGCCAAGGATTAAATAATCTGTAACAAGCTGTATGGGGATTAATGGGACAACAAAAAGGAGGACGCCTGCTTGTTCTGGGGGAGAAACTGGGAGCAAATATTCTGTAAAGACTAAAGGCCTGAAACTAAATTTGTTATATATGTATGTATTGACCTTTCTTTTTAAGTTAAAAACTTCATTTTATCTAAAGGGGTTTCTGATGAACACAGGCTAGACTACTGATATTTTTCCACTCTATTACCCCGGCAGTTCATGCCTCTGTTAACTTCGCTTCTGACTGATTCAAGCCAACAATCCTTTCAACCATCAAATCCCAAATCGCAGGTTAGTTTACTTCAGTCAAACAGCCCCTACTCACTGAGCCCATCTGTCTCGCTTGCTGACATCAGAGCGTGTACGCCGGCAGGGTCAATGATAAATTGATATGTTGGAGCACAAACGAGTTCAGCTTAGACTCTGTAACTGAGGTTAAAGCTTTGAGGCATTACAGTGATTAGAAATTGTCAACGGGCATTTTTCAGTTCAGAGGTCGACGATTTAATCCACGAGAAATGGTCTCTATGACAACAGTTAAACTAATTAATGATAGTCTTTGAGTAACTACCACAGTTACAGCGTGGCCATGCAAAGGGCACATTAACACATGTGGTGCTTAATACACAGGTCCTGCGTTTCCATGACTCCTAGAAATGCGCAAAACTCAAATATTGCAATAAAAAAAAAAAATGGTAATGGAAATGCCTACATTTCAAAAAAGTTCTCAGATATTGCCAAAACGTTGTTACACTCTCATGAGGTGGTTTTTACCCTAACTTTGACAGGAGACTGGACTGGACTCACTTGGAAACATTTGGGAAAAGAAATATACAGTGATGGTTACGTCCAATAGCAAAGAGTTGTCAGCTACAAAAGCGCTGGATGATGCACAACTAGCTTTATATATGGAGAGGACTTGTGTGTAGTTAAACTAGTATCACACAGAGTTGTCTGGTGTAAATAAAAAAAAACTCATTCTGCAGAACACGTGAACCCTCAAATCATTTAAATTTAATACCACACAGTTTGTAGTTTAAAGTTTATATATAGAACTGATGGTTTTTACCTGCTTAATGATGGCCACTGCAAAACTTAAAGCATGATTCAAGGTCTACGTGAATGACAAGCTCCCTCACAGTGACCGGTCCTTGAGACAGGATGAGCCACCACTTTGGCCTCCGGGCAGACACTTCCCATTAACTCGCTCAGCATTTGCACAAGACAAAGGCCACGAGGCTCCTCATATCTACAGAGGCAACGCAGAGGTGGCAGTTTGCCTTGGCTCCTTTCTCCTTCAAAGTGGATTACATGAAAGAAAAATCACCCAGCGGACAAAGCTAATGTGTGGGTTTATGCAGGAAGTGTGGAACAGTGCAGAAAGTGTTTCCTTGACAGAGAAACCATAAAAAGGAGCTTCCAAGTATGTGTCTTTTACTAGATGTCACTGAGATGGGAGTTAAGAGATGGGGAAAAAAAAGGGTAATTAATCAATTTGGACTGAAATGTTTACTCATTTCGCTGCCAAAACCCCCTGGCAGATTGTCAGATGGATTAATTAGCATTCAAACTGGCATAACTTTAAAGGTTTTAAGTATTTGCATGAGCAAATTGTGCGTTTGTGATCAACTTGTTGACTGTTCTCGTGGCTCAGAGCTCATCGTCTGCATTTGGTCATCACTGTCATGTCACTGGTTGCCGTGCCCACATGTGTATTTTGGGCTGCATGTCCTCCACTCCCGTGCCTCCGGCCCCTCTATTTTGGCACGGACGTTGCTACGAATGAACCGAGCTCAAGTCACAGTGAGTATAACTCTCGTATGATCTAAGCGCAGTTATACGACAGCAGCTTGACAACCTTTGAGAAGATGCCAAATTCAATTATCTATGGAGTAGGCCGCCAGCCCGAAGCAACACAATTCTCAGCTGATCACGAATCAAATCTAATTTCTCATCCAGAAGCACAAACCCCAGTTTGAAGCCAGACAGAAAGATAAACCCCTGTCTCACTGTATCTGCTCCAATAAACATGACGGGACAGACTCTTTAAAATCCCTTATCAAAGCGGGCAGCTCCAGCACTCCACCACCGCGCTATGAAAGCTGTGAGGCGTCCTGCTGGTGTTCATTAAGAGCACGATGTGACCATTTCTCTTGTGGCCTCTGTCTGTCCCTGCAGGCACAGGAGGCCATCATGCAATTACCTACCTCAGGCCTGCGACAGCCCCCGAACAATCAATAACTACAGTTCACAGACCGGGGCTTCCAGCGGTTTCATAGTTCTGACACTAAGAAGTGCAGCAGGTTACAGAGGTGGGTTGGAATCAAACGGGGCCAAAATCCTTGTCAAGAAAACCAAATGTCTTCGATACCAGAGGTCAAGGTAACGGAAATGAAAGAATGAAAGATAACAAGCATATAAAGAAAATTTAGCTTTCATTTTTTATGCCCTTGTGCAATATGTGGTTAGTTTGTATTCAAAGATAACGCCTCCAGTTGGAGTTGCACCTACTACTGTGAACACATGAATGTACGCTATGCTTTGTTTATATGCTGATTTTTTTTAAAAACAATTTAAGGGAGCATGGGATTTTGCACCTCATATAAACTGGAAAATTCAGTTCATCGCCTGAGCAGAGTTTAACTGTCAGAAAAACATTTTCTTCATGAATGGGGAAAAAAAGAGGATATTTCTCTTGCTTCAAACACAGACAATGTGTGGCAGGCAATATATTTTCATCGAGTGCAGAGGAATAAGGGTGGCCACTCGGTCAGCGACAATAACTCTGACAATAATGAGCTTCTTTCTGTTTCTTTCATGTATTTCCCCTCTGGTATTTAGTTCTCAGTAACACACATCATTTCACACTATAAACAGTTATTGAACAGGAGGGAAAGACATTCTTCAAACTGTGTTAAATGCAAGTTAGCAGGTAGCTCACATGCTAACATAACATATTTACATAGTCAAAATGTGTATTAATGAAACTGACTCTTCTGTCAACTGTATTACAGTTTACTTGCATGTATCCGTTTATGTTCGTACACAAGACGGTTCATTGCAAATGAATGATGGAACATAGACGTTTCACTGAATTTGTCTGGTGAAACACCGGTGTGACTCTTTCTTGAATAACTGCATTAAACTGTACAGGTCTACTGCTTTGTTCACTATGGTGATAAGTCGTAATTGCTGGCGTGTTTTCAAACCTCAGTTCTAGGTATGAAAACCACATCGCCTGAATGAAACAAGCTCCTCAGGCTGCATCTGGCAGAAGTAGAACCGCTGGGCGATGGATTGCGTGTCGCTGTGTAGCGCACGTGATCTTGCGTGCGAATGTCTACATCCAGTTTGTTATGCTGCAAATGAAAACATGTTCTAATAATTTTGTCAGAGAGCCACAGACTCAATTTTCATTTTGTTTCCTCAAGTGACAATAGTTAGCAATTGACAATCATTCTGCTGCAGTGATTTTTTCCCCTTGTTGCTCTAATATTCTGCTTTGAAGCTGCACACATGAACTCAAACAATGATTGCCTCATGCATGATGACTTACAGTCTTCTATTGGTGGGATATATTATTGTGTGGTACCAATTAGATTCAAAATACAGCCAATAAAGTCACAGGAAACTATGACATAACATAAAAGCCATTATTGTTAATAAAAGTACTGTACATCCGCAGGCAGTGATTCAGACCTAGGTTCAAAACAGGGTGGCAACCAGTGCAAATCAAAAACAAGACCGTGGTCATTATTTCCACAGATTACTCACGAGCGTCTCCTCCCTCAACAACTCCCTGACTCCTAACATGCAAACTGTTACAGATGAGACGGACTGAACTGTTCCAGTCATGGGCAGCAAATTACATTCCCATGTGGGCTTTCAGGAGTCACAGTGCAGCTGTGGATCGTGATTCTTGTCCAGTTCGTGACGTTTACAGATGAACAGAGTGAAGCTGAGTGAAACTAATTTTCTAGAATGTAATTGTAAAAATGGCCGTTCAGATTTTTAAATTGCTGTATGTTACATATTATGCATTTTCACATTGATGAGTCAATGCAGCAGTGTATTGAGAGCATCTTCATGCAGCACTCAGAAGACTTTTACATCTCATCCCTCTGTATTATCAACCTCCATCCAGAAGCTAATAAAAATACATTCAATACCAGCTCTGTCGATGTTCCAATAAATGCAATATTTACTTGAGTTTTAGTGGAGTCTGTTAAAACAACAGTTCCCAGAAACTGGCCTGGGGCTGAGGGTCACAAAAAGAATAAAAAGTCAGAAAATGCAGGAAAAATGTTGATGCGAGAGTCCATAAGTTTGAGTATCTGATGAGTTATTGTTCAAATTCATATGTAAAGGAGATAAACGTGGCTTAATTGGCTGCAACGCTTTTGTCCATCTGTCGTTTTTCAGACACTCCCATGTATCCACATTTTGCCATGCATGAACATGCGGATTTGAAAAATGAATCCTGCAGTTTCTGAAATGGCCTCTTGAGGCTGGCTGCTAAAAGCCGGTCGATCCCCATGAACCCCCATATTAAAATGACCAGCTGTGTAGGCCAGTACAAAAAATATGGTCCCTTCAGCTAATTCCCCCATTTATGAGTAACAGAAAGGTGTCGCCACAGGTCGCTAGGTGTCTGCTAAGGCATCATCCACCCACCACAGCTGGATTCACGCTCCACCTCTTCAGCCAGTACAGATGGGGATGGACATTGATTGATCATTTATTTATTTATTTATCTATTCATTTATTGAGGTATTGGAAGAACAGCTTACAACTGCAACTCAGTCAATAGATTCGGTTCATTCACAAATGTGACGACTCTTAGCAGTCAGGAGTTAGTTGTGGATAAAGACCATGTCAAGATTGTAATAGCCAGCACCACCACACTGAGCTTCAAAACCACTTTTCAACAAACCTATGGGTGAAATTACAGAGAGTTTGTCCTTCTCTATAAATATATAAAAGCATCTGGCAACATTTAAGCTCCGTTTTCTGGGATGAATTCAAATTGCGTCACACAATTCAGGAGAAACCTGATGGATATTTTTCTCTCTAATCTCAAACGTATACGCGTTACTGTTATTTTAAAATTTAGTTATATAAAAACTTACTATAGCATATCACCTGGATAAAACTGTTTTCACTTTCATGAGTGCATAACTTAATAATCCAGATTTGAAATCATAGCTCAAACATGTTTGGTATTAATCAGGAGGGAGTTAAAAGCAGATCTGTAATTAGTTAAAATAGCCAGTCGGACTTCCTGGCCTCATTCATCATAAATACATGCATTTATTCAACTTCTATGTAATTAACTAACAACAGCTGAACAACATACGACCAGCCCTGTGAAATAGAGTTCAGTGATACTAGACCTGCTACAACTGAGAGATGACAAAGTGCACTTTAAGCCTTAGAGGCACTTTTCCCAGATAATATTGAGTTGTGCCAAATGAAACTTCATCAGCACCACTATTTATTTTATCGCTCCTCTCATTTCAGCCTCTTCCTTGCCACACTTAACATTTATTCTTATCTCTTCCAGCAGACGTGTTTTCATGAGGACACACACATTCAATCCTTCCAGTTCCTCATACTTCTTCAACGCCTCTTCTATACCCACGGGAGAGATAAAGCGGCTTTATGACTTAAACGCCACTCGTTCATTATTATCACGAGAATTACATGCGGTTTAATTAGCGTGAAAGCCACCGCCGCATGCAGCAGCACCACAGGCAGGACACGACAAACCGCATGTCTTTATCCTGCGGGTTATAAACTCCCCCGATAACCAGGTTGATGCTTCACATGTTGGATGTTTTCTTCCTGCGGTGTGTGGCGAGGCTCCCCAGATAATCCAGGTGAGGTAGAACTTAAAAGGCTTCATGCTGTGCCCTAGTTAGAGCAGCGAGCATGTTCAGAGGACACCTCATACCTCTTCCTTCAAAGCTACAAACAAGTCTAAAATGGTTGAGGTGTTATTTCCAATGAAAACACACATTCCAAGCACTGATAATTAATCACATCTTGAGCTTTGGGAGGTTCACTCCAGTGGAACTCTGAGATGAAAAGAAAATAGACTGGAGAGGTATATTGAATCTTGTTTCTAATTTGTGGCGATGGAAAAAGCCATGGTGGTTGTATGTGGTCTGTCTTCAGTTTGTTTTTTTTACTGACTGAATATTTGCCACTTGTTTTAGACGTAGCACTCTTAATCCTAATATACACAATGAAAATAAAGATTTTATATTGTTATGATTATGCTGTAAACTTGCTTTGTCCAATGGTGCAGAGAAATTTGTTTTGTTATTTGCTTTTCTGTTCAAAAGATGTTCTTGACTGTGCTGTAAATAAAGATAGACGAGTCCTCCGTGATGGAAAGGATTCTTAAAAAATGGGTTTGAAGCTCAACATGGATGGGGTTAGTATCAATAACTCTAAGCCATGCTCCCAAAACAGTAGTCCTGAATGGAGGAATAAGCTGTAAAGACCTCGGTTGTTTTTGTACCAGTTGAACATTTTCACACGGAGGTCTTTAGGGATTGACTCACTTTTGGAAGCAGCCTGCCTCAAGTGGCCATTTGAGGAACTGCTTAATTTTTCGGCTACACGAGTGGATGCTTTCATTACGTGACAAAGCTCAGCATTTTCTCTTTCAGCTTTATTTTCGACCTCTATCAACGTTCTCTTTTTCACATAAATGTTCTATTATGTTCATCGGCTTTCTGACTTTCTGAAGTTTTGAACAGCAGCCTGGTGTGGCCAAAAATGTGTCTTTGACGTCAGTGCAAAGAATGAGTTGGAAGTTGTAACAGCGTCTCATAAAGCTGAGCAGATCTGACAATTCATTTGAGAACTCTGTAAGTTCATCACGTTGTTATTGCCCATCTAATACATACATATGGTAGATAGAAGTATTGATTTTGCTGTAGCTGCTGTGAAACTAAAAGGCAAAAAAGGATTGGAGAGTTCACTGTACACACTGAAATGAGCAAATGAATGCAGCTTAATACATTTTAAAACAAATGTTATGTTCAAACAACTATGATGACCTACAAGATGAAGTAGTTTTTCCTCTAATTGTAAAAGTCAAAAACATAAAGTCATGATGGGTGAGTCATTAATAGCGATAAAAGCCAGGTCACACTAGCATTCACTGCTTCCAAAATTAGTTGTTAGGGAACGTTGAGACGCAGATTTTGTGCCTTTGATTAATTTAGTTTCAACTGCGCTGACTTTACAGAGAATAAGGGTCTGAAATAGAACCTATTACATTTGCCATCTTATTCTTGTATGTAACAGTATGTGCCGCGTCTCTGTTGTATGCAGAAAGCCAAGGAGAACTACTGTCTGTTACATCTTTCCAATAACCAATGGCTTTTTAATTACCTGGTCATTGAGTTCACACTGCCTCCATTCAGCTCCATTATGAAACTCTAAAAATAAGTAGATGATACATGCTAAATAAAACACTGGTCACCTTGCTACAGCAAGTCAGTATTGAGTAACATCTTGTTTGGCAGATATCACAGCTTGCAAACACTTTTATTCTTTTCTTTCTTTATGTATTCTCGCCCACGTCCAGACATTCGTCAGAACAGGATCTTGAAGATCTCCGTACAGATGTTTAATGACAGGCAGTGTGAGAAACACAAAACATCCAGCTTGTGTTTACTGAAGGAGGTTATGACGGATGCTGCAGCTTTGGACCATTGTCCCGTTGTAAGAATTGACCACTTTTCACTTTCTTGACTGGCAGTGTGACATTTACACCCAGACGCTTCTGACATTTACTGTCCATTTTTCTTCCCCCTACCTGTGAAATGTTTCCTGTGCCACTGGCTACGACTCGGCCTCAAAGGAGAGTATTTCCACCCCTCGCTCAAATACTGACAGGGTGTTCTTTCTTTGAAAACTGTCCTGGGTAAGTGTGGGCAAAGAGCTCAAGTTTAATTTTATCTGTCCACGGCAATTGTTTCTGGAATATTTCTGGTTTATCCAGACGACGCTTGGCTTTCGTGGTGAGGCAGTAGGTAAGGTGTCCTTTTGAAATTGAACTGAAGATCCACTATGATATCTACAAAAAAAGCATTCTCCTCCATAGTAGGCATCAGTTATCTTCAATTTAGCTTAGTCAGTTGTAGAGAGCAAAGGTCCCCACTTACTGGGCCATAGGTGCAAGCATTTGCTACCAGACATACACTGATCAGGCATAACATAACGATCACTGATAGATGAAGTACATAATGTTAACCATCTTGTGAGAATCACCCCCACCTCATAGTAATGACACTCCTTGATGGCAACAGCCATCCCCAGCAGGATGCAGCCTGACACACACACACACACACACACACACACACACACACACACAGACACACACACACACACACACACACACACACACAAACCTTTTAGGAACAACTCAAAAAAACATGAGCAACAAGGTGTTGGGCTCCAAATTCACTAGATCCCAAACTGATCAAGTATCTCTGGGATGATCTGGGTTTCCAGACCCCACAGGACGCCCTCAGAAGACCCATGTCCATTCACTGATGAGTCATTACTGATTTGGAGACCTTGTGACAGACACAATATTAGGAAGGTGGTCATAATATTAAGCCTGATCGGTGTATGATCCTACAAAAAACACAGAAAAATACATAATAAAATATACTGCATAACATAGGCTATTATTGCAGTAATTGCACCGACTTTGACATGAGCTAACCGACCACTCACTGGAGCCCTACAGGGATTTGTTTTATAAACTAGTCACAAGGTGTTCAAGATTTAAAAAAAAAAAAAAAAAAAAAAACACTGCGGACACGCGGACAGAAGCTTATTTGACAAAATTCAAATCCTTCGGTGAGATTTCAGGAGAGGTTGAGGCTTTAGTTGAGGGGCAGAGTTTGGGTTTGCGGTGGACAGCATTTCTGTTACTTCAAACTGCAGCTGACCCGAGAAATACAAATAGATCCTTGACCCATTTGTCAATATGTCCCAGCGATGTTCAAGGCAGTCTGAGATCAGAGCAACATCCCAAGGTAGCCAGTGATGATGAAAAATAGCCACTGATTACATTGCTTCCATTTAAAACATCATGTCTCTGTGGAGGTTTGAATTCTGAAATGAATGCAATGGAAACTAAGCCTGTGAACAGCTTGGACATCAGGAAATAAAATATTAAATGTTGATGTCAAACTAAATGGTATAATGCCATAGTCGCTAAACTAACCAATATAAATGTGTGTATACATCTACACTGACAGATCTGCAAAGAAACTGTGAATATTAACTTAATCTGTGCGATAAAAAAGGTTGGAGACCCGCGCCTTATAGGAGCTAATCATAGCGCGTTACCAAAGGTCTGAAGACTGTAATCAAGAGACAGCTCCTAATGATAATTCTTGACTTGTTTCACAAGTCATAATGAGTCAAGTTCTGAGACTTCTCTAATTGTAGCATTTGCAGAGTTTTCCCTGTGTTCTGAGTCACAGCACATTGACACTTGGCAAAACAAGTTTGTTTGCTGCAGGGTTTTATTCACACTCATTTAAATATATAATTTGTCCAGGAGTGAACAAACTGTTTAATGTACAAAACAATACATATACTTACTCTCAGAAAGAGAAAGTCGAGCAATGAAGTGTACAAACAGTCGCATACACAAACCCAGCACCCCAGAGCTCAGAAAGCAATCGGCTTTTAGCCTAACAAAATAAATTAGCTCATTCAGGAGCTAATTCAGGTGGAAACTTTCACAGTCGAAGAGAAAAGCGCTTTAGTGATGGAGCGTGTGCATCCTTCTTCCATACAGTCAGAGCAGTTTTCACACTGAGACGCTTCAGAAGCAGAACACCAGGATTTGATACTTGACTTGTGGGTGCATAATCCCACATTATCACGTCATCACTCCTGAAAGGTCAGCCGCCGAGCATCGGGCCTAACTATTTGTTGTTCACGGCTGATTACACAGATGATGAACTGCATTTGCTTTCTGTAGGATAACTGAGTTGCCCTTTTGTGTATTGTTATTGTGTGTTTTTGAGTATGAGCATACCAACCGGTAAGTAGCCACTGATAAATTACACCTGACCCAAAGCTGCACAGACACAAGGAGGTAAGACTAAGAACTAATCGTACATCTGAATGTATTCAAACTCACATCTTTTATTAGTGTTTCTTCTTTATTAATCTTCAGATGAGCCTTGTTTTAATCCAGAACATGCCGCATATTGGAACTTGAAAGTGGAGACACACTCGATGGCCATCCCTTTGACAGCCCATCCACATCAATGGGATGGCCACTGAGTGTGTCTCCACCTACAAGTTCCTGGGGACCCACATCTAGGAGGACCTGTTCTGGACCGCCAACATCTCCATTTTTGTACAGGAGGCTCACCAGCACCTCTTCTTCCTGAGGACACTGAAGAAGAACTGTCCGTCTTCAGCCATCATGGTAAACGTCTACCACTGCGTGATCGTGGAGTGCATAGCTTGTTAGCCGTCATCCCTTTGACTACTGCTTATTATGTATGCACTGTTTAATGCTCGCTTTATCTGTATCACCTAATTTATCATCTGCCATTTGCTCTAGTATAAATTATGTTATAACGCCTGTTTATAGTGTACTTACTTTGAACGCACAAATCCACCAGTATATGTTTACAGTACCTTAAACAATCATTGTGCATATTTTGCTCACTCACCTGTAAATATGGTCTCATCTGTACATAGGTAAATATCATCTGTAAATATTGTCCATATGCTGTAAAACCCACCTGAGCCATACTGCTTAATTAGTACACTATTTATTCTACATGCATAATCTAATCTGATCTGATCTAATCTTTTGTTTTGACAAAGTTAGTGAGTACTTCTCCATTACCAGTGATATCTGACAGCAGAGCAGTTTGTACAGTCTTCTGTTCTGGTTTGATCCATAGAGTCTGCAAATTTTCAGACAGCAAGTCAATAAAACGTTGTACTTGTTTCGTTGCTGTTTCTGCACAGACCAGACTTCATTCTTGTCTGGATTTAGTCGGTGAGACTATGTTGGCCTCCCGTGAAGCTCCTCCTCCAGGTTATGTTTGTGTCAACAGCCATCAAAATACGCAAAAGGTCAAATTAGCATCTCTGTCAGTGATGATCTGAGAATGTTTTTCACGGGGGTCTGGTCAGAGATTACATTTGCACAAACACGTGCATGTTTGTACCACAGCCCGCTTCACAGCTGCTGCATCTCCACCTAATTTATTATTTATTTGTTTCAGCGGTTCTTTCTGTCCGGCTAACAGCTGTCCCCTCTGAATCCCACAAAGCAATGCATTTGTTGGAATCTGCAGATTCACAGAAGTCGATAGTAAAACACAATGAACAGCATAAAGCTTAGGATGACTCTGAAGAATTCAAAAAATAAAAAATAAAAAAGTTTTCATGCTTCCTTGCAGTGTAATACAGACAGATGTGGAGTCCAGTACATGAAGGATTTTCACAGTAAATCCCTGAACACTGATCAAAACACAGAACAATAAAAAACTAAGAGACATGATAAATGTAGATTAGATTACATAGATGACTGAAGCCCAGTCCTTATATAAGGTGATTTGAACCAGGTGGGTTTGCTTTCTGTGGTTCACATATGATTTATAAAGATTAAGGAGCAAGCTTGATTATTCTCTCTAAGAATGGAGTGATGACCTAGACTTCAAATAAATGCCCACAAAATGAAAAACGTTGTACGCTCATGATTCAAAGTGTAGGGGAGAAACAAGTCCAGTAGGGTGGTGGTTTTAAGCCTCCATGGATCAAACTGGTTCCAGTACGTCCCTCAAATCCCTGCTCTTATTTAGAAAAACAGAACTGTTAGGAAACTCCCTCCAAGGTGAACCGTTTTTAATTGCTTCATTACCTACTTTGTTTGCTCGGAGCGATTTTGCACACGTGGCCAAAACAGTGGTGGTGCCAACGTTGCTGAAAACACTTTCTACATGTTTAGAGATCCACTAATGAGGAACCGAGGCTTCACGACGTGCTACAGGAGCCACTGCTACGTACATAGTCCAACATGACTCTGACACAGACCCACAGAACGTAAAAAGCCTGGACTTTTTATCATTTTCGAGAGAGGTTTTCAGAAGATTTTTGTTGATTTGAAGGTCTTCTGACATCCAACATGTCACTCTCCACTTACTCTCTAATATATTCAGTACTTGAACTATTTGCCGTAGTTAGGAGATAATCAACATTATTCACTCACATTATCCGTGAGTGGTCGTAATGGTTTGGCTCATGTGTGTATATTGATTAGGACGGGCAGTGGCATTGTTATTGTCGGCTGGCGTTTCTTATATTCTAATCGTCTGGGGGGACCTGCTATGCTTCATGTCACCATCAGGGCAGATGAATTATTTGTCTCCTCCTTCCATTAGCGGCCCGGGGATAATGGGACATGGCAAGCGAGGGTTCAACACAGTGGCAAAGACGTCGCCTTGAATCAGGAGGACTGTTAATCATCACAAGGCACATATCCGGAGCCGCTGTCACTTCACTGCAGATTTGTATGAGGGGAAGACTATAAAGGATTTTTAAATGCTTCTAAGGTCCATTATCAGTGACTGGAGTAAACACCACGGCACACAGATTTTATTAAGATCCTTACACTCTGTGTTTTATGTTGTAAGAGCTGTCCTTTACTTGTGAAGACATAAACAAGAATTAATGGACATTTTCCCACAGACAGGCTGATAAATGACTTCTCATATATCATCCAATGACTGCACACTTTAAGTTCTGTTAAGTAAATTAAGTGTTAAGTTGGAGTAACTGCCACATTATGACGGCGTGTTTCTGTTTCACAGTTTATTCCTTTTTTACAGCCGGGACAACAGTCTAGTACAAATTCAGCAGCTTTTAATCATCAAGTTATCAAACGGACATGTTGATTAAGTCGCATTAATTAGCACGAGCCGAGGTGTCAAATCACATTCTTGTATTTAACGACCCGATTAACTTCTAGCCTCTGTTTAAGCTCACATTAAAGCCGCTCATTTCTGCTCCTTCACCTTGTATATACTTTCTGCCAGTTTGCCTTAAATGTTTTACATCGAGCCACCGGCAAACATTCACATACACACTCTTATCCAATAAATCTTTTAGCACTGTCCTTCTGTGGTGTACTCAGCAAGGTGTGGGTACAGGGAATTGAATCAGCTCACTTCACATGCCATTAAGCGGAGAAGGTGAGAAACAAATCCACCTGCCTAGTTGCTGCTAACACAATATGCACTCCATCAGACGGGTCCAGTTGGGCCACAATTTACAAAGGTAAAGGACACTTCTGTTCCAAATCAAGATTGATATTGCACTGTTAAGAGGCGATTGCCAATATATCTTGCGAATTGAATGCAGTGGCTGAAAACTGGGACTGCTTTGCATACAGTGTTTTCTCTTGTACAGTTTCTGTTCCCCAACGCGTGGTTACCATTAAGGATTCTAGACACTTCCAGCATGTGAAACTGTCCTTTGTTTCATCTTTTTACTTGCCTCTAATTACTTAATTCCAACCAGTGAATGTCATGTGTGCTGCATAACATACAAATCCTATTTCCTCCTAATCTTTAGCTCAGCATCTTGTGTGTGTTTTCCACAAGCAGTTCTGACTTGATGAGTGTTTTACATGAGCTACCCTTCTGGAAACAAAGCGTAAGAATCATCTGAGACCGCCTGGTTCTAACGCTGCATCAACATATATCCTCACCAGATATATGTTGACATATAGATGACGTCTATCTGTTGACATTCAGGATTCTGCTTTAGCAAAGTTCAGCGTCTGGTCTGAAGCTCTGAAGTCATCACACTACACTGAACTCAAAGTCCCAAAAAACTTTATCGTTTCACACATTTATAAATGCTGTTGTAATTCAACATTATGATTTTTTTTTCCGTCTTACTCTTATTAAACTAAAGCCACTTCAACCACAGACTCTGCTCCATAAGCAAAACAGTCCCATCAGACCTTTGTGTAGCACTGTTTGTATGCTGGTACAAAAATGATTTGGGTTTCTTTGCCTAATTATCACATCCATGACAACTGTTGAGGGAGAGACCTGAGGAAGAATTCGCCGGGACTGAATAAAGATTTTGGTCTTTGGTTGTAAAATATCCATTGACTCCAAAGGTAAGGTTTGGTTGCAAGCTCGCCTGGTGCTAGTGATCCTGTATCGGAACAGGAAAGAGAAAAAACAAAACAAAGCAAAACAAAGGAGCTGTGAATGATGACAAAGCACCGAGCCTGAAACACATTGGCAATCAGGGTGGCTGCACATCTCATTATGTGTTCCTCATGCAACTGAGTGCCTGTTTGGGTGAACATAATAGGTGTTTTTAAATGATTCCTGCATTTGACAGCTCCCCTCCTATTACCTATGTGTTGTCATTGACTACACACGCAATTTTATTGACACTAAACACTGAATTTATTCAAAGGAAAAACTTCTTCTGGGCGACACGTGCAGAAATAATGTATTTACTCCATCCAGACAGAAATGATCAGCTCAGGTGTTTGCACGGTGAACTGAACCTTTAAGGAAAGCAGAGAGCGGCTGAGATGGATGAGACTCTGCCGCATCATCAATAAAGAGGAAGGAGAAATATACAATATCAACGCAAAGAGTTTACATTTTTGTTTTGTTATCAGTGTTTAACTAAGATGTCTGTGAGTCCAGCATTTGGAAACTACACCAAATGTAAGAAGGAGTCTGTAATTGCCAAACTTTATAAACTAACTTTTTTTTTTTTTTTTTTTCAAATCAATTGTGCTGACAGTGTTTCTTAGTGGGGCCGCATCCTCTGCTGTACGAGTTAAATGGACCAGCACAGGCTCATACGGAGCAGCGGCATCTCAACTCTCCGGCGTCTCTTAGTTTTGGTACAGTGTGCTCCATTAATACTTTGTAAACAGTCGTCAGCCCCTCATGAATAAACTCCACGCGAGCAGCGCGCTTAAAATTAAATTCCAGCCTCACTTTATTCCGTGCAGAGCTGCTGTACGAGCCTCGCAACGGTTAATCTACTCTTGGGTGGCTTCTGGTCTTCACTTCCTTGGCAAAGCTGTAGGAAGACAACATCGCATGAAGACGTAATGAAAATGTGATGTGATGGAATTACTCACTATAATAATCACTTTCTTTGTATTTCTTGTAAATGAGCGATTTTGTTTGAGAAACAATTCCCCCTCCCTCTCATTTTCTTCAATTAGAGGGATGCGAAGATGAGTTTTTCCCAGAGTTCTGTGCAAACCAGCTTTACAGAGTCGTGTCTAGCATTAAATTTGATCATTTCAAGCATTTAACCAAACCCTTAGAAGATTTGTTATGGGTCACAGCCTTGAGGCAGGTCAGTGAAAGGGTATTTTTATGCCTCTCTTCCAAACACTGTCTCCTCTTTTATCTTTTTGTTGCTCTTAAATTAATCAAAGCTGCTTCTTCTTCTTCTAAGCATAAGACCAGTGAGTTACAAGAAAGAAAATCTTTTTTATATATAAGCACTAAAATCCAACAAGTACATACTCGAACAAATAATACCCGAGCAGCTATTACCTTGGGAGGAAATGCGGTACATCTGTTGACAGCGCTGTCAAAGAAAATGAAATTGTTTTAATAAAGTAGTTCCTATGTGCACTGATCAGCCACAACATTACGACCACTGACAGGACAAGTAAACAACATTGATCATCTTTTGACGATTTAATGTTCTGTTGGGAAACTTTTGGACCTGACATTATTGTGGATGTTACTTAGACATGTAGCACCCACCTAGACCAGACCCCACCTCATAGCAATGACACTCCTTGATGGCAGCAGCCATCCCCAGCAGGATGCAGCCTGACACAGACACACACACACACAAACAGTTTAGAAACAACTCCAAAAACATGAAGAACAACACAAGGTGTTGGTGTTTGGTGTTTGGCCTCCAAATTCACTAGATCCCAAACTGATCAAGTATCAAGATGATCCACAGAGACCCCTCCCCTCAACCCATAGGACCCAAAGACCCCCACTAACGACTGACATGAGTCACCACAGGAAAGCCATCTTCACTCTCTAATGAATCACAGAGGAGATCTACATAATATTAGGAAGATGGTCATAATGTTATGCCTGATTAGTGTATGTCATTAAATAAATGTGATAAACTTTGCATCTTGAATATTTCACTGTGAGACCAGCAGACTTCCACTGAAAACATCTGCCCCAATTTAACAAATCATTAGATTCTGGCCGGTCAGGACAAAATGTGAATTATCAAAAACATCCCCAAAATAAATAGACTTTAGTATAGTCTGTTATTGTGGCACGGACTCCTCCGTCAGCCACGGTCACTTCAAACCATAGATGACATGGAAAAGTCTGTGACTATACTGTGAATATGTTCTGGTAAACTGTACTGTCCTGCTGTATTTTACTAAGGACAATGCACTGAGAAGTATTTTTCAAAGCTGAGGTTGAATATCCTGAGATGGCCATGAGAGCACTGATAAAAACCACCATTTCCGTTTCATCTGTAATAAATGCAAGAAAAACTAACTTGCAGAATAGACTAGACATATAAATTTACACTTGGTGTGTCGCTGGCGGTCACCACTCTGGATGACGTCTTGTTACAGAAAACAACAAGCTCCATCCACTGACTCAGAGGAAAACGTGTGGTGTGTTTATTATCCACAGAAATGTTATCGTATGGTGAATGTATACAATGTGTATGGACTGGTTTGTGACAGTATTGTCAATATTAAGCCATCTGCAGTGCTAAAAAGGACATATATGATGATCACTCACTAAATACACATGTAATGGCTTAAACACTAATCTCCCTGTTTCATTTACTTTTAGCAATTTAGCATTTGCTTCAACTTAAATAAAAGTAAATCGATTAAAAATACACCAGGTAAAAAACAGGTATGTCCAAAACTGAGAAAATTGAACGCATTAGTACAGTAGAAAGTAATCCCCAGACATCTTTTCTTTGTGAAATCTAACCTTTAAGGAAAGCAGAGCGTGGCTGAGATGAATGACACTCTATGGGAGCTCGTCTTTTCACCCCGTTCTGTGTGATGAAGGTGAACTTTTGTGTCACGGCCATAAATACCTGCAGCAGCCTAATAGCAGTGCATCTATTCAACACCAGAAATGGATGGATCTGCCCCTTTGGAGAGACATTCAATAGCCGCATCAGCACAATAAGTGGCTAAAATAAAGAGGAAGCAATTTCACATACACCCACCGGAAAATGGCATTTGGACCTTGGCAAATGACATTTACAATTACAAAGCACACTTTAGATACTCTGATCATTCAACTTGAGATAATTAAATGCCTCATTTTGTTATTATAGCAAACGTTGGACAATGACAGATTGACAGCTGGAGAGACTGAAAGGAGGAAAAAGGGTGGTCGTGTGGAATTTTGCTTGTATTGTTACTCTCTCGGTCTGCATTAGCGGTGGCTGAAATAATAATAGCCACAGTGTAGCGGGGCCCTGTCAAACACTCTCGGGCACAGAAATCAAAAAGTTACCAAAAAAAAAAAAAGAAAAAAAAGAAAAACTTAGAGAAACTAATTTACAGCTGACCAAGGGCCAAATTCTGACCAAATTAAAAGCTTGTGGGTTTTTAAAATTAAAATTCCTGCCTTAGATACCTGAGGATGTTTGAGGAAAAAATAATACTCGCTCGTTAATTGAGGCACAAGCCTTGTAGCCCTTGAAACTTCTGTTGTACTTTGGGAAACAAGTGCTTTGATTTACTAAAATAGAAACTGTTCTCCTCCTTATTGACTTTTAGGAACATTTGCGCATTTAGTTGATAATTAAAGTGAGACAAGAGGAGCGTGAGGACACCATGGGTGCGCATAATTTAGATTCAAATCCAAGAGATGTTTGCGAAATAAGAGTTTGTACAAAGTAAAGTTACAGGCTTTCTAGTACATCTAAAGTCAGTTTTTATTATTAGATGTCACTAGTGTTAATTTTGTTCAAACCAGCTTTGATCTACAGGCGGATTTATAATCACATGCTGACAGCAGCTAATAGGTTCACTGAGCACGTGTTTCCAGGCACCTGTTATTATGTCCACATTCAATTTGGACATGAAAGAACCTGTGTGGAAATATATATATATATATATATAAAGAATAAATTTGGTTCGGGTGGAAATGTCTTTAAAGCACAAGCGCAATGGAAAAGGAAAAAGAATATAATGTGCATGTGACTTCCAGCCATGGTTCCCGCCTCCACAGCCCCTAAAATAGGCTCAGAAAACAATACTAGAGTAGCACTATCATTGGAACAGAGAGGAGACTGCAAACCTTCCTCGGAGTAATGCATACAACCAACACAAAGGTCACACTTTTCATGCTTTTAATTACAACATCTCGTCGTGCCATCGTAGTCTCAAATGTCATCAACTGGTTCATCGTGACTAACCTGTATTAATTAACAAATTTATTTAGCTTCTTTGAATTGAATTTCTGAATGTTTTGGCTGGAGACCATTAATTAATGCTGCCACTATACTTTGTGGGGAGTCACCACCCGAGCCAGCAATTACATATGTTGCCAGGAAGATAACTAGACCAGTTAAAGAAGAGATTTGGTGGTTCTTCTAATTACCTAACTTGAACATAATGAATGTGCCACTTCCTAAAGAGTAACTGAGTGCTCCCTCAGCTTATCAGTGGAATACATGATGTAATGAAATGGCTTTTTAATAATAAGCAGACTAAGTACTGGTGTAAGTACTAAATAAAATGCTGACCTAATATTTTGACTGCTTTTCTTTTCCATTTTTTTTTTTTTTTAAAGTTATTGAATGATTGTTTGGTTGGAAACCATTAGCACTGCACTTAAAGATCACTCTTCAGAAATAGGTTGCTACCTGTGACCAGTCTCAGTCATAAAAAATGTTTTATTTTGTTTTGTTTGTTTGCCTTTTCTGTAAATATGGGCATTTCCTGCCCAAAGGGCACAGAGGTATACGGAGACCTAAGTTTGAGGCAGCCTGAAATGTCCATTTGAGAAACTGCAGTTTTTGGCACTTCTGTGTTGGCTTCAAGTCCTAGAGGCCACTACTTGGTAATTCCTAAAATATATTGTAAGACACTTTCTTTCTAAGAGTGTGCCAGACCGAAAACTGTGTAATGATTGGAACAAACTCCTAACATTAACTAAACAGGCTGCCAAAAAAAATGACTCTTCTGACATTGTATCACCGCCCCATTTTCTTTTGTTGGGTTGATTTCCTACAGATGAAGAGTGCACTAATGATGTGGCGAGCCTTATTTATTTATTTATTTTTCAAGTTTCTGTTTTATAAGCATGGGAACCGCGGGGATTGCATTTAACCACATTATCACCATGGTGAGAAACGGGAAGCTGGGAGACATTTTACGGCCCAGGACAATGGCTCCTTTCTTGGATATGGAACACTAAAATGTTTCACTCCCACATGGACGCCCAGCATGCAGCCACAAACCTATGAAACCTTTCTCTTCTTTTCCAATGAGCAACTAGTTCAACTAGAAAGACAATTACTATTGGAAAACAGCGTCCCCTATGAAGAATCTCGAGCTGGACTGAATGTCGTATCGGAAAGCAAACCAGTCCAGAAAAGACAGCTGCCACGAACTAATCTGGAGTTGACACATTCATTACATTCTGCAGAGCTTAACGCACACACCAGAAAATCAGAAAGATATAATCATAGACTGAAGAGGAGGCAGCTGTCACGTGTTTAGTAGAATGACTGAGGAGTGACTTTTCTTGGTTCATTTCATCAAAGCTAATGTGACTTTAAAAAAAAACATATATATATATGTATATTAAAATTTTAATTGTAGATGAATGATTTGTGGATGTCTGCAGATTGGAGTCTCATCTTTTCATATCTGTCCTAGGCGGGTTAACAGAGGGACATTGGACATTCCCATTTTGTTTTGTTGCCACTGAGAGATTTATGCCTTTATCCAAAACAACTCTACAGGAACGATAAGCCAAACTGAGGCAAACATAACCTCTCTGCCAGAGAGAAAGAGAGAAAGCCCGTCTGAGTGCTTTAGCTGAAAACCTGAACTCTAGTTTGCCCTCTATCACAGCAAGGGAGAGGAGAGAGAAACCGAAACACATCCAGGGACACAAGAAAAACTCTTGTTGACCTTTTGGAAATAGCACCTGAGAATAAATACTTGAATAAATACATGGCCAAGCGCTTTTTGATGAATGCTACAATCTGAGATGTTGGGTAATTTTATTTTTACACGTCTCTTGGGAGACGGCCAAATGGAGGTCTGCATAATGCACTTTGTTGCCTTTTCAAACGACTGACCTTGACAGCAGTAATATAACCTCACCCATCCCTCTAAAACCCAGAAGAAGCACACAGCGAGGTTGGCTTCTCTGCTCTTTAACCATTTAATCATTGACGCAGCTATGAGATACACTAGCCTGAGGTATAATGACCAACTATAGGTTATACAGGAAATAAAATGAGGGCAAATCTTTTCAGCAGCCTGTTATTTACAGTTATATGACACATGCTATAACACACACAGGCTGAAGCTATCTTCTGTTGGACATTGTATCACTGAGCTCCAACAGACCGGAACACCAAAATAAAAACAGACTAAGAAAACCTTTTTTTATGAAATCACACGCGTGACAAAATGGAAATACACACACAAAATCCTGCTGTGATCTGCTGTGTTTTGCGATGCATGACACACCAGAGATTTGTTTTCAGTCTAGCAGGCAACTCATTTTCTGGTGCAGATCAAGAGATGACCTAAGAGGACACATACCTATAAATACAACCCCCCCCCCCATCCTTTTTTTATATATCCTCGTCTCTGACATTGTGTAAAACGGACCAGTTGAGTTATAATGCACATAAAACCAGAAGTGTTCATACAGATTATGTTATATTCATATACAGTGGTGTGACAAAGTGTTGCCCCCTTCCTGATTCATCTTTGCATGTTAGTCACAACTTAATGTTTCGGATCAAGCGATTTTAAATATTAGGCAAAGATAACACAAGTAAACACAAAATGCAGTTTTTAAATGTTTAAAGTTTATTATTAAGGTAAAACAAAATCCAAAGGTAAAACAAAATCTAAACCTACCTACCTGTATTAAAAAGTGTTTGCTCCCCAAAAACCTGTTTTGGATCGTTGTCCTGCTGCAGAACCCAGGTTCACTTTAGCTTGAGGTCATGAACAGATGGCCGGACATTCTCCTTTAGGATTTTTGGTACAAGCAGAATTCAAGGTTCCTTTTATCCCAGCAAGTCTTCCTGGTCCTGAAGCAGCAAAACAGCCCCAGACCATCACACTACCACCACCAGATTTTACTGTTGGGATGATGTTCTTTTTCTGAAATGCTATGTTACTTTACTCCAGATGTAATGGGACACAAACCTTCCAAAAAGTTAAACTTTTGTCTCATCAATCCACAGAGTATTTTCCCAAAAGTCTTGGGGATCATCAAGAGATTTCTTGGCAAAACTGAGACGAGTCTTGTAGCCTTTTTGCTCTGCAGTGGTTTTGGTTTTGAGCTTTGCCATGAGGCCATTTTAGCCCAGTGTCTTTTTTATGGTGGAGTCATGAAAACTGACCTTAACTGAGCCAAGGGAGGCCTGCAGTTCTTCGGATGTTGTTGTGGGGTCTTTTTGTGACCTCTTGGATGAGTCATTGCTGCGATCTTGGGGTAATGTTGGTTGGCCAACAACTCCTGGGAAGGTTCACCACTGTTCCACCATTTGGTTTTCACCATTTGTGGATAATGGCTCTCACTGTGGTTCTCTGGGGACCGAAAGCTTCAGAAATGGCTTTATAACCTTTTCCAGGCTGATAGATCTCCGTTACTTTTTTTCTCATTTGTCCCTGAATTTCTTTGGATCTCATCACAATGTCTAGTTTCTGAGGATCTTTAGGTCTACTTCACATTGTCAGGCAGGTCCTGTTGAAGTGATTCCTTGACTGACAACAGATGTGGCAGTAATCAGTTCTGGGTGTGGCTAGAGAAACTGAACTCAGGTGTGATAGACCACAGTTATGTCATAATACTTTTTCACACAGGGTTTGGGTTCTGTTTTCCCTTGATAATGAAAACTATTGAAAAACTGCATTATGTGTTTACTTGTGTTATCGTTGTCTAGTTAAATTAGTTTGATGATCTGAAACATGTAGTTGTGACAAACATGAAAAAATAAGGAAGGGGGCCAATGCTTTTTCACACCATTGTATGTCGTGTACCAGTAGAATTCAGTGCACTTTAACTAAATGATTGATCCACATGCTCAGCGAGTCAGTCGTTTCCACATCAGAGGAATGCCTTTTTTTGTGCAAGTTTTTTTCAATGCTGGATGTTACTGGTTTATATCTGGCGTTTTATTCACACCGAGTCTGGAGAGTAAACAATGTTAATGGGAGGTTGTAGAACCACGGGTCCCTGGAAAAACCCAGGTTAATCTTCAAACCGCAGGTGAACACTGGGTCATTCACAAACCTTATTGGTATAAACATCAGATGTGCACCACATACAAATGTTCCAAAAAAAAAAAAAAAAAAAACCTAAAGCAGTCATTGAAATGAAAAGGAGTTTTTGATGGACACTGAAACTAGGCCAACTAGACTTGTAGAGCCATTTCTTCACTCATTAAACTTGCTTATTAACTGGTGGGGAGTTGAGGTTTAAGTAGGAATGGGTGTGGTTGTTGCTCATCAGAAACTCACATGACCAGTGTCTATTAATGACTCATATCTTGAGTAACCTCATGCTTTTGGTATGGCTGTTAATCACGGTTTCACCCCGCTATAAAGTTCCGTCTGCGTTATTGTTTAACATGTACTGTGCTATATGCCTACAAAGTCATAGTTTGTCTGACACTCTAGAAGAACACAAATATATCCGTGTGCAATATTTCCTTATTTAATGACATCAATTCAGGACATATATTATAAAATAACCATCTACTATAATTAATGTAAGCCAGCAGCAAGAGAAAATATTATCACTTCCTTCTATTAAAAACATGGAGCGGAGGAGAATTGCTATCACTGTTCTGGCAAATCTTTGATGTGGATCTGGCACTGACTCTGCCTCTTTGGGAGATCCAGAATATTTTTCCTCACGCGTGAAGCCAAAAGCGCGACACACCCCCGTTTCCCAACGGTCCAACAGTTTTCCGAAGAAAAACACGCAAGTCACGGGGCGTCTGCATGGAACAAGAAATGTAAAAGCTTCCTTAAACTGTCTGCGTGTTGAATGATTACTGGAAGAGTTCCTCCTTAAGAGTAATAGCTTTCAAATCTCACTATTCTGTTTTGTATAAGAAGCTATTAACAATTAGAAAGTTTTCTGTGCGTCCTGCTGTGATGACTCCATTTTCTTGTTTGTCTTTAATCTTCCACCACAGCAGCGAGTCACTTCTTCTTCTTTCTTATTAAAAATGAAATTGCTAGAATCAGGTGAATTTCGTTTTATTAATACAGAGCCGGCAGTCTGTTCCTGAACTCCCGTATATAGCAAGAAACTGTACCCTAACAGATAAAGCTGGGAGGTTACTTTCTGTTTTTCATGCTCACTCTACCAGCGTGCTCATGTAATGATGTAGTATTTTCACTTGCGAAGCAGCTGCTGCACATTAATCTTAAGATAATAGAGTCTTGCCTTTGTGCGTACACTTCACTCTGGCGAAGAGCTTCGTCTGTGCTACCTGCTCCTCCTCCCAAAGTGAGGAAATGAATCGCTGCGGGAGTTTAATGCATCCATGTTCCCTGTAAATTGACTTTTAATATATAAAAGATTAAAATCCAGAAGAACCATCAATAATTGAAAAAAAAAAAAAAAAGTATTATGCAAACAACACACACTCACAAACACAGAGATCAAGAGAAAGACGGCTCGGTAAGACACAAAGGACACAATTAACTTCAGAAGGAAGCAGCTGCTTTGAAGGAGGGCAGAAAACCAAAAGGCAACTAAATGCAGAAACAATTGTGTAAATCCTCCTATTGCTGCTATTTTAATTAAATTTTGCCTTGTTAATTTGTGACATGACTTATTGATGGAAAGGCCATTTTATTCCATATATGTGCATAATGTAAAAAGCATTCTTCATTGCATTGTTACCAAGACCCTAGAGCTCGATTTTATCAAAATCAAGTGCGTTATTAATGATACACACTACCAGTCAAAGGTCTGGACACATGTTCTCACTGAATTGAATTGAACTGAATGAGAAGGTGTGTCCAAACTTTTGACTGGTAGTGTATTCTGAATGTTTGAAAGACAATATCTAGGACAGAAATATGATATTAAGAAACACTTCTGTACTTAAGTTCAGTAAATAGTCAATAAATATTTGTTTTATACAATATGTGTTTTTCTGTTTATGAATTAAACAGCAATTCATTCATAATCACTGATACATCTTAGATGTGGTTAAAGGTGAGCCAGGCTAAGTAGTGCACATATAGTAATGAATCTTTTCTTCTCACTAATGTTGAAATGTTGCTTTAATTTCTTGCAATGATGCATGCAAATGATGTTAAATGAAGAAAGATTATTTTAAAAGCAAAGACTAACATTTATTTACGTAACAAGGGACAACGAGAGTGGAAATATTTTAGAGGTTAGACTCCGATGAGAAGCAGATAGAGAAGATAGAGACTGGCTGCCCTGGAGTATGGATGCGAGTGCTGATGAAGCAGATATGCTGATGGAGGCATGGACTTTGGACGACCAGGATCAGGTAGAGATAAGGAGGACGAGGGCTTTGCTACAGACCATCCTGACAGAACCTCAATGAATTTAAAGAGACTATTTAGCTTGGAGAAAGCACGTCATTGGACGAGAGTAGCGACACTGAATGTGAGAAGATGGAATAAGATAGAAATTTGTCAATCCCACAGGAAATTCTTGTGGCCGGAGGATGTTTACAGATGAAGTGACAGTAACCAGAGAAAAATAACAAAGACATCAAAGACATCCTGAGAATTGATGCCGCAGCAATATGCATATGATTTTGAGGCCAACACCCAATGAGACAAAAGAAAGTTATGTCTATTACAGTTATGTACTGCAGTAAACACAGTAAAGTTACTGTGTTTGTTTTTTTACAGTACTGTAAATTTTACAGCAAAAACTTGTCCTCAAGACAAAATCACAGTAGTTTGAGTATTACTGTAAAAATCACAGTAGAACAATAGTTACAGAATAGTACTGTAAATAGTACAGTAATCTACTGCATCTTTATTGATTGTATTAGATCAAACAGTATCTCATAATATAAACAATGATTATTTCATAATTTCGACTTTTGATTTTTTTTTAATCATTCTTCTGGGGTCAGAATTATGACTTTTTACTCACATGACTTATTATCAGACTATTACTTTGTATAAAGCTCCCTAGTTACTGTTGCTACCCTGTCAAGCATCTGTCAGTGCGTTAACACGCAGAGCTTAATCGTGCTATGCTCAAAATTCGATTTTCTGATTACAGTTCTTGTCCCAGTTTACATGCAGCGCAAGAAAATCGAATAACTGTTGGGAACATGTTCTCTTCCTTCACACTAGGTGGCAATATGTGTCTTTTCAGTAGGTTAATACCACGTTAATACGGCCCGTTTTCCGGTTGACCTATTACATCATATAATAAAGAAGAGTCGTTCATGCGGTGGACCGGCATTTAAACAATAACCATAGGGATAATAGTACATTGTTTGAATTTCGTACGTAATGTTCGTTCTACTTCTGGTGCAGGTAAGATCCGCGCTATCCCTCGGTTCTTCTAGTGACTCCGTTTAGCTTCTTCTTCTACGACTGGCTTTCTTGGCTGTTTTTGTTCCGGGGTCACACGCTAGCGAAACAGTTGTGGAGCATGTGCACATGCATTATCCAATTGAAAACTACGATTTGCTGTATACATGCCAGAGAAAATCGAATTCCAATTGCATTATCTGAGTGTCTCAATCGGCTAAGGAGAATTCTGATTTTAGTCGGAGTAATGTGTTTACATGCACTTAAGTTCTCCTGTTGTAGTCCGATTAAGGCAATCATTTGTGTCTGGACAATGACCGTTTGATGGTGGGCTTTTAGTAAGATCAAAGAGGATCAAAAGAGCTGAGTTCAATGGTCGTGCTTAGTCGGACCAATCACATCGCTGTAAAACTGGACACGAACTGCGCAGCCATGGCAGCTGCAGTTCTTACTCCGTGAGTAACAGTATGGAACAATTTGTGATTTATCGGTACCACTTTGGTTATTAAAACAAGGCTTTGTCTTGTGCTTGTGTTTTTTTAGTAGGCTAGTTAGCTTCTGTAGTGATGCCACTAACTGACCAAACGGTCTTTAAGCAGAGACACAGACCTGTTTAAAGCTAGCTAACGATTTTTCGCTGCAGGACTTTACATTCTGGTATCAGGGGTCCGTCATCGGGACTAACAGAGAACTGATAATTATCCCACCATCAGCACCATCACTAGCAGCAGGAAAACTGTTTTACACTGTCTGCCTACCCAGCTGTGATGAATCACAGGTGAAAAGTTTATTACTTATGCAAGCACTGTAATTTCACCACAGCTTTAATTCTCTTATTTTAGTAAAATAATGTATCCTTTAATTTTATATATTTAATAAATATTTTTTTTTGTTTTTCTCTGTGAACAGTTAACGTCATTGTTACTCATGAACATGTAGATATTGTTCAACCCTTATCTCCTTTATACATTTCATAGATTTTTAGTTTATTTATTTAAATTAATAATTGCTCAACGATTGTTTTCTGTAGTTATTTTAAATATTTTAGAACATGGGTCTTTCTTATTCTTATTGATGGGTATTATTAAAACACAGTGAAACTATTTAAATTGTACAGTAAGAATGCAAATTTACAGTGATCAACTGTTACCTACTGTTAATATTATTGTATTGCCAGATACAATAACATTAGAAAACAACAGTGCTTAACTGTTTTTATTAGTATAGTTAATAAACAAGTACTGTATAAACAACTTAATTCACAGTCCAGTGTTTCCTCTAGGATTTTTCCAAGAAGTGACGGTACTCCCCTTCCACCCTCAAAGCTTCATTGAACGAACCCAGAAATGATCATTGTTAATGCCGCTTTCAGTGGACAGTTACTCTACAGTACTTTACGCCTCCACTTCCTAAAATTTGATTAACTGGAGCTGAAGGGCATAAATATCTACAGAGTGTCGAGTCGCTGTCATTCCTCATCGGCTGCATCTCACCAGTCAGATCAGTTATTCAAGAGGACATTACAGTTTGCAAGTGGACTACGGATGGACATGTTGATGTGTTAATGTAGACGGTCTCTGGGGCAACATCATTTTCTGTGTGTGTGTCCAAACTAATTAAAAAGACAGATGGCTATAGTTATGAAGTTGCATCTAGAGAGATGAGAAGTGAGGGCTACATGCAGTAGCTACTCAGTGAGTCCTGCTTCTATTGGGAATCAATGACCCCCACACAATGAATTCAACTTGTTTATTGATCCTTGACATCCGGCAGGCTTCATTTTCTTTTTCTTTTTTTGGTCATTAAGTCGAGTTATAAATCTGTGCTGGAAACTTGCTGTCAAGGCCATGAAATATCTTTCAAACAGCTTTTTTTTTTTTTTTTTTTTAAAGTGTATGGGGTTTTGATGGGGATCAAGTAAACGTAATGAAAGCCTGGAAAAGTAACTCAGCACTTTGTGTCACCTCGAGGCCGCCTCGCCTCGTACTGCGCAAGCAGCTTCAGCAGAAAGAACTGCTGCCACAATGAGTGACATGTTGAAATACAATACATCAGGGTTTTTATGCTGTGGCGCCATTTGGTTACGAGCACTGCTGCCTGCTACAGATTTGATTTTGTTTTGCTCTGCCTCGTATGTTAAAATTCATTTGTGCGCGGCTTTTATCATATCACAGAGATGATTACTGTCAACTTGGCATGAAGACAGAAGTATTTGTATCAATTCAGAGACTCAGCTTCAGATATTTATCAGATCCAGTTACATTATATCACTGAATTCAATCTAATGAGAGAAGACATGCTTCAAGATGTCTAAACTTTACATTACAGAACAATAAAACTACACTCTAGTATGACTATATTTAGCTGGATCGAGCACTGTGTACCTGACATGACGCAGCAATAACAGCATCTAGCAGCAGTGATGCTGCAGGTAGAGAAATGGCACACCGTTATCACAATCACTCCATCTATAATGAGGAACATAATGAGGAACCAATTCCTAGTTAACCTCAGTTATTTTGGCCGGCTGCATTTCCCTTTAATGTTGTAGCTACGGCTCATTCTAACTTGGACTCTCCTCTGTTGTATACACACAAAAGCTATCACTTTTGACATGGATTATTGTAAATACTTGTTTTCAAGTCCAGAAATGTCCACCTGGGACAACTCTGTGAGAAAGAGCAGGCTGTGATGACACCCACCTTTAATCCTTAACACAGTATTACATTAACATACTGTAAACACATAACATTCACAGGTGCCATGAAAGGGAAATTAGCTGTAAAGAGCATAAGAAGCAGGCTTGTACCAGGCTGCTAACACGTTGGTTTCTGCTGTAAAGTTGGACACTGTAACATGGAGGTCTATGGGGACTTTTGGAAACAACCTCAAGAAGCCATCTGAGGAACAGCAATTTTTGGCACTTGTGCGTTGGCTTCATTTTTTAGCAGCAGGTTTGCCACTTGGCAGTAATGAGGTGTACAATCTGAGCTCCCTATTTGTGTCTTCCTAATGTTTATGAAGAAACCGATCCATCTAAGGTGGTAGCAATTGTAATTCTGCACTACAAAATAACAAAGAGATTTACTTCTTGGGATATTTAATATCTCATATAAAGTACTTTTGTACTTTGTGCGGCTTTTGGCACATTAAGTAACTTCTGAGTAACAACTCCACAATTAGATTGCTTGACAGTGTGTTTGCAGAACTGTAACACTTACAGTGTTCGCGTGACGTAATTACTCACAGATATCTCAAAGAGCCCATTTGCACATGCATCGCACTCATTACGTTTCAGATGGATTTAGTCTCATAGGGGAGGAATAATTAAGTTGAAATCAATACTAGAATTGCAGAGGTGAAACTGGAGCCTGTAGCACATTAGCTGTGAAGTATTCCCATTGCAAAAAAAATCCTTATCTCCACTCTGTAGGGAAATTGACTTCACCCTCCGAGAGGCATAATTTCAAATATAACTCTGCACCTTAAATGTGGCAATTACAGCCATTTACAGAGAAGAGTCGGCGTTTCGATAAAAGTTGTGGAGATAATCGGCCCGAGTCAGAAATACACTGCAGTTGCAGAAATAACAAGAAGTTCAAACTTGAAATGAAGGATAGAACATGAAGCACATTTTTGGTGAGAGTTAACTTAAAGCAGCTACAGCATTTAATCTGAATATATGTTGGTGCGTCTAAACCAGCTGTCAAAAGAAGAGTTCATGGCATTTGTACATCTAGGGAAATAAAGAAGTAGGTTTCTGACATTCCGTCCCGGAACGGGACGGACACAGATCAAAGACACGGGAGAGGTGGAGGAAAAAGACAAATGTCAGCAGCTGATCTGATCCCTGGAGATTAAATGATGATTTTAAACCAACCAAGACACAAAGAGCCTTCGCTGTGTCGTTTATAATAAGAGACACTATTCACCTTTTGCATGTTTTTGTACGGTAATGGTGTTTAAAATGAACAGCTTTGACCACATCTTCTCAGGACCATCTGGTTCTCATACTTTATGTATCTCATGAGAACTGAATGTGAAATAATCTATTACTCTAGGTTTTATGACCTTAAGCAGAGAACTAAGAAATACTTAAATGCGGTTTGCAACACTATTCCCACAGGACTCATATTACCTCCTGTAATTTGTACAAATATACGAGTCTTAATGCCATACGAATCAGCCATTTCCACAATTAGTAGATTTTAGCAAAGAGGGCTCAAGATGGTCACTGGGTAATTAGAGCTTCCCTTCCCCCTAATATGTTGTAATGTGTGCGTCTTAAGCTGTTTTCACACACGATTACCTGTGGATGTCGAGCGATTTAGACATTACCTCAGTTGTGTGTGTGTGGCACATTCGCATGGGATCAAACTCTGTGTGATTAAGGATCAGCTACTTCCTGCTTCCACTCTGCCACATGTCAGAGGTAACTATGGTGCCTTTTATACCTCAGTACCTTCAGAGTTTAGTTACTTGGCATATTTTGGGTTAATGATAAAACAAACAAAGAAAAAAAGGATGTTCAGACGACAAGTTGTTACTGAAAATCAATGAATGAATGTGTTACGACTGTTGAATGCCACTTAACTAATGTGATGGACACAGTAAATATAATCCAGTACATGGATATGGCATCCATCTCATGGTGGTTTTAATTTAGCTCTTCTGATGTTTTTTATCTTGCTTTTTCTGGGACTGTGTCTCCATGCTATGCAAAGAAATCCCCCTAAATGTGCTCCCAAACTTCCATTTATAATTACCTAATTAGTCTTCATTATTCTCAAGCCAGAAAGAGACAGAGAGGAGAAGCAGAGGAAACAAGACTAACATCCCATCCATTTGATTAACCTCGTAACAATAATAGAAATAATATTAGCTACATGACGCAGATATTTGAACAGGAATTAAATAAACTAGAAAACTAGTTATTTAACGGACATAACTGTAATGGTCTAAATAACCTGTTACGACATATTTAATACTTGCCAGTAACTTACAAAAGTAGCCGCATCATGTCATGAGACTGTACAACAATAACAAATTAAATTAAAGCTGGTTACATACAGTAGTTTTTTCTGAGTTTCTGTGAATCAGTCGACAGTTTTACTGTTGTAGGGAAGTAGAGAACATAAGATGACTCTGACTGTGTGACGTCGGAGCATTAGCAGCACACAGTTAAACCCTAAACTGGCATCCTTGGCATGTAAAGGCGACGTCGACTGTGATTCAGCAGTAGCAATAAATCAAATCCTTATAGAGTCTCTGCAAGTGTTTTCACTGTCAATGTCCGGTGGTGACAACCAGACTAATTACTCCATAATGGCAAACATCCCACTCTTTCAGCCCACGACTGCAGACCTGTATCGCCGAGAACTGGCTCGGTGATTGCAACATGGCCTCGAAAGCGTCGGCCGTACATACAGATTAACTGCGGGCCAATCCATCAGCACAGCGCTGGCTGTTACCTCGACGAGTTAGCATGCAGTTCAAACAAAATTCCCCCCGTCGGACGATTTTGTCTGGTCTGATTTTTGTTTTCTTGAGGGTCTGTGGAACGGCCGCTTACATATGGTGATGCATATTCAATAGCATTTAAATCATCTGCAGCCTGAAAGTGAGCTGAGAAAGTTCAGGGGAACTTCTGCTCTTTGATGTTGTCGTTTAAATGTATAGTAGCTTGGTCTGATTTTCTTGTTGATGCAGAGACATTTCTGTGCATTTCTGTGCATTTTTGTGTGTGTGTGTGTGTGTGTGTGTGTGTTTGTACGTGAATTTGAAAAATGCATTGTGTTTGTTTGTCTACGGATCGGCCTACGGAGTCATCCGGGTCAGCAGTATGTGTGGTTATCCCACACAGCCTTTGTTTTGGCTTTGTTATTTGAAGACTGAATGTAGACGTATACTCCTCCTGTAATTGGTTTTCAAACTAGATAAGCTAATGCGTCAAACATCTAAATTTATGGAGTGTAATAAACTTAGTGGACTGAAACATTTACACAAACATCTGTCAGGCAGTCACATCAGCCAGATAATATGCCAGTGCTCCAACCTCAGAAAGACACAGATCAATAAAAACAAGTGGATTTTCACTCTGCAAAATCAATACGTTTCAACGTGTATTTCCCAAGATAACGGACACAACATCAAACAATACATATCTGAATAAATTAAAACCTTTAATATTCTTTAAATTCCAGCAGAGAGAGACATCAGAATATTATTGATTAGGCTACCTCATATTTATCCAACAAAGGCAGGCTCGGCTTCGCATTCTTCCTGCTCCCACTTCACAGCCCTATAGCAAACACATAGTTGTTCTCGTCACATCTTAAAGCTGTTTATGTATCACTCTGTCAGCTGACGGCTGGCATGAAGTGTGGACTGACATTTGAGAGTGGATGGACAGCTTCGGTCGGCGAGCGCGCGAGACAAATGTGACGAGCAGCGAGGCAGAGAACAAATCCGGCCCATGATTGATAAAGGTGCCAGCGCGAGAGGTCAAAGCCATGCCTCAAAAAACGGGGCCATCGATTCTCCTGCCCTTTAAACAAACAAAGGGACATCTCTGCACGGAGCCTCGGCTCTGCTGTTATAGCCCTCGACTGCGTCCAACCCATCCGGAATAACCCCCTCACACCAGCACGCCGCTCGGCTCTGATCAAACGTGGCTGGATGACTCCAACCATTTTCTTCCATACATGTGGCAGCGCTGTTGCACTGTCACCGTGCTCCACGCAGGGCAGAAACCCCAATTTCGCCTCTCGTTGGGAGAAAAGCGCTGCACTATTTTTAGTTTTAACGCCTTTCCTCTATCTCCATTTGCCTCATGTCTTTTCCCTGATAGGACGCTGTTGAGAGTTGCTGGGGCATTGCCGAAATCTATTCCCCTCCTACTAAGGGAGCTGTTTAGAGGCTCTCATTAATAAGGGGAGCCTGTAAGAAAAGCAGCGTGAGGAGGAGGGCGGCCCACAATAACACCCACCGCTCAGTCTGAGTTGAGAGAACCACAGTAAACACATGAACAAGAAAAACAAGTCCTCAGCCCCCCACCAGCCTCTTGGAGGGCTAATAAAGTGAAATGAGGCCTATCATTTATCGCATGTGTGCGCCACTGGGGCGATCCGAAAGAAAACATGTGTGGAGCGCCGGACGCATGTTAGCGAGGCGATTATCTGTATAAACGCAGAGAGAACCGGGCGTGCACCGAGCAGTTGGCGGCGCTGAGGTAAAGGTCAGGTTTTGAGATTGAGTGCAAGAGACCTCGGCCACTTCAAACATCCGGCCTCGGAATACGCACATGGTTCTGTTTTGCGTCCATGTCTCCCTGCGGCTCAACTGGCATGTGCTAGCGTAGATAGCCCCGAATATAAAGACCGCAATCGTAATCGCTCTTCCTTTCTGAAACCGCTGAAAACGATCTCATATCTGAAATATGCCTTTGTAGGAGCCACGTTGTTGCCATATGAAGCTGTGTTTGAATAATGGCCTCGTTTTACTGCTCAGATGTGCTTCTTGATTTTATCCGTAGCTTCCAGTACATACATACAACAATGGACTATTTGCTATGTACCTGTACCAAAAGTAGATATACTTTGGATTTTAGTAAATATTAGCTCAAGCACCGCGGGTAGATAATAGATGTGGAACAATAACAAGAATGTGTGAAAGGGTGGTCTACAATAATGTCTGTTGTTATTAATGGCCACAAGTCAAAGTGTAAATCTTAAACTTAGAACAAAAGGAGGAAACACTTTATTGTTTCAAGCAGCTCAAAAACAAGACATCCTGATCGGTATCAGATTTACAGGCTGTCACATCCACATTAAAAAACATGTTGATGTTATGTTCATATACTCAAGTGTGACTATTACCATTTGGAAAATGTGACAACTGCATTTGTCATAGAAATGCTCCTCGTATAAACTGCATAAAGCCTCAAATTAGATTAGTTTAGGCACAAGCAGCTCGTAACGTAACTATGCTGCTGTCATCATTGTGTGTCAGAAAACTGTGTGCGCAACAGGTTGCAAGTGCATGTATGTATTAATATAAAGACATAACTACTGTGTGTCATCCAGTCTGCAGTTAATTTCCTGTTTATTCTAATTACTTCCATCTGTTAAGATGGAAGATATGTTTGGTTTTACACACCAACCCAAGTGTGTGCTGCTTTGATGCCTGACAAACATAATGAGATATTCGTCCTTGCACATAACTTTTACAAAATCAGTCTGTTGGTTAATTAAATAATAAATCAGAATAAATAGTGCATTGTTTACATCAGTGATTTACAGTCTTCTGTTTCCTTGGTGCATCACTAGATTTAATTTTTTGTGTCACAAATCATTCAGGGGAGTGACATCAGACCCACATGTGATGCTGTCTCGTACATAGACGTAAAGACAAATATACCAATACAACAACATAAAATGCATTTAAAAATGTTCTTAACCGTACTTAAGTCAAAATATATTTATTTAAATAGATGATCTGCCATGAGCCACCACCTGTCAAAACCTCCCTGGGTTCCCTTTATTAAATGTTAAGGGGGATCGCTAAAGGTTATGTTTATTATCTCAGCAAATGTCACACATACACACTATATCTTTGTCACAACCTAAAAAATAAATACATTTTGAGGAATGTTTGGCTCTCGTACCAACCATAGCTGGAAATCAAATCTGCAGTCTGTAGGAGATGTAAATGTCCATTAATAATTTGAACATAAGGCATTTTACGGTATTTAATGAAACAGACTGCAGCCGTTTCATTCTGATTATTCAGCCAGCTGTGGTATTTCCACTCGGAGCGGCAAACATTAATTCCCTGCGGTTCATTTTTACAGGACTGGACTGCTGCAATTTACTTAAGAAATCTAATAAGACCTTTGAGGAGATAAATGCACGTTACTTGCCTTTGTTGAAATAATCAGCATGCTCTTAGTCCGCCGTGTTCCGCTGTGAATACAAAGAAGAAAGGTTAATGGAAATTACAATTGCACATTTTTCTTGTTTTGACAAGATCCTATTTTTCGTTCTATTGCAACAGAAACCAAATGAGAATTTTTTCTTTTACAAAAAAAACAACCTGTCTTTGTATATGCTGTGGAATATACTGTAGCATACAGTAAAGACTATATACTAGCACATCAATATTCAGATATAATGAGATATAATGAAAGACTTTATTTTATCTTTTAAACAGGTGAAACAGATTATTGTGACATTGAGGTGGTGGTGCACTGCTGTATAATTGCCATTTGTTTTCTATTCAGATGTGTTCTCTGATCAGTCTTTTTTGGAGGCAACACCAACACTGGTTTTCATTGGACCTTTTGTTAATGAATGGAGTGACTCCTTAAGACCGTCACACAGGACAGAAAACCTCCCTGCAGAAGTTCTTTGAAGTGTTTATTAAACATTTCATTACCCGTTTCACAAAACAATAAATCCATTTAACCCCAGTTGACACAGAGAAACTGAGACTTTGTATATAAGTGTGCAACTGAGCAACCAAGCCACGTGGGAAGTAACCGAGACGAGGGCTCTGCGGGGTGCCCGGCCTGGGTGATGTAAGGTGTTTGTGCGTTGCACTGTACGGCGAGAGGAAAGGTCATCAGTGAGGGACACATAAATCGTTCTGACACTCAAACACTCAGCCGCATGTTTCTAATCAACTCGCCTTCGAATAATATTATGGTTGAAGAATTCGCGGGCACAGCCATTAGCCGTTATCAAAGACCAACTTTTAGTGCGGGGAGGCTCAGGAGGGAGGGACTTTGTGGGTTTAAAACCACTGGGAACTCAAGGCATGAGGAATAATTATGTGCGTTCACGGTGAGTGCTTCGGGCAGGTGGAACGCTTTCTGCTTTTCTGCTTGTATTTCCTACAGGCCGATCAAACATTTTCCTTAAAGCATCACCGTCCCCTCGCTCTACAGCTCCTCCAGCTGGAGCTAAACTTCTACAAACGGCCGAACCAATCACAGCTGCGCGTCCCAAAAAAGTTGGTTTATTTGTGCGCCTTCCTGTTCACCACGCGACGAGCAATTATTCCACTTCATACGTCTCGCTGAAGACTGTTCGGATACCCGTCCTGCACTGGGGGGATGAGCCTGGCAGCCGTGCGCTGACAGTCATCTCCACAATGGACTCCCTCTTTTCGAATAACTCCAGCCAGTAATTTGCTCATACGTCTTTGGGAGCAGCTTGCCCAGCCGTAAAAAAAAGCTTTAAATCCTGGAGTTTAAAGAGGGATTGGGCGCTAAAGAAGATCCTGTTTTTTGTCATTTTTCCCTGGATGCCGTTGTTAGAGGAAGCCAAGCAGTTTCTAAGGGAATCCATACTTCCTGTGCGTGCTGGTCTCTGAGGTTAATTATTACAGTAGAGACAGTAATTTGCTCTTTCTATTGGTACTTATCTCCCCTCACAGCTGGTGTGTTTTGCCGAGTGGACGGCCATTAATCAAACCTTTCTGCTGCAGGAAGTTGGACTATCCATCACCTCCCTCTCTCTCCCTCCCTCTCTGCCGCCTCTGCCGTCCCAACAGGCTCTAAACCTTTTCATTTTACATGCCCAAGTGCAACCTTGAATATCGTCCAAGCGTTTTTTTTTTTTCTTTTTTTTTCTTTCTTCCTACATTTATGAGATGAGTGAATCACATGTGCAAATTGGACCGTTTCACAGGATGTGTGTGTGGTTGGCTGTGGTGGGCCACTTGTCTGTCACTCTGGAAGAATGGGCAAGAGAGCGTTTTACATCCACACGGCCGACACTGAGACACCTATTCACGGGCTACGCTATTAATCACTGAGCTGTTCAAATATCTTTGCCTCTCTCAGACGCTGAGATTTAAAAAAAGGGCAGAATGGGAAGGATTCACGCTGAGTCACATTATTATTGATTACCAGCCTTCTTTGTATTGTTGTGTTGTATGAACGATTCCTTTAAAGGAAGCTAAATGGAAGTTTTTGTTGCAGCTGTGACCTAGTTCCTGGACACATGCTAATTGTAATGAGGCGAAAAATTAGGTAACAAACAAGTTCAAAGGACAGATATAGAAGGCTTTTCTTGTTTTCCTTCTTCATCTCATTCTGATCAAATACACAAATGTTTTCACAATCTGGGATGAATTAACTGCAGACCAGCTGATCAGCATGACTCGCTAGAGGCCAGCCATGGTTTGTAGCTTATCCTAGCCTCCAAGCTAACAGAACAGAGCCGTATATTAGAGAGAGTCTGGCCAGCTAGGGAATGGACGTCTGAGCTATCCCACTATGCTGCTTCATGGGCACCATGTTAGATACATCTAACCCATATCCATCCATAGAGACTAAAATTGGATAAAAAGTTAAAATATTCCACAGGAGTTTCACCCATGAACAAAAACAGAGAAGATTATGGGAGCAGAAGATTAAAAGGAAGAACTGCATGTCAGTTGGTTTCTCCCTATTGTATGAGGTAAATGTCAATGTTTTTCTTTGACGTTTGTTAAGATTTTAAAGTCAGATCATCATTAATGTGTACATTGATCTCAAACACCACTCTACGAATGAATTATGTTTGAAGTTAGCCTTATGTTAGCTTTATGCTAGCTAGTTATCTGGACTAAAGACTTAGAAAAATAGCAGCTAACGTTATTTATACTGTGAAACTCATGTGTACATGTAATTTAAGTCCATGTAGATAGAGAAATTTAATGGACACATAACTTTGCCTCAGTTACTATTAAGTTATTATGGCTACCGTGCTAAGTGTATAGTGATAATAGTAAATAACAGTAAGACTAGTTTAATTTTCACTATATCCGAGTATTTACACTGGAGACCAAGGAGAAGGTAAACACATCTCTATGACTGATGAGCGATTGAGTAACAAAGCATTTTACAGGCTCATTTAAGATACTTAAAGTAGACCCTGGGATATTTAAGTGGGGCCTTTTACATGTTGACAAACGTTGGCAATAACATTTACAGCCCGTTAATGGTCAAAATAAGGGATTTATTGACACAGCAGAGGGAAGATTCTAATCTTATGGGGCGGATGTGCTAGCATGGCGCCCATGATTTTAGTTGGCTCTGTAACAGAACACAGGCTACTGCCACCTGCTGGTATGAAGTGTTATTTCCACTGATGCACGGGCGTGCCAGGTGCAGGTTGGCTGCAATGATTGAGCTGAGTTCAAGAGCAGCTTTTTGACCAACACACAAGAGACATGTGGCAACTTCGCAGTGTTGCCGGTATTCCATGAAGGCGGTTTGGCGTGTTTATGATTATTTCTTTTCAGTGTCAAACTTGTCAGTATGAATGTTTCATTTTTTACCTCTTTAACTTCTTTAACCTTGGCTTAGAAAAAAACGAATGCATGCTTTGCAGAATTCCTTTGCATTTCTTACTATATATGGCATCTGTTTGATTACTGAACATGCCACTGCCAGATGCCATCATTCCACTGTGAACAACATAAAAACACATGGTGCGCCACAGCCTTGGAAAGATGTGAGTAGCTAGTAGTACCTGGTGGTTAAAAAAATAAAGAAACACAAAAATATTCTGGTTTCTAATGCACTGATGTGAAAAGCAGAATATGAAAAATTCACTAATAAAGGCGGGTATTCAGATAATGACCCAGTCCTTAGTAATAACCAGCCAGCGACCAACATTACCGACCGAAAGCTGAGTAGAAAGGAGAGTGTTTTACCTTCACTCTAAAAGCCCTGGATGAACAGCAAATTAAAAAGGGAACAGATCAGAAAACGGGGGCACTTCTTACTTTAATTTAACCACATATACTTAGGGGGACGTTTCACATCAAGGTCTGACACTTGGAAAAAAGACCCACAGAGCTGAGTTGCACTTTTTGTTCCTGAGGACAGAGCTCCAATCCCGCACACTAAAACACTTTAAAAAATTAAATAACTGTGCTTTTATAACGTATCAGATGGCATTTACACACACAGCCCCGCTTCCATCTGCTTCTTCTAATACATCAGTGGCCTGTCTGCACTATCAGCTCTGTTCTGTTCCTCTTTGCTCTGCCACTGTACAGCAGATCTGTAAAACAGTGGGATATCTGCCAGCTTGTACCTCTAAAGACCCTTCCAAGCCTATTGTCTCAGATTCCGCAGCACACGCGCACGGCACAACGCACACGCAAAAGGTTTCTCGTGAGGTTTACGAGCTGCAACCCCGCTGCATCATAAATAATCCAATCTCCTCAAAACAATGCAAACAGGGCCCTCCAAGGTGTAACGGCTCTTTGTCTCAGTTCGCAGCGAGATAAAGAAAGCCTCGTTAGAAAAAAAGCTTCAAGAGCAGGGAAAAAAAATAAGAAGAAAAAGAGAAAATCGAAGCACATTTTGTGGACGCGGCGTGGAGAGGCTTTCAGGAACGGAGCAGAGGTGGTAAACTGAGCGAGAGTCGCTCGGCGGTCGCGCTCCCTGACTCTGCTCTCGCCTCAAACCAAAACGCGCTCGTTTCATTTTATTTTTGCGTGAGCAGGAGCAGAGGAGGACTCAAGCTGAGGAAAACAATATTTCAAGGTTGCGGTGATAAATGAGCATGTCTGCGCTGATAGCAGAAGGTCATGTGCGTCGGCCCCCAGCGTGCGTCTGCCATCTAGCACGCAGCACGGGTGCACTGCCGGCACGGCGCCGCAGCGCTCTCCGTTTCCCCGCTTCTCCGGCCACTTACACCGTTCTGTGCGTCAGGCTTGAGGCTCTCTGAAGATGGGACACAGGCAATTTAGCTTAGCCTGTCAAACAGAGGTTGGATTATTATGTCTTTTTTGGGGATTAAGTGAGCTTCTGCGAGGATCAAGGGTGAGATGTTTTAGAGGAGAATGATCAGGAAGTGTTACGTGTTATTATTATTATTATTAAGTGTGATGTTGAGGCGGCTGAAGAGCCACACAGTCACAGTAACTTACTGTGTCATAAAGCTCCACGGCCCCAGTTTCTCACAGGATTTTATGGCGTCGCTTACTTCTCACTGTTGAAAACAACTTTTTAAAAATAGTTTAAATTAAGGACAGAATGATGAATGTTTCAGGAAACACACTTCTTTTAGTTTTGTTTTTTTTGCAAACCGTGCACCATTTAGTTCGTCAATTAACTGATAAACAAACAAAGCTGATGATTGTTTTAGCTGTTTTACTTTTGATGCTTTGTTGAATGCAATTTGTTGAATACATTGAGTGTTTTGACATTTTTGGCTTATATGGAAGTGTAATTGCTCACTATTACCATTATTATTTTTGACATCACAAACACAGTGATCCATTAAATAAAATGAAATTCCGGATGAATATTTGCAATTATAATTGTTATTTGTATCTGGCTGTGATGACGGTGAAAAAAATACCTGAACTTATAATTAAAAGAAACTTTTTTAAATGGCTCTTTCCTTCTATTGTTTACCTTTTCTTACGTGCCTCACCTTTCCCTCCACCTCTCTCCTCCTGGGTACAGCTCTGTGTTTGACAAGTGCTTCACCCTTTTCAGCTTTCCTGTCACAAACAGGTCAGAGGAAGATCAATAATGCGCGTGGAGAGCCTCTTATCTCCGTCCGAAGCAGGCCTTATCAGCCCCACTTAAATGGCGTTTCGTGAAAATTCCTCGAAACGTAATCCTCCTGGAGATGGAAGACAAAAGAAAAATGGCCCCCCCTATCAAAATATCAAGTGTGTTGATGCAAAGGGTTCTCACTTATCTGCTCGCTGCATATCGCAACAATGGGAGCTCACAAGGGAAACAAAAAATACAATCACTCCGGTGAAGAACTGAGCAGCGTTTTGCGCTGATGAAATTCATGACACCGTTAACACACGAGAGTGTATCTTACAGAGCACTTGACTGGAAGGCAGATAAGCTCTGGATTTTGCACTGGAGTGGGTCCTCTGCAGGCAGCACACAGCGGTGCGATATTAAAACTAGCAGAGTGGTAGTCGTGTGCACATAACGTCTTTTGTTTAGTGTCTCCACACTGGATTATAGCTCCAAAAGAAGTTTTATTATCCTGCTTTGTGAGCTCTGCACACTAAACAATACTGTTTTATAGGTAAACCATAAATGTGACAAATGGCCAGCGCAACACTCTGAATCAGTGACACCTCCAAAGACAAATCAGAGCCAACAGGCTCGAGGGACGGTCTCCAAATTTACAGCAACAACACAATTTGCCAGTCGGTAGGAAGTTAACGCACTGTGTCTGAAATAAGGTCCCACCCACGCGTCTTCAGAAAGGTACTACAGGAACCCAAAATAAAAAGCTGCTTGGAATCATTTCAATGTGACACAGAGACGTTGGATTAGCTGTTAGTGAATAAGGACTCCAAATAGGTTACCCCATGCTGATGTCATATTTATAATCCATGTCAGGATACATTATGAAGTTAAAATACCTCAGCGGGGCTTACCGGGTGTAAGGATGGGAAAACCACAAGAGGGCGCTGCTTGTGTGCATGTGTTTTACTTATGAATGTGGGAAATGCTAATATTTACCTGACTGATTTAAACATATCCTCATTATTTATGTATATATATACACATATTATTGAGCAATACATTAGTATAGCTAAAATAGTTGTTTATTAAAGCAAGTTTGATTTCAAGTCATTTCATTGTCAGCCACTGGTTGCACACATCATTTACAAAACAATAAACTGCTTGTTGATAACAATAACTTTGACCTGACTCTGACTAAAAATTCAATTAATATACTGTTAATTTTAGCTAAAATAGTTGCTTCGTTTCGTTCTATTTGCTGACTAGCTCATAGGAGTCATTATATATTTTATATGCGTTTATTAATCACATACCACTAATATATTAGTATAGTATAGTGACCTGCAACAAGTATTTTGATGCTCACTGTTAATGTGAATTTTCATAGAATTCTCCAGCACATATCGTGCATTTTTTGGATTTTATTGGTTGTTCTCTTTTGGATCTGAATATAATCTGTGAGAATATTTGAACAGACCACATATTTGTCACTTCGGTTCAACAGAACGTGTTCTGAGATAAAATCCAACATGCAGACACTCAAAAAACAGAGGAAAAAACTAAAAAACTAAATAAAAATAATCACAAGCATTGAAGTTGCTTCCAAAAGAAAACAAAGAAATGTGCTTGTGTTGAGTTTTAAGGACTAAATCCAGCGTTGCATACTGGTTACATTAACAGCCCATGTAAACACTAGAGCTGTGCTGCATAATTGAACAGATGCCTGCAGTTCAGAAGATGAGGCAGTTGAATTTAAATCATCCAACAGGCTAAAATGGTGCTTTTACACACCAGTTCTAGGAATATTTTAGTAAATACAGTAGTACAGGAAATATACAGTATTTCCATTTTAGAGGTTATAAATGAAATTGTCTTTCTTTTTCAGCTGTGAGCAGTGTTTCATTTCAGATTATCAGCCAGGTATCATTTATGTCATTTAAGCTGAGTTAAGAGGGTTTTCAAGGTTTCTAGAGGACCTGATTTAAATATCAAAGACACTCTGGTCCAGTGTGTCTCTCCACATCTCACTACTAATACACTGAAGTGAGTCACTCTTCAGCCTCTTAGGTGACAACTGGAAGAAGTCACACACTATTAGCCAGGGCAGCATTTCATTTGAGATCTCCTTAATGTGCATCTGTTTTATGTATAGAAATCATTCAGTACGTTCACATGCATGTGAAAAAAACTAATTATTGCCTTACTGCTTAACTTAAGTGCATGTAAACACGTTACTCCGACTAAAATCAGAGTTCTCCTTTGCCGATTAAGACACACAGATAATGCGATTGGAATTCAGTTTTCTCTGGCATGTACATGCTTGATCGGACTACAATCGGATAATGCGTGTGCGCCTGCTCCACAATCACTGCACTAGTGCGTGACCCCGGAACAAAAACATCCAAGAAAGCCTGTCGCAGAAGAAGAAGAAGAAGAAGAAGAAGAAGAAGAAGGTAAATAGAGCCGGTAGAGAGGATGCACGTACCTTATCTGCACCAGAAGTAGCGCGAACTTTACGTACGAAATTAAAAAAGCTGTACTGCTGTTTAAAATGCCGGTCTGCCGCGTGAACAACTCTTGTTTATTATGTGATGTAATAGGTCAACCAGAAAACGGGCTGTACTAACATGGTAATAAGCTACTGAAAAGGCACATATCGCCACCTAGTGTGGAGGAGGAAGACATGTTTCCATCTGTTATTTGATTTTTCTGTTGCATGTAAACTGGGACCAGGACTGTAGTCACAAAGCCGAATTTAAAGCATAGCTCAACTAAGCTCTGCATGTAAACGCACTGAGTGACAAATGACCAAACACCCTAGAATATGTTTGTATGAAGAATCAGTCTGCTGACTATTTTCTCATAATGGATCAACTTATATTTTTGACAGTTTATCTATTAACTGTCAAAAATAGATGAGGGGAACTTATTCAAATGTAAATGATCTACACACATGCAATGCTATACTGCTTTAGTAGTATTCAAAACACTTTACAGCAAAATTCACACACGCTCTTTCACACCAGAGTAAAGTGGTGGACAGCCATCAGGAATTTTTCCAGGTTCAGTGTCTTTCCCAAGAGCACGTCAACAGTTGGACGCCATTTTGGCATGAATGTTGTACCTGCAAATATCACTGAATTCCACATCAACAGCATGGCTCTTCAGGCATATTTTACATTTTAGGCTTTTTGTGCTTATCACAACTTTTGTACTTTGGTTGTACTGAAAGTGCTTTATGGTGTTTTTAATTCAACAATTCACACAAACACAAATACACCAATGGTGGCCATTCAGAGCCACCCTGGGGTCAGTGTCTTGCTCCAGAACACTTCAGACAGCTAACAGCCTGTGAAGACACCTAAACATCACTCAGAGTGACCATAAATACACAAAGCTTTAAAACTTAATGCAGTTTGGATGGCTAAATTCTGTAAAAATCCACCCTCTGTACCATTGGCATGAATGAGTAAATTATCTAGAAAGATTTCTGTTGTGAAGTTGGACATTTTAACACAGAGGACTACGGGGATTGATTTGCATAATATAATATTAATATAGAGTTGTACAACAAAGGAATTGTGTGCATCATTGTATTTCAAGTGTTTCATGTCATTTACTTCTTTCAATGCCTTTTTACCAAATACCATAAGTTTGTGGTTAAATATGAAGCTGCCAGTAGCCTGTTAGCTTAGCATGAAGACAGGAAACATGATGCACCTGCGAGCCTGGCTCTATCCAATGGAAGTAAACAAACGTACATCCAGCCAGCAGATTGAGGTCTATATATTTGGATGTGTTTTCTATAATTTAACTTGTATGCCCCATGTATGCTTGTCAGACAGGTTTATGTATTTTACTTTTGGACAGAGCCAGCTGAGTCCTACCGTTTCCATTCTTCCTGTTAAATTGAACTAAAAGTCTCTTGCCGGTACCTTCACATTTTCAGCACAGATAAGAGGGTGATAGTAATCTTCTCATCTCGCTTGAGAAGGTTTAAATTTCTCGACAATACATCTCTCTCTCTCTCTCTCTCCATGGGTGAACATAGTGTGAGTCAGCAGAAGAATAAAAAAAAAATCTTTGACTTATCTTACTGTTCCACCACATTATGTACCATTTATGGTGCGAATTTCATTTAATGAATAATGAACAGGAGAGGTCAAAGCGTAATGTAACCGTCATAACATGTGTTCGTAGATAAAGAGGCATGCTGTGGACTCACATTTACTATCTGTTCAGTGACAGCAACAACTAACAGATCTGAATCCACGCTATGCCTCCTTGGATTCCTCGGGACGTGCCAGCGATCTGTTCATGTTGTCTCGCTCCTTCCTCTGCCCCCCTCTCTGCTCCCGACCACTCTTCGCCCGAGGCGTCCCGCGGTGAGGATGCTTTGAAAGTGTCTCATTTGGGGTTAGTTCTTAAGCTCTTTGTCTTAATCTGCAGATCACTTGGTTATCTGATCACTCGTGTCTGGATCAGATCTATCTGTATGCAGAACGGGGGCGCTTTCTGCTCTGCCTATGAATGCACGGCGAGTACTGGTCCTGGTGTTTGTGTCTTATTAGATGGCGTGATGGCAGAGTGCAGAGTGACAGGGAGACGACACCGTGAAGATGACACACAACGCATTTCATGAAATCTACTCTCTTATCTTGATGTTTCCTGATAATCTTCAGCGACCACTGAAGTTTTTACTAAAGGATGTAATATTATTACTGCTGCTACAGCTCACTTTATAAGCAGTAGTTTTAAGTGTTTCTATATTTTGGCTGGTTGGTTAGTGTAACTTCTTAAGATCAGTTAATCGTAGCAGTAATATTGGTTCTTTAGCTATAGTACAGGCAGTAGTAGTGATGGTAGCAGTAATAGTACCTCTCTGCCATACCAGTAACGCTACAGTGAGGTGGTATTCACATAGTGGTTGATAGTTTCTGGCTCTCTGTTCAGTATTTAGGTTTTTATTGTCTCAGTATAAATACAATTTAACGTTGCAGGTGTCGTCTTATTGAGGTAGTGAAAGCACAACAGGGGTTCCGTTTTTGTAGCAGGAGCAGGTTTCGAAAGCTGGATAAATTGATCTGGTGTTGAAACGCCGCACAAGAACCAACGTGTGATATCACGAAATGCAGCGTCTCTTTGTCAAGCAGTGCTTCGTCTCAGAGTAACAGCAGGTATCATTTATGTCATTTAAGCTGAGTTAGGAAGGTTTCCAAGGGTAAAAGGACCTTATTTAAATATCAAAGACACTCTGGTCCAGTGTGCTCCTCCACATCTAACACATCTTCACACTGATACAAGGATACACACTTCAGCTACTTAGGGCTCAACAACTGGGAGACGCCATGCCATGCACGTGCATTAAGCAGAGCAGCATTTCAGTTCATCACCCTTTACTGTGCACCTGTTTTCAGAATTGACATGATTAACAACACACTGTAATGCATTCCACTGTGGATTATTTGCATTGAGGCTGCGGACAAAATTCTCACATAAGATGTGAGATAAATGAACTGAAACCAAGGGGACAGCTTTGCATGTAAATGACCTGCACTATAATAGTCAAACTGCTTTACAGTGTTTCCGATGCACCAATTCACACACATACCCTTGTACTTCTATCTTGGTGAGGACACTCACTGGCATAATGCGTTCCCTAACCCTTACCCTCTCAACTAAGTGCCTAACCCTGACCTAACTGTAACCTTTACAATAAAAAATGTCCTCACTTCTCAAAAAAGACTTCACTTTGCTGGTTAAAAACTCACACCGGCCCTCAGTACGTAGCAAGTACAAAAGCACACACACACACACACACACACGTCAGGTGCTGGTGGAGCAAGGTGGTGGTCTGCCATCAGGAGTGCCTCCAGGTTCAGTGTCTTTCCTGAGAGCACTTCGAAATTTGAGAACCGTCTCAGCAAGAACGAACGAGACACATTCATGCGTTCTTTTTTGTTACTTCTGGGGCTAGAACTAAGGACAGGGGTAGGAGAACCTTCATAGATATCACACAGTGTGAAAAACATGCCAAAACTACAACATGCACACTGATAACACAGCAAGTTATGTTGTGCGCTAAGGTAGGAACACAATAAACCAACGTTGCAGCATTTGTCTAGACCAAAAACGTGAACATGCTGCACATAGCTGGCCTTTCTTGAATCATGCTGATGATCTGACTACAGTGTATTAATTCTAGCTGATACTGCTGTTATGAAAATAGACGTGTGCTTGAATGCTCAGATTAGACTGAGGTGAAAAGGTCTTTCTGACTTGTTCTTAGGTTTCTCCTCTCATTCACCTGTGCTAAACAGTCAGTCAGAGTGAACTACTGAACTCCCCTGTTCATGCTGAATCAGCTGAACTGGTTGACAGAAGTACAACTAGCGTAAACAGCCAGAGGCGCATAGAAGATACCAGGCTGGACAAACAGCAGGGTCAGAAACAGTAAGGAACCCCATCGATAACCTAGAGCTAACCAGACAGAAGATGAAAACGGTTTAGCAGCACTCCACTCCTGTTTGTGTTTGAACATGAACCCTTATTATTAAATGTTACAAACTTGTGTTTCTTGTGATTTCATCACACTGGTGTTTGCGTTGTGACCTGCACGATTTTAAGGGGAAATTATTAAATATAATTTGATGCAAACTGATACAACTGAAATCTCTGCTAATGAAAAATATATAAAAAAAAAATACACACACACCAAAAAAATGTGTTTAAATGCAACAAATGAGAGATGATTTAAATTCTAAAATATAAACTTTTTATTAGAAGGAGCTTCAGATTTAAAGTCTCTCATTTGTGGACTTACAAAACCAGTTTTCTTATTGTTTTCTTATACTGTCTTGTTGGTTTGTTTGGTTGTTGTTTTTTTGTTTGTTTGTTTGTTTTTCAGAGTTGATCTTGCAGACCATGATTGCAGTAATTGCAGTAATGTATAAAGAAAGATAATCTGTAAAATGCCATAAATCCCAAACAAGTATTTGAGTTGCTGCCTTATACAGATTCAAGTCCATTTCTGTGTCTCATATGAGAGCAAACTAATCTGAGTACTCTGGCCCCCTCTTGTGGCCATGCTACATGATGAGGAACAAGAGCTGGATATAACACACCGTATTAGTCTTGTGTTGCAGCACGTCTTCTTACATTTATCAAGTAAATACACTCTTTCTTTGCATCGAGAGAGCTGAATTAATTCCAAGTTGAAAGTTTGAACCACCAGTGATGGAGCTTTATTTTAGATGATAATTACAACACATTTCACAATTTTCTTGAATTCTCTTTTATGTAATAAAAGGCAGTGACCATTAAAATATGTTTTCTGGTTAATTTCAATTATTATTTCCGTGGGAGGTCCTCAACTCTACAATTAGATGGTGGAAGAGTGGAGTTGCTTTTATGGCCTATCTTTATTCTCTAACTTTTAAAAGTATTTTACCTCATGTTAATTTCCATCTGTTTCCTGGACTAGTCTCTACCATGTTCAGTGTGTGTTTGCACACACACAGTATATTGCGTGTCTGCCTTTATAAAGCACTTGGGCTGCTTTTTTGTAACTGCACTATAAATGAAAGTTAAACTTTACTATTATGGGAGGGTAAGTAAGACCTGCACAGTGGCCCACACAAGAAAACATTAAAAAAAAAAAAAAAACTTGGAAGCATTTGGAAGTTGGAAGAGTTTAAGCTGAATATAATTGCATGAATTAAATGTCTGCACAGCCTGGCTATTTTTGCATCTTATATAATGCACCTTTCTGTGCTGCAAAAGCTTGAACATAAAAGATAATTTAAGGAGCACTTCTAGCCATATTGACTGGAGTGTTCTCTGTAATTTCTGAGGCTTAATATAATTGAAGCTGACAGTCTGTCAGTGTGGAAATTCACTGTAGTGAACAGATGTTCACATGTTGGATTTTAAAAGTGTGGTTGTTTTGACGAGAAGTGCACCTTTATGTGCATAATGTGTCTGGTAGAAAGGATGTAGACGTGAGGTGGATGAAGCTCCGGAGGTGGAGCAAGTTTCTTCATGGTTCAGTCACATCACACATGGCGAATTTCCACGAGGAACAGAAACAGAAGTTGGAATCAATGTGTTCAGTACCTTTGAAAGTGTGGATCCAAGGAATCCTTGTGTTACATTGTCCATGTAATCATAGCTACTAACTACAGGACAACACTTGAGTCACTTTGAAGAGAAAGCATCTACCAAACAAGATCTAATAGTAACATCTACTATCAACCTTAAATAACTAGAGATCAATAAATAATCAACTGCTGTTACATAGCATCAGCATCAGTATCTGGTTTTAATCATGTGAAGATTTTCTTTGGGTTAAAAGTAAGTAAACGGAAAAAAATAAGCAGTCCGAAGGCCTCTCCAGCAAAGTTCCGTTCATTCATTTCAATCATTAACACCATGCTCCAGGCATTTTTAATATGCTGGAGATGGTCTGAACAGTTTTCAGTCAGCAGCACGACTTGTTCGTCTTATTCTTCACCGTACTGTAACCAATCTTTACGCTCAACTAACATCTGCAGAAACGCTCTGTTCAACCACAACAGTTTTGTCAACGTGATGATCTTTCAGCCTTCACCTCAGCCTGCTCTGCTAACAAAGACTTTTCTAAAGAAAACACCGTTTTCAGGACAGGCTTTCCCCCGCTCCTACGCTGTGAGCATTCTACTTCGCAAAGATAATATTTGTCCCTCAAAAAAGCGCGGTCATTTGTAACAGCAGAGTCGATCTGCGACCAATCACAGCCAACTTTAACATTCATCACCGGATTCATTTATCACTGGTTTGCTAAAGTGATCCATCAGCACAAAGATCTGCTCGACCCTCCAACTGTTATTTCAGTTGATTACTAAATCAAGACATTCGGCCTGCAGATCTTTTTCCGCGGAGCTGATGACAGACTTATTCACATCACCCTTGTATGTGGGCAGGTACATCTTTTTACTGCCAAGAATTATAGCAAAGTTTTAATTAAGTAGATACACACTGCTACATGATATGTGCTATTCCAAGGTCTTCTGTGGTTAAAGTGCACAAGTAACTTTTAGTTGTTTACATGAGTGCTGAGAGTTAAATGACGAAGACAATTCATACCAATTTCACTTTCTCCAAATGGAATTCGTGCTCGTCAGTTACCACCAAAAAGTATGCCTTTCAAGTGGTAGCTTCAACTGTAAGTTGTGCTAACACCACTGCTCACTGAGCTTACTCTTAAGCAACCCAACACAGTAACTTGTGTGTGCAAGGGTACAGTGAACAGATATGAGGCTGATAAATATATCTAGGGACCTCTGACATTTCTGAAAGTGTAAGCAAACGTGTCACCACTCATGAACTTGTCCTCCATCCATGAGATACCACAAGATGGAGCTGTTCGTGTGTAAACACAGCAAACACTTCCAAATTTGAAGGTTCTACGTGTCTCTACAGAGCATATGCTGTGAAAGTTATAGCCAGAGTTCAGCTAGCTTAGCACTGGGGAATGACTAGCCTTGGTCTGTCCATATGTAACAAAATAAAGCTGCCTGTGCCTTTCACGCTAACTTATGCTAAGCGGGTCTGACGAGTGTCGATTTCAGCTACGACATTTGAATGGCAGGGTCAGAATTTGGCATAAACAACATGAAAGCATGGATCCATCCTGCCTTGTATCAACGGTTCAGGCTGGTGGTGGGGGTGTAATGGTGCGGGTGATATTTTCTTGCCACACTTTGGGCCCTTAGTACAAACTGAGCATGGTTTAAATGCCACAGCCTACCTGAGTATTGTTACTGACCATGTCCATCCCTTTATGACCACAGTGGACCATCCACTGACGGCTACTTCCAGCAGGATAATGCACCATGTCACAAAGTTCATATCATCTCCAACTGGTTTCTTGAACATGACAATGAGTTCACTGTACTCCAATGGCCTCCACAGTCACCAGATCTCACTCCAATAGATAGAGCACCTTTGGGATGTGGTGGAACGGGAGATTCTCATCTTAGATGTGCAGCCGGCAAATCTGTAGCAACTGTGTGATGTTATCATGTCAATATGGACCAACATCTCTGAGGAATGTTTCCAACTCCTTGTTGAAAGTATGACACGAATAATTAAGGCAGTTCTGAAGGCAAAAGGGGGTCCAACCTTTTACTAGCAAGGTGAACCTAATAAAGTGGCCGTTGAGTGTAAAGTATTTGGGGTTGATGTCATCCTGCAGAATAGACACCTCCCTGAAGGTACTGCATGGTGGATAAGAATCTAAGACTTTTAGGTAATACTATTAAAGGTTTGCAGTTACAGGAAGACAGCATAGACTGCTTCATACGGGCTTCACAGACGGCTGAAAATGATTTGAAAATGTACGTTCAGAACCCAGACGACCGGGATATGTTTGCCATATGAAGAAGGGATCAGACCACTTAGCATATCCCTTCTTCTACTGTGAGAAAGGTTACACAAGTTCAACACCAGCACATAACACGTCTGGATTAGGAGCTCTGCATCTGTTATCGCTCTGCTGGTGAAGGCATGTTGGTGCGTCAGCCTCTTCCAGCAGCAGCAGCACAGCTGTGTGTGGTATTCAGTGGGTGGTATTCACTGCTCGCCTCTTAAATTCATGGATCAAGTCCGCTGACTCCTGTCCACTGCGGTGACTTACAATACAGTCACCCCTCCAGCCCTTTACATCTCCGCAGCGCTCGGCGTTCAGCTGCCAGCTGCCCAGATCGTGAACATCTGCACTCACCGTTTCAGGGTTACTTAAAATGAGACCTGCTCTTAATGGTAAATTAACTCGACTGCTCTCTGCACCCCCGTCTGCTCAAGGAATCCACAGAGGAATCTGAAACACTCTTATGTTTCTGTTTGGGTTATTGTCATTGCGCTTCTTTGTAGGGCTGAGGTCCAACATGAGTCACCATCAGCTCCAAGGATTTTCCAAGAGTTTTGTTGTTTTTCTATCTGTCCCGCAGCTGCTGTTGCCCCCAGTGGCACAGTTAAGGAAAGCAAAATTAAATATTTTCTCAATACATTTACGCTTCTTGAGTTCTGGCTCATCAAATGAAGGCAAGGCAATAATAATGGAGCAATTCAAGGCGATTTATATAAGACAAAACTTAATTAAGACAAGATGCAAGGGAAATGAGTGAATGTTGAGCACAGAAAAATGAAAAAGTAAAAAAGTATATAAACAGATGAGTGAAAAGTTTAATTAAATAATAATTGGCAGAAAATTGAGATTTGCATTGTGTCCCTAGGTGCTTTATAAACAAATATTAGTAGATCCTGAATGCCACTGCACAGAAGATGAACTCAGTTTTTAAGAGATAACGTAAAGGAGTCACCGTGAAGAATTTAAGAATTTAAGCTTCACTCAGGCAGTAATAGTTGTTTTAAGGCCAGATGTTCATTCTCAAAGTTGTTCAAAACCTTCTTCTTACCAGGTACTGAAAGGACCACTTATCCATTAATCAAAAAGACAAAATTGACTGAAGCTAATGGATGTTATATGAGGGAGAGAGCTTTTCCTTGGTTAAGTTGCACAGCTGCACTAAAATTGAAAGTAAAAATACGGGTTAGGATTGGGTTTCATCCGAGGCCAAACTGTGACCTAGACAGTCTTCATCATCCGTACAACAAAGAAGCCACTTTGCAGGATTCACGACCTGGTTTCTAGCATTGAGCTTCAGCAAACAAAACCCAAAAGACACCGGTCGCGTCAAAGCTACTCCAAGTGCTCAACTGACTTTGAGGTGAAACTTTTCCACTGATGCCGTTTTACGTAACTCTGGATCAAGTGCAGTCACCGACCACATTCTTAGCGTCTCCCTTTTATCTGTACGAGCCGAGCTGTAATGGAGGACCAGTAAATCACAGCTCGGCCTTTGTCTGTGTGTAGACAGAGCCGTCCACCGAGCCCACAGCCGCCATAGCTGCCTACTTAAAGACCTTATTTATGCTCTCTGCCTCGCTGCACACTTTTCCCAACACGGCCCATTAATCTGAAGAAGAACTGGAAGGAGCTGGCTCATAGGGGCGCATTATAACTCACAACAACTTATCATTGCTGGAATATGTAAAGGAAAGTCCATAATCCTTTAAACACGGTCCTTATTACACACTGGTATTACTCACTGGGGAAGTTCACTTTCTAGCTAAAACGAAACCGACTGAGTTCCAGTAACAAAAGACGATGAAGAAGCTTAGACTTTTGAATAAATAATCGCGCAATAAAAAATGCAGACGGTGGCCAGTTGTAGGATTTTATTTGGTGAGGAGCAAAGTGTTTGCCTACTTTGTTTCCCACTCTGGCTTATTTATTTTACAGCGCGATTGTCTTTCGGCACCGTCTTTTTTACGGCTCTCCCAGCTTGTGTCTTTATGGAGCCATAGGAAAATACACTGCGTCCCGCTTAATCATCAGTCGGCCGGTGGAGGGGAGCCATCTCGCCTGTGTGGTCCTCGCTGCGAGCGCCTAAAAAACTCCACCGACGCCGCTGGAAAACAGTCATCTCTTTGGCCGTCACGCCCGAGCGACACTCTCCCCGTCACAGCGCCGCAGCACATCACATGTCTGCCTCCGGACTTGGAAGTGGAGGTTGCGGAGGTTTGTGTGTCACGAGAAGAAGAGGGGGTGTGTGCAGGGTTAACGGCGGGGTCACACACATCTTCATCACACTGTTTCAATCGAGGCACCTGAACGACACTTTAGGACCCTGAAGTAGAAACTTCTTTTTTTTTTTTTTCGTCCGGTGGATTTTTGCAGATTTATTTGCCAAAACATGCACAGCTGCGTTTTAGGTGCTCTCACACCACAAAAGAAGGACGCATACCTGGCATGCTAAGAAACACATTCTGAATATCTGTACTCTGAATGCCAAAAGGTCAACATTTATCAAACCAGATTTAGTTTGAGAGAGGGGGAGGGGGGGACTGTTTGAAGCTAACCACAGATATAACTGCCTTTCTTTGCACGTACGCTCGTAACAAATTACCCAGTTTTTGGGAGGGTAATACGGGACCCGTATCCAGAACGCCTCCATCCATCAATATGTATGAGTCTTTTAGTAGATTTGTTGTGTAAAGATTGAGAAGGTGCCAGTTTCTTAATGGAACGCTTCAGAATATGATACCCAGTGTGGTAAAAGAAGCACTTGCTTTGTTTGTGATTTTTAACAACTGACCATTGTCACCCTGTTCTTTAGATTACTTCACTATACAACAGTACTTCTGTAGCAGAGGCACAGAGGAAAGTATTTTTTTGTGGATTATTAACATTTTTACATTGTTCAAACTTGTCTATTTTAGAAATGAAACAGACAACTAGTGTCCAGTCATTTGTTGACCCATTCTTCCACCCCAACCTCCTCTCTGGATCCATAACTACATGGACTGAGGGGTCTGTCACTTGAATATAAACTTATTTTATACCTTCTTTTTTTACCATTAGGAATTAAAACACTGAGCTTATTAACTCTAGGAGAGAAGAACCCCCAAAATGTTCAGTTTGAGAAGTTAGAACCAGTCGACGTTTGTGGATAACTGCTTATAAACAACATTTTGTATTATCGTCTGCCATTTATCTGACTGATAGCTCAAAAACTTAATAATTTCTTTCAACAATTCATTAGTTTGCCAATTAAAAGAGAAGCAGTCAAATGATAGGATTTGTTTTTGTAACATAAAACTGCTTGCATTGTGCGGATGCAGTGCAGTGAAGCAGACTCCTATCTCTGCCTGTGGTGGGTAGATCTGATCACGCACGTAACCAGGATCCAGCACTGACGCTCTGCAGCAGCCAGAGTGCAGCTGAACACATAAAAACCCTCCTGAAGATCACCAAAACAATGACATTCCCCTCTGCGAGTGTTTAGTCTCTCTCTGCACCGGCCTAAACCTATCTGTTCCCTCACATCACTTGACCCAGAAGCAGGGGAGCTCATCTGGGTGTCGGTGGAGAGCGTGGAGGGGCAGGATGTTTGAACAGCGATAGGTTGAGCTTCAGACCAACCGGGCCAAGAATTAATGCAGCTGATCGTTAAGTTTAACACTTACAGTAAAAAAGAAAAAAGGGCTCATCGGGGTTTTTGCAAGTTTTAGCCCATTTACTAGAAATCGTGTAAACTTTATATTATTTCTGACCGTTTTCCAAAGGATTCCTGTCATTTTTTATGTGTTTCTTCCATTTTCCAGACAGCCACTGGCTTCAGAAATTTAATCTTTTTTTTTTTTTATGTCAAATTGCTAACTTGTTTAAAAACTGTAATTCCTGTGACAGTTGATTTTACGACTTGTTTGCCTTGAAAATGATACAGTGTCTATTTGTGACCACAGCCACAGGTCACTGCCTCATGTTCAGAGACCAAACCAGACAAATATTTCCTTTACGACCGTCTCATATGAAGAACTCTTAATATCCAGAAGATAGAAACGGGAAAAATTCATTGAAAACTGTATTCCTTAACCCTTCTGGTAACCATTCTTAGTAGTTTTCTTACAAAGTAAATCAGAAATAACAGAAAATAGCAGAAACAGTCACACAAACCAAAACCAATGTAAAATATATTTTACAATAGAAACCAAAAAAAAAAAAAAAAAAAACACAGGCAGCAGACTCACTATACAGTGACACAGTGCCACTGTTTGTGGCTCTTCTCCCACTGCTTGTGTTGTCACTAAATCAAATCCTGCTGCTCATGGGTGAGGTTAGCGTGTGGAAGCCCACAGGAGAGAAAAGATGCAGCAAATATACAGAAACACTCAGCATGTAATAATTAATGCTCAGTCACCTATAGTTGCAAAGCATATATACAGAGCATTTGAGAATGTTGTCAGGCTAGAAGCAATAAATCTGGATTCAAATGATCTGTTTCATGACATCAGTGTTAGTTCACGGCTGTCTATTCTCTGGCTTTAAAAGTTTCCTTAAATTTGAAGTCATTTTACGTTACGTGTACAGCTCCTCATCTGTGTCTGACAGACGACACTGGACTTATTGTTACTGCACATTTTGCACAAGGTTGTTTGGTTTTGAAATTTCATTTTTTAATAAACAATAATTTTATTGTTATTGTAAAAGATTTTTCTATTTTATTATTATTACTGACTTTTATTTATTTTATTTTTTATCATATATTTTGTATGGTATGTTGAGTGCCTGTGCAGTGGTGCTACAACTGTGAAATGTCTGTCTGTCTGTCAGTCTACCTATAAGGAGGAGGAGAAAAGTTCTTCAGTTTTCTAAAATACAAAAACCACTAGAAACAAATTCAGGGTTTGTTGCGAGACTGGATGTGGCCATTAATGAGGAAAGAGTGTTAATTAGGAAATCAGGAAGGCACTGTGTTTAAAAAAAATATCTAGCCTAATTAACCTCAAGGACTTACTGCTTAATCACCACTGGAATTAGGGCGGAACGGGCCTAATTTAACTGAATGAAATTCTTTTTTAATGAACACTCATTGTTGTGATCCTTTATCACTGGAATTAGAAACTTCCTTCAATTTGAAAATCTGACGTATTTTTTAGAGTAGTCGCTTTATGGTGCTGCACATGCTACAGGCTTTTGATTCGATGCAGATTCAGTTCAATTGCAAACAGCTGAGAGCCCTTTCTATGTTGTTGGTAAAATGTTACAACAATTTCCATCAAGTCCAAACACACAGGTGGCTGATTTGACCATGCTAACACAACTGGTGGCTGTGTTGAGCCAGTGGTCAACCTTACAGTAAAGGGCCATGTGTGGTCTGAGAGCAGGAAATCAGAGCTTCAACATTTCTGTTTTCTCCTATTGGTTATATACGTGCAGAACATGAACAAAATGAAAACCAAACTAGTTTTAAAATGTTATGTGTATGAAAAAGACAATATTGTATTTAGACATTCAGACATACATCCGAATCTAGATGGTTAAACTGTCCAGGATGTGACCTTTAAACCCTCGTCAAGACAAATAATTACACTTTCTATTGTAAAATTGGCTTTGTGCCCCTTTAAAAAACAGATTGAAAGATGTCTGTTTCATGGCTCTTAAGTTTTTCTGGTTGCTTACTCTACCTTCACCGCAAAGCCTTCAGTGAACTGCTGTTGTTGAGGCTGCTGTTAATTCAGTGTTTAACTTTTTTTTTTTGCATACATTGTTGAAACGTGTTGTCGGTTTGGACGTCAGATCCAGGCCTCGACTTGAGTTTGAGATTGGCCAGCTCAGGGCGCCCAAACACCCGAAGGACCGGCTGCACGGAGCGGACGCAACATGATGCTTGTTTACATCAACTCACATTGTTTATACGGCCTGCGACTCTGACAGGAGGGCTGTGTGGCTTGTAAGTGTTTGTGTATGGAACGGGGGCCATGTTTATACGTGTGCATTAATGTACATGTATAGCATGTTTACGGTACACTGCACAGGTCAAGTGTGTGTTTCCTTGAGTACTTGCGGATAAAATGGATCTGAACATGTAGCTGTGTTTACGTATTTGTACACACAGTGATATATGACAAATGCTAAGTTCACATGTTGAGCAAAAACTGACACAAGTTGGACTGTGAGACCTGAGAAGCGGAGCCTGAACTGCAGCATCCCCCCGTCTCTGTCCGGCCAGAAGGTGCCGCAGTTGTTGTGGACTATCGAACGAGAGGTGTACAGAGAAAAGATGTGTCCTAATATGTGGCAGACACAGTTAGCAACTGGCTGACGGACACAGCGGAGCAGTCAGGCAGATACTTTTCTCAGAAATTTGTGGAGTTGAACGGCAAAGCACAGAGGAAAAACTGAGATGAAAAGAACCGGTGGAGACCAAAAATAGAGCAAAAAGAAATAAACATCGGACTTACTTCGGGAAACTGAAACAAACATGACTCAAAATGGATACTAACGCTGTATAAACCCTTTGCATTGATTCCATTTCGTTGTGAAAGTGTTTACCAACAAAACTGATGCATATTTCATTTTCAATAGTTATTCAGACTAAACCAGTCACATGAACTAGTTACTTAACTAAATATTCCTGAGATATATTTATCAGAACTTGCAAAGTGTGAGTGTAAGAAACGTCCATACACGAATCCTCTGGCCTCCGCCCAGGCCCCCGTGTCTCCGTCTCTTCTCTCTGTAATTTGGGGGCATTGTGCTGATGTGAAAAGGCAGTTGTTGTTTCTTGCCGGCCGGCTTGGCGTCCCCCTGCCTCTCCCATACATCCCCGAGCTGTTCCAGGAGGCTGTTTATGTGTTGAGTGCAGCACTCCGTGGAGCTTAGGGCCTAATGGAGTGTGAGAGAGGGGCCTGGGCTTCTTCAGCTTGTGTTCAGCTGTACAAACATGCTGCCACACCGCGGCTCTCCAACTCTCTTTCTCTGCCCAAGTCGCTGTTTCACCTCCACTCTGCTCTATTCACAGTCTGTCACATCGCTCCTTTCTTCTCATTCTTTCTACTGTATCCCATCCTGTTCTCACTGGCGCTCTCGCCCAAACTGCGCGATGTCAAAACAGGTAAAACCGAAAAGTAGCATGAAAAGGAGTCTGGCTTTTCTCTTGTCATGCTCTTTGTAAGTGTCAAAATGTTTACTAAAGTGAAGGAGTGGAGACCCAGGTGGTTTTGGGAGGCTGCGTTGTTTATTTTTATACTAAAAGACCGGCAGTTGGGCGAAGAGTGGAAAATAAGGATGAATCCAAACTATTGCTGCAGAGGTTGTGTGAGCGCGCCGTCACACCTTGAACCTCCCTAAAAGTCGACCGTCCGCAGCCGCTGAGTTGTCCCACTCCACTGGGTCCAGGGCCAACGCTGCAGATGCACCGAGGGAAGGCCAAGCACTGACAACTGAGAACATCAGGCCACATACAAGAGTTGCTTACATGCTTATAACTTTCTGATGCTCCAAATAAAAAAGGAACTCAGTGTGCAGAGGAAGGATTACAGTCTGTAAAGTAATCAGCAAGGACAAACACAGATGACCAACGGTGCTTCCCTTCGCTGTAAAGCACTGAAATATGGGAAGAGACTTGGATGCCGCCTTTCTGCTCTTCGATAGGAGTAGAAAGGATAATGGATTATTGTCCGTATTCTCTGTATTTCTGAGATCCTATATGAACATCAGTTGGGAATGCGTCACGTACGCATCAACAGTATTTATGCAATTACTCCCACCTCCATGGAGGAGGGGGAGACAGAACTTCTGCAGTGCAGCTTTAAATCTAAACATTATTTTAAAACTTTCCATCCAGGTCCAAACCAGATCAGAAAAACGTCAATTTGATTAAAAGTGACACCCCAACCGGTAAAATAACTTTTACTGCACTGGGAGCTGGACTTGATGCACCAACGGGGAGCCAGTAGTTTTAATTTTAGTTGGCTTAATTAGCTTCATCGCATTTACACGACGACGCCAATATGTAAATACCATAGTAGGGAAAGGAAGAGGGAGAATGCAGTTAAAACACACACAACACTGACAGTGAGCCTGGAAGTGGATCCACGGCATGAATAACTGATGCTCATGAATAACTGAATTTGATGACTCCCAGTTAAACAGGCATTAACAAGTTGCTCTGAATTAAAAATGCCGATGTGTCTGTGTTTATATGCTCACTGCCATCTTCCATGTCCTGCACCCCCCCCCCGCCCCCCCCACACCCCGCCCTGCAGCATTAACGGGCCGTGTCATGATTAATTGTTACATCATTATCCGCCATCCATCGCCAAACACCCACCCCGACACACGCCGTCTTCCCAGAAGTCCCTGCTCTGGACTGAGCGCGGCCCTATAGAGTGGAAATCTCCAACGCTGTGGCTCACCATTCTCAAAAGTACAAGCACCTGAAAAAATAAGCTAGCCTCAGCCGGCTTGTCCAAGCGGAGGCACCGCCGAGTTAAATATAGATGTAATATCCCTCCCTTTCAGCTGTGTCCAAACAAATTAAAGACGTCTTTTTTACACGGCGATCGTGAAAACAAACAAGGGGGAAATATGCAAAGCGCGGCACGGCGTGGCATTTGAAACAAAGCTCCTAATGGCGCTCGAGTGAGAGATTAATCCCCACATTAATTAGTTTGGGCACATTGTGAGTGGCTGCAGTGATTGGCAGCCTGAAAGCTGCTGGACAAGAAGAGCAGAGGTTTTCTTTTCAAGCACTTAGTGGGTAACGGAGGGAGCCGAGCTTAGATGTGGCCAGAATGGGCAGAGTGGAGAGCGGGCGAGTTCAGCAGAGTCCCACAGTGGCTGAATATATGAACAGAAAACAGAGGCGCATGGGCTGATCTGAATAATCTGGCCATCATTACCTAGAGAGACATTTATTCAAATACTGTCACTGTGAAAAGAGGCAGAAATCAAAAAGGAAGTGAACTACTGACTGAGATTATTCCCACAACTTAACTTGACAAGGATTATAGGAAAAATTCAATCCTCTCATGGAAGCATGGCTTGTCACTGTATACCAACCAGACCTTAATACGATTCACTAATACACAGGACAAAACACATTCAGAAGCCCAGTCCAACTGAAAACCAACCAGCAGGCTAAAGTCAGCTACCAGCTAGCAACCAACAAGAAGACACCAGCTAACTAGCTTAGCCCACAGCAGTAGGTTTTCAAGTGGACACCCCCTTTCCCCAACGTTTCATTAAGTTAGACCCATGACGCCCCAAAAAGGCTTAACAGTGAGTTCCAGCTTCCTGGAGGACGAGGATACAGACCCTGGTTCAGGTAGGAGAACCAGAACCAGAACCAGGGTCTGTATGTTTTGAATGCTGATTCTATCCAACCAGTATCAATCTCCCATGTACGCATCACCTAGTATCATGTACTCTTGTTCTTGTTTGTATCATGCTTTGTACAGATGTATAAATTTGGTGCGGGACTTTGCTCAAGTTTACTTCCTGTTGAAAGGGAGCCTTGCTGCTGTGGCCCTCGTGCTTTGCTCCGGGTGTTTTAAGGTCTGGGTTCTGAAAGCATCTATAGACTATTTGGACTGTTATTGGCGCTATATAAAAAGAAAATTGTAGTGAAACGAATGTTTGTGGAGTTACTATGAGGTAATAGCCTGTTAGCAGTGTAAAGACTGGAAACAGTTTGGAAACACAGTTCTCAGTCATCCAGCTCATGGTATATCCAACAACGGTAAAGAAAGGCAACTGGACTTGTGAGATGTTTCAAACCAGTAACTGATTAAATAATGTTGTGAAGTCTTTAAAATAGACAGATAGAAAAAATGTAATTACCAGTTTGATTTTTTTTTACATCATTAGAGACTGTGGTGTAAGCCAAAAACTAATTGATATCAATTTTATTTTATGACGCAGAAACCAAAGTTTTGATCAAACTTAACCAAAAAAAATAATAATAATAATAATCGGCAACGCCAAGAGTCCATGAAAATGTGGTCACAAAACTAAAGTATAACACCTGCTGTTTGAGTTTGGTCAATCTTTTCTCCACATGTCCCTTCACCCTCAGTAAAGGGACTCGGAGTGCTTCTGTAATTATATTGCAGAGCCAGTTCGGTGAGCAAAGCGCACAGATTCCCCCTCGCTGACAGATTCACTGCTTCATAATGATGCATTACGAAGAAAAACACGTTTGAAGTTCCATTAATCGTCTGTGTGTGTGTTTGCGTCATTTTGAATAACGCCATCCAGAAATATATTTCACTCCCAATATAGCTCACAATGGAGCATTTTCATGGTACTTGTTACATATTTTCCATTTTACATGTCCCGTCCGCTTTTCAAACTTCATTACAACCTTCACGGACGTGTTTCGCTCGGGCTGAAAATAAAACAGCGGGAGTCGAGAGTAATGATTTGTGAAATGAAATTTGACTCGGCATATCACTGCTTTAACAGTTTTATGAACTCATATATCCACTGTGTTCCTCAAATGAGTCGGCGCCACGGTCATAAAAGCGAGGCACGTCTGATTGTCACAGAATGGGATAAAAATACATTTATGAACGCGGCAAACAGTGGTCGGAGAGTCTAAATATAGTAATGTTACTGCCGGATCAAAGCCATGCGTCTGTGTGGAGCGACTTTTTAGAAAATAGCAGATTTAAAAATCGTCTGAATTATTGGAACAAAGCTGAAAGCAGAAAAGAAGAAGAAGGCAGTTGTGATCATGTAAGGTTTTCATAACACAGAGACAATATCATAAAATAGTCTTCTATTTTTTTTTCATTTATTTAATTGATTTTTCATTTCTTCAACAGATTAAATGAGCCAGACGTGAGAAATAAAAAGCTCTGAGCGTAAACTGATTTCAAGTTATAACCTTTAAATAAAAGAATCTTCTCTTCTCCCTGAAAGCAATAAATATAATCACATAATTAATAATCTTTTTTTTTCCTGCTGGGGGAAAGATGAACAGAAGAGGAGGTAAAAGGGGAGAATAGATGAATAATATGAATTGTGTCAGAAGATGTAAATTTAATAAAATCATATAATCACTTTAACTGTACTACATTATTTTTAAAGGATCTGTAGATGCAAAAATAAAACCACATTGTCACACAACTAATATTTCACAGCCTCAGTCGTGTAAATGAAAGCTCGTCCTTTATCGTGTCTCTTCAGTCACTGTCCCTCGGAAAATGCGTCGGTACATGTGTGGGAAAGAGACGCGGAGGTGAAACTGGATCCTGGAAGTTAAAGAATGTGTAAAACGATTAACACATGGCCTGTTAATGCCAGCTTGCTGTGCAGGATGTAAGGGTCATCAGTGTTTCCAGGACGACAGGACCTCTGTCATTAACCCGCCACCGGTGAAGCAGCATTGTTTAAAACTATCGGCGCATCTGGCAACGCGTTCTTCTATTATATTTTAATACGGGTGCACCTGATACAACGAATGCAAAACAGATTGTTTATAGGCACTATTACAAATTTAATAAACGGTTTATAACACAATAAAAGCTATTTAGAAGTGTTAATTAATATACAGTTATCCCCATCCCCATTATAATGTGTACATATCACTATTCATTATCATTATTCATGTGTGTCCTTCATATTTACTATATATTAATAAATACCCTAGCTCAGTATATTATATTATACTCTGTTATAAACCTTTATATATACCAAGTATTTTGAATGTGAGAACACCTCATTTTAAAGGGCATTGAAAACACTGTGGCGAAGTGAAACACGTGAATTCACTGTAATTTTACTGAAAATAAATAAATCTGTAAATGGTCATTTCACATTTTCTTTTTTTTTTTTTAGAAAAATATCTTTCAAATTTCAAACTAGCTGCACTTATTTATTTTCTTTAGATAATACTACACTGACTTTGCCATATACGTACGTTTTCTCCACTGGTTTAACCCTGATGTCGCCCTCTGTCACACACTGAAATCCCTCTCGCCCATTAGCCAGTGCAGCGTACAGTGCACCATCCACCGTGTAAAATGTGGAGGCCTCCAGGAGAGGGCACTCCGTCTCTGTTTTTACTCCCCCAGCTGTAACAGAGCTCTAATTCTCTCCTCCACCGCCCCACAAGAGCCCCTCAGTGTGACAAGTTTACATAGACCATCTGCAGACCTCCCTACCGCCATAAAAACACTAATCACAAGGTCATAAAATGTGACTCCATAACGACACCCAGAATGTAGCAACTGGACTGAGCACAGTAGACGCCAGCGAGTGAGCGTGGCTCCACATGAATGTGGTTATTGATTTCGTTTTTTAAATTCTCATTTATGGCTCAGTTTAAAATTTGCTCCAAGTAAACCAGCAAGGAGGTAGGAACTGAAGTAGTTTGGACTTAAATGCCTACAAGTAAAGATCGAGGTACTCGTAAAACCATCACTCATTTGAGCGTAATTCTTTTCTTAGGTCCTGGTTCCTGCTGCCATGTTCCAGACTCGTACAAAAAACACTGGCGACTGTCACGAAAGTGTAAATTGTTGTTAATTATGAGTTAACTGCAGCATCACAAGATGTAACACAGGAACCAAAAATATCAGTTAAATCACTAAATATATATTACACAATAAATTCTTTGTAAATAAAGTGTAGGCATGGCTTTTGATTTTGTGTGGCTCTGCATCCATAAAGGAATACATGTGTTTTGAATATTAGCTGTACAAAGTGAGAAGGAATCTGTTCACATACAGTGTTTCAGTAAAAACCAAACAACCAAAAGCTTTACATTAAACTACCGATCATTTTTGAAGTACACGTTTTTACTTCTTTCCACCTATATTTGGTTTACAGTTAATATTATAAATTGGGCTGAGAGTGACTGAAACCTCTGTAGTGTTGTCCTAACTTAAGACAGAGGAACATTACACAAATAATATTTGATCATTTGAGTTTTTGTGGGGAAATATTTGCATTTTATATCGGCATTTTGGTAAACTGTGATGTCAGTGAAAATGTCTATAACCTCTTTCACTTATTAGCAAGCTTCCTATCAGTTTATTAGCTACACAACAGGTTGGGCTAGTAGTTAGTCGTGGTAAATATGTACTAACAACTGAACTCTGAGTACTCAGAGTACAGTTTATTCAAGTAGAAATGTAGAAATCGACAGTTAATGATTGTTCACTTTTGTAGCACTGTCCAATCAAACTCAATCAATCATGCTAACACTAAGATTTTAAAACACAACAAGAGCATATGAACCACCATCAGTTCAGGGGGTGTTAAAGGACTAAATATACAGTTTATTACACAAAAAACTACTCTGTGTAAATGTATGTATGACTTTTGTCTTTTCAAATCAACATCTATGAAGACATATGTGTGTTTTCGTGTTCAAAGTTATTATTTGAGGTTTTTTTGAGGCATTCAGGGGTTCTGACTTTAAATCAGAATTTCTGAATCAGAATTTAAATCAGAAGTCGAAACCTCTTGTACTTTACAAATCAAAAGCTTGCTAACGAATTAGCTTTGGTTCCATTAGCTACAGGTTGGCAGTTATTCACTTTAAATATGTACAAACAACTATGTAAACATGAACTATGTAAACAACTGCCAGTTTAAATTACTAAACAATGAAGACAACTAAATTGTCAATTATGTATAAATGAAGGTAGTGTTTATATTTTTCAAGTCTACATTCACATTTATACTTAACAGGGTCCAGGCTAATGTTAGAGGGAACTGGTTTATGCTTAAGTTAGCATTCAATTATTGTCATATTTTATCATTTGAGTATTTTTCTAGAATGTTTTCATTTCATAGCAGAAATCCAAAGGTCCATAACCTTTGTCGCTAAAACATTAACAAGCTAAAATTATCTTCACCATTTGGATACATTAGTCACACAATATTTAGGCCTGGCAGTTAGTTATTGTAAACATGTACTAACAGAGTGCTCTTATTAAAAGTGGAAATCTGCAGTTCGTAAAGATCAGTATTAAAAAGGGGGCGACGATTAAACTTTGAACAGCTGCTGCGACCAGCTCTGTTAAATACGAACAAAATGGTTGAACTGACGTGGTTTCGTCTTTAGAGAGCGAACAACTTCCTGCTTGTTGCTAGGTCAGCCTTTTACCCTTAGTTTTTAACTGGCAATGGGGAAGTAGAGCAGAACTAGAGTGGAATAATAAAGAGAACATATTTAAATAGAATACCATATTTACACATATTATACCAGTGATAACAGACCAATTAAATCTATAGTAACACAATGATCCGTATGTATTTTAAAGCTAACAAATTAAACAACAATGTGTGCAGTATCTAAACTTTGCTAACATTAGCTACTGCGAGTTGATAGTTACACCACCAACACCTACAATTAAGGCAGTGAAAGCATAACAGCCTTTCTAATGGTTAGAACTTTGCCTTTTCAAGAAGAAACATGTACTTTTTTTCCTGACGCAAATCTCAATAAAAAATACGTTGAATTTATGAAACTGTAAAAAAATTGTATATATATATATTAATAGAGACTTATAAAATGTGACTTCAACATCTGCCTCTATCTTTCTCGTTTCTCCCGGACCTTTCAAAAGCCACAGGAGAGCAATTGACGGACAACCACCATGGAGCCAAAATTTATTTCAACAACAAGCTGACACATTACGGGAAATCAAACATGGTGGGATATCATCGTGGTGAAATCACTGCGTACCACCCACATAGTTCTCACGTACAGCAGGGGAGAGTCAGCGAGGGGAGACAGAGAGAGCAGGAGTGGGGAGGCTTTTCTGACGGATTGTTTGCGAGCGCGGGCGCTCGGCTCGTCGGCGGGCCGCGAACCCAGCGGGCCAGCGGACGGGCACTTGTCGTACGGAGTGCGAGGCAGCTGGGGTTATCCTCAGAGACACGGCGAGGTGAAGTGGGTGACCATGTTTGAGGTCCGCCCAGCTGTTATTGCCCCTAATATTCAACAGATGTCTGGGATCCCAGCCCGCTAAGTCCTCGCACATGCCGGAGCAGGCGAATCAAAGCAAAGACCCAGCAGCCGGCCGAGCGCCGCGACTCACACACATGCTCACAGCTGCTGCAGGGCGCACACACTCAAACGACTCCGTGTGCATTAAATCACTGTCATTAACCATTTAGCGAAATGATAGAGGCAATTAAGATCATTCTTAATTTTGCGACGGCGGATCAGCAAAGCAGCGGCCCTCTGACTTTTACAAAACACAGCTGTTCAAGTCGTCTCCACGTATTGTTTGGTGGAAAATAAATAGAACATCTAATAATGGACATATATATTTCCATATTGAACTACTACTATATACTACTTCCATTAAAACACAGGACTCCTGAGCCAAAAATCTTCTCAAATCATCTCCAAAATATTCACCCTAAATATGTTGGGGATGGCAGCTTTCCTTACAAAATATTTGTTACACTTTGACTGTTTATCGTCCTAAAAATATTGGCCCCGTCCTAATCGTGTCAAGCCCCCTTCCCAGCGAGAGAAACCCTACGCTTTCAAATATGCGAGCAAAAAATCGGGTTAAATAAAAAGCGCCACTGTATTCAAACACATAATCCATGCAGAGGCTTTCGTTTGAGGGCGAAAATAAGAAAGTGGAGAGTTGCTTTGCTCCAAGTGGTCACAAGGGGGTTGAGCATTTCGAGGCCCCGGCTCAGCAGCTCGCTTACTTTGGAGAGCGCTTCAGGGAAGGCAACATTAGATATAATGAAACATTCACTGACCGGCCCTCTTTCCAGCCTCCGCTCTCGTTCGCTTCCATGGAGGCTGGTCTGACTGAAACCTTTCTGCGACTTGTTACAATGTCCAGCTCAGACCATGCCAGTATGTCAAGATATTAGGAGGAAAATACTCCGCTTGATGGCCAATTTAGCTGTTGTTTTTATGAGCTGTAAGTGTGGTCTCTGCTCCCATGAAGTATGATGACACCGACCGCGTAGTAGTGGGGGAAACTGCTCTTTCTCTGTGAATCACCGTCTCTGCTCTTAGCGTAATGGATAAGAGCGATTCTTCAGGTGCTGAGACTTTAAGTGCCTCACGGTCTCAAAAAACAGAAAGCTAAAGATAGTTTTTTCACAGAGAGTGCAAACTATAAAAGTCTAGCACGTGTTAAAGTTGATTAAAAATGAAGTAGGATGGGGATTTCACATTCTGTTCGGCCGGCGAACACTTGCCTCGACATATTTGTGCAGGGAAAGGGGGAAGTATAGAGTTTCATGATGCTGAATTACTGCAGGAGGGGCAGTTTTCTTTTTTTTTTCTCCTCCCCCCCTCCCCTCCTCAATTAATGCCGTTTCCTTGCTTTCCGTTGTGGTGCTGCATGCGTCCCACACTTGGCCACAGGGCTGGCCGTGGAGACACTCCTGAGCGTATAAATTCACAAACTCGTTCTGAGACACATTGATTCGTACCCAAATATCCAGTCAACTGTGAAAAAGATAGACTCCACAAATCAAGCCTCCGGACTCGTAACGAGCATTTCTTGCCATTTAAAGAATATATTCATGATTTGGGGACCTTTTATGAGGAAGGTGATGGCAGATTGACACCAGATGTGTCATAAATTATCAGCAGAGAGATGCCAAGCTAAACAGTCCAGCATAAATATACAGTGACTCCAAATATACTGGTCGCTTCACATTCAAATACTGCTCTTCTGTGCGAGTCCATTTCAAATTACCGTGATGTCTTTGGATATTCTTAGCAGGACACACAAGCACGAGGCCGCGTTAATAAGAGCTGCTGTAATATTTAAATGACCTGTACCTGAGCTCTGCTGAGTAATTCACATTTATAGTGTTCTTACATTGATGAAACACAGTAATACTGTTGTTAACCCGCTAAATTTGATTGTTACGTACAGATAAATCTACTACATCATAATCAGCAACTACACCTTCTACATAAAATACTGAAACATAAATCAATGGGTTATTTAGCAATGTAAATTATCATTAAATAATCAGCTTTAAAAATGTCCCTGCTTAAAAAGGTGCTTCAAAATGTCACTGGACAGGTGTGAAATATGCATAAACAATACGTAGTACAAATATAATAAAATTCAACATGAAGAGGGGAATGAATGTTAGAGAAAATGAGAAAATGAGCAGAAGAACTTTGTTTTTTATTGTAAATGTTGACATTCATTACAATTACATTTCTTTCAAATAGTTTATACCCGTCATAACACTTTCATTGAATTAAATGAGAAGATGTAACCAAACTTTTGACTTGTATTGTACCTGTAACTAATACAAATTTTTTTATCATGTATTTCTTTATTATTTTTCAATATTTTTTTTGAATGTAATGGCTTCAATCCTGAACATATTCATATAATTCAGCTAGCAGCCGATGGCCACCTCACAAACCAAACGTGCTTTTGACTGGCTACGTGCTAAATGCCGGTCCACATAAAGTAGGTAAACAGTTTAGACGCGGGGTTAATGTTGTAATGCTCGTATCTGACCTGTCGCACTCCAGTTTCACAAGACCTGCTCGCGCGATTTGAATAATCCCTGCGACTGACCCCGCGGCTCATGAACACAGTTTCTATGTGCAGCAGAAGCAATGACGTCTCTCGGCAGGAACGTGTCCCCCTAGTTAGAGTGCCAGACACTGGGCAGTGTAAGTGAGTGTGAACGTAAATAAACCCCATTATGCCAGCCATCTCCCCGGCTCCTGTCGCACACTCGGGGTAAACACAGAGCTTCCTGCAAAATACTTCTGGTGCTCTTGCAATTAGATCAGCCACAACAACACTGCATCTCACCGTCTCTGCGGCAAATGGCGACGAAAACAATGACGTCTAATCGCGCGTCGAGCTAAGTAACCCGCAGTGAAAAGGTCAATTAATAAAGTGTGTCCGTAATATTTGTCTAAACACCGACTGAGCCACGCGGGGAGTAGCTGTAACCTGGGTAAGCACCATGCAAAGTGGTCCGCATGAACTAATGAAATGTGACAAACTGTTTCCACACAAACACCAAAGTGTTCTCACCAGCACACACACACACGTGTTACTGACGTGACCCGTAGGGTGATCAACACACCGGCTTAGAGCGGAGGGGATTTCTGCGTGGAAAAACAACAACCTTTACATGCTAAAGGTCCAAAATACCCTGGTCATTTGTGTAAACATGTTTCTGCAACCTTGATGTTTGTGCACTTTTAGCCAATCCTCGAGAGAAGTTACATTTTAAAGAAAGTGAAACACTATTTAAATGACATGTTTTTTCATGAATAATTAAGAAATATCCTATATATTACAAATAGTACAGATCAGTAAGATGTGTCACTGACAACATAGTCCATAAGTTACCCAAAGCAATATTGTGGTGTCTTAAAAACTTAAAAAGCTGTAGGCTTTCAATGGATTTGGTTAAGATAAACAAATTGCACTATGGGTAATGTATGCCCCAAAAGGTTATTTTCTGGTTTTGCTGCATAGATGTAGATTAGTGTCAATCAAAGTTTGGAAATTGGTGCAATAATATCTTTATCAAATGTCTATCAGTGCCCAAACCAGGGTGAATCTCTGTTATACTCTAGCAATCACATTATAACCACTATAATACATGTGCGCTGCAACAACTCTATTCCAATCAAACATAATCCAGACGCAAGTTCAGTTTCTCTCCTAACCAGAACTGAGCAGATGCCCGAGACGCCCAGACTTTCTGGAGCCCTGAAATCCAGCAGTTCATCTCGTGGAAACTAAACTCACTGGTTGATATAAACCGAAATATAAACTAAAAAGTAGTTAAGGTCTTGTGATAGTTGCTGCCTTTGTGCTTAATGCTGACACCCTCTGTAGAAAGATGCATCTGGGATTTGCATTTCATTAAAACCTTTGGGGCCAAAGAGGTTACAGGAGCTTCTAACATAACGGGAAAAAAAAAAAAAATTCCAGGAGGAATGGCTGACCCGTGGAAATGTACTGTACCAATTTGTCGTACATTATCCTAAAACGTGTGGACTAAATCCAATTAGCAGCCATTTGCGCCGTGACACTTGCGGTCAAACAGTGTGAGGAGGTTTTGATAATCGAGTGCACGTACTCACATGAAGGCCTCTCTGCTCAGAGCGGAGGGGGGAGATTCTTGAGGTAGCTGGTTATTCTATGAAGACAGCAGCTCTGACAGGACCACCTAGGCCCTCTGTTTATTGTTTGAGAAAGAGTTTTGGTGGACGGAAGCCGGGCACTGCTCTTAAAGATGTCCAGCCTAACCGGTTGAGGCAGATCTGGGCCGAGGGAGGCAGGGGGACAGCGGAGCGTAAAGTGGCCGGCGTGGAGGAGCGTGTGTGCGAGGAGAGAAGAATGACTTCGGAGGTTGGGGGGGCCGGTTGGCGTATCGGGCCAAGAGTGCACATGGGAGCCGTGGCCTGAGGATGGATCCCAGCCGACCCCCTCCTAGGTGTCAATGTTATGACATGTGTACCGCTCCACTGTTTTCTCTCACAACAAGAGCACTTCATCTTCCAGGGTGGCCCGGCCTCATAAAAAAAAAAGCTTGATTTACATGCTGGGGATCAGACCGTCCACCTTCTCCTCTTCCTGTTGCACTTACGCTTCACTTCCTGTGGGCTGGGGCTCGACCGTCAAGGGTGATAAATAACCACAGAATGGAGTGGGGAAAAGCTGGATTCCCAATCCAATCTACACCCAAAAGAGGAGCGCCTTTTACCCCTCGCCTTCTTTTTTTGGTTTCAGCTTCACATGGAAGGTTAACGTAGGAGATGATCGGCCCTTTTGGAGAGAAGCTGGTATGTTTTATCAGTTCCGCTGCGTTATATCTCCCATGACGGCTCCTTGGATGCCAGTCACGATGAGTACATTGTTACCGTAATGGCGACAAAAAGAAAAAAAAAAAACAAACACACTGGCTTGATGTGGAATCACAGCAACATGCCCAGAGCAAACACAACACGGACATAGTGGACGTCAATTTTCTCCTCGCACGAGGAGGACTAGTCCGCACGGAAAACATGATGTCAACTAATAAATATCATATGTTGCCTGCAGACTGAAGACGACTGCGGTTGTCAGTGAGGTTTTAGGACATGATCCTTATTGTCATGCGTAATGAGTCATCAGGGTTCATTCACGTTTCTGCTGCCCTGCACAATGTCAGAATGTTTTAAAATATTCAAACTGCCTCCTACATTTGTCCTGATTAAAATCGCGGACACCGGATACGTGGCCATGACAGATTTTTGAAGAGTTTCGACAAATTCTCAATATGACGGCGTGCCAGCCCCGCGGTCACCGTTTTAAAAACTGCATTTAAAACTACCACTCAAGAAAAGGGATGTTGACTGCTGGTGGAACCACAGTCTCCAGTGTCGTAACCATCCAGCCCAGTCTCATCTCTTATGACTTTATGTAGCGGTATAATAATGTCCTGCTGCTTTTATCTTTGGTACTTACCTACGTCAGTCACTGAATAAGTTATGCCCAGTCGCTCGTCAGGAGACGTACAACCAGAACAGCTAAAAGCCGCCATCATGAAAACCGTAAAAGTTCTCAGAAAATTTAATTTAACATTTAAGCTCCTATACGTCCACCAGAATTCATAAAAAACATAAAACATGCTCCAGAACATCTACTAAAAAGTCCTTGTGGTAAAACCATTTTATCAGCTCCAAAATCGGAAAATTTCAGGTATGTCACCAAACAAACAGCCTATGATATTTTTTTGTTAAGGATGGGTTAGCTGAATTAATTCAGGTAATAAAAACAGATAAAACACATCAAGCACATACGGAGAAACATTAGAATTAGAAAACGTTAGAGAGAAATATGAGTCATTACGTTCACCAGACTACATCTGTACAGTGCTGCAGCATAAAGTAGATTTTTAAAAATACTACTGATGGGGAGCAGCTGTAACAATGAGTTTAAAACTCAAAACCAAAACAATGAGGTTAAAGACACTAAAGTTCTGAGTCCATTGCTAATGCAGAAAAACTCATTAAAGCAGCATCACACTTATTTGGAATTCACTTTCTGGTGGTGCTACATACTGAAGGTGCTGAGCACGGTTCTTCCACCACTGCTTTTATTATCACAACTAATTTGTGGTTCTGAAAGACTCCACATCCTATTGTTATTTTATATAACGGGTTCACAGGCAACACTATTCTCTTGCACATCTGGTTTTCATCTCAAAATTCTCTCTCGCTTTCATTTAGTTACAGTGTGTACTGAGATACAGTTGCATATATGTCTGTTCTGTGTCATGTTCATATGTATAAAGACACCCATATGGTATGTAGTCATTATTTTACCATCCTACCTTACATTTAAAGTTTTAACCTCCACTGAACTGGTAGAAATCAGGCAGATCTGGCCACTGAAAACCAAACCTATGGTGAGAAACCTCAAGAAAAAAAAAAAGAGAGAGAAATGTTTCCTTGTAACCAAGGTGAACCGGCCCTGTAGTGATTCTTAAAGATGGTTACATGCAAGGAGAAATTTTTGAAAGCAACTCTATTTAAGCTCCAAACCCATGACGAGGTCTGCGACATTTGTGCTGGACGAGAAGCGGCGAACGGTCACTCTCTCCAAACACCTCAAAACAAACGTCTCATCCTTTCCCCTCCCCGAATCCAAACCAGCCGTCATTGTCTCTGACACTGAGCGCATTCTTCAAATGCAGCACGGACATGAGGTCGCCCTTTTAATCAGCTCACGGTTCGCGGGGCCTCTGGCGCCAGCGAAAGGAACACCCTCTCATCTTGTGGCACAAATAGGGAAGCCCTTATGCCCCGGTGCCATTGCCAATATATTCGAACCGTGATGATGTTCCCACACAAATATTTCACGTTGTACGCAGCATCCAAGACTCACAGTGCATGAATGGGAGAGGAAACCTGCATTTTATCACTTTAAAAAGGCAGCCAGTTAAAAGTAAACGAGAAAAAGTCTCTTGACGCGGCACCACCACGAAGGGTAACACTCTTAACACCCTTTCATGTGAGTGTATTTCTTCACCAGGCTGTCATACATCTTTTTCTTTCTTTCTTTTTTTTTTTTTTTTACTTGTAAGGTTGAACTTTACCTGCAGGCGGCCAGCCCCCGATTCAGAAGATAACTGTGTTAATTTTAATAGCCATTTCCATTTTTCTTAATTAAAGTAAACTTTGCCATAAGGACCTCTTGAAGCAGTCCCACAACATCCACGAGTGTTTCTAAAATATGTGTAATATATGCACTAAAGCGTGTTATAAATGAGGTTTTCTTTGCTAAGTGTCCCAGTCTATTTTTGTATGTCAGAGCACATGATTGACTGCGCAGAAAAGGAAAACATCTTAATGCGTGTGATGGTCAAGAGTTAAGGTATTTATTCCAATTTGCCAATAAAAAAGCCCTTTGAGTGGGGCTTTTATCTTCCCCGCTCAACCTTTCGTGCAAATATGTAAATGCGTAAGTGCATAATTAGAGTGTAAGCGAAGTATAAACATCTGCAATTATCTAAACGATGTCAGCTGCAGCAGCGACATTCATCAAAAGTTTATTACTACAGAAGAGGAAAACTTGTTTTCCTCAAATTTGAAGCTGCAAATTAAAACATGAGCGCTGCCAAAACACCGGACGCCCACTCCGTCAAAAATTTGCATGACATTTTTTAACATGACAGAGATAAAGCACAAATAAGTAAATGAAATATTTGACCAGTGGACTCCAGCTCAGCAGGTGCAAGTCGCCCAGTAAAGAAGAAGCCTGTTCATGGCGAACACCTACATCAAATGGAACATAAAATAATTCAGGACACATCACTTCTCATTATCACTGAATCTGATATCACAGCATCTATGAAAAAAAAAAAAAATGTAATCTTAAGTAAAATCTCCCATTTAGCCTGTGGTTTGTTGAAAACCTGGCATGAGATACCAGTTTATTTATACATCACATGTGTCGGGTCCAGCTCACAGCTTGGTGCATTTCATTCTATCAAAAGCTCCTTTTTTGGTCTCTCTCTCCTTCTTTTTTTTTGCTCCTTTTCAAATTCATTTTCACATCCACGGAGTGTACACTCAGCAATGCACACGGGACGAAAACATTACTGTAAATGACCCTGAGACGGTGTTTTCGTTTTAGCCCAAAGGGGAAACACTCGGTGAGGTTCGCGTTTGTCTTGTCAAAATATATGATTGGCAGATATTTCTAAACATCAACTTCAAATGTCAATATGTACTGTAACACAAACCGTGAAGTGACTACATGTAGCTGCTGGACAACAGCCCACTTTGAGAAAGTGGTCAAGTGGGTGAAGGAGCTATTCCAAGTTCTCAATTTTAAGTTCAACATCAAATTCTTGCAAAACCAGGTCGCCCTGTGGTGATAATTAGATAACTTTCTTCCCAGGATGTAGCACCTGCATCTCGAGTAAACTGTAAGCCCGACGCGTACGCGGACGCGAAGCTAATCCTACGCTCAAACTATCAAAATCGTGACAAACTTTGTGGAGTCACTCAAACAAGTGTACAAAAAAAAAAAAAAGAAAAGAAAAAAAAAAAATGACCTCACGTCTGCTGGCTTATTAGAGCCGAGCAGCGTGGGACTCCGTAGCGAAGAATCATGGTTTCCCTCTCTGTTTTGACAGGGAGAGTTATGCCTCACAGGCACCAGATTCACCACCAAGCCTCATAAGCTTGTGGAGAGCATTTAGGGCGCCACAGGGGCCTCTTGACCTAAGAGGAAGTTGGGAGTATAAAAGGTGACAAATTGGTTTGTAGCTAAACAAAGACATATGCAGACGTCCCGGTGCTGAAAAATAACGGATTACGAAAAACGCGAGCTGGCAAAAACGAGAGAATGTCAGGAAATAATTCATTTTTTTGCTACTTTCTTTAATATTAATGCCAACCTTTGGACCTCAGCCACTCCAATTACAGGAAATGTAAGAGCAGTAGGTCTCCCTACGCCGGCCTATGATGAATGGAGCACTATGTGAGGGAAAACCAGCGTGCTCGTTTTAGAGATGCAAAAACTGACCAAAAGTCTTTTTATAAGGCAATAAATGAGAGGAGGCGAGGGGGAGGGGGGGGGGCTGTATGGAGATTTTTGTCTTTTTCGGGGCAAGGCGGCGAGAAGGGCCCGATTATGTGATGGGTCACGAAATGCGGAGGGACAAATTGCATGCGGTGAAAAGGAGTCGAGGCGGCTTGTCCGCCGCGGTCGGCAAAGGTGCCACTTCTGGTACATCCCAAAACCCCTCACCACACTATTCGATTCATAGGCCGAGGTTCTGAGAGCCCCCCCTTGGGATGAATGAGCATGTGCCTCCCTTCTGGTAATTAGAAGTTTCCCCCCCAGCCCAGATACTTATTTCTCTGTCATCCATCACGGAGGTTGTTTCCCCCACTCCTCGAGTCTCTCGACGGCGCTGCAGTTTTCCTCAAGTTGAACTCAACAAGTATGCCTTTATTAAATATTTGGAGCGCGCGCCTCTCTTCGACTCATTTCAGTACAGTGGGAGTATTGAATGTAAATGAGAGACTGCATCATGAAGATGTCTTCGCACACTTCCTCGTGGGACAAACAGAACGAGCCCCGAGGTGGAGTGAAGCATGCCACTGATACCCTCCTTCACGCAGCACCCTGTCTGTTCCTTTGCCCTCGGGGAGCCGGGATAAGAATGCGGCCTGTCATATCATCTACCGATCACCTTGGTGGTCTCTGGCAGAGCTGCTGTCAGGGAATCCCCTGGTGTGCCGCTGACCTCTTCCCCGAGCCTCCGTACTCATCAGCTGGAAGCGAAACAGGCTGCGCCGCCTCCGCCGGTGCTCTCGGGCCGGTGAAACCCGAGCAGGTTGCTCGCTTTGATGTGAGGGCAGGAAGGAGCGCCTCGTGGTAAATTCATTACCGCGGAGCAGCAGCTTTGTCACGCTGCCGCCGGTGCAGAATTCGCTGATTCGAACGGAGTTAAACGATTCACTATGGTTTATTAGAGCGAAAAGATTATTTTCATGGTTTTCGCCATTATGACTGTGTTAAATGAAACTCTGCGAGGTGATGCGGCCAATGTTTTGCTTCATTAGCGGTTTCTTCGGCTGTCAGTTGATGGTCGTATTGATAAAACGAAAATATCCTGAGAGTAATTACCTACTTTTCTGCAGATTAAAGGTACAGTTTTCTCCTTTAAACTAAATACTGGTTCTTCTTTTCATGCGAGTCGATACATATTTTCCAGCTGGAACATGGCTGCGGTGTCTGCAGTGTGCTGAAATGCAACTTTTTGGCTCAGACACGGGAGACGAGAGGCGACAGCACAGTTGACCTTTGCTGTCCTTAATTCTTTGATGTCTGTTTGGTGCATCTATTGGTGTATTTCTCACTATCCAGCTTGTGAGAACTGCCAAAAACCTCAGTTCTGGACTTGGACTACTTTAACGACCACTCCAACAACTGGATAATAAATCTTCTCAGATTCACCCTGAAAGTAATTACCTAGTTTTCTGCAGATTAAAGATTCTACAGTTTTCTTCTTTAAACCTACCACAATAAATTTTGCATTGAAATGAGCGTAAACCTAGTAAACTCCCTCAACGTTTCAGTTGAGTGGACGCATCCTTCGGAGGCTGCATTAGAAACCAGCTGCTTCACAGACACACTTGTAATAATCCTCATTATTCACTGCCACATAAGAGCCTGATGTAACTATCATGGACTGTAGAAACGTTGACAGCATCGTGAGATACGAGAGCACCTCAGGGAGATATCAGTTGTGTGGATTTTTTATTTTTTTTTTAAAGAAGTTCAGTAATAGCTACGCAGCCATCTGCTTGAATCCAGTTCTTTATTATTTTCCATTAACTGTCTCCATTACAAATGACTTAATAGTACAGAAATGCACTGAAAATGTTATGTTGCATATTTCTCTGTGGCAGGTTTGGAGACAGGTCAAACTTTATTTGGCATATTAGCTACAAAAGTAGTTTCTTTCTTTCTTTTTTTTTTTTTTTTTCAAAAGGGCTGCATGGAGGACTTCATATTTCAGGGAAGCATACCTGAAAAAAATACCCAGGTTGCTATAACACTTTAAACTTTAATCCCATTTAGTGTTTATGTACTTTCTCACTGGGTCAGAATCGTGTGTGTGTGTTAGAGAGAGAGCAGGGAGAGTGGCCAAGGATCTGGCAGGTCACAAAGGCAGCTTTGTAAAAGAAGTTAATGAGTGTTTTGTGAATGTCTCTTGATGCTCTGCAGCTCTGCAACACCTCTGCAGCGCATCAAGTGTGTGTATGAGAATGCAGATGTTTGTGTGCGTGTGCGGGTACAGTATGTGTGAGTGGTGTTTGTTCGTATTCATAACTATTTATATCTTCTTTTGAGCAGTGATTTATAATGTTTGTTCACTGTTTAAGTTCTGGTGGTTTTGGGGGTGTATGGAGTTCGGTGGGTGGTGGATTTTTTTTTTTTTTTTTAAATATATGTATATGCGGATGGTAAAACACTATGGAAACAACGCAGATTCAACCAAAGTGCACACAGTTCCTTTCATGCTGCACATCTCCTCTACTCCTGTGGTCAAGTACCTTGCAGTTATTACAGCTTATTTGTTCAAGTGGTGAGGAAATATTAAATATCACAAGTTCTCTACTGAGACTGGGCAATAATTATCAACAGATGTCTGCCAGTTGAGCAAATTTGCATTCAAGTGAGTGCATGTGCACGTGTGTGTGTGTGTGTGTGTGTGTGTGTGTGTGTGTGTGTGTGTGTGGTGGCCCGCTGGACAGAGACGGACGTGCGTGAAAACGGAGAGTTTGTGTCATCATGAAGCTGATTGAAGGTTCCCACTACATCTGTGCTTATAAGAAACGAAAGAACAAGAATAAATGAGATGGAAAGTTTGGAGCAAAGAGGCTGTGAGTGGCAGCCATTGGACGCCCCCGGTGACCAATAGTTGGCCGTCCTGTCTGTGATCAGTGTGAAGTTAACCGCTCAATTTTTTCCACTTTGGACATTATCTTAACCTTTCCTGTGTACCTCAGATGACTAATGTGAACCGTCTGTCTGGGTTCTGTGGAGAAGGGAGGGAAAAACATTTCAGGACATGTGATGACAAAATTATGCCAATCTTAACAAGTCTGGTATCTTGTCTTTTTTTTTTTCCAAGGGTCAATATTTTGCAGTGACATATAACTATTGATGTTTTTGTCGTTTCACATATTCTTGAAATAGAGGACCGTGGTCCGTCAGTCTTAAATGGAGACTCTAGGGACCACACCGAGCCAACGGACGGCCCTTTACTGTTGTACTGTCGGTGAGCAACTGTTAATCCAAGTAAGCATGTTGAATTGTCAGATAAGTGTGTTGATGTAAGAGGTCACTGTGATACAGGATGCCCCTCTTGTTTTACATCTTTAATTTCAACATTAATATTATTATTATTGTTATCAGGAGATAATTATTGGGGCAGATCCAGACACTTTTTTTTAGTATAAGGCTTTAATCGAGCCCAATCTTTTTTAGTTATTAGTCAGATTTGCCATAAACCAAAAGCACATCCCTGTATTGTATTTAAATGGTGGTCGGCTAGTGTCAAAGCTGATAAAGAGGAGGAGGGAAAATCACGTGATTACACATTTCTGCTGTGTGGAAGTAATTGTCTTAGTAAAATTAATTTGTGACCTATGCAATGTGGATGTTTGGCGTGGTGGTAGTCATTCACGGATGGATGGATGGATGGATGGATGGATGGATGGATGGATGGATGGATGGATGGATGGATGGATGGATGGACTACTTTATCCATCCCCGAAGGGAAATTAGGTCATCATAGCAGTCCGGTATTTGAATACAATAAAATACAATAGAATATAATTCGGAGGTAGAAAAATAAAAGCAAAAATAAAAACATAGAAGAGGACAAGGACACTTAAAAAAACACAACATACATAGGTAGATAAGGCGCAGTGGCAAGATGATGAACAGCATATAATAGTAGTATAGTATATATAGTATCTCATCTCATCTCATCTTCCATACCACTAGGGTCGCGGGGGTTGCCGGAGCCTATCCCAGCTGTCATTGGGCGAGAGGCGGACAAGTCGCCAGTCTATCACAGGGCTAACACTGAGACATATAACCATTCATACTGACATGCACACCTAGGGTCAATTTTGAGTCATCAATCAGCCTAACGAGCACGTCTTTGGAGGTGGGAGGAAACCGGAGTACCCGGAGAGACTCGAACCCAGACCTTCTTGCTGGGAGGCATCAGCACTAACCACCTATCCACTGTGCCCGCCCCTTTATATATAGCATATAATATAATAATATATAATAATAATATGCAATGGAGAAAATTGAATAACTGATGGGAACATGTCAACCCCCCCCCAGGTGGCAATATGATATCAGCAGGTTAATATCGGCCCTTTCCAGTTGACCTATTTCATCATATAATTAACAACTGCAGTTGTCAATGCGGCAGACCTTCATTTCAAACAACAACCAGATGGATAGTGCAGCTTTTTTTTAATCTCGTATCCCTCAGGTGTTTTTTCTACTGGCTCTGTTTACCTTCTTCTTCTGTGACTGACTTTCTTGGATGTTTTTGTTCTGGGGTCCAGGTTCTGTACATGCGTTGTTTAACTCTGATTAAGGCGTATACATGTCGAGGAAAATCCAATCTCATTATCTGGGAGTCTTAGTCAGATAAGTAGAACTCCAATTTTAGTCGAAGTAACGTGTTTATATGCGCCAGAGTTGTCCAGTTAAAGTTAGATTAAGGCAATCATTTTTTTTTTCAATTGCATGTAAACGTACAGACTGAGAGTAATTCTTTCACCACAGATCAGAGTTAAAAACTGTTGTGACGTCACAACTTTAGAAAAAAAAAAACAGTTTTCAGTGGTGCAGAGCTGCCTGAAAGAAGACAGGAAGTGAAATCAAGCGAGGTGTGAAAGTTAAGCATTTTCTTACATAGGGAGTTGATGGGGTGAAGACTGTAGTGTTGCCTGCCTGTGGGGTTAAAGGTCAGCAGGGCTCATAGAAACGAGTGCTGAATGACAGGAAGATCCCCCACACTTTCTCCACACGTTCCACCCAAAACACTGACCTCTCTTGTCCCCCATGGGTGCTCACCCACCACGAGCATTAGCCACTTAAAAGAAACTCTACACCAGAAGAAGTACATAGGCCCATGTGCCAAATTACATTAAGAGGTGACACAGGCCTAAACATGTGTCGAACCACAGCTCTTCGTTTTTCATTCATTCTTCTTTCATCTCCTTGAGACTCATTTAAGGACTGTTATGCATGCTGATCCTGGATAACTCGATTAGAAGTTCAAAGATGGACAAATTGGCTCCAGACACTCTGCCCATTGTTAAAACAAAGCCAGAAAAGAGATGCAACCTTCCTGAAATGACCAGATACAAACACTAATAAGGAGCACTATGAGGCAAACTAATAGTTTCAAATTGAGAAATAAAATTATAATTAGGGCCATACACATGAATTAGGAAATGTATTTTGAGAACACAATTTAAATACATTATTTTGCACGTGGCTTTAAATATTACAAAGTAATAAGATGAAGTGACAAATATACAGATGTCATCACTAATTTTCAAGTGTCAGTTTCTTTCAACTCCACAGAGAATTTCAGCATCTATCAGACTTCGTTTTTGGTTTTGCAGCTGTCGTCTTCACTGTTTTCTTTCAGTTTAATTTCTCTCATCAGTTGTTTTTAGTGGAAAAAGCTTAAAAAAATGTATAATAGCAAAACAAGTTCATTATATCCAGATGTTATAGAATCTTTTCTAGAAGATCAATGGTTAAATTGTTACTGAATGCTAATAGAAAACTCTTTTTAAGACTTTTTCTGATTCTGGTTATTATTAATATTGAAATATTGCACCTGAATATATCTGTGCTTTATCAGTGCTCATTACATCATTGTTTCCATTGTGTTTACTGTTCAAAGAAGTTACTGTCAAAGTTTTCTGACAGAAATTGTTCTAAATTACGAGACATATTACAAAATTGTTCTTGTAATTCTTCATCACTTGTGTCCTTAGTGGGACCCGGTAGCACCTGCATTCAGCCCAACAAACCTTTCACTTTAATAAAACTGCCGTACTGCATTTGGACGCCGCTTTCCTGAAAAGAGCAAAGAATCCCTTTGATTGTCTTCACTGCGAGTTTCCACATATGTCCTGCTCATCCCTGAGCTCCTGTATAGATGCAACACAAAGCATGCTGTGTTGAACCGACGCCTGTCCTCTGAGAGCCAGCCTTGCTTTCTTAGCTGGAGAACATAAGTGCTGACCCCAAGACAGAACCCTTTCTCCCCTACTGTGACTGACAGCCCTGCTTGAAATGTGGACACAGGACCTTGTTGCCCCCATTGGGAGGTAAGGGGCACGCTCCTTCACAACACTGCAGTCTGGGTGGGCTCAATCACAGAGGACATCTTCCTCTGGTGGTACAGTACATGCAAACATCTCAAATGTGAGTCAGTATATTATGTTACAGCGAAAGCACCGACCATTCATCCTTCAGATTTTGGTCGTGGAAGAAAAAAACGCTCTAACGCACTCTAGGTCTTTAAAATTAGCTGTGCCGATTGAATTTCTTGTTTCTTTGCTCTGCAGATTAAGCCGGGTTTGTAAACCAAGAACATTAAATAATCAAGCGGCGATTTTGGCCGTTGAAGAAGCGCTCTACACACAACTCCACCAATCCATAACATCATATGAAACTCAAACTGACTCGCCCAATGTCTGCCTTTTTAAAACAAGCTCACTCTCTGGCCAAAATCATTAGTAAAGTAATCCATCAGCCTAACCCTGACTCATGACCCAAACCACAAAGTCGGCCAAAACAGATGGAGCTATTCACCGTTCAGAGGGTAACATAGACCTTATCTGTCATGATCGGCAGAGGATGAACTTGTAGATAGCAGAAAATGAGTGACAACAGACGGGATCTCGAGACGACAAAGTCTAATATCTCCATTTTCTCCGATATAGATTGAGTGCATAAGATTAAAGCTCCGGCACTGGAATGACAATGTCTTCCAAAAGCCCCAAACCCTTTCTCCTGCTTTCCCTCTTCGACTTTGGGCCGCTCAAGGAAACGGCGGTTACACTAAACCGGGTTTTCTTTGGCCAGAACAGAAAAGGCTCACTACACACCAACCACTTATTGCACCAGATGCCAGTCATGGTCCGCTGATGTTTTTGTAGAGAAGTTTGGTGAAATGTCAGTCTTCTTCATTCCCCCCTTGGTGTATGTATATATATATGCTCAAAAATTAGGCACTTTGTTAGCCCTTGAACCTCACACGTCCGCTGAATGCATGTGATTCACCGGCGGTAAAAAGCCAGCCAGCCGGCGTGCTGCATTCACGGCCCAGGGCGGCTTCGCCAAGATATGGCATGGAAAAGTTTGTATAAAATTACATTAGTGGAGTCTTTGATGAAGATATTGTTGACTAAAATAACAGAAAATATAATGTATGGGATTTAAAGATGGAAATGAGTAGTTTTATAACCTGGCTGGTTGCATACTGTAGGTATTTAAAGAGGGGGGAAAAAACTGTGCTCTGCATCTTGCCAAGTATGAAGCTGTGTGGTGTACAAACAAATAAGCCCAAACAAGTCCAAATAAAGCAAAGTACTTTGGCTCCATTTATATAACTGGGCCTCTTACAGTTGGACTGGCCTCCTCTCTTTGACTTCCTTTGATGCGTCTTGGTCTGTGGTGCAGTCAGATCCCATCAGACGGGCAGACATAACGGAGATACAGTGCACCTGAGCCGGTGAGGCCGCCACAGAGAGCAAGTGGGGAGATGCACTGGTATGCAGGAAAAACCAGCTCTATTTCAAGCCCTTCCAAATCACTGAGAGGGTTTCCTTGTAATCCCATCCGTCATATTTACTCCCCCTCCCCTCCGAGAGATTCACGAGGCCACCCCCTCTTCAAACAAGCCCTTTGGATATGAATCAAACATCTCAATAAGAAGAAGAGGGGGGAGAAAATAGGCTTCGCCAAGCTGATCAGAGCTCGGAGATCAACAGAGGGCAAGTACTTTCTCTTTAACCACGTGATCCCACTCTTCAGAGTTTGGTGGATCGCTTTGTACAGAGCAGGAGGCCTGCCTCTGCGTCCTCTGGGTCCAGCCAGCTCAGCAGCCTGTCAGCCAGTCAGACTCTTAAAGAGGTATTTAAATGTGCGCCTGCAGCAACGCGCTCACTCAATGACCTCTTTATTTGTTAAAATAGATTATTTTAAATAAATTACAGAGCACTTTCACTGAATAAACAGAGACTTTGGGGCTGCGGCCTGCATCGCATACTTGCCACAGCCGCAGAGATCCTAAATGACTAGTGAGCTGTGTAATCGCCTTTGATTTCACTGATAGGACTCTGATTCTTTGGGTAAAAGAGATGGAGCCATTGAGGAATCTGAAAGGCAACACCACAAAATGGGGGCAAGGCAAGAAAAAAAAAAAAAAAAAAAAAAAAGTCTCATGTGGGGAATATGAACTTATGATGTTTCTAACCCTGCCATGTCGACAGAGGAGTCCATTAGAAGAACAGAGGGGAGCTTGAGGGAGTCCTGTCATTTCTTCCCCCCGCAGCCTGAGAGGTTTAACACTCCTTCAGCTTGGGCCCGCGCCACGCAAGAGACGCCACCATGAGTGAGGAGAGAAAAAGCCGAGTGGAAAAGACTCAGACCTCACTTCTTCTCCTTCTCCTTCCCCTTCTTTCCCTCTTAACCTTTCATTCCTTTTGTTCTGACCGGTCACTTAATCACAAACGAGGGGAGGCTCCTCCGCCGCAGCGACCGCAGAGACGCGGCATAAGAAGAAAAGTATTTTACATAATTCGAGGCCGGCCGGCCGGCACTCCGTTTTCTAATTAGCTAATTTCCCCACACGCCGCCGGTATGCAGCTTTTCTCCCGAAAGTGTTGTGCAGAAGGTGAGAAACGCACACTCTCACTCTGTTCTTCGTCCGGTTGCTGCTAATTTGCTGTGGCAGGGCCTAGTTATGGCTGGATTACTGTTGCGCGGGGAGAAATCTAGAAAAATAAAATGACAGGGAAAATGCTGGCAGACCAGCGCATAGAAACCATGAAGAAATTAGGTTTGATTAACCTTATGAGTGCCTGTTTCAATTCTCGCAGGTCTATTTATTTTCGAACATGTGGTCGACATTCTTTCAGCGGCACATTTCCCGGCACGTCTATTACATCTAATCTGTAAGTGGGTCCAAAAAAACCAAAAGAGCTGCATGTATGTTCACATACGTCATACGTGCAATTTGGAAAATTGACATTGAAAAGATAATGTGGCCCTGACTGTTATTCCTCCGGGTCGCGCAGATCATAAATAGTGTAAGCTCAGCGGATAGATTATCCAGCTTTTCTTTCTATTCATATGTATTTGTGTTACAGTCTGTTTTAATTGTATTTATTTATAATTTGTCATGAATAAAACTGATGATTGTCATTAGTGATTATTCTGATCATTCATTTTTCAAATAATTGTTCATCCATCGGAAAAAACATCAATGACCAAATGTTATATTTTTTGTTAGAAAAAGAAAATGAATTAAAGGATTAATTGGTTTTCATCTTGAATCATTGGTTTATCAGGGGTCAGTTAATGAAGTGGCCTTCAAGCCTTTTTGACCTGTGGTCCTTCAAAATAAAGTCATCTTCATGGATTATGTCTGTTCAACCAAAACAAGGAGTGTTTCTACTCAAACTATTTTCATTCCCTGAGGATAAACTAAAGGAGTATTTTATCTTATCTTATCTTAAAGTTTGGCATTAATTAATTTATGTAAAATCTAATTAGTAGCATACATTTTGGAGGAAAAAAATAAAAAATAAAATTTCTACTGTTCTTGTCAAAATAATTATAATAAAAAAAAATCAGTTTTTTTGTTTGTGCTAGAAATGTATGCACGATAATAATATGAGGTCAGAATCACCTGCAGGTCTGTGTTTACTCTGTTATAAAATCCACAGGTTTTCCCAAACAGATATGAACTGGTTGCACAGTTGCTGCGATAAGTAAAGTTCTGTTCAACACAGTGTGAAGGTCGAAATCTGTCACTGCTATGAGACGGAATAAAGTAGAACGCAAAACTGATCAGTCCACCGACCTCAAAGAGCTCAGCGTCTCTGTCAGTGACTCTCATAGAAGCCAACTGTTGAATTCACTTAGCGATAGGCAGAGCGAGCGATCCACGTGAAGCCGTGACAGCTCCTTAAACACATTACGTGACCGGCGTAGCTGCAGACAGTAATGTAGCCAGGTGGAAACCCATTCTTTAATGTCTGTGAATATACTCTGTCACCCAGGTCATGGTATAACCAAAACACGAAGCTGGAACAGAAAGCAGCCCCTTTCTGTACGTTGTAACACAACTCGGCCTCTCACACGCAGTTGGAAGCCAATGAAATAATCAACCAATTGTTTGGTTTGATGATAAGCTGCAAATATCATTTGTCAACGTCAATATGTTTTCAACAAAAAAAAAAAAAAGGCAGACGCCCACCCCCCCTCCAAAAAAAATCCACCATGCTTGTCCCGAACTCTCCGAAGCCAAACACGTTCCTTTTTTTTGTTCGGTGCGCGCGTGTGATTATGAATAATTAGAAGGAAAACTTAATTCATAAGCCATTAAGTGTTATGAATAGCAATTTCTGTGACCCTCTCAGTGGCTCTTTAAGGCCACTCTGAATGCGGCGCACAGAGCCGGCTCAGTTCTCCCTCTTTCTGGCAGCTATAATTGAGCCTAATAGCTGCAGCACAGACATAGGGAACCTCTTTGACACCTAGACCAAATTTTCTAATGAAACGATCAAATAAGCATCATCCAGCCCCCGGCATATCAAAGCCGCCGGCAGCTGGCAGCATGTCATAGTCTGACATTTGGGCTGTTTAAGCACTGCCAGGCCTGCTTCCCTCCATGTCCTCTGGCCTTGTATTAACACTAATAATAGGGAAAAGGTCTACGAGGAGAAGAGACGCAGTGATGAATGGAGGAGACTTTTGCCAGCTGCCGAGTGGAGGACGTCGGCTGATTGCATCTGTAATGGAGTACGACAAGTCGCAGGGTTGACAACTGTGTGTGTGTGTGCGTGTATGTAGGGGCAAAGTGGAAAAATCGCCATCTTTCCGCTCAATGATTTTATTTGAACAAACATTTGATATGTGACAGAAGAAAAAAAAGTTTGATTCCTGATTTTAAAAATGTCAACGACTTTTTTTGGTTTAGTGTCCGATGTCATGGTTTTGTCTTATGTGGTTAATTCAGACAAACTATCACTTATTGGAGATTTCTTACTATTTCATAGTTGAGTTTAAAAAAAAAAATGTAGTGACAAACTGAACTTTATACCTTTAAATTACAGACAATTAATATATTGACTAAATGAAGGACGTCTGAAGACCTTACATTGAGATGAACTCACTCACCAAGACTACCAAAAGAATGTGGACACATGCAGACACATGCGACCAGATGCACCTTCAAATGTGGCCAGAGATCGGTTCTCTCAGTGCATCCTGGGAGTGGTCACACCTCTCATTTACATGATCAGACGGCCCAGATTGGATCTTAATGCAAGGTTCAAAACAGGCCTGTAGATTATAGATCACCTTAATTAGACCGATGCGTTTGGTGTAGCAGGGCCTCTCTAGTCTTTTTCTGCTAGCTGTGAGTAGGCGATAAGTCATCGTACATACGATATACCACCAAAAACAATCCCCATGGCAAGAATTTGCCATCTTGCCATAAATGTGATAAATGCGTTTTGGCGCGTACAATGCACTCAAGCTCACCTGTGGCTAAACGAGGCACCTCATTAATGATGTGAAACTGGTTTGTGTACCATAAGGTGGATTTGAAACAAACTTGTCCCATAAGCAAGGTTTGCATGAAAAAAGACAATGGCTAAGGATAGAAACACAACAGCTTTATTCCACCACCTGAAATACGACCACAAGCTGGAGCACGACGAGAGCCAGTAAATGAGTCAGGAGAAAGCAGCCACATCCTCCGGTAAATTAGGGAGACTAGACGTCCCATTACAATTATTATGGTAACCGGTAGAGCTGCTATTGACATAACAGACACAGCAGTTTAAATATGTTTAGATATGAATAAATATGTCAAAATAAATTAAACCATAATTGTCCCTGTTTCTTCATTTCATCTCGATAATATTTATTTTATTTTTTTTTTTTTTATCTCTGAGCCGTAATTTTGTCTTATTTCACTGTCACTCTCACACATTTCTATTCAGTGGAAAAGGAACCTGGCTTTGTATCGCTCCCTAACTAACTCTAACTCGCCAAAATAAAAAAAAAAAAAAAAAAAGGCAGGAATAAGCAGCGTACTTTCATTTTGTTGGTTTCTAACCAAAACAAAGAAAATGATTTGTCGAAGCTCCTCTTCCCTAGTTTGACTCTGCAGACCCTGCAGGAGTGATTAGACCTTTGCAGGAATCCCCCGAGGAGCCGCGGATGTCGTCAGCCCCGCCGCCTGCTTATTTTTCATGCTTCTATTGGGACCGAACACGTGCAGACTGGTGCCCACTTTTCCCCCTGCACTTGTTTGGTTACATTTGACTTTCTGCGAGATAAGAACCAGATTTAAGTCGCGGAGCGGCGAGCGGCAGCTGGGCGAGAGGACGCCGGCCGAGACGGCTGCTGAAAAACTTCTTAAAGTGGGGGACGGCTGTGTAGTCTGCTATGTCTCTGCAAACGTGCCCTTATTATGTTACCTTTCAAGTGCTTTGTCACAGGAGAGAGGGCGAGCTATTCTGGTTTGCTTCTCCTGAGGGTCGAGTCAAACAGCCTCGGCGTCTGAGGAGCCTGATTCCAACAGTGTGTGTGTGTGTGTGGGGACTGTTTCCAGTTAGCCACACACTGTTTATTTATGGAATATTTTCTGACACCTACTTACATCATTATTATCCCCTTTCTTGTAAAGCCCCCAAGTGTTGCCTCTGAAGGTGCCTGTTAGAACAGGCCAGTTAAGAATGAAAAGACAAAAACCAAAGGGTCAAAGCTCGGACGTTTGTTGTTGAGTTTTTTTTGTTTTTGTTTTTTTTAATACTGAGTAACTCAATCATAAGCCACAAAGTCCTGTCTAAAGCTATTAGGTGGCTACGTTTTCCTGCCCTCTATTATCTTTTCATTTTTTATTAATCCACCATGAACAGAATTAGTCTGAATTATTTACATATTCAGTTCCCAGACAGATTTTCCACAGCCGCAATCAGGTGGTTGACTATTTAGTCACCGGCCAATTATTGTAAATTGCACGCAGCCTCACATGACGATGCATCATTTAACAGACGCTGTTATTATTCATGACAACCAGATATAATTGACTAATGAACACGTCGCGGACGAGGATGACCTCTACGGAGAATAGTCCCGATGTCGTCAGTGCAGGCGGCGCAGCATCGCGCGCCACATCTGGGTTTGGCTTTTAAAGTGAAGCTCATGCGTAGCTGACTAACGTTGGAGGAAAGTGTCGGTGTCCGCTTCTCTCTGTGCCTCAGACGTGTTTGTCTCAGGAGTACGTTTTAAGCTGTAATGAGGTTCTCGGTGATGAAATACGCTGGATATATGCAGCGATATAAGTAGTAGACCGGTATGTTGATGCTTCTGCTACTTTAGGCTGACGTTTAACACATAGAGATCTATATCTTTGTGTTAGGAGCACAGAGGATTTTTCATCTATTGCTAAAATATATAAAATATGCTAAGTATAACATCTTGTGCTCCACTCAATTATAGTAACACTGCTTGATGTCCAGCATATATTTCAGTGCATCGTTTAATAGATTATTCTTCATATAAAATAATTAAAAAACATTTCAGTAAACCACACTCCTACAGTAAGTGATGATTCTAAGTCCAAGAAGAAAGATATGCAAAACTTAACATAATTTTAACAGTACTGTAAGATTCTTCATCCAAGTAACTGAAGAAATACCAGTGGGTACATCTGTAAGGTGTAAAATACTTCGAATTATATTGTTCCATTAAATTTTAATTTTGTCATCATATAGATGCCACTTGTGAAGCTTTAAAGAGTGATTTAAGACTAGATCATTTCTGCCATTTACTTAGCATTTAGCATTTAAAACTCAACCAAAGAATGAAATGGCTCAACTCAACTCCACTTAATTACTGTACTCAGTTACTTCCCACCACAGCTACTACGATATAATAAACATATATAAGAATGACACAGTACATTGTCACGAGTTTCCAAAACAGCAGATAAGATTGTGTATTTGTTAGGGACTGTTTTTCAACATGTGTTTGGGATCATTATCTGTCAATCTGTTATACAAAAAAGTGATTTTTGTTTGTCTGGATTTCTACAGAGACAATTGCCACTACAGTCAGTCAGCGCAGCATAACACATGACGCGTGGCTTTTGAAACGAACTTGATTCATGGCTGATAAATGTTGCCAGGGCGCTCTATTAATTGTGTTGGGTCTTGATTCTCAGTGGAAAGATAAAGACGTTCAGTGCCACTTGTGGAAGATTTTATAGCACATGGAAACCCAAAACCTTTTGACCTGATTCTAAAAGTATCTTAATGGGAAAGTCAAATTTCCATCTGTCATTACTCATGTAGCGGAGGGTCCATACAGTGTCCAAGTAGGGGAATCCAATCCTTAAGTATTAGGCCAAAGACCATAGAGATTTCAGGATAAGCATAAATGTCTGGTCACCATGGATTGTAGTGAACCACAGTGCTTCAGTGAGGCCTGAATCAAAGCAATTAAGAGACTAGGTCAGACATTACGACTGAAAGCAACAATATTAACCACAAACTATGACTCAACTCAACTCTATTGCTGTACCTGTGTAAGTGTACTTGTTACTTCCGACTACTGCAAATAAAATACAAAATACAGATACAGGAATGGGTGAACATCTGCAGAATGATTCGGAAATGCAGCCGTTCACAGCAGAATTAATTAAAAGTATTGTCAGGGAGAGCTTCAACTAAAGAAACCACATTCAAATAGAGAAAACACAAGCAAATTAAGTAAATACAGAAACCCAATGGAAGTAGCACAGATGACAGAACTGTTTTCGGGGGACTTGCTGTATTTGCTGTGTTTTTCTGACATTTTCTGAATTTGTGAGCTACAGTTCACTGAGCCCTCTCAGCCATAAAAGATTATATTTAAGTGTGCGAGCCTTATTTCCAAGTCCACATAACCCTTGTCAGACACGGACAAACTACAACTGCTCACGTCTAAAGACAACAAACAAGTGTCTGCGTCCGTCCATCCGTCGTCGATGTCTTTATCAGCGTTGTTTGTCTTGACTCCCGTTCTTCCAAAGTTGGTGCTGACGGTTGTTTTATTCCTCTCTGTTTAGACGGGGCCTTTCCTCTAACACCCCCTGATTTGCCAAAAGGCTCTGCAACAATTAGGAGTTCAAACAAGAGGGGATTTCTTCCAGCCCTTCACTCAGCCTCTTTATTACCTGAGGGTACGGGCTTGTCTTTTTGACGCTGCGGACGCTAAAGTCAACTCTACGGGGAGGGAAATAACTCTAATTCTCTGTTTGACATTGACAGAGGTCCTCTCTCTCCTCTCTTTTTTGCCTCCACTCATTCTTCCTCCCTTTTCTCTCCTCACCATCTGGCACAGCTGCCAAGAGAGGGCTCAGCTGTGACCCCGTTGTCAAGGACACAGATGGGAATTAGGAAAAGTGGACTTGTTTCAAACAATTATAGAAATTACTTTAATATCTTAAAACAAAAAGACGGAGAAATATATTTATTTGAGATGTTGACTGTCAGCTTAAATTTCCACTCCAGTGTGTGTGTGTGTGTGTGTGTGACGGACAAACTTCGGTAAAAGGACGATGTGGAGACTGTGTCCGCCAGGTGTGTTTTGTATCTGCTTAATCTTCTTGTTTGGTCAAACTTTTTTAAAAACCAAGTCCAACATAAGCACCTGCCTGAGAGGCGAGTCCTGACCTCCAACCCTGAAATGAACACCGACTAATAGAGACCCATGTGTTTAATTGTAATTGAATATTACATGGCACTCTGAACCCTGCCCCCTCCCCGCCCCCCCCACTGCCTCGTTGTAAGCGTGCAGGATTTAGGCAGACGCTCCAATGACAACTTAATTTCATCACGGAGGAGAAGCGCCGAGTGTTTTTGTTCAAGCCTCTCCCTCGAAACGCGGCTCTTATTAATGATAATTGGTTAAAAAAAAAAAAGGGTGACACATGTCAGACTCTTTGTTTGTCTTACATTTTAGATAATTTGAGGCACACTTTTTTCACAAGGACAAATTAAAATTGGAAAAACTCCAGCACAATGTCTTTTTTCATGCAAAAAAAAAATATATATATATATATCAGTGGAGCTCTGTCATGTTCACACTACTGCTGATTTTATTTCACCCTCGAGGCAGTTTGTGTCACCAGCTTTTACTCGAAAAAATCAATAAACTGAAAATTGAGACGTACTGGGATGTAAAAGCCACCACATCTACATGAAGCTAGTGTTTGCATATTGTTACGTTCTTGAATGTTTCAGCTTTACTGTGCAGTTTCATATTAAGATGCCTCTTATTTGAATTTAATACAAGCACAATTTCGTGGTTTGAGGGACAGACTTTATAAAACAAGACAATTTCCACATCACACGGACTGATGATGGACTTTTCAGTGTGAAACATTTTGTCTCTAGAAGTTAAGATTTTGAGATGAAGATCGTTTAGATTGTGGAATTTTTAATGAAGGAGAAAATGTTAAGGTAATTTTACGTGTCTTAAAACATGTCTAGTATTTCATGTCACTTACATGTCATTACAGAAAAAAGAGAAGATGTAACAAAACATTCTGATTTACTGAGGAAATGTGCTGCAGTATCCAAAGCTATTTTCCCCAAACTGATTCTATGTGACCTTTTAGTCCTATAAAAGTTAGCAGTGATTTTGTTTGAACGTAAGCACACAGAAATAAATTAAATCCACATGTCAGTATCAAAAGACAAAAAAAAAACCTAAACTAAACTACATCGATGCTACCACTCCCTTAAGAACAAACCTCTTTCCCTTTTGGTGTTCATCCCTTTGATTTTCAAGTTTTTAGGTAATTTACTCTTCATTTTCCTCCTATATTTGCCTCAATAATGCAATACTAAATAAATACTAAATACTAAAAAAGCCATAGTTCCATTTCTAGTTAACTCCATAGTTATCCGTCATAATTTCATCTTTCATTTAATATCACATCTGATACATTTTAATTAAGATCTGAATGCCATGAAAAGAAGAATTAAATTAGGGATTCGATTTAACAATGCATTAAATATTCTGCGTGTACAATGATGGAGAAAAACAGCCAGGGGGAGCTGTGTTTACAGAAGAGAAGCAGCACTGTGTGTGGGGAGTTGTGTTTCCATCCAAACAATCATTGTGTTTTAACACAAAGACTTGGTTTATAGTCTGAAAATAGGAAATAAACGTAAGTCACTGTGGTGTGAAGCGACGGAAACACAAGAGGAAGGAGATATCGCTGACACTGTCTGAACGAATTGAAGCAGTGTGCTTTAACTCTATCTATACAGTCTCACAGTTGTTCTCCTTTGTCCTTCATATTCTCATGAAACATATTACATGCTGTCGTCCACTATACAACTAAGGGGAAAGAAGAAAAAAAAATCTCCTAATACGTTCCTAAACTCAGCATGTCTGTTTGCCTGATTTCAAAGTCAAAGCCTTGCACAAAAGCAGCGAAGGCCAAACCCGGGATTGAACTTGTCTAATGTTTCCAAAACGGCAAACTCTGAAAGGCCCCATAATTGATACGCAGCACCCCAGAGGGCACGACTCCTGTCGGATCAGCCACAGACAAGAACTGCCAGAGCCACGCACTGAAGGGAATATCGGCTAATTAGCCCCGTTTAAACATTTCCTGGTTTGAAGAACTTAAAGACCAGGGGCCACAATCACACGAACAATAGCTGCTCACTTAGTAAAAACCCCCTGAGTATGGATCAGAGGCTTGGTAACATTTAGGGGAAACGGGACAGGACAGCGAATCAAACCTGAACCAGATGACCTGCGACACACCTGCATACCATTCCAAGGTAAAAAGAAAAATAACGTTATGTTAAGTAATATCTAATCAGAGGCATCACAAAAACAGTTTTGATGCTACTTATTAGAGCTGAAATAGTCACGAACTGATCAATTATTGAAAACATTTCTAAACAAAAGTCTTTAATATTCTCTTGAAATGTAGCAAACTGTCTGTATCTTGAGAAAAAAAATTATGTGCAAAACAAGCAATCTGATTATTCACAACTAAATCCACTGAGATTCACTGCTTACGTTATCCTGAATAAATATACTGTATAATGCACGTAAGAATGGTGGGAATGAATCCAGTGTCTCAGGGCTGAGGAAACCACATTGGAAGGAACAAGACGTGAAATGGTTTTATGAGAAGGAGTTGCAGTTTTCTCAAGATTCGGTTGCTGTCTTTTTCCCAGGCCATGACGTGTTGTGCTATGATGTGCACATTTTGTGTTTTATTACTGACTCAAATCTTACTGAAATCAGTGACAATTTCTGTTTTTGACCCGGGTCAATTCTTTCCCCAGACTGGCCAGTGAGTGACAACACCGCTACAACAACACAACCCTGTTACTTCACAATAACAAAAGCACCAAACCTCATTCAATCAACACTGGGGTTAGCTCACACCAACCACAAGTTAAGGTGAATCATGTCCCTTGGGTCTGCTAAAGTGTCTAAAACTAACAAATACTAACTAACAACAAGACCAGAATACACAAAATTGGTGGCGCCTTGTGCCAGTAGCAGCCCGCAGCACTTCAGATAAAACTTCAGCTAAACTATTCTGGTGATCTGTCTGGGAATCAAACACATTTAATCTGACAGCGACCAGATCAGTGCTAGAAAACCAAACAAACTTCTTCCCTCTCGCGGATTTTTTGTGTGGTGGAAAGTTGGTCTAGGTTTGGATTGTTGGGACCTGATTATGGTCCAGCAAAGATCTGTCAGTCCAAACGGATTTGGTTGAGCTTGATGTGGTAATGGACAAAAAACTGTACAACTCTTCTAGACGACGTGCGGTTCTATTTGTTGTTTGGCTTACAAGAAAGTGGTTCTGATTCGCAGCAGGACAACTTGATTATGTGCAAAAGCATTTCAGTTGAAACACATCACATAATGAAATCCCACTGGGGTGTCACCAGACTCATATTCAGATAAGAATCTAGTGTGGATACGCCAGGCTGACCAGATCATGTTGCACACAGGTCAGTAGCTACAGTACAAACTGCCAAGACAAAATTAATCAGGTTCAGTCTTAGGATTACCAGAGATACACACAGCAGGCAAGAGCACATAAATAACCAACACTGGCTAGCTCATCAGATACATTAGTGAAAACAAATGTATTCTAATATAACAATCCTGTATGGATTCTTAGCTTAAGGAAGGTTGTGGTGTTCAGCATTTGTTTCAAATAGCTAAGACAGTTGTGTACTCAACTGTGTCATTTTCATTTTGGAGGCTGTGTTTGTTAACACTATTGAATTGCATTGTGTTATACTGATACATGTTTCTTTTGACACCATTTTAGTCAGCAGGCTAGACTAAATAAGAGAAATATGTTTGTATTCAATTCAATCCAGTTGAACAATAATCATAATAGTATCCATAATTTGTATTCCACTGTTTTAGTTAGAGAAGTGGACAGAACACAAAACTGAGACCCAGGACTAAACCGCACATATCAATGAGCCCGAAATGCAAATATCCTTTGTAAGAAATTTCTTTTTCTTTTTATGAAGAATAGTTTATTAAATGTAAAAATTCTCCTAATTTACTTCTATGCACTAAAACAAATAGTAAATGTGTTACAGGTCGGTCAGCTTCAGATCAAATTGGACTGAATGTGGCACCCTGAAACTAACACCTCTGGTTTAACCTGTAGACCCCTTCACGTTTGTAAACAATGTGACGTTTTTTGAGGGGCGGGGCTTAAATGGATGCAACACATCTCAAACACTATAGTCTGTAAACGCAGGATAACATATTTCAATGGACTGTTTTGGCAAGAACGGACGAGGAAAACGAATATTTTAGAGAATATGCTAATAGACTCACTCTCTGAGACCATGAATGTCATTTTAAAAAGAGTCTGAGGACTACATTCACTAACCCCTACACTTTCACTGGATGGACGATTTGACCAAAGGAGGACACAGAGAGGATGAAGTCTGGTCTGTCTTTACCTCCAACAAAGATCTTACAAAAAAGTAAGTGGAACTACAGTGGAGGGTAAGGTAGTAACTTTGCAACTTCTGCTAGTACACCGCTGAAATACGCAAGTAACGTTGAATTAGCTCGGAGTTAGCATTAGCATTAACTTGTAACAAGAATCCCCCAATTGATTTACTTAACCTAAGTTGTCAAATTGTCCATCCATCAAGTGACGATTTGACTGGACTGTCCACTGTGCAATGGACAGACATTTACATGGACCTAATTGAGAAACCCAACATCTACACGAATGAAAGATTGAAAGCATACAAATCTTTAGATGCCTATAACAATGTCTTGAATGGACATGTGCAAGAGTTGCAATAAAATAATTTGAACGATGACTTTTGTCCATACGAACACAGAGGGCCTGTATTTATCAATGGAAGCCTTTCCAACAAAGATATTACAGGAAGTAAGCACAACCACTGTGGAGGGCAACGTAGTAAATGCAACTTCTGTTCGGACACCGCTAAAACACTAACAGCATTAACAACATGAATCCCATAAATAAGCATTAACTTAACGTTATTTCAGCCACGATTTAATGTAATCCACAACGATTTCCAGGCTGAAACTGATGATGCATTACATATTAATCGTATCTGATAAGAAGTGTGTGAATTGTTGACTGTCTCACTCACTTTCTTTTAATCGCTAAAGCCAAACCTAAGTTGTTTACGAGTGTCAGTGGCTAGTGAGTATGTGATAAAACATCAAGTTAGTGTTTTTGATTTTTCGGGTTTAGCACCAACAAATACAGCAAGACGACATTTTCACACTTCCAGCTAATGTCGTGATGTCACAGACAAAGTCACAAACTTATTAGTGTTTGTTATTTTTAACTTACCTTCAGCTTGGTGCTCCAGTTTTGTTTCTTCACACGAGTTGAGTAGGAGAAGTTTGCCATTGATGTCCAAAACACTCCAACTCTCTATGTGATCATCCATCCTAAACAGCCGAGTTTCATTTATGAAACTAAACTTGTTCACAGTTAAAAAGTTTCAACAAACTCTCAGGAGAGGATCCCGACTCATGCCGTCCTGCCGAGCGGCGTTAGCACAGTCCTTGACCGCGACCGTGCAGCAGCTAACATGCTACTAATAGCTAATCATTGCAGACCGTGTTGTTTGTTGATGCCCCAGATTTAGCTAGTTAGCTGACTACGACACATTACGAGCTACTGTCTTACTTAGGAACCATTGTCAATGTACTTGGACTATTTTTTTTTTATTTTTATTTATTTTTTTACTCTTTCAGTAATTAATATTACAGATAAGAATTATTTCTCACTTAGTCAACTATTACAAAATAATAATTTAATTGCATATGATTTGAAAGACTACGACAACATGCCTTTTTCAATGTAATAATAAGAAATCATCTTTCCATAAAGCGTTTCCAAATCGACATTGGTGCTAAATAAAGGCACAGCATTTTGCAGTTCTAAAAACATGCACATAAAACAAAGACAATATAATAATAATAAAACAATACAACACACACAAATTCAGGAAAGGCTCTCCAATGCAATATGTTTTACAGAGAGATTTAAAAGCTCACAAATTATTAGTTAAAGCATTTTAATTTGTTGTATTAAATATATTTTCAGTTGGTAGATGCTTCATGGGATTATACATGAATTTAATTTAGGTGCACAATTATTTGTATATTTACATTTCACATTGTGTGAGCATTATTATTTTTTTATGAAGTGAGGGTTTCATATTAAACATAATTCATCTGTTGCACAGAGAAGGGAAAATAGACTCAAGCTTGCATTTAACCATCGTCATCACTGCCATCCAGGTTCAAGTCCAGCTCGGGTCTTTCTGAGTGGAGTTTGCATGTTCTCCCTGTGTCTGCGTGGGTTCTCTCCGGGTACTCCGGTTTCCTCCCACCTCTAAAGACATGCTCGTTAGGCTGATTGGTGACCCTAAATTGACCCTAGGTGTGAGTGTGAGTGTGAGTACGAATGGTTGTTTGTCTCTGTGTTAGTCCTACGATAGACTGGTGACTTGTCCAGGGTGTACCCCACCTCTCGCCCGATGACAGTTGGAATAGGCTCCAGCAACCGATGGGACCCTAGTGACGATTAAGCGGTATGGAAGATGAGATGAGATGAGACTCATAATATAATGTGAGGTGACCTCGTGATTTCTTTAGCTCCTTTAAATATTAATAACCAAATAAGATAGCCGCATTAGTACAAAATCAAGCTGAAAAGAAAGAAGCAGAAACAAACTACAGGTTTGACAATAACTGATTTATTCAACCATCATCTGTTGTGAAATATACCTTGTTGTTTACATCCACTTTAGTTAATAGGTCATATAAAAATAGTTGTTTGCTTAATATTAGGTGTGAATGACAATGAAAGGTTGTTTGTCAGACATGGATGAAATGGACCATTGCAGACACTTTTATCTATCAGACAGTCTCCAGAAAATACTCATAAATGACAAAGAGCTGTTTGCACAGCTTATTTGACCACGGTTTAATTATGAAAGTAGTTTAATAAATGGAGAAGAGACTGAACCAACTGGTCTGTCGAGTTGACTGCGCAAACAAATCTGTATGTGTGTGAATCTACATTTCTGGATCACTATTGTGAAATATAAACATTCTGGTTTTAAGGAGCTCAAATTGAGAAGGCGGGTTGACATCTTCCTTTGGGGATAATCTCCTTGTTGATCTGCACCCACTCACAGTTTCACTGTATCCTCCCTGAGCCACACTGAAGTGTTACCTTCTCACTTCAACAGTGTGTGTTTCCATGCCGAGCCGGCAGCACAATGGACAACGTGAATAGACATTAATAAATAATAGACAGCTGGACAGAGAGATGAATGCCAGCTCCGCACAATGCTCACCTCGCTGAAGAGGACTCCCCCCTAGCCCTCCTCACCCTCCCCCTTTCTCAGCCGTCTGTCACAGATTATCATTAACGTTGTCGCTCCTTGTCTGTCGGCTTACCCAGACACACGCAGCACTAAAGCAAATAAGCTTTTTCATTGGGCGCAGCCAGATTTTCAGTTATTAAGATCCCAGTATTAGATGCTGCATGACCGGCATCGCTCTGTGGTAATCGCCATTCTAATTAAATTGATCCTGGACTGTTTGCTCAAATGATCGCATGTCACCGGTGCTGCAGATTAGTGCAGCGATGCCACGTTTAACCTTTTAATGTAATGCCTTTGTGATTTAAGCTCACGCTGCTCAGAGAACACCATGTAAAGGAAACTGGAGAACAACCTGTCACATCTAACAATATGTGTTTGGAGAAAGACCAGTGAAGAACGAATGATTCAGCACTTATCACCGTCCTGAATCTGTACAGGAAATCCCTTTTATTGTTTGACATTTTTCTTAACTTTTGTCTACTTTGGGAGCATCACAAACTGTTGAACAGGTTATTATTGTAGAAACAATGGCCGACAGAAACTCAATAACAGAAGAATCGACAACATCCTAATGAATCAAATTTAAAACAAAACAGGACAAACCTCACAACTCCTAATCTGTCTGTATTAAGTGTGAAAAATTATACGATAATTTAATAACTTCACGTCTTAACAAAGTGCATTTTAAATAAGTTTTGACTGCAGATTTAGACTTCTGTCACCCATGATTCTCATCTCTTTACTGTGTATTCTTTAGTCTCAATGTTGTAAATATTAATATAAATATTATCCAAAAAAAATGCTCACGACACTTTGCCAGAGCTCATGCTGTTGTCGTCAAATAGTTCTTCCAGTGCTGGACAACATAACTATTTGGATTTCATTATGGGGCGTGTTTACAAAAAAGTTGACTAGTCCTACAACCAACCAGAGCCACACAATTGTGTAACATACACCTGTCAATGCTTAAATTGCTGGTAACTGTTCCTCCTTTAGATTTAATTCTTCTTGGTTATAGGTTTCACTTCACCGACGGCAGCCAATTCGGCATAAACAAGCGTAAAGTAAACTCAGCTCAGACGATGTGTATAACCGCTGTCGCTGAAACAAGCACCAATAGACTGGCTTAGCAGATATTTGTCAGGATAATGCCTGCAGGGTGGAATTCCTTCACTAAAATTTTGTGCATGGGAAAACCTGAGGCTGGCTTAAGTAAAGTTTGCAGAAGTAAACTTAGTTCAAAGCTCTTTAAATATTGAAAAATTTACTTATTATGTGCATAAATAGTCCTCTGTATGTTGGACACTGAGGCGGAGCTAGTTTTAATAGTTAATGTGGGATTTCATGTAGAGTTTGGTTGAATGGTTGGCAATCTAGAGGTCGGGCTCCCTTTAAAGGGCGTAAAGATGAAGATAATTGGTCTGATAAAATCAATATGAGAGAATTTTTACAATTAGTAATTTTTTTAGTAATTTGTAATTAGTTGTACTGGATGTCCAACCAACCAAATTAGAAGAAGGAAAAAAAATTCACACGATAATATAATAAGCTCAGAGAGCAAACACAAATTTTTCCTCATAAAAAGTAAAATGTAACTTGTGAAGAAAACTAGTAAAAGTACATAAAGTAGTAAACAGCAACTATAGCTGGGTAAAATGAAGCAAAGTCAATGTACAAAATTAGTTTCTAAAATCTGGGGTGCAGTCATGAAATTGCATCAAATCATGCAAGATGAGGTGTTTAAAGCTTTCAAAAAGACTTTCTTGAATTGATTATAATTCCAGCTCTGGCTCCGGACTTTATTAAAAACACCTTTCATCATATCGGGCTTGTCTCCTGTGATCTCCATCCTGTTTGGGTAATCCTGTACTAAAGCCGGGCGCTTTGTGTTCCCACCTGGCTGCAGGTTAGCAGGTCGCCAGGTAAGCATTTAACAAGCCCTCCTTTGGCTTGTCTGCTCCACTTAACACCTGACATACCCCCTCCGCTGCTGACCTCCGACCCCTGACCCCGCGCTGACAACCCGGGAGACGTCTCTGGATACTTTCCTTTCTCCGCCGCGCACCTCTTTTCTTCTCGGGCCCTCACTGAGTGCCTCAGAGTGAGGCGAGGTGAAAGGTATCCTGAGAGGGGGGCCGCGCAGGTGTTCATGCCTCCACACCTCTCAAGTTCAAAAGCCATTGAGTCCTTAGCAACGCGGGGAACATTCAAACAATGTGTCACCTACCCCCACCCTGAGGCGACAGTGCCTCCTGTTTTACTGTCAGAGCGCTGGGCTTTAAGGAGCCAGCCTCTTACGCCTCTTATTCACGTCACCCTCACCCCCTGACAATGAAAATATACATATTAACCCAACTGCCAACACCCGTGTATGTATGACCTCACCTGATATTATTCAATCACACTCAAGTGACAAAAAACTCAGCCAGACACAAACACTTGCGAAGCCTGAAAATAAAAATGGGACAGACAGGCTTGTGCTTATCTAACAAAACACTCCCTGTATCATGCCTGAATCGGTCCCCACCGTGACCCCCTCATCCACCCCCTCCCCCCTCGCCCTCCTCCAACATGTCCAGTAATTCGTAGCTCCTGCAGGTTTATAGGTTCAAAAATGGGAGCAGGTCCAAGCATTACTAGTAACATCAGTGTCAGTAATTTAATGCGCAGGTGTGAATGGATTCTCAAACAAGCCGGGGAGGCCCCCGGCGAGGCCTGCGCAGGGCCGCCCGGACCAGCGGCAGGTTTAAATAAATACGCTGCTGAGCAGACGTGTCGGCAGCTGGGGCCCGATGTGACTGCCGCTGTTTGTGTTGTGGCTTTGAGAGGTCGCTGAGGAGAAAGCAGCAGGACTCTAGTGTGTTTCCTGGGAGAAAAATCCTCCTGAGGTAACCGAGTGACATCGAAAGACGCGCTGTGAGCTGCTGGGTGTGTGGCAAATGATAGAAACTGATGATTTTATCACCGGCAGCTGTTAGGAACTCGCCTCCCTCAGGTGCGAGTGTTGACTGTCAAAGGAGCAGGTCACAGTCAGGTAATTGTTTTCTGTCTGGATTCATATGCAGGGTTTGTTATAAATCTATCAGCTATGTTTGTCTAGTTTTATAAGGTTCAGGGAAATATTTCAGAAGCACAAAAGATAAAAGGTGGATTTTAAAAGTTTACGATTATACACACTTTACTGTGACCCCTTAAATCAATTAGTTAATAACAACCAATCAACTAATCATTTAGTTAGTTAATAATCCTTTATTGATCCCGCAGTGAGGAAATTTGCAGTTATAATGATTATTATTAAGTATCAGCAGCTTGTAATCAGTCAGGAATTAATATAAAAACCAAACATCAAAAAGTAACACACACACACATATATATATAGTACATATATATATACTCTCTTATTGGTAATTAACCAATAAGGTATCCCAACATCTTTCATCCAGCACCAAACATTTGTTTGCAAAAGGGCTGAGAACGTGACATCATGTACATTTTATGGCCAAAAAATGTCAGTGCTCACATTATAGGCCACTATAAAAAAAAAAAATATTTGCACTGCTGACATTTAAATCTATCGCACTGAAAAATGAATCCATTACCAGTCTGAACCATTAAGGTTATGCAGTCTCTACAACCTGTTGCTGCTTCAGAAGGCAACAAGCTGCAGGTGGTTTAGTTTGATCTTTGCAGCAACTAATTGCACCATTTCATTTCCACTTATTTTCTCAGTTATCAGTTCATTTTATGGTCTTCAAACAGTCCAAGAGATGTTTCAGTTTATCATCTTACGACAAAGAAAAGGAGACAGCGGATTTAAGGACACACACTCCTGTCAGCCGAGAAGTCGCTGCAGCTCAAGTCGAGCCGTTAGCGTTGTCATCGTTAACTCTAGATAAACAAAGTCATCATTTAGCCCGTGCGCCTGAATGACAACATGGCAGAAATGAGAAGAAAACACGAGAGGAGAAAATGACGACCAAGAAAACCCCCTAAAAAAAGATGAGACGTGAAAAGTGAAATCACAGGCACAGAGAGGGACGGACCCACAGCCGTCTGTCGGCAGCAGAGAGGGAGCTGACGAGGAGCCGACCAGCTGCCAGATGGGCCTGTTCAGAGATGGTTTATGGATTAAGAGCTGAGCAGAAAAGGGCAAAAAGGAGGCGGATCAGTTTCAGTGTTTCTTTCCAACCTGCCAAAAATTCCCTCACGGACGTCCTGACGGTCATTAAAAAAGCCGGAGCTGTTGATTCCTTCAGGCACGCAGCCAGAGGTGGTATGAAGAGAGCGCCCCTCTAAGACCTGCAGTAAATCCCACGGATTCACGCTGAGCCGCAGAGAGACACCTGCAGGATACACGATACAGTATATTTCATCTCAGCATTTGAGCTCAGGTACATCACCATCACTGCGCATTAGCTCGGCTTCAGCTTCATCACCAGGCTCTCTCTAAGATGTTAGCCCTGCACAAAATGTACAACCATAAACCATAACAACGCACGTTCAAGTCTGTCAGCTGTGCCATTTTTATATTAAAACAATAAAACCAAACCCGTATGTCATTTTCTTAATTGCCGATTTAAATTGTTCTGACATTGTCTGCATTATAATGAATTATAAATTAGGAAACTTGGGATGTTTCTGGACAATTGAACAGAGATTAAATATTTATTTCCAAGGCCCCAGTCTGTCTCTGAACATGACTGCAATAAAAAAACACATTCCTACGAATTAAAACTGTTTCACAACTTTAGTCAGACGACGATTTAGGTCAGATATATCTTCAGGGTGTGATGTTCAAATTATTACCCGAAATAACTGCTAAAAACATGTTGTGATCTACTTTTCTTTTTTTTTTGCCCATTTTCTAGCAAACATACCTCGTTTTGTTTTAGTCGGCAAATATCCCCCAGATTCCTTTCAGCAGCTTTAAAGCAGAACGCGGTACTTGTTACTTTGAGCTGTGAGGCAGAGAGCTCAAGAGGGGCCGAGAGTGACACTGACATTGTGTCAGAGGTCAGGGGTCCCCGAGGTGGGTGGTGGTGATGGTTGAGAGGCGGATTGAGGTAACACCTTGAAGTCCATGTAACAAATCTCCGGCCGGAGACGCGACACCAAAAAAGCTACAAACTGATCCTCTTTAATCTCTAACTGTAACGTTGTTATTGCTGCATGCTTACATTAAAACTCAAAATTTTCTGTTCTAGTACATCAGTGCATAATATAATATGCTTAATGCATTACACGTTTAAATAATTTAGGTTGGATTTCTTTTAATAAGACTAACAGCGTGCAGACTTTTGATTCTTACCGCGCAGGTAACATTCGAGGTTTTGTTTTCATTTTACGGGTATTAAAATGTCAGATGCAAGCATATTAGTGTAATTTATATGTGCATATAACTTCTCTTTACGCTGTCCATCACTCTGTTATGGAGGTGCTCACATGATATTGATGAGAAGGGCACAGCGACCTTTGTTATTCTGACTTCATTGTGTTTCTCTCGTCGGTGAAACTCTCAGAGTGAAGGTGCAGAACCCTATCCTCCGCTCTATGAATAGCAGGGCAGCACAGGGGGGATAACAATAGCGGAGGGTTTGGGTGTTCCCTGCATCACACACACACTCTGAGAGACCGGCCTTTGGTTCATCTCAAAGTCCCTCATCAAACATTAAACCCGCTGTCAGTCAGCACCAGCGACGGCGCAGGAAAACCTGGACGGGTAACACTTTTCACAGGTGGTGGGTGGCTTCTGTCAGATCGGCTGACGGGGGGTGGGAGGCGGGGCGGGGCAGTAAAGTCTGCCGTGGTTGGTGGTGTCACAAGATGCAACTGTAACTACGCCATGTGAGAAAAAAAAAGTGTTGGGTAGGGTTCATGAGATTTTACAGATTTCATGCTAAAAAAGAAAACCAGGAAATAAATGATAATGAACGTAATATAACATAAAGAATCTGTGATTTAATGTCTCATGTAGTTGTTTTTTTATTTTTGTCTTCTAATTTTTAACTCCTAACTTTAACCCTAGTGGAGTTTGTTCACTGCTTCAAATCACTGGTAGAGGACGACCTCACTTGGATTCCACCTCGAAAACTCAGAGAATCAGTCTTCCCCTTAATATCTTGTCACTATTCAAATGCCTGATCTAATAATGCACTATACATATGAGGCTCACACTATTGCGATATTTTACTTGGTTGATATTGGTTTTGAAAGAAAGAGCAGAAAGGCAATTATTGTACACTCATACTCCAACAGCTGTAAAGTGTTGTTTACTATGTGCAGTCATGATGTCATGTCCAGGTTATTTCTAGCCTCCATAGCTCATATAGCATTTCTTTAATCAGTGTTTCAGAAACGACAACACCTCTGTAACAAACTGAAATCTTTGCGTTGAACAATGACTCATTTTCTTAGCAAACGAAAGAAGAATTACAGCTTCTACAAAGATACAACTGCCACAGGTGCTCCCATAATCTTAGAAGAAAGAACATTAATCTAACCCTGACCCTAATCTTAACCCTAACCCTAATCTTAACCCTAACCCGAGTTTTTGGGAAATGGCGTTTGTCATAAGTCTACATGAAGACAACATACTTATACAGCAGACAAAAAAATATGATTCTTATCTAGATATGTGATATGAGCCAGACACCATACTGATAAGAAAAGCTCTGTTCTTACTAAGGTTGATTTATACTCATAAAACGGTCTCCGGAGGTTCTGGTTTCACTTCGGTTCTGCTGTAAAATAATTACGTAGTTCAAATCAATGCTTCAAACACGCAAACTACGTCCTCCCACTCACTTCTTCTTTTTAATTCTGCCCACGAGTTCGTATATTTCTAGACTCATGAAACACTTAAATCACATGAGACGTGAGAAGTATTAGCTGATGTCAAGCAGCAGTGGAGGAGGTTGTGGCCGTTGAACGGTGTTATCGTTTAATCGCTGCTTGTCTGCCAGAAGAAAGCACCAAAGAGGAGTTTATTTAACATTTCTAAACCTTTGAATTTGAAATTTGTCGCAGACAATAGTGAACTTGTTTCGCCGGATTTTTCCCAGTGGAGATTAATTTCTCTCTTGTGTGTTTTCTTCTGGTGAAGAGGAAGAAGGAAGGCGGACGATGAGACGGATACAGAAAACTCACCGCCCTGCTCCTTTGTGCCAGTTTTGGGATTAGTCACGGGATACCACAGATATTAATGACTCCTTTTAAAATGAATATTACGTGTCATCAAATCCCCTGTTGCGCGATTTAATTTCCACACCCCTGAATATAATGGTGGAAAATACAACTCCTGGAGCTGTCAGAAGGCCTGTAAGTGGTGTTAAGTCCTGTCAAACGAACAAAAAGGAAGAAAATATTTTTCACAGGGTCCATCACGGCGATAATGTTTCAGCTGACATTCTCCCTCGACACACCTGAGACAGGTGACTTTTGCGGGAAGAGGATTATCTGTTATGGAGTTTGAAGAGGTTCCCATTGTTGGAGGCCAAGGAATATGAATAACCAAAGAGCTGGCGTCGCTGGAGGGGGAAGACGTTGGCAGCGAGCTGACACGAAGACGAGATTAGCTCATCAAAATATATGAATTAGTAACAGAGAGAAGACACTCTGGACAGTACTCCACCTTTGACTGCGAAACCCTGCTATTGGTCTGTTTTTAAATTTGACTCAATAATTCAGAGGATAATTGGCCCAGCTTAATTGGCGGAGGGGCATAAAAGATTCAAGGTGCCTCTTAAGCAGCACATCAGGTGCCACTTATAATGATGACAGATGGCTGTTTGTTGGGTTGGGTGTCAGATGGGAAGGCTTTGTCATATTCACACTTCCCCCTTGTTAAGGGGCAGATCAGGTTTTTCCTCCCAGAGCGCTACACAGTTTCTCTTTTGCATACGCCAACTGTGACCGCGGTGAATTATTGAGACGAGCAAGCTCGGCCTGCGTGAACGTCAAATGTTTTGTTTGTGTTTCTTTGAACTAAATTGGCTGAGTGAAGTGCTTGGTGGAAAATGTCTTGTGTTACCGGCTGAACACATTTACGTAGCAATTTTGGGACGCAGAGTGTACCATCGGCTTGGATTTCAGGTATTGATTGCCTGTGAGGAAATCAAAAGTGACTAGTATTAAATTGACATGATGAAAATGATCATAATCAATAATTTAATCTAATCTTTTATAATGAAATGTTCTTCTGCAGCTCATTTTAGTTTCACGATAGAAGCCCGCATTGGTAAAATGCTAACATCACTAGGCTAACAAGATAAAAATGACAATGCTAACATGCTTATGCTTAGCTGGGCAATTGCTCAAATTTTTTAATAAGTACCGTACTTAACATATAGTACACCTGTTTTTTTATTGTTGTTTTACTTTTGGCTGTGCAGATGCTTGATCACAAATAACCTTAGAATGTCCCCAGTTTAAGCAGCAGCAACAAATAACTTACATAACGTCAGTATGAACTGCAGGTGCTGAACTGTAGAAGAAATAACAGAGGATCCCCAAAGGATTCATCATTTAGAGTCGAGAGGAGTCACATCAATCCATGAAAAAGGTTTTCTTTTGTTTTATTTTTTTGTAGAAAGTGCTCCAACGCCAAAAAACTGCAGTCCCTTAAATGACCACTTGAGGCTGTCCCCAAACACGAGTCAAACCCACATAGACAGCAGAGAGGAACACCCTGTTTTTTTTTTGTTTTTTTTTTACAACTCAGTCCGTTTAGTTAAGTGAAGTTATGCATAATTTAAAGGATGTGACTAGTAGCAATGTGGCAACAAAAAGGCTTGGACTGTTAATGGAATTCAGAGAGTTGTAGTGATGATACGCAAAGAACAAAACTGTGCCAACACAAAGTGGGTGGCAACACATGATGCACCAAGATGACCCAATCTCAACTTTGAGGCAATGCCATTGTGGGAACAAGCAGTGGAAGTGACTGATACTCTACTGTACTGTGTACTGCAAGGAAACCTGTCCATGACTTTGTGGTTTCTGAAACATTTAAGTTGGACATTAGCGATAAACTGTTACAGGGATCAGTTTATATATGCTGTACACGGACGGGGCTTTAGGAGGAGTCAGGTACTGTCAAGAGAGTGATGACCAAGGTTCAAAACTGGTCTTATGAAATCCCATGGGTGCCCACACAAAGAGTTCATCCACAGTTGTTGCCATTACCTTAACTAGGCTGTTTCTCTTCAAGCTAAATATGTTGTTTATTCACATATACATATGTATGCTTTCCATAGAGACCATTAGGTGTTATTAAGTGTCCTGGTATCTAATATTACTAGTACGATATTATACATCATCAGTTACAAACAATAATGCGATGCGGCTCTGGCCTCCACTGAGAAATTGCGGTATTTTAACTTAAAAAAATATTAAGTTCTGAACAAATGTGTTTATTGTTCCTTAACTTCTGCTCTAGAAATGACCAGAAGCCTTAATGAGAGCAGCCACCAGCTTATTTTTCTATTCATTAGCACTACATCAGTAAAAGGGTTAATTAAACTGAATGACGCTGCGGTCAATTTTGTGCAGAACAAACATTATTTCCAAGTTCGCCATTTTTCATAATCACTAATGATATACGTAGAACTGAAATCGCACACGCACAAAAAGCGGAGTTTCCCTAAGAAAACTCCACATTGTATAAGTTAGCCGTGTGTGTACGCACAGCTAATGTCTTCCTGTGTTCAGCGTTCTCTACATTTCCCGTCCCTAATTGCCTAATAATTTAAACACACTTAACTTGGCTCATTAGCTGTGTATGAAGAGTTAAGGGGGGGAAACACCTGTTCATTTACTTAATGAACTCCAAAAAACACTGCACTGTGTTCAGGGGCAAGAAAATAAACCGAGACATGGCGTAGTGGTCTCAAGACATACAGACCTGTAATGGAACTGCAATGGCAAAAAGTAAATATCAGCACTTATGCCTTTGTTAATCTACCTGCAGAGACAGGCTGGAGCTGCTTTCTGGGACTGTAAATCAAGTGTTTCCTCCCGTTGGCCTTCCACTGGAAAAATAATGAAGGGATTCATGAGTCCAGGGGCAAAAATAAGGAATAAAGTAAATATCCAAAAGAAACCATTTGGATTGTATTAATGATATTTCCGTGTGTGCACGCAAGTGAGCGAGACGCACAGAGAGAGTTTAAAAAAAAAAAAAAAAAACGGTGAGGAAAATGACAATTTGTGCTACCCGAGCAAAAACTGAGAGGGAGAGCGCTGTAGAAGTGGGACTCCTGGCACGAATTTACCTACTTCCAAGTAGCAAGGAGCAGGGAAAGAGGTATAAATTAGTTGACAATCCAGTCACACTTGTAGTATATGAAACAACATCATTGTTAGACTGAAGCATTTTAGCTTACGTACTACATCACACAAAACATATAACTTTTATGATGACCCTGATGAAAGCCACAAGCCAAAACAGGTTTTCCATAAACTGCTGCTGGAGTACTTAAAAGGAGGAAATACTGCCATGTGTCTTAAATGCAGCGAAGGCAGGTGTTTCTTACTTTCTCACTTACGAGTACACAATTTCCTATAAAATATAATCGCTAGTGGTGACACTTCATTTTTATTCACTTGTATTCACCTCGTTATTGACGCACTTGCTCCACTACGTTTTTGATGAGTTTAATCCCAGGCCACAACGCAGCGATGTAATATTTACAGTGATCTACTCTTGAAACGTCACATTAAACCAACCTTTGATTCCAGCTGAACAAAAAAATGAAAAAAAGAAGATGATTTACACGAGAAAGAGAATCACCACCTAACAAAGCTGATGGATTTGGTTCACTCTCTCTATCGTCGTTAACTCCAGATAAATTCTAATCACTTTATAACAGTCATGTGTGCAAATCAATGCATGTCACATTAACTTAAAAGGTGGTGATAGTGGCACCTGAAGGACTTAAATCTGGATGCCAGACATCTTAAACACTACAGCCTGTAAACGTGTATTTCAATGGACTGTCTTAACATGAATGGATGAGAGGAAAACACATATTTTAGAGAATATACTAATACACTCACTCTCTAAGACCGTGAGTGTGATTTTAAAAAGTTGACTCTGTCTGCTGGGACTATATTCACTGACCCGTATACTCTCACTCATTAGACTCATTAGTTTGTCCAAAGGAGGACACAGAGAGGACGAAGTCTGGTCTGTCTTTATCAGTTAAAGTGTTTCCAACAAAGATATAACAAGAGGTAAGTGGAACCACTGTGGAGGGGAACGTTGTGAATGAAACTTCTGCTTGGTAAACGCTGCTAAAGTTGCGTTACCTAGCGGTTAGCATTAGCATTAACATGTACCAAGAATCCTTTATGTAATTTCAGTCACGATTTAGTCTAACCCATAACGTTTCCAGGCTAAAACTGATGATGCATTACATATTAATCTGACCTGATTAATATGTAACATATTTGACCTGATGGCACCAAAAAATACAACAAGACGACATTTTCATGGCTGAAAGTGACAGCGTTTGCCTCGAGCTTCCCTCTGTTTTGCCTCCAGTTAACATCATGACATCACAGTGACGTAGGTCATGAAGGGGTCTGTTGGCTCCATACTGTACACTGCAACACTGTCCTCTAATAACATAACATAACTCAAATAACCACTTTTCCGTGGTCTGGTAAACTGTAAATTAAGATCACTAACTACGTGTGTGACTTTGAAGAGAGGCCACATGCTCCACTGAGGCACAGATCATTTGGGAATCAGTGATCCTTGACTGTCCATGTCCAAAAACCCACTCGCACTGTGGACCGTTTCTAGAACATCACATTCCTTCATTCATATTGGACTTCTAGACAAAAACCAACCAGAATAATGTGTGATTTAACAGACATTTTAAGGCAGAGCCGCTGCTACGGCTTCAGTGCCCGTTAAAACGGCATTAACCAGAGAGATAGAGTAGTTTGTAGAGTCAGGGGGAAAAATGGCAAGCAGAAATGGAAACCAAGTCTGATTAACAGGCTACATGCATGTTGCAACAGTATGACTGAGAGTGCGACGGCGCGTTTTTCACACGGGGCTCGCAGCCGCTGTCATCGGTGATCGATGTGGTGACTTTAGGACGGACTTGGCCCGTGCAGCGTCACCCTTTGCCATCTTCGCCAGCACCCTTTGCTCACACCTCTCTGTGCTGGAAACCCAAGACCGCGGGCCACAAAGGGCTATGTAAAGCATCTCACCCTTCCCTCTCAGTATAGTAATTAACCTGCCTCTCACCTCCCTGTCCAGCGGCGTCCTCAGAACAGCCTGGCAATCACCAGACACTTCACACAACAGCCTGCACATGGGAACTTGACCCCCACGGGTCCCTTTCTTCTTTTGTGACACTTTTCTCTACGGCACTTGTCTTTCCAAATTATGGCCGCCCGCTGTACCTCGCGCACACACGCAATGTCATCGCGTCCGGTAATGACTCCGGGGCCTCGATTAAAACGCTCTGACAGAGCGCCGTGAATTAGTAGCTACTTGTAAGTGATTTCATATGTTATAATACGGGACACACACACAAAAAGCCTCTTGATGTGCAGCTCAGACGGCTGAAGTCAGTAAATCACTGGCTCCACTCTGTCCATAGGCAGTTTTCAAAGTAAGAAAACATTAAAGACTTATTAACTTTTAGTGGACGTTCAATGCAGGTCAAGAAATGGAAATAGACTAAAAGGTCCAATAAAAGCATGAGTCCTTCTTTGGCGCAAGCCGTGACAAAAGCAGCCCTTAAATCAGATGTGAACAACTCCGCCTTGTTCAGAACGCAGCCCGTCTCCACGTTCGTAAAGGGGGTGAGCCTTCGGGGGAGCCCAGCACCTTTATTTCCATCAATAATTTCCTCTCCTTGGCTGATGACCTCCGAGCCCCCAGAACGGGCTGGTTTTGATTAACGGCGCTGCGCACTATAAGTGAGACCTGCGGGGTTTGTGACGCCATGATGGACACTCTGAAAAAAATCACACCATCCAGGTTTTCCACACTGCCCACATTGTGTTGGACAGAGAAAGGAATTCTAACGTCACCTCACATTATATCAGCTCCTTCGTGCTTCTCAATGGAAGCCAGCTACATTTTCCAACATGCGAGCGTTCTTACTGGCAATCCAGCGGGAGAACATTGTCTGCTACCACCACGGCATGACCCAAGCTCTGTCGCAGCGCATTTCTTTCAAACCTCTCAAGAAATATCCCTTGATTTAAACGTTTGGGTGCTGCTCTGTATCGTGCCAGTCGCTCGTTCGGCTCGATATTGTTGTTGGCTGGGCCAGCGGGGAGGTGTTGTGATTGGTGTCACGGTGCTTCAGCCATAAGGCCTGGGCCCAATTCCCCTTGACAGTCAAAATCCACCCTGCTGAGGTGCCCTTCAGCAAGATATGGAATTCCTTCCAGCTGCAGGGATGCAGCTCTGAAGTGGACTTCAAACTGACATCAGCCCCACGTGAAAAAAAAGCAGCCCTCTCATTCATTTAAAGTGGATCGCTCCATTTATGCAATGAGGCAGGAGGCTTTCAAAAAAAACGCGGGGCTGGCATTGAAAAAAAAAAGTTAAACCTGGCTCATCTTGTTAGGTTTAATGTTGGTTAATTAAAAACAGTCCAAGTGTGTAACATCGAGCATTGCTACGGTTTATCCTGCGAACAATGCGACGAAAGATAAAACGACCGCCGCCATGATAACTCTGCACACTTGTGTGATCCTCTCACAGTATCGCAAAACCCTGTGTGCGGCGTGTTTTGGTATCTGATAAGGCTTAAAACTCCTAAATGTCTCACTCAAACTGGACGTCCGGCATCGCATTACGTTGTCTAACCGACACCTGAAACAGGATCTTGGATTCATTTATTTATTTATTTTTTTAACTCAGGGTTGACATCTATCTGAGGATCCACTTATACTGAGATCAAACTACACGATATCAGCCCAGCAACGTCACAAGACCGTGTCACGGCAACAGGGAAGGGCGTCAAGACACAAAGTGAGCATTGAGAGGCTTCACAACGTTTACAAAAAGACTGCAATTTTTCAGCCTCCCTTAAGTCATTTGGAAACTTTCACAACATATTTGAGCACTCCTTTAAAGGATGCTGAATAAGGCAAAATTAAAACAGTAATTAAAATAGTAACCCGTTGACCATCACCCACAGCTCAGGAGCATCATGGCTGTGACACCCCAAGTTGACAGTGGAATATTTGCTGATATCAAGCCGCCAATTAGCTTCAGTGAAGACTGTCTGCGATGTTCTCTGTTTCTGGAGCAAAAGGCTTCAACCTGCTAGCACATTAAAATAAATAACCTGCAGGTAGGAAGCATCTGTATCCATGATCTAAAAGTAGAATATGGGAAGAGCTGCAAACCGTAATGCAGAGCTGGCTTCTCTTAAACCATACCAATTACTAATAATGTTGGTCTGCAGTTTCTTTATTAAACTACCTACTAGTGGCAATGACGTGCAACACACCACACACTCAGGATTGAGCTTGTTCTGTCTGCGGTAGGGATGTCCTGGAGATTCATTTAGGCTTTTCTTACCTCACTTATATTCTCCGACAGGTCGGTGTCAAGGTTAATGAAGTAATGAAGAAACCTGTGTCTCTACTCCAGAAATGGGCAGGTCATCCAGTGCCCCGAGCTGTAATATTTTTTGTCTTGACGCTGCCTTGAGGAAACTTTCCTTTTAAACGCAGCCAACCTCCTACTATCACTTCGCCAAACGTTGCACAACATTTCTGTTCGACTTCATTCATCTAAAGTGAAATACTTGTCTTACACTGGAGGCAACTTAAGTCGAGGGAATTTGGCTGTTCTTGAAAACAGAAGAAGAAGAAGACGTGTTACGTGATGTTACTCTGGTGTGGTTTTGCTTTATGACCAGAAATAAACACCTACGAAGGAATCAGTCCAATCTGTTCTCCTGATACAGTTTGACTTCCCTGGTCGAAGGCGTCATGTTCGGCCTTTGCTGCTGGTGGTTCATTGATGTCCGCTTGGTGCGCCCGTACCACACATTTACACTTTTATAATTATATGCTCATAAATCAAAATACATTCATCATAATATGAGAGGTTGGGGTCCAAAGTGTCGTCTTGTTTTGGACATGAATAATAGTTCAGCGTTTTTTTTTTATTAACGAATATAAATAAATGTGCTTCATTTATCAAGCACTGCGCAACATCTCACCACCTTCAACTTAGCCATGTTTGATTCAGATAAATGTAGCGTTCTATTTAGTCTTCTTTGGTCTCAGAATAATTTCTAACCATATGAAACTCTTTCAAATCCCTCTCGATTACATGAGTTGCGGTCAAGCTAAGAATAAGTCATTTCTCTTGATTCCTGAAAAGTTGACATTGTGGTGGTTCACTGATGATATGTAGCCTCTGCGCACATCACGAGGCACGTCGTGTCCACAAACACACACACCTGGTGGAAAATTTGGATTCTCGTGCCTTTTGTTCTTCGGAAAGGAGCAGGATAGACAGACCACACAGCCGAGCGGATTTTCCCGGTCTGGGAGGGGGGGGGGGGGGGCTGTCCCTGTAGAGAAACGAACACCTGAAGCAGTCACTCATGAATGTCAGTAAACAGGACTACGTGCCATCTTCACACACTGGTGTGTCTCCGCCGAGGCCCGGACAAGAGCCTCATTTTTGAGGCTTCATGCCGAATGAACTTTCCAGTCAAAATATGGAGTGAAAGTTCCAGTCTGTTGCACGTTAAATGGACGTTAAACGTGGAATTAGCATACTTCCACAAATCCAGAAGGAGCAGACGCTCTGTAATTAGCAATAACACTCAATACTCGCTCCACAAAAGCGCTCGTTTAAAACAGAGCCATACTTTCCTGCCTCATAAATGGTGGAACGTTCACATTTTTATTCACACTTCCCAGAGTCTCCGAGCCCTGCGACATGTCCTAAGTAGTCTTTTGAAAAGCCCCAAAGTGTCATCTTTGGATAAATGCTATTTTCAGTGGCGTGCAGTGAATAGCACTTAAAAAACTGAATGGCTCTCGTATCAGGTTTTGGATCCAAAGTATTTTAGAGAACAATGAGGGGGGGGAATCACAAAGCAAAACAGCCAGAGAGAAGCAGAGTTGAGTAATGACTCTGTAATCTGCCTCCCTCCTTATGTTTTCACTGAGCTTATTAACTCTTTTATGTATATTTATCTTCCAACAGATGCGGTAAGTAGTGACACCCAACGCGGGTCCCACCCACTAACCGTCTCTTTGTTGAACGGTGGCATCGACTGGATTTCAGGTGCCGCGGAGAGGGGAAGCGCTCAGGTGTTGGATCATCGCGGTCATTTTTACATGACAATATCATTGTGTTTACTTCTAACAGAGCAGATCCTTTATCAAACATATGATCTGTACCAGCCTGAGAGTCAGAGGAGGTCTCAGCTATCAGCTCTGAAAAGGCCACGTCCATTCATCATGCGGTCTTCAGGAAAGAGACAGCCACGGACATTTTGTTTTGATGTGCATGCACGTAGCGTGTCTGCCGAGGCTCGCAGCGTCTCGGCGAGACCAGAGCGGCCGATGATTAGATCGCGGGCTTGCCTTCCTTTATTTACATTGAGGAAACAACTGCCGTGTTCTGAAGCTGCAAATGCAAAATACGTGTTATCATTCACACAAGAGTCTCCGTTTGAAACTGTTGCTCCTTGGTGACTGTTCTGTCACGATTACCCCACAAAGAGTCTAACTTTCAAATGCTCGCCACCTGAAGACTGGAAAGGCAGTTCTGAAAAGAAGCTGGCTGTTTATGGCCAGATTCCAACAAAAACATCCACGCTTGTAGCACAGAGAATTTTTATATTTTTATCAACATTTTATGAACCAAATTGAATTAGCAAATGAATCAATTGCTGGTCGTATTCATACTGGTGGATAGCAGAGCAGAGTAGAAAGACCAAACTACTGGACTTTAGTATTATAGATCCCTTTACTGTTTGTAAACAATGTGACGTTTTCTGAGGGGCGGGGCTTAACTGGATGCCAAACATCTCAAACACTATAGCCTGTAAACAGTGGTTAGCATATTTCAATGGACTAATTTGGCACAAATGGACGAGAAAACACATATTTTAGAGAATATACTAATACACTCACTCCAATTCCGTGAGTGTTATTTTAAAAAGTTGACTTTGACTGATGGGACTATATTCACTAATTCCTACACTCTCACTCACTGGTTGGATGATTTGACCAAAAGGAGGCCACAGAGGAGATGAACAAGAAGTGGAACCCCTGTGAAAGGTGCATAATATAGCAAATCCAACTTCTGTTGGGATGCCCCCCTGAAACACACGACTAACATTGCGTTAGAATTAGCATTAACATGTAACAAGATTTCCCTAAATAAGGATTAACTTAACGTAATTTCAGTCACGAAGTAGTCTAACCCATAGTTATCCAGGCTGAAATGATGATGCATTACGTATTAATCTGACCTGACGTAGACCATGAAGGGGTCTATTCACTTATTGTGTTATTATATGGGGCTGTGATTGACAAAACTGCTTCTCCACTTGGGGCATCTGATGACTGGTGGACAGAAGAAGACACCACCTGAATTTCCATTCTCACCATGCGCAGCCATAGTGATTGTGGTGTTTTTGGTTGGACTAAGTATTGATTTGTCCTATAGTACTGATCTCTTGTTAACTACTGTACTTTGAAATGTATATTCGTCACTGTGCAGTATACAAATAAAGGAGTGCTTTACGAAGTTGGTTTTTGATTGTTTTTTGTTGTTGTTGTTGTTTTTCTCCATTACACTGTACATGAATTACAAACTTTCCAAAGTTTCCTAAAGGCAGGAATCATTTCATACTCAAATTTCAACTTTTCAAACCAGGGGGAATTAATCTGAGAGTCTTTTTAAGAGGTTGCGGTTTCCTCGTCCAAACACGATATTGCCACCTATTTAAGTTTTGAAGCTTTTTTTTTGTTGTTGTTGTCAGATCAAAAGAATATCAAATACCCTGTAAATAGGCTCTTGCTTTGTTATTGCTCTCATTACGCTCCTCCTCTCTGCATCCAAAATCTGATACAAGAGCCATTCAGTTTTAAGTGCTATTCATTACACCCCACTGAAAACAGCACTCATCCATGCCCTCTAAAGAGAGAAAGACTTTCAGTTTTCTGTCCCCCGTGCCTTTTTTTTTTTTTTTTTTTTTTTTTCTCAGGATCTCTGCTTTTACTGGCAGGTCCTCTCAGCAGAGCAACATGCTATAAATATGACCCCTCTGAATGCCCACATCCCTGCCCCTGAAATAAATCATGCGCCTTTCAGCTGGAGCAGACGCACGGCACCTACCAGGACAGTCCCGTCTGCCTACACGAGCTGTGAAAGAGACGAGCGGAGCTCTCAGATCACAATCTGCCAGCGCACAAACACATACTTAGGGACACCTACAGATAACGGAGGAGAGAATCCTGTGAAGTGCCCTGGGAACGAAGCAGCGCTGCCTCACCTCAGGGCTCTGAATAAACGGATGCCAGCTCTGGCCCTTGCCTGTCACTCCAGTTGCTGCCGGCTGGCCCAGCGCGCTGCTACAGAGAATAGGAGCCAGTGTGGGGACCGGGGGGACTGGAGCTCATCAGCGGGCTTGACTCAGTCCTGCCTACTCCCTGAATGCTGTGGGTCTGGCACTCTGCACAGGTGGAAAACGGAAGAGGGTGAGTGGGTAATCATGAGGGTGTTGGCCCCGTTCTGCCCACACACACACACACACACACAAAAAAAGAGCACAGCCCACAACTATGGCCCTCTTACCAGCTTGTCGTGTGTGGTTTTTTGAAACTGTCATCACAGAGCTTCGGCGATGGGAAACACAGACGCGGAGAAGTAAGAGGAAAGAGAAATACAAAAAAAAAAAAAAAAAGGAAAAAAGTAGGACTCGTGCCGACCGAATTCGAGCAGACCTCCGGAGAGGCGACGTGTTTTGGTTTGGAGGAGGAACAAATTTAATGTGTCAGAGTGGCGAACAAAATGCTAACAAACACGTGGTGCAGTCGGCGTGTTTGCTCGCACCTTCGCCGGTATGTGTGCACGGACGGAGGGTGAGCAAACACCGAAACCAACCAACACACCAACCGATTCACACGGAGCGTCCGAGGAAACAGGCAGACAGTTTTTCTTTTTTTTGACGCAAATCGCCTTTGACTTTTTACCAGTCGGTCAAAGAGCCTCACCCTGCTCAGGCGTTATCCACGCACTCTTTCCTTCATCTTTAGGGGGATGCTGCAGTTGCGAAGCGGGCGCCTAAGCTGGAAATGGGCTGCAGTTGTTTTCTTTGCAAAAAAACACCTGTCTAAACAGCGGCCGCGCCAAGGGCAAGTCTCACCTGTCAGCGTTAGGTGACAGCCCCTTGACAAAAATTCAGTGGAGACAATTCCTAAGACGTCCACTCAAGCGAGACAATGCACGTGTGCTGGAATGACCCCAGCTGGGCCGCCTCACCTGCCGCTAAGACTGTGCAACACGCAGACGGTCACATTTAGCAACACCTAGGAGAAGGAAAAAAGTGAAGGATATCTCTGTGAAGACACGGCCTTTGTTTTGTTTGCCTCAGCGGTTTCGAATGCCCTTAATCCTTGTAAATACGTCAGCGGTTTCAGTGACATTGACTCAGCAGGAAAAAAAAAAAAAAAAAGAAAGAAGCTAAACCAGAAGCCTCTTGCAGTTGTGTGACAGCAACAAAAGGCCGGACTGTTTAGGTGATTAATTAATACAGCTTACAACCATTTATAAAGCCGTTTGTATCATCTGTCCAGAGTGGATTTAGGGGCCGTTTCAGTGAAGATTTACTGAACAAAGACCAGGTGGCTCATTAGCTACCAGAGACTTAGGTTGGTCTTTATACAGGGGGATCTCCGGGGTGGTCAGGTTTCTGTCCTTATGCTTATATTTCAGCACATGGATCTAATCTGTAACGTCCTCATTAGCGATAGTCTAGTTCACATCGCCCACCGCTCACGTGAGCACCTCCGGGGCCTGTTCCTATCGGTCTGCGCCTGCAGCACGCGGTGAATAACCGCAGCGATGCCGAGGCCCAAAATGTGGCAACAAGCCACAAAGGTTGAGCAATGGCTGCACGTGCTCACGGGGCTCGGCCTGTGGTAAAACTACACTCCTCAAGCTAATGTCATTGGCTAATTCAAGGTTTCTGCAGGGTTCAACAAATTAAAGTTTAATGCTACAGAATGCCACTCAGTTCAGTCACAGTAACACAAGCTGGCTGTACAGTTAACATTATAATGCTGTTCATCAAGGCAAGGGGAAAAAAGAAGAACAATAAAAAATGAAGCGCATTATCACATAATCAGTGTTCTCAGACATGACGGAGGTGGATTGTAAATTTTAAAGAAATGATTCGTTATAATCATAATCATAATCGCCTCTGCCATCACGGAGCGTCATTGCTATGGGGTGGGGGGTCTGATCTGGTCTGGGTGGGTGCTACATGAATTCCAGGTCCAAATGGTCGATGTTATTTCCTTCTCCTGTCAGTGGTTTTAATGTTGTGGCTGATTAGTGTAATGAATATCTTGATACTCTCATGTTCAGGATGCCTGTGTAGTTCCTACATTAAGGTACTTGGCTGTTAACTTGCTAAACTAACTCACTTTCTGGTTCCCACAACATATGTAGTTGTACAGGAAATGTACACAAAGTACTTTCCTTCAGTGGCCAGTAGAAATTGTATAGTCAGGAAAAACATATCACACACTTATTCTGTATCCATAGATGACGTTCACAAATAGATTCTTGTTTTCCATGAAGCATTTTTTTTATTTAGAAACACAAATCTGCATTGCTGTATAATCTCTAAACTAAACATTCACCTTCAACTGTACATTCTTACATTTTTTTGAGTACATTTCGTTTACATGATCAGAATTTACAGGATGCGTTGTGATGATTCGCAATCAGTGAAAGGAGCTTTGAAATGGAGCAGTGGTTTATTGTACAAAAACATATTTTACACACATGGTGGCGGCTGTTTCCTGTTGGAATAAATCCTATCATGTCAACATGTACTATCACTATAGACGCTACTCTGATAAAACTATTTTTATTTATTTATTTCAGTGGTCTCTAAAAACACATGAGCTGAAGAAGCATTTTATGCATCACAGCCATCTTCAAACTCCTGTTCTATAACGGACAGTTGGATAAGGCTATGTTGAGAAATCTAATTAAATCTGGTTTATTTCATCTCAGCCTGAGTCTAACTTCATCAATACTTCATCAAGACATCATTGGATTTTTTCCTCTAGCTGGGTAAACGTGGGAAAGTTACGTGCTGTGAAAACGTAAATTTAAACTCAAAAATGATTGTAGACATTAAAAGACAAACCTGAAGAACTGAGATGCTATTTGAAAGATGTTAATTATTGTTGGATGTAACCTGAAGAATAAATGATATAAAATGTACTTTTTTCTTAAGAAGTAAAATAACAGTACAACGACCACATCACAGCCCCTAATTGGCAAATACAAAGCGGAGATTCATTTCACTCCACTACAACTTTTTAACATCTAGTTCCCTTCGACTGTTGAGCACCACAGACATAAAAGGACATCTCAGTCAATGGTATGAATGAGCGTTTGGTTTCACGTCCATGTCCAGGGCCATGTCCCATAAGCTCACGAAGCCACTTGGTCGCAAGTACAGACACTTAAATATGTTAATATTGCTGTCTTTAGAAACATACTGACTCTTTGAAATAAATGTCCCTAACAGGAATGGCAGAAGAAAATATGCTAATATATAAAAATAGTTACTGATTACAGTAGCTGTTTTCCTTGTTTTAGATACCAGCTTCATACTAATGCGTATATCAATCGCTTTATTTATATATATTTAAGATGAGCTTCAGAAAGAAAATGATAGCTGCGTGTAAACTTGGAAAAAACTGAGGTCCCATTTCTTCCCTGGTGAACCACCAAAAGAAATCATTCCTGCTCAATATCTGAACTACAGGCCAAGGCCTCAGAACCGCACAGTCTGGTCTTTATCTCACCCGTATAACTGACACACAGGAACACAGAGAACACACTCCCAACACTTTTCATCCAGTCACCCGCTGCATGAGGAATACTGACTGAAGACAATTTTACATCGTTATGCATGAGTGCGCGTGTGTGTGTGCGTGTGTGTGTGTGTGTGTTGGAACCGATCACTGCACCACACACATGGAGCTGCGAGGGGGGTTGACTGTCCTGGCCACGGTGTCCTGACTGTAGTTCACAATGTCCGCCTTCACCACGCGCTGAAAGATGGAAAAACAGACGAACACAGAAGGCGATTAATCTTCCTTCACTTAAAGGGAAACACTTCAGCAAACCTCTACACAGGAAATAGATTAAATAGCGTCCCATAATGACTTACCAACTGCTCCAGAGAGTTTATTACAGTGAAATAAGGCCTAACACACCACAGCCTTAAGAAATAATCTGTTCATTCTTGCAGATTCATATGAGAAGACTGGTACCATAGAGTATAGCATGAAAGCTCAGCAGAAAGACTTGAAGCTGAGGCAAACAGCTACCCGTTGTAATTTACACAGTGACAAATTCTATCTGCACATCTAATCATCATCATGGGGTTACCAGGCAACTAGAAGGAGTCACCAGCATTAGCATTAAAATCATGGTTGCTCGCTGCAGATCATAGGCCAGAGAGAGGAATCGTTCTTTTCATCTAACTCATAGCAGTAATCCATACGAGCATACCTCCAAACTCTTGAACTGTTTCTTTATTATTTGTTTGTAAATAGCTTAAAATCCGTGCTATTCTTTAAGGCACAAGTCAAAATGTTTGTGCACTCCTGCCCCAATCCCGTCAGGAGGAAGATGGAGGTCCATCTGGAGTGAACTCTACGGTAACACTGCGACAGAGGAGGAATTCTACATTTTCTAGACATTGTATCTGAACTATTAGAACCATTACTGCATTTTTTACTTGTTGCTACAACTAGAAAGCTAAAGTTTCTGCATTCTGACGGGGTTACGACAGGATCTACTTGAATAAATCTGAGTGGCTATAGAGACATACTTTCAGCTATTGAACCGAACATATTTTGCTTTGCTGGTTGTTCTCTTGTCTAATCGGGCCTTCATCCTGTGGGTAGTCCACGAGTTCAGCCTTCACAATCCTCTGAGTGGGTTCAGTGCATCAGAACAGAGGATGAATGGAGGACAAGAAAGAGAAAGGACAGAGGCATGAGAGGGAGCATGCTGAAAATGAGAGGAAAGGAGGCCAAAACAGAGTAAAATAAAGACAGCGGATGAATCATGGAGAGGTATAAAAACAGACACAGACAAATTATAAAAGGTCCTTAGATATTTTGTGGACAGGATGTGATGTCTTCAGATGGATAGAAGTTTTAGGATAGAACCAGTTAGTGTTCTAATTTTGTATTTTAAACTTAATCAAACTGCATTTGTACACATCTACTTTATGAATTGAAAAGCATTTGTTACAGACAGATAAAAATTTTAGGATTACTTAATCTTAACTCAAGTTCAACTGATCCAGCATTTGATGATGTTATTAGGAGAGGAGCCTGGGCTCTGCAGAACCACGGCCGAGCAGCCCACATGGCTGAATACCAGGCCCTTGGCTGGTTGGCTGTCTGATTAACGAGCTGCCGAAGCCTGGTGTCGGAGTCAGTGAGTGATCCGTGGCCTCGCTATCTGATCCAGCAGACAGAGGACCATGACGGAGAGGGCTGCCAGGCAGATATAATGCTGCCGGGGGTTGTGACCCTCATGTTCAGCTCTCTAAACCTGACAGCTGATAATGAGGCTCTGCTCGTCCCACGGCTAAACCCAAAGCCACGACCTGCTCAAACCATCATCTCCGTACACGACACAGTTATTCCTTTTACATTTCCAACATTACAAACTTTTTGACGTTTGTTTTGTCTATTTTTTCTAAAATGGGACGCTGACCAAATAAAATACATTTCCACAGACTAAACCGTCCACCAGATTTTTTTTATCTGCCACTATTTTAATGACGGCAAAGATTCCTCATTTTTAGGAATCTTGCAGAGAGAAGTTGTGAAAATAATACGTGTCTGCACCTGTAGATTCCATTTTGTGTTCAGTGTGGTGGTGAAAATATCCTCTTAGCCAAAAATTATTTTTTTCTTATATTTAAGGCCAGATATTTCTGGGCTGCAACCTCTTTTTTGTCATCACTGACCAGACAAATGTAAATAAGTTTACACAAAATCACGAAAGTGAAATACTTCAAGTAAAGTGTTTATAAACACATACCCATGAATTATTATTATTTCTTACAATTGGACACTTTAGAAAAAAGGTAAAACAAAACAAACTAAGCTCTTCCTTACTTGTCTGTGCTTTGGTTTGCATGTTTCTGTCATTAGCACTTCCTCATGAAGTTCAGACTAGATCCAACCACTCAGCACGCTTGATTAGCCTGGATTAAACCACTTTGCTTTACTGACAGATCTATTTGGGGAGGGAGGAGAGAAGAAAGTAGATGGACAGCCCATTTAGTCTGTGCTCGTTTTCTGCTAGTCAGCGACAGTAGTGTTGGTGACGGGAGAGGGGCTTGAGAATTTGGCCCATGCTTCCCCTACATGCTCTCTCTTCTCTGGGGGTCCTGACCTCTCTGCAGCCCCCCAAGCTCATCAACCACTACCCAGCCAGCGTGGCTCCAGCCGGTCATATCAGACCCAGGATTAATGCCTCTGGGGGAGGTGACCTTGTAAATCCTACAGCTGCCATCGCTGGGCACCTTGGCCTGGCTGGCAAGAGCGAGGTCTTGTTTTGGCCCTTAACGGTGGGAGATAAAGCAAATAAATCAGACGGGCAGTGCTAACCTCCTCACCCCTACAACTGCCTACCTTTAACCCCTGACTTCACGCATTAATGTGGTCAATCTGGGTCTATTTACAGACGGGCAGCGACAGTGACAAGCGTAACCATCACAGGACACAGACGTAACAAACTTGTGTTTACGTAACAAGAAGTCTTTTACAGTGTGTGGTGACCCTACGTTGACCTAACACACTCCCTGTGACCTCCCTTAAGTTCAGACATAACATTGCACATGACGCTGAGTGAGAGGAAACCCCCCAAAAAATAATATCTTTTACAGTCAGTTACAAATTTAAGTTAACCATGTGGTGAATTTCAGAGAAAAATGAAAAATGTTACCCGTGTATTTAAGTTACAATGTGGCTTAAAAAGGCTGCTGCATAAATATTTCGGTGAAACTTGAGAGAAACCTTGATGCCATGACGGCTCACCTGGGACTGCTCTATTTCTGCTTTGTTTAGCTTTACACCGAGAATCTCAGCGGCCACTCTCTGGAAACAAAGGTACACCTGCAGAAAGAGGCAACAAGAACAATAAACAAAGGTAAGAATGATCACATTCGCTCCACGTTTATGTTGTTACTGATTAATTCAGACAGTACTAACCGAATCCCCCGTCTTGGCTGATACGAACTGGCTGATGAGGCCGTTCTCTTGACAGAAGCGCTGGTGTTTATCAGCCTTCACTGTCCTCATGTGCTCCATGTCGACTGTGGATGAAACACGGCGTGACGTGAGAAAACGTACAAAAGATGGATGGATAGATTTATGTAGTCGTTATACAGCACACTTGCAGGGTTAACTGTTACATATCAGAACATAAACAGAAAAGATAACTGTTTACACTTGAGTTAAGATGGAAGGTGCCTGCCTAGTGTACGAGGATGGTGCGCATAAAGGCTTATGAAAACAAAGCGTAATTCAATTGTTATGTTGCTTTCAAACCCAGCTGTAGAGGGCCTGTTGCAACATTTTTTTTTTTTTTTTAATTTATGGAGGGACACATTTCAGAGGGTTTCGGAGCAGAGAGAGAAGATAAATTCGGTAGCCCAGAGCGTCCATTACCAGCTGGCATTGAAGCTGGATGTGACACATTTCTCGGTGAAAGCCTAGCAGAGAGGCACCCTGAAGCCATGAACCGCTGTCTGACCTGAAACAGACAAACCAGCCCGGCTGTGGAGAAATGCTTAAGAAACAATACATGAAGACTAGAGGCTACACTCACTGTGAGAGTGTAGATGGAGAAAACAGTTTGACTTATGAGAGCGTTGGGTCTTTCAGGTGTGTGTCAGGGCCCAAGATCTGGGACTGTCAGCCACACTCTGATTTACTGGGAGCACACAATGACGGCACCTTCCTAGCTATTGTCGTGATGCCCTATGTGCATTCGACTCCTGTGCAGTGATACCGAGAGCTTGGCTTCTCTCCTTCCTCCTTCCTATGGGGTCATGCTAGGGTCGATATGGAAGGTCACCCGGGGGTCTTGCTGCTGAAAGCAATAGCTTCGTCCTTTATCTGTGGCTTTGTGCAGGGAGATGGCCACGCCCGGTATCTGGTGCATACATGTCTATGTTAGCTGGAGGAGGTCGGGCTACTGTACGGTGTTGCATTTCTCTCGTCCCCCCGAGTTTTACTCTTTGTGTGAGGTTTCATTGAAGTTGTCATGGATTTACCCCGTTCTCATGCCCCTTAGTGTGTGTGTGTGTGTGTGTGTGTGTGTAAGAGAGAGCAAGAGAGAGAGAGAGAAGGAGGGAAGGAGGGAGGTGGGGATAAAACCAGAAGCAGAGAAAGAGACAGATACATAGCGAGAAAGAAATGTAAACATTGTCCTAATCCTGTATTATTAATATCTCAGTCATATGATGTATGACCCAAAAATGTTAAAGGCCAAAACAAATACATTCAGAAAGAATCAGTTTAGACTAACACGAATATTACCATCATCATAAGTGACATATAAACACAAACCTTTCTGGGCAAGGGCAGACACTTTTACAACTACTCAATGTCCAGAGCAGACTGTCATGTCTCTGCCCGTACATAAACATAGCTGTCTCATAGGCGTCAGCAGGTTATTAATTCCAGTCATTAACAGCGGAGGTACCCAGCATGCTACTAGAAGTAAACACTGCTAATCCTTTGGATCCTGCACACTTGGGAAAGGTTATCAATCATGTGTCACGGTCAGATTAACCAACATTAACAGAGTGGCTGAGGAGCTGGGGAAAGCACGGTACTGTTAAGTAAAAAAAAAAAGTTGTACAAGGGAGTGAGCTTTCTAAATCGGGCATAAGGGTTGGTGCATCAAGTGGTGGGGGGGATATATGGAACTAGGCCGCAGGAGCCATAAAACTGGAAAATCTAAATTTTTGTAGTGAATGCAAGAGTGGTTACGTTGCTAAAATTTTCAGGGACAAGAAGCATTGTGGAGGCCTGACATTGTTGATTAATACATATGAAATAAATGCAGAAATTGGATTCATAGTCATAAATTAATTATGAAGTTTCAGTGAGTAAGGTTCAGACCTGCTGTTCTCCACCTGCCCTCCCCGGGCAAAACGGCACAAACATTAAGATTGATTTGGTTGTTTTAGAATTATAAATGTGTCCAAAAGTTCAAATGTTTGCTCAAAAAAGTGATTTCATTCCACAACAACTGTGCAAACTTAATATCATGTAAACTCCAAGTGCTAAGACATCTAAATGGACCTTGATGTCCATGGAGATGACTTTGTGAACTATATGTTCTAATAGTAAGAGAGACAACTATCACTTTTGTTTAATATATAGTTCATGGTTTTTGAACTACATGGCTCCTTTAGTCACAAAACCGTACTGTAGGTGGTCCAACTTTCTCACGCAAAATAATTTTTCATCATGTGGCATCCATCTGTGGAAACTGAATACAAGACTAATCCCAACGTTTTAGTGTTTTGCTCCATTTTTCTCCCTAATGTACCCATTTCTACTTATCAGGTCAAAACAATCTTCCTCCAATGATCTGGTTTCCCTCTGTTTCTGTCAAACTGTACATCAGCTTAACAACCCCTAGGAAGTGACTGCAAACACGAAATAAACTGTTTAGGCCCCTGAGCGCATAGAGATAGTGGAGTGGATCATCACTCGTCAAGAGCGATGGCCCTCCCTCGCTCTGGTCACCATCAGTGTTTATTTAAAAAGTCTGCCTGTCATTGCGGTGAATTACAAGACAACAGTTAGAGATTAATATCTGGCGGATAAATTGGGCTTTTACCGTAAATAATTGGATTGTTATTGCGGTGACCTATTAAATGGGAACGCAACCAAATGAGAAGAAAATATGGATGTTCCTCTCCGCAAGTTAGTGTCTATGGGGATGTCAGTTCAACTCCTTCATGGAAAGAATCCTCCCACTGGCAGAGCTGATCATCCTGAAACCAGACAGACTTGGGAGAGGTTTCTGATGTCACTTAAAAACTTCAAATTAGAGGATGGATCTGTGGAGAGTATGCTTTTAAACCAGTGCCCTTACTATTTAATGTTCCATGAAATTAAAAAAATGTTAATAATAAATTAACATTTTCATGATTGAACAACTGACTAAAAGTGAGGCTAGGATTGTCTTTAAATGCCCACTAGTATACGTATTCTGGTATCAAAAGCTAGCTTGAGTACTAGATAGAAATGAGCAATCTGAGAACCCATCTTCTATTGTATAATGGCTTAACCTCTGGGGGCCAGTGACACTGATTGTTGTGGTACCAGCTGATAGCAACACCAAGACTACCTGCTTCATGCCTTGGTCAACGTTTATAATACAACAAGCAACTTAACACACAAGAATAGAGTTAAAATCAAGAGACGCTATTAATGACTGGACAGTTTACACACTCAGTGCATTTACATGCACAGCTTAATTGAGCTATGCTCAAAATTTCACTTTCTGACTACGGTCCTTGTCCCAGTTTACATGCAGCGCAAGAAAATCGAATAACTGTTCTCCTTATCTACACTAGGTGGCGATACGTGTCTTTTCAGCGAGATAATACCACGTTAATATGGCCTGATTTCCGGTTGACCTATTACGTGATATAATAAACTAGAGTCGTTCATGCGGCAGACCAGCATTTCAAACAACCAGCAGACGGATAATAGTACATTTTTAAATCTCGTACGTAATGTTCGTGTTGGTGCAGGTAAGATCCACACTGTCCCTCAGACGATTCTTCTAGTGGCTGTGTTTATCTTCTTCTTCTTCTTCTACGACAGGCTTTCTTGGATGTTTTTGTTCCGGGGTCACACGCCAGCGCAGCGGTTGTGGAGCATGCACACACGCATTATCCGATCAATACTGCGATTAAGCTACATGGTGGAGAAAACCGAATTCCAATTGCATCATCTGGGTGTCTTGATCGGATAATGAGAACTCCAATTTTAATCGGAGTAACGTGTTTACATGCACTTACGTTCTCCTGTTATAGTCCGATTAAGGCAATAATTAGTTTTTTTCACGTGCATGTAAACGCACTGACTGTTAACAGTTTAAAACAACATCAACAGCTCTGTTTAGGAAAGCAATTATAGTTGAGGCAGAAATCATTTCAAGACTGGTCAATACTACTTGGACAAACTACATTCAGAAACCGTAACCAGTTTCAACGGAGCCTTTCACCTATAGATTACACCGGGATCCATATCCCAAATAAAATAAAATTTAATCCAGTATTCAAACATGCTCATAAATATAGTCTGTGTAAATTCTGAAAGATAAAATGCATATATGTCTACTTAAAAATGGAAACACATATTGTTAAGTTTACCGATGGTGGTTGGGCTCCAGACATGCTTGATCTGCTATACCCAGCGTCTTATGATGGCTAATCTAAGATAATAGTAACGTAGTTAGGTATTACTGAATCAACTGACTTATCTATTCTCCCATTTTCACAGGGAAGGATTGTTTTATGTGGCATACTATACAGTAAACGGCCCAGTTCACAACCTCTGCTAAACACTTCTGCGTCTATTAGCAACCATGAGCGTCATGAAAATTTATGTTTTTCTAATTTTAAAATACTTTAAGGGGGAGATGAACCAAAAGTTACCGGCAATGTTCCTTCCAAACACTTTTTTATTATTTTCATTGACACAATAGCTGGCCAAATGTGGACAATGTGGCAGTCAAAGATGGATTCTTAGATTCTAAGAGTTCACCGACGCACATTGCCAAGGCAAAACAAAAAGCTAATAGGTCTACGCAGACTAACCAGTCTGAAATCCTATACTTCACTGAGTAATCCTCAGAGGGCTTTTTAAAACCATGCTGTGATAACAGAGACACCTACTTACTGTTCTACTCAGTCAGCTGCTGGGGACCAATTGGAGTAGTTTATCCAAAGAGCAACAGCCAGAGACTAAGCTTGACATAGCACAGTTAATTGCCGGCAGCCTCGTTTAAAACTAAAGAGAGGTTGGCGCGTTGGGGAGCGTGAGGGCTGAGACAGGAATGTGTGAACTGTGTATGTCTGTGTGCGGTAGTAATGGTCGGGTGTGTGTGCGTTGTCAGAGACTTGGGGCTCTGAGGGGTCATATCCCATTAAGTGAAAGTTACAGGGTTGAGCTTAATCAACCCCAGGGGAGAACCTATCACTTCCAACATTACCTCACACTGTGCCTTTAAGACCCTGTTAAGAGGTTTTGCCCCACTTTCCCCACATTGACGACCATGAATCAAATCAGACTCAATATTGAGGGCAAGGATTATCAAACCAAGTCCAGCTCCTAATGAAATGACGTACAGCAAATTGTCCTCCATTCACCACTAAGTTCAAAAACATCCCAGAACGATTCTGCAGCTCTGACATTTAATAGGGTTTTGTGTGTGCAAAAAGAACAATGTTTTCAACAATGTTATGAATGAGGAACCCTTCTTATACATCTTGAGCGGTCTCTGAGTACTACCTGCACAAACTTTCACTTAAAACCTCAACTTCCAGCCACACTTAGAGCACTGTTCAACAGTGATAATTATCTCAAATCAGACCAAATATACAGTAACTTCTATCTATCCCTAAACTCTTCAAAGAAAGCAGCTGTTTATTTCTGCTTTGTTCAGGTCTCCTTTGCAAAAGATCTAAACAGGCCTTTTTAACATGTCATATGCGTTCCCTGAAAATATTCCCCATTGCTACATTTAAATGCCCAATACCATCACCAATTCTTAATATACAATGCACCACAATCAAATTACTGCTCACTAACACCACTAGTGGCCACAGATTCTACATGGTAACTTAAAGCAGCATGATATGATTTTTCCTCAAAGTCTTATAATAAACAGGTAATATTAATTGCAAGTGGCATTTTATTTTCCAATAAACCTCCTGGTACAAGATACAGGGAAACTTTTACCAGTCTAAAAAAGTCAATAAAAGTATAATAAATCATTCTGTGTGATGTCTGATTAATTTAGACATTGATTTAACTTTCACAGCACAAGTGACTAATAAAACAAAATGACTGGTGGAATTTATGTGAAGCGTTTAAATGATTGGGTCCAACTGGCTTACATGACTCAAGGAGAGCTCATAAAATCTGAGGCTTTTGAAATATGAAGGGCAAGATCATTCTGGACCTGTATTACAAATATGTAATATAATGTAAAGGCAAAAAAATATAATTAGTACTGGCTTGTACCCAGTTTCTTTTCTCATAAATACAGTATACGGTAGAATTGATGCAAAAGAAGTTTTCTTTACCCTTTAGACACTATTTAGTCTTTCAGAATATAAGTAATGGCACTAACACACACTTCATTAAACCGTAACAGTGTAGATATTGTTTATAGTTTGCGGTGATTATTTTCTAAAAACTGGGAAATCTAAATTTATTGCAAAAGTACCTGAAACTAAAAATGATTGTAAAATAATTTTGAGCCTCAATGGTCTCTTACAGTACGAGAAAACATAATTTGAGAATCTGTGCACTTGCATAATACGGCAATCTACTACTGACTCTGGACATTTCATCTTAACCTGCGGTAAAATAATTAGAAACAATTATCAGTCTATTAAAGCTTGAAGGCAAGGTAATAATATTATCACGACTTTTCTGACTACGGACAGATGAAGCGCTGTTAGTAGCCGGGTGTTGTCGAGGTGAGCGGGGCCCGTGCAGGAGTCCTCGGGGGAATCCTGACAGAGACAGAGCGCTCTTTGTGCGGCGGCGCCCCTGCCCCGGTGGCCTGAAACGGGCCAGGACTGTCAGGGGACTCGCTTTCCACTAGGTCAGAAGTGTTCTGTCGACAGCTCATTGATCACAGCTCATCTTGTCATTTGATCGTTCTTCACGAAACGATGTGCAGACACACACACGGGCGAAAATGCACACGTTCACATGCACACGTGCATTCACACTTTAAAACATAATCAGATACTCCACAGCGGCTAGTAAAACAATGTGGTCTTCCCCCCGGTTGGGGAATGTAAAACACATAGTGTCCAGCGGTAGCTTTGCAGGCAGGCAGGCAGAGAGCTGGAGAACCGGGCTGCCGCTGCTACAGTAAAACATGGGGCCGAGTACCTTACAGGTCGGGTTAACGGGCTCCCAGGACTCATGAAAAGTGAACAAAAGGCCCAGTTCTAAGCCGACCGCACAAGACGCTGCCCAGCGTTTCACTGGCCATGTCCTCCAAGCTCTCCTGTCGCTGTTAAACTAAGTGGACTTTTATGGGAGAGCAGTAATACATGCCTCTGTGAGCAGCACCGTAACTAGGAGCTATAATAATTATACAGAGCACAGGGGAGCCTTCATAATTGTATATGTCGCATCACTATAAGTCTATTCATAATTATAAAGTATTCCTTATGGGCAACGATGCGTTGGACTGGCCTACATATTCAACTTCAGGCTATGGCAGCGAACCACAACGTGGAAAGTGAGTTCTGCTCACGACTGCCTGAACAAACATCGTCCAAGCTAAAACCTGAAGCATGTGATGTAACATTTCACACCACAAAGAAGTAGATTTAGCAAAAAAAAAGAGGCAAACCATGTTGATATTTCACAAACATTTACAATATATGGCAGCGGATCCACATCAATTGGTTATTTACCCAGTCCTGTGTCAGCAAGGCCCCTTCCAGGAATTCCTCCATATCAATGTTGTGGAGCAGCAAAGAAATAAAGTATAGCCTGAGTGTGATGAGGCTTCCAGGCTGCACTCCGGTCAGGTGGCTAAGCTGTGCTGTGCAACTCAAATGGTCCATGACTTACCACACAAGAAGGTATTCGAAGACTGATCATCTACGGCATGTGCAACAATATTTGCTTTATGGATGACTAAAATGAATGAGGACCTTCCATGTTTCAACAGGCACGAGAGTCAAGAGAGATGAATGCAGGGACTAGAGTTAGGTCAAAAGTTGTTACAATTAAATCTTCGCGTGTACTTCGTTTAGCGTGGAGCACCAGATTGGCCACAGCATGACTGGCATTTGCTGCATTGCTCCGTGTGGGAGAGGCCACCAGTATAGACCTAACCAAACCCTACATCACAGCATCTGCAGCTGTGATTTTACAAAGACTTATCAGTCGCACTGCAATGCAGCTGTAATTCATCCACCTCACTCTTTCTCTATTTCCCTTCTTTTCCACACTTAAAGATAGACAGCACGCTACAGTCGCTGTGGTTAGCGAGACAATTTGATACAGACATTTAGTCTGACCCTTTATGTTAAAAAAAAGAAACAGGAAACGTTGGATTTGCTGTAAACTGTAAACATTCCTGATCTCTATCCGACCATACACCATGCCTTACTGGGTCTATATACTGTATATATAATGTTTTACTGCGCTGAACTTGTGGTCGTGCTACCCACAGTGCAAAACAGACACTGCTGACGTGTTCATCCCTCCTATCTGGGGAGGGGTGAGGGTGCTGGGGTAAGAGTACTGGGCTTTTGTCCCACCACATGTCTATTGTGGCTAAACCTTTCCCTTGGGGGCAATTAGGACCTTTTAGTTTGTTGTAAGAGGACCTAAGTACGAGTGGGTTGAGCCAGGAAAAACATTTTTGAGCTGAACCAAAAACAGAAGCGCATTGAGCTCCTCTGCACTCCTGGATTTCTGAGCATCTCTCTATTAAGAAATGTGCAGGCCTACACTGAACAGACAGGAACTATGGCAGCTTTACAGGGGCAGGGAGGTGACAGGGGTGAGGGAGCTGGAAAGGGGGAGGCTTCAGCTCCAGCCGAGGCCCAGCCAAGAGGGCAAACAACTCAAGACCAACAATGTTGGTGGCAAGGACATGCTTTATGAGAATCGAGAGTTAAGGGAGATCCATGTTTCGCTACAACTTTCACATGGCTCAACGGAAAACTGGGGAGAGAGAAGTGCGACGGGTAACGGTATGTGCTGAGATCTAGCGTAGCGTGTAGAAAGCAAACACACGCGTGTTGTTTAACACAACAGAGCCGCGGAGCCAATGAAAAGACATTACTGTATGTAAAGGCGGAGGTGTTAGTCTACGCATGCGAGAGATAAGAGTAGGTATAAGTGTGTGATTGAAAGACCCAGTGTTTGCACAGGGATGAAAATGAATGCACAAGTATGTTTGAGAGATGGTCCGAGATAGGGGCTTGGAACGGAAAGAAAGGGGAGTAAGAAACGCAGCAGAACAGAAAGGCAGGTAAGACATAATTGAGTGTATATATTGTCTCCATGCGGGGACTTTATCTCCCTGCAGAAGAGAACGTTTCCCATGGCAGGCCTGAGTGGATCAGCAGTGAACAGTGTTAGAACCTCTGAGGAAAACCCATGAGTGATGAGGAGGGGTTAAGAGAACTGAACCCATTTAAGTCACCCAAATAAGGGCTGTACAAGCCCATGATGGATGCTCTGGAGTTCCTGAGGGAAAGAGCACTAGCAATGGGAAGGGTGATGGGTGGGGAGCGGGCAGGGGTCCTGTGATCCCCACTTAATAAAAACAAATTTGTTTGATAAATGACACAGGCTTAATGTCTACAGAGAAATATGTGCACTAATTCTGAACCATTTAAAACATATATATTGTCCCATTCAATAGTACGTGTCCGTACCAAAAAGATTCAAAACATGGATTAGAGTTTTCTAACAGTGTATTATAATTTGAGCATTGGAGACGTCAGACGCTTTCTGATTTAAAACGAAAAAAAGTCACTAATAGGCCAAATGCAGCTGAAGCAAAGAGCAGCAGAATTTATCATTTGGAGCCCTTTCAAAACACACAGCACTTATTGCTCTACTAAAAACGAAACACTCGGCGGTGGAGAGGATGACTGTGCAACAAGCCAACGTTTCTCTTGAGAGGGTCCTGTGTACCATACAGTATTACATGAGGCTGCACTGTAATAAACAGTTATAGTATGTTTAGACAGACCAAGAGTTAAGCATTCTTCCATTACCCATGTGTTCCCAGAAACTAAGTGCATGTTTCTATGTGAAGGCCGGTGTGTGCGTGCAACTGCATAAATAATTGTGTGCACTTATGTATGCCCTCAATAAAACATTTCATTGGCTTCCACTGAATTGTTACAAGTGGTGCCATTATTTGACACAAGGCTCTGGGCAGCACACGGAGGGCACGGGGCTGCAGCACATTGATGCTTAACAAGCACACTTAACCTCAGCCGGCCGTGCTGAGCCGAAGAAAGGGAAGGCTGTTCCCCAGCGGTGACATGGCACAGGAGGGCACTCACACACAGCAAGGAGAGGAGGGGACAGCGTCATTAATGAACCTGCCTGGTCCAAGGGATCAATTACTGTACACCAAGTAAAAAAGACAGTGTTCAAATTAAACTAGAAGGATGGCACAGGGTAATTCTGAAAATGCATGTTGTATTTGTAAGACTCAAACTTTAACTTTCAAATTATGCTAAAAACAAGTAAAGTAAGCATTATTATGTTCATGACATCAGTGACCAGCGTTCACCTTAAGTTTATCTAAGTACAAACACTAAAAATGTCTGTGCGGTAAAACGCCACAATCTCCCCAAAGACAAGTCCTTACAAAGACATAAATCTGTCCTGTTTTTATAAGCTGCTTGTTATGTCTATACTTCTATTTTAGTTGTCACAAACATGTTGCCTCACTCAGACCAACAGCATGGGAACCATTTAAAAGAAATCTAAACTCCCAAAAGAATCCAGTGTATTCATATGCTCAGCACCATTGTTAACGTGGGCCAAGTACTTAAGTTGGACAAAAAAGAGCTACGATATTTGAAAATGTTTGAAGATATCTAGCTGTAGACATTTCCAGCTAGATATCTGGACTGACTCGCTTCAGGCGCCCTGGAAAACAGGGAGTCCACGGCAGGGTTCAGGGATTCATAAAGTCTCACGAGGTAATTGATTGGTCCTAGTGGGGCAATCTGTGTGGGATTTTGTTTTTCTTTTTTCAGCTTGTAGGACCAGAAAAAACACATATGAACCATTCTCAGCAATAGAGCCATTAGAGGGAGAGTGAGTGAGCGAGTGGGGAGTGCAGAGCCTGACAGCAGGATGTACACTACTTAAATATTACAGTACACACACTCAGCCACACACCCAATACCTAGCCTAAATACAGAGGCGCCCAACGTTAAAGCCGAGGCATTAGAAGATGCAACGGATCCGAAGACAAGAGAATCCGCTCTAGACAGGCGAATTAAACCATGACCTATGGTCCCCATTGAGTAACATTAGCGAGAGCTTCCTGTGTGCAGACACCACTCTGCTGACCGTTCATCATCGCCTGGGAAGGTGGACAGTCACCATTACATACACACACTGACGCCTCACTTTACAATAACACAGCGGCAGCCATGACTCCACATCTGTCAAGGGGATGTTTAAAAAGAGTCATCATTATTGGGCTTTATTTTGGAGATGAGGGGGATGGGTGTGGGCTGATAGCGGCGGAGTCGTCTGGTTAACATCGAATTCCTCACCTTAACCAGCTACTCGGGACAGGAGAGCAGGCTCAAACTGAGGGGAAGGTGGGGAGGCAGACGGGTACTGACGGGGAGGGAGAGGGGAGCAGATAAGAGGTAACTTGGGTCCACTGGCCCGGGAATATTAAATCATTGTCAGTCCCTCCCAAGAGTTCACAAACATCAGCATTCCCATCGCTCTAAAACCTTACACACTCTTATCATCGTCCTTATCACAGCAATCAGTTTTCTGGTGCTCTGACAAACACATCTGCTCACATCAAACATACTCCTCCTCGCCCAAACCCAGACATGCAACGCGAAAATGCATCTGGATGGAATTTCCAAACTTAATAGTAATTGAAACGCACCGTAATTATTCTTACGATGTGTGTGTTTCTATGCGTGTAACACTCACTTTTGTTGCCTACCAAGGAGACAACTGGCTGAATGTCAGACTCCTCGTTGGCCTTTTTAACCATGCTGAACCAATCCTCCAGATTCTCAAAGCTCTGGTAGTTGGTGATGTCGTACACCAGGAGAACCCCCTAAATGGGAAAAAGGAGAGATAAACAACGGTGATGTTAGCAGCCTCTCATGTGAGCGCCTCATATTCACACCCGCGCGCTGGGAGATGACAGACGGGAGCACACTGCCCCTTTTCGACCTCATATTCATTAATAAATAAGACTGAGTGAGAAAGGTAACAGTAGGTGGCACTGCTCCTCTTCTAAGAGTGAGGGACAGCCTCGTATATAAGGGGACACACTCACTCAAATATAACCCCTGACGTGAGTTACCATTATAACTCAAGTGAGGCTTTGTGGATTTGTGTGGATGGATGTAACGGGTTTGTCATAAATAATTCTCAGTTTTGTAAGCATTCTCCAAATTCACTGCAGAATAGAGGTCAGGATTGGTTATCTGCTGTCTGAGCTAATGAATGAAGGCCGTCTGCTTTGAGACATTTTTCTCCTCCCCTGGTAATCCTTAAAACTGTATGCAGTCATGCAACAATACCAGAGCCGGGTTTGAGCGAAGCTTCAGGGCAGAAGGGGTTGTTTACACGAACACATAAATTAATCAAAAAGTAAACAGATACCCGAGCTGTTGGCATAATTCAAGACAAATAATAATCACATAGCTCAGCCGTCGCTACTTCAGCTTTAGTAGTTTAAAGGGCAGCAGCTGAACGCGAGCCAAAGTCAACTTTAACTGCATGATGCAACACGACTGAAGGGTTGTCTGCTGCTTTTTTGTTCGACAGACACGCACTGTCACAACACGCAAGCTCGGTGACGACAGCTCATGCCCCCGACAATTACTGCGAGCCTCTCTGAACAGCCATGATTGATTACAGGATGCATAGTGCTCAACAATAGGTGTGAAAGTTCTATACAACGCTGACGACAAACTTCCTAAGCAAAGTGTCGTAATGGAGTAAAGGAAAGGGCTGCAGACATGGAGGATATACTAGCACGCAGTTTAGACCTGGCCTAAGAAAATGGCAAAAAAAAAAAAAAAAAGCACAAAAATGCACAAAAATTAATGCTTCCAACTAGTGTTTGTCAAGTTTTCCTTGATGTGCCCGCGCATTAGATCTTGCTCTACGGTGTACTAAAATACTTTTGAAGTAGGCTTCTTCAAAGAAGCACTCATCCGCAGCAACACAGCTACCAGTGGACACTTTTGTCTCTGGTACAATTCGTACAAATAATAGTGTTTGTACAAAGCTTGTCTGTCATTTTAATGACCACAATGTTGAATTTTCCACAGGGAAAAGTATTAAACGGAAGCTAAGGTTTTACATTTTATTTACTAATCATGTAAACACAGAGCACTAGATAGCCAAAAAGTTCAGTATTTTTTTTATGTACACATAAAATCTTTAACAAATGTAGTTTGTGAATATGATTTTATTTCACACAGTTTAGCTATAGTATACAATATTGCCAACATTTGTTCTGTATAACACAAATCATTCAAATCTAACACCTGCGTAAATTGTAAAGATATGATGATGTTAAAGCTCCACTGACCCATTACGACCTGTGAATCCAAGCGACAGTTTATTATGATTTGGCTCCAGAGGGAGTGGCAGACGCTGAATAAAGCTGCCCCGGCAGTGATAACAGGCATGAACAGTCACAAACACTGAACTATTAGGAAACTGGAAACGACTTCTTCTTGTGACTTATTATTTCCATTGTGATAAACATCTAAACCATTTAACAATTTTCTTCCTGAGTTACATTATATATCTATAGATGCATATATATCTATATATATTAATGCAGAATAAAAGTAGTAAGTAGCAACAGATTTACTGTGTGCATGTGTGTCCTTACATGAGCGCCGTAGACATATTTATCCAGCATTTTCCCCCCTAATGTTTGGCCTCCAATGTCCCACACCTGCAGGGTCACATTCAAGTTGCCTAGAGAGGAAAAGAAGAGGAGATATTTAAACATGTCTACAAAACAAATCAAACATACAAATGCACTCTACAATAAGGGAAAGGGTGTTTCAGACTTTAGACTTCTACTTTCTTTTCCTAAAAACAACTTTCTCTATTTTTCAGTTAAATTAACACAATCTATAAATATTAAGTAAAACGTATTAATGCAGCATATACAGGTTTTCCAATCCGGATGCTTTTTGTTCTTTTTAATCGTTAACTTGTTTGTTTTCACAAAGCTCAAAATCCTGTGGAAATAATGGGTCAGCTGTAACTGGAGCCTGTATTTTGGGTGACCGATTCCTCTAATAAAAGTCGACTTTGTTGATATACATAATGGAAACAATAAATCAGCGATTAATCTTTCATGAAAAGCGCTCTTGAACTGGCAGGTTACCTACACCTCACATCCAAGAATATCCAGGCCAGAGATTGAGGGGGATGAATAGGTACGCTTACCCTCTAATTTAAACATTCTCAATACCCTGGTGGGTATAAAAAAGACTTCTTATTAGCCTGGGAAGAGCTGTTTGCATTGTGCCATATCCTGCCAAGTAAGGAAAGTGAGGAGAATTATGTGCTGTTAAGGAAAATAGCAATAATTAAACAGAAAATAAGAGGAAAAGAGGACTGTTGTCCTTTTGCTCGTGGAAAGAGAAAGAAGGAGTGAACGAGAGGGAGAGAGAAAAAGACGGGCACAAAAAACCAAATCCAAATAAATATTTTCTTCCTCTGGAAAATGAAAGGGGTTGGTGAAAAAAAGTCAAAAAAAAAAAAAAAAAACTAGGAGGGAGGACCAGACAGCGCAGAGTTTATGTTGGTGTGATGAAGGCCCTGCGCTGGACTGGAGCAGAGCGTACGCTGTGGACACGGCTGGACGACTCAACCCCTTCATAAGTCCCCTTTTTAAAGCACAGGAAGGAAACGCTGAGGTTCACAGTCACTAGATCTAGACTATACAGTGTCAATGTAAAGCTACATTGAAGAGTGCAATGAATAACGGCTCCTTGGTGTCATAAAGAGCCATCCCCACCCATCCACTCAGACACTGGCTTTATTTGTGTTTCAAAGATTCACGCTGACTCAACAGTGCTGACATTTTTTTCTGCTTTGCAAAAACTGAAAACTGCAATTGTAAGACCAGCAGATACACCTCAAACTGATAGCAGGGTCAGAAAAAAAGAGCGTGTTGATAATAAAACTGTCGTTAAAGAGTGATGCTTACTTGATGCAGACCAACAGCCTCTGAAAGTTAGAGTTTAACAGAATTTATCAAGTACATTTCACCTCTAGTCAATCCCCTTCAGCGCCTGGACCTCACTGGTTTGGCAGGGACATCTGGAAGAGGTATTGTTATAAAAAGCACACACAGAGGAGGCTGTTGTGTGCCAGTCGGCCTCGCCTCACCTCTCCCTGCGTTGGAAAATGTACATTAAGTTTGACAAGCCGGGCCTTCATGGTGAGAGGGGCCAACGCTGGCTATAGGCTACTCTCCCCCCTGCTGCAAAAGACCCTTACAGCCCCATAGAGACCCGCAGAACCACACAACCTCTCCAGTACAAGGCAGGGTGGGGGTCCCACCAAAGTTTGAGACCACCCAGCTCGCAGAGCCACCCTCCTCTTCATCAGCTCATCAACACCCAATTCCCCAGAAAATGGGCCATTTAACAACTCTGGTGTCGGACCCAGTGTTGTTGCTGCCTCAGTGATAAAGGCACATGTACACTATATTTAAACAAAGCTCAGATCAGTGGCTATTTCAGGAAAAGAAACTTACTGGAAAGAGAAGTCACACGATTAACTGCATTCGCTCGAGTTTGTATTAAGGAGCTGAACCCAGTCTGTGCTTATGGTTAGATTTTTTTCATCCTCACTCCACCACAACATTTTTGGGGGTTTAGTTCTCCTAAGTCTCATAAGCTGAACCTGACACAAAATCAAAATAGAACCCTTCGGCCAACTCACAAATCAGCATAACTTTTACTTTTAGCACTTAATTTGCCCTCGCTTAATGTTGTTTTATTAGTAATGAAAGAATGGAGCCACTTTGCAGATTTCTGGAACTTTGGCTTTGGCAGAGTTTGAGAAATGCCTTTTAAATGCTGAAAATCCCCATTTCACATGGTAGGAAGTACAAATGGAGTGCTTTCGTCTAAATATAGCACCAGTCAATAAACATTTATTTTACGTATCTAGTGGGGGATACAGAGTGTGGCCTTTTTTCCACAGGTTCAAGATAAACAAATAACAACATCAGAGTTTTATGCTGTGCAGGACAAAGATCGGTTGAACTTGGAGATCAGCAACGTATGGATATAAAATGTTAATGTATTTACTCTATGCTGTGCCCACAGGATTATGAGCAAGGCTCGCCCATTTGGACATTACCTGTCCATTGGCCTTGTGTGCTATTTGCTCTGGAAAGAAGAACTTTCAGAGTGAATAATCCTGAGAAGTGACAGACGCTCTACAATGAGGAGCTACCAGAAAGGACACATTCATCTCCAGAGTTAACCTGAAGGATAAACTCTGGAAAAGGCAGGACAAGAAAAAACAAGAAATACAAACATAAGAGAAAGCGATGGTGAACAAGAGGCCTCTTGTTAGAGTTTGATTCTATTAATATTCTTTTTTAAAACACATGTAAAATTAAAGTTCATATCAGCAAGTCAGTATATTATGTTCAGAATTTATTGATTTATTAAAAATCTGCAGCTGTCAGTACGTGCTCGTGCAATGCCCGTCTGCGTGTGTCTCAAAAAAATCAAGTACTCCCAAAAGATTAAGAAGATGTCTCACCTGGAAGGCTTATTCTCTTCAGAAAGAAATCCAGGCCGATGGTTTGTTTGTACTGCTTCCCAAAAGCCTCCTGTGCAAACCTGGTGGCGAGTGATGTCTGAAACGGAGACAAAAGGAAAGACGTGGAGAATGAGTGCCTCTGCAGCGATCAGCAGGACTAAAGGTATCACATTTAAAGCAGCTAAGTGTCAATTATGATTCATTCTGTGCATATTATTTGTCTAATATAATAAATACACATTTATGCAAAGCATAAAAACTAAAAAGTTAAATACACATCGTGCTCCAGCACAAAATGCAAGATGCTGCAAAAGTTGTTCCAGAGAAAATACACAGTATATTAAAGAACTTCCTGAAAAAGTGATATTTCGGCAGCGAGCAGTAAGAAAATTCATTTCATAGACATTGTCCAAATGCCAAACTAAGCGTTCAACAATATTTTTATTTTCTACAATTTCTACAAAAATACAGAGCTATCATTTATCATATCACAACACTTCTGTGTGATTCTTTTTCACAACACCATGCAGCCACAAGCCTTAGAAAATACGTATTGAAGCATTGAAGTGCACACTGGTTTCATCATTCAAATTCATTTTAAGCTCTCTCAGATACTTTGTGATTGACTCCGATGGCTGCTGATGTAATTGTCTGCCTCCTTTGCCCGTCGCGGGTGTGACAGTTAAAATCAACGCAAATTACAAAAACAGGTGTCGGAGTCTGTGTCATGTCTCCGGACTGAAGACCTAATAATTGCCACAAATTATAAAGCCTCCATCACTGTCACCGTTGTGTTTGAGGAGAGAAAAAAAGCATGTTGGGCTGTCCTGAAATCCATGGGAATTCAACACGCAGGCTTGACATGCCAAGTTTAATTCATTTTGATGGATGAGGATAGGAAAAAAATGAAGTGCTGAATGTCTATTAGCTATCTTTAGAGCAGTGTGCTTACATAAACACAACAGAAAAGTGAAGCGATGGGATTCCCTGAGTGTTCGTGTGGCAGCAAATGCATTTTAATGTGGTACTCGACGATCGCTGAGGGTTAGAGGATTTAAAACTAGATTCTTTCTTTCAATCCACTAAGCTTTCACTTGAGCCTCTGCTCTTATCTACCACACATGATTTTCACCAAATGTTTAAAATAAGGCAGGATTTCTTTCATTAGAATAAAACAAGAAAACGCGAAAAAAAAAAAAAGAGAAAAAAAAGAGTTGGTTTTCTTAACCTACCCAATTTGTCATTGTGGATGTCACAAAATCTTTATCATTATTCGAGCTTGGGTTTTTAAATGTAATAATTTAATGTGAATTACGCATGAAATGTAATAATTTCATGTGTAATTCTGACCTTTGCAATAATGTTTGATCCTTCTAATTCTCAAAAAGTTCAACAATCTACAGACGTTTTGTAATCCCAGCCAGTGGAGCATGTCGGCCTCAAGAGTGACTGAAAAATTACTAGAGGTGACTGACGCAAAAAGGAGAAAATCAGGCCATTTAAGTAGCCCAAACAATCACTGACAACACAGGAATAACAAGATCGGACAGCAAAAATGTATTCCACATGCTCGCGTTGGCCTCGTTGGCCATTTGTCTTGGCATTCCAGTAGCTTGGCTCTCCTCCCTCAACGTAGTCCTTTTTTTTTTTTTTTTCCACCGTACAATTGGAACTAAACAAGGAATGTAAAAAGTTGGCGTAATCCTGACACTCCAACAGAGAACAGCACAGGGTCACTACTGATACCGATGCCGGGAAATGGGGGAAGTTCAACTGAAACAAGAAACTGGGAGAGAGGGAAAAAATATGGCAAGCTGACTATGACCATGTGATGCAACTCATATGAGCAGAGGCATGGTATCAAAACTGGCTCCTTATTCTGGCTGAAAGACGTCGGACTGTAAAGATTTGTTAAGATATAGGTTCTATTGATGTACAGGGCCTGCACCTAAAGCTCCTTTCCACCCTATGGGCCAGAGAACAGCAAATATTGAGGAAAAACCAAGTGCCTTGAAAAATAGACCTGTGTGTGAGCTAGGCCCAGCGCCTTAAGAGCTTGGCTAAATGTGAGACTCCATATTTTAAAAACATCTCGCTCAGGTGGACAAGCCTTCCCACATCTCCCTGTATTTCTGAATGGACAACCGACCACAAGCAAAAATACCACTGAAAAGGCTGTCCAAGAAAAACTGATCCGATTGCAATTTGCTCAGCAAATTGACATTAATAAGGGGGGAAACGGCATTCAAGATGTCAGTCAGTGGTGCCTACTCAAAATGGGAGGGGGGGCAGGGATCCTGTTTTTTTGCCCAAAACAGACAAGCAGGTAAGTCATTCGGACAGTGACGAGCTGACACCTGGCAGCAGCGTGAGGAGGGTTATTAATGTAGCGTATCTACTGGGAACTGAGTTGTGTGTGTTCTCTTCACACACACACACACACACACACACACACACACACACCCACCCCCAAAAAGAAAATGTCGACTTTCCAGAATGAGAACATTCATTTTTCTCATTGGGTCTCACCATTACTGCTACATTCATTTTCTTTCTCCCAGAGGAAGGGGAGATTAGTTACAAGAGGGGATGTGTAGCTGAAAAGCACTTGACATCCCTGCCTTACACTTGCATTCACTCGGGGATTCGAGATGCAGTGAAGAAGAAACATAGCTGTATTGTCATGACAACCTCCTTGCTTTGCTGAAAATGATTGTTTGGTGTAACTAGGAAAAATTCCACTGTTGTTGATGTAAGTGACTCAAGTGAAGCCTTTTTATTCCAAGTCTTTAAAATGATTGTAATGAATATGATTCAGTCCAGCAGTTTTGAAAGGAAATCCAAAGTAAAAGCAGTGCTAAAGCTTGTGCAGACTTAGCCAGGAGAGACAATGCACTGGCAAAATCTATTTTTGTTCACACCTCAGACATCCATACAACAAAAATATCACGTATTATATTGAGAAAACAGCAGCATTTCTTACATGGGCTGCCCAGACGCAATTTTCTTAAATTGGGCCTCCCTCTGGAACCAAATGCATATGGGGTCCTTGGCCAGGAGAAGAGAAGTATACTGACGGAAAACAGCCACCAGCTGCAGGTAAGCAGCTAAGCAAATTGTGGCCTTTCTTTATCGACTGTCACTCTCTGTACTGTGCAGCACTTCAGCCCACTGAGCAGTAGCAGAATCCCCAAAGCGTATTACAAATGTGGAAATTCATGATCACAGCTTCACTTACTGTTCGAAAACTGAGATGAAATATTTAACTGAAGAAAACCAAAAATAATAATAATATTCGATCCGATGTGTTTTATTCAAAGATGTAATTTATGTGTCTGTTGTTTCTGTTTGGGCACTTCAGTCTCATACACATAAAACACGGGTTTCATAGATATTCATTAAAGCAGTCATCTTCGCATGATGACTAGACTGGCAGAAAGCATACACAAACAACCATTTATTTTACAATCTACAATTTCAGTTACACGGCTCCACAGGCACACAGTCTACAAGTCAATCAACGGCACATGCAATGTGGATTAAGGACTGGGTTGATTTAATAGGTTTAGAACGACAGGTTTATGTCAGATATAAATCCACTATACCATCTTTGAGATAGAATCTAAACTAATAGTTGTACTTTGTTCTAAGACTGACTCAACACTGATAAAAAGCCCTTTTTGGAAGAATAGAATGAGAGTTATTTTCAAGAAAAATGTGCATTTCATTTAATCCTTGTATGAAAAAGCTCTACTTAGATTACCTTTATTTCAGCACATGGTGTTATTTTAGAAACATTTTCCTCTAATATCTGGTGTTTTGCTTCAGTATTTCCTTGTATTATTAATAAAATTGACACGTACATTTCACCACTCAGGGCTTTCTCGTGGCTTTGTCTTGTAAAAAATAACAATAATGTTTCTCATCATAGATTTTTTGGATGATGTTATTTGTACTAAAAAGAGCTGCGCACCATCTACTAGTGTTACATGCAAATAAAATCCTTTCATAGCAAGAGTAAATTATAATGTTGGCACTTAAAGGAATACAACACCACTTTTTCTGGTCCACTTTCCACATTGTCAGATTTGCAGGACTTTCACTGTGTAATATACTGGCATCAAATGTCCTGCAGCTTGCAATGCAAAAATTACAAAATTATTACCCTCTGTCCATCATAGGTGTTTTTTTTTCTTGAGTGATATAACCAAGCAACCTGTTGAATAACAGGTCACAAATTTAAGGAAGTGCAAAAAACATGCAAAAAGAGCATCTAAATGTAAACACAAAGGTTGTGCATTTAATAGCCACCTAATCATAATATATTCATCATTTTGACCTATATAAAGTAGGAATAAATGCCCCACATCTTTCTCATAGTTGTAATCATTAATGTTAAAATGTTGCACACCTCTTCCTGTCTCACAGACTGTCATTAATACCTTTATAAGGTATTCTGTTCACACACTCAGGTGTGCAATAAAGTAACAAAAAAAAAATCATAGTCACTGTCAACAAAATGAAACTACAGTTGTGTGCAACAGCCAGGCTATAAAAAGAGATGACCAGCTGGTCTGCTGATATCAGCTTTCGAAGGTTTATTTGTCCAAAATGTCAAACAAAACAAGAAATTTGAAAATGTCACCTCAGCTGATTAGCAGACAGAGTAAGTGGCAAATTATAATGCTAATGAAATGACCCTCCAATGTGTCAAATCAAAAGAACCATTAAAAACAAACATATGAAAGTCATACCTTTACAGCAAACAACACAAAACCTATGACGACGACATAAACATAGCACTACAAGCAATTCACTTTCCCTTATGTTTTTATATCAGGGACAAACTAACATTAAAGTTATATGGGTGCTATTTTAGTGTGGCTATTTCGTTTAAATGTCTGCTGCACTGGAAGAATAAAACCCCGTTGCACGGTGGCAGATACGGCAAAAATAGCGTTTCCCTGCCTATGCTATAATAACAAAGTGACAACTCTGATTTAAATTTTCCTCCATTGTGTTGTCTTGTTGTGTTTTACTAGCAGTGGTGCTACCTAGCGGTGTTTTTAGCTAATAGCCAACTTAGCGTCGGTCGCCATGGTGACTAGGAAGACAATGCCGTGTCAGAAGGAAACTGACTGAACCGTCGCGCACCTAATAAAATAAAACACACACACACACACACACAGTGCTACTATGTAAATGCCCCACTCGAACGAACGCCTTCTTCACTAACGCGGTGCGTTTGGTGCGTGTCTGTGGTGGTCTCACCTTCCCACTCGCTCCGTCTCCAATCACTACCATTTTAAGCTGCTTGTCCTGGCTGTCCTCCTCCGAGTCCGACATGACGCAGGAATATACACCAACGTTACCAGCGTGTGAAATCCAAACACTATAAATGGGTCCCCGGTTGCTGAATGAAGCTATCTGGCTAATCACAGATGGATTAAACGAGCGTTGAGTGGGCAAGAAGACGCCATTTTGACTCCACTAGCTAACACTGGCTGGCTGCTACTGCTGCTGCTCTTCTCGGCGTGATCCACTCACACACAGCCGTCACACATATTTACAGTTAAACTGTGGGTAGCAGCGACTAAAACACAAAACGGAGGCCACTGTTTTGGAAGGCTTTCGGGCGGTAAATATGTTCAGTATCGCCGCTGAAGCCGTTTGTCCTCGCTGGGAAAATCAGAAACCGAAGCACCGGCGCCTGTGGTTGAGTCCTGTGAGTGACGCGTTCTAGTTGCCATGGAAACAGAGGTCAGAGTGCAGCTGTGGGAACATAAAACGTGAAACGCACGAGCCGAATTTCACCCGAACTAAAAATATTAACATAACTACATACATTTTGATTTTCTTCCGTGTTGCATTTTCAGCTACTTTACACGTCATATTACTTTTTTATAGTTCAAATACTTTGTTGCAATTGAGAGTTCAGACACAAGCCACGTGATTTGTTCATGAAAAATCAGACAACGCTTTACAGTAAATATATTAATATAAGGTCATGCATCAGTAATAATAATAATACCCTAATATACGTGACATTTTTAACGCTAACCAAGCTCCAACTATTTTTTTTCTGATTATAGCCCATTTAAGTAAAAAAAAAAAGTTACGTGGTAATTATGTGTTTTCTAACAAGTTGAGTATTCTAATTAACCTTTTTATTATTAATTATTAACCTGAATACTTTCACAAGCCACTATTCAATACAGAGGCGATCCTTTCATTCTAACCTAATAGAAGTTCCCTTTTACTGGGTGCTGTTATTACTCCCACAAACTACTGGAAATCAGTCTATTCAGTATTATGTTTATGTACTCATAAAAGAAATGTTGGCTATTATAACTACATTTCTGCAATTTATACAATTTAAAATGCACCTTTCTTGTCCACTACAGACACGTCAGAGTGTAAAAGCCAGTCTCAGGGAGCTGATTATGATGACTATGATTTAAGTTCACCTAAATTAAATCACATGCTAGATGTTAAACTATGGAAAGTCCCAATCAAGCCCCAATAAGTTTTATTTTGTTTTTGTTGTTAAACCATTATGGACTAAGTATTAAACAACTATTCAGAGATTGCTGTTATTCCTGAGACAACCTGTTTCTGTGTATTTAATATTCCTCCATTGCTCAGTTCACAGCATTCTCTAGAGAAAAAATTCACCTGCTATGTGATATGCGGTTGAATTGCAGTGTATGATTTATTTACTTACTGATTTACAGGAAAAATATCAAGTGTCAAATTTATCTCTGATCTGGGGCAAATACTTTAATACTGACTTCTTGTTATGCATGCACACACACTTGCCAAAATGGTCAGTGCACAAGTGTAAACAAATGCATTCAAATATAACATCCTGCACTAAATCTGAATTTAAAGACTGTTATAATGCTCAGTTTATGATGAAACAGTGTAATAAATGTGGTTCAACTGTATGATCATTCTGGGGGATGTAGTTTATGGTGCTGTTAAACTGTATGAACTGTTTCTGTTATTCAGCCGAGCCCTCTGACTAAAATGGGGTTGTCAAAATAATAAATACACGCGTCGGTATAACACAATACATTTCAATAGTACTACAAACCACAGCCTCCAAAATGAAAACACAGTTGAGTCAACTGCTCTCTCAGTTATTTTAGAGAAACGCTGAACTCCATAACCTTCATGAAGCAAGGATTTTGTGCTGGACTGTTATAATAGAACGCACTTGTTTTCACTGCTGTTTGTAATGAAGTGGTTGAAGTGAGTGTATAAACACACCACATTCAACTTTTTATGTCGCTGAAAAGCGCAGTTTAAAAAATGTGTACCATAAGTTGTCATAAAGATGAATTAATATGGCCGAGAAATGAAATGAATAGCCTGGCTGGTTGTACTCATATTTAAGATTGATCTGTCAAAAAGGAAAACTGAGTAATTTAAATGGGATTTAACAGCAAACGTCACTGAGAGATTTTGAATTTTATATAACTTTTTCTCATCAGTAGCATGTAAAATGGAGCTGAAAAGTGATGTTAAGGAATTTATTTTTAAATGTAATCTTTTTTATGGAGATCCACTTATTATACCCTATAATAAATATAAAGTTTCTGTTTTAGTCCGTTTTAGAATCCATTCTGCATGTGTTGGTTAATCATTTTATTATATAATTATAGTCTCTTTTTTTTTTCTTTATTACTGTTTTATGTTCTTCGACCTGTTATGTCCTTTGAACCAGCAGTGTTTCGCAGTCCAGAGGTTTACCCACGGTCTCCCTCTTTCACACATCGTTTTCCCTCCACGGGAGGATGTCACCATGAATGGGGGGAGAGGAGGAATCTGCACCTGGGCCATTTTGAAGCAGGTGGCAGTGAGTGTCAGCTCAGTATGTCCAAAAAAAATGCTTATAATGGTGTGATTGACAGCTTCCCCAGCGGACAGAAAGCTGTGTGCAGGAAAATGAGGCCTATTGTTTTTAAAGGGGCTGTTGTAAGAAGAGACGTTCAAGACCAAGGACGGCGAACATTTGTAGAGGAAGAGCAGCTAAAAAAGTTAAGCCAAAGATTTTATTTCATTTTGAAAATATTCTGGGGTGTAAATTCAGTCTGCGCGACTTTATCGACTTAAAGCAGGGTGCTTATATTCCCCCAAGGCTGGAGGAATATGAAAATGGATTCATTTAAGAACGAAGGAGTGTCGGGGAATGCACCGAAACCAAGAAAATATAAAAATCACACATGAATTACAGTTTATAAATAGTCTAAGCATTCTGCAGAACTAGTAGGACATTATTAGACATCTAAAAAGATATACGTAAATTGTGGTTTAAAAATAAAAGACTGCTCAGACAATTAAAACCTGATCTGTGCACGAATGTATAAATTATTTTAGATTTCGATATTAGAACTATATTAAACAAAAGTAAGTACGATCATCTGAAGATGTACTTTAACAAATGTTTACAAACTGCAGTTTATTTATTTATTTATTTATTTACTGCGTAGATAAATTAAGTTATGCAATTAAACCAAATAAGAAACGCAAAATGGATATTTCCCCTCCGTGTTAAACGTTCAACTCACAGGCTACCGAGGCGTTAAATAACACATTGGAGCATTTTATCATCTAATTCAACCGAAAACAGACTGGTGCACGCAAGTGTTCAACCGACCGACAGTTAGCGATGACTGTTCATAATAACAGGATTTGAACAATAAATATTCATTAAATCGACCATGATGTTGCTTAAGGTAAGGCTTTGTTAACTTCAGACTCTACATAATTTACATTAAATGCGAAGTGACTGGCTGTAACTCAATATAGAACAACAACTGGAGCGTTTCTGTGAACATTAAAATAATAACTGCGCAGTACACATGTTAAAACCAAGCGGCCGCGTTGTTCTGTTGTCCTTGTTTACGAAAAGAACAGTTCAGCAACGTTCACGGCAAAATAATCATAAAAACCTAAGTGACTTAGTTGAAAATCACAATTCCATAATTTCTGCATACATTTTCTGCAGAAAAACACACTATACCCCAAGATATAAGATTTTGGGGTATAGTGTGTGTGGTATAGTGTGTGTGTGTGGTGTGCGTATATATATATATATATACACTCAACTCAACATATACCACAGAGCCACAGCCTAATTAACAACTACTACAATTATACTCCTACCTAAGAGTCAGCTATGAAGGGATAATGGGGGGACACTGTGATGGGGTTAATGTTCACCGATGGGGGTGTTTGCATTTCCAGTAGTCAAGGTTGAAAGGGAAAAAAGCCGCGATATGTCTTTCTATATCTGATATCACCACATGCAGGTATGGAAGGAAGTTATGTGGGACGGTCCACTCAGAGAACCCAACTCTGTCCTTTCAGCTCCAGAGCAGACAATGGGGAGCATCACCGCTGGTGGTGATGGTTACTGGTGCCTGCATCGTGGAGATCAGATTTTGGGACATATAGGCGCCGTTTAGGAGTTTAAACTTATAGGGTTAAAGAAGATGGAGAACTGATTAACCGCATCCTCACCATCTCTTGGCGCGTATACGCGCGTAAAAGCGCACCAGTGCCATCGTCTCTGAAATGCAGGATTGTCCATGTGTGCCAAATTCTTCCGGGAGTCAAGATCTGCGTCCATGTGTGAGCTTATTAAAGTCTGTGCTGTAATGTGCCCACGGCCTGGAGTTGTCAGCGTATTTTTACACAGCCATGCCGCGTGAGATTCTTTAGGGCATGTAAGTATGTTACCAGAGATGAATGGCTAATATACGGCAGCTCCCCGCTGACCCCGACTTAACACTCGGGCTGTTACTGGATACAGAATAACAGCTAATAAAACCCCCGTAATATTTCAGTTCCAATATTAGGCCTTAAAGAATGTCCACCTATGTGGACAAAAAAAAAAAAAGAAAGAAAAAAGAAAAAAAAGAAGAAGAAATAAATTGCTTGCTTTTCCAGCAACCCAAAAATAAGACCCCCCTTCTTTCTTTCTTTCTTTCTTTCTTTCTTTCTTTCTTTCTTTCTTTCTTTCTTTCTGCCTTGACTTCAGTTTAGGCGCAGTGACATGGGCCTCCTTAACCCCGGAATACTCCTCTCCTTGTGTTGACATACAGCCCTAAAGGTAGCTGTCAGTTTGCCCTGTCCGGGAATCACAGGGCTATTCATCATCGTTTGACAGGTGTGTTTGGGAAGAAAGTCACGGCGCCCCAGACGTCATCTATCGGGATCTGTGGCACTGATATAAAAGACGGGGAGTGAAATGAAACAACAGATTTACGCAAAAATACTCAAAAAGGGCGGGAATAAAGCACAATGTAATGCATGGCCCGTTTAATTTACTGTTTACGACGTTAATTTCATTTGCCTTAATATTGTCCTTAATATTGCTGCTTCAGTGATTAAATGAGCCATGTGGATATAAAGCACGGACAAAGTTCATTTCGCTTAACTTGTAGAGAAATCCTGGTCAAAATAATTGCGCAACACAGCGGTTGAACACCAACAGCTTTGGTTAATACGCTGCACTCCAAAGAAAAAAGCAATTTGTTGCTTATAATCAATATAACGAAATGTGACGAGCGGTTACGTAAAATGTGGTAAAAATTTGCTTTATTTATAGTTTTTACGTCCCAATATTTCACATAAAAAATTAAAATAAAACTGCATCCAAATGAGGGTAATGCCTGATATGTTTTCTTTTAATGTGTTTCTCTCTAAACAGTATTTTAACACAAATAACACATGTAGTACATTTCAGCTGGAAGTCGGTTTGTTTCAACCTGTTTCAGTCTGACACCGAACACACTATAATGCATTGAAATAATAACGTATATGCTCAAAAGTGCTGAAATATCTTACCTTAACAAACACAGCAAGAGGAAAAACAACACACACACACAACCTGTAACAGTTATTTGAAAAGTCAATGGAATATGCTTATTTCCAATCACTGCAGAGGTAGGAAACCGTATGTAAAATATAAACCAACATAAGGTGACATTTTCAGTCTGTTTAGGGCTTCAGAGGTCCTTGGAGGAATACTTTGGAGTTATTACTGTCACTCCTCCCAGGTTAACATTCTGACAATTAATAAGGAGGTCCTGTCTCCCCGCTCACCTGCAGTTCAGACGTTTAAGATTTTAGAGCCTAAATCGTGGGAAATACCTTCTTTGCTGGGATCTCTCAGGACAAGACGCTTCCTAAATGAAGGAATAGGTCGTATTAAAGTATCTGAAGAGGTGAAACACCATCAAAAAGGTTCGGGGACACGACGAGGCAGTTCAATCACTCTGAGCAGGTCTACTCCTCTTGTCAGAAAAAAACAAAAACAAAACTTGTTTTCCTGGGAGAGAAATAATAATAAAATGAATAAATACAGTCACTGAGTTCTCACTGATTCCCCGCACACGCAGAGAGTGTCCATGCAGGGAGGCAGTAGGCGTAGGGGTAATAGTAGGAAGGCTGCAGGGAGAGAAGCGGGGGCCGTAGGATCTCTCCCGGGCTGTACTGTCTCTGGTCGTCCCGCACCAAAACTTTCACCGCCACCTTCTTGGCTGCTGGGGTCGACGCCATCAAGTCGGCGGCCATCTGGCGACGTTTCGTCTTGTACCTGCGGTTCTGGAACCAGATCTTGACCTGAGTCTCTGTGAGCTTCAGGGAGGCCGCCAGGTCCGCCCGCTCCGGCCCGGACAGGTACCGCTGGTGGTTGAATCGGCGCTCCAGCTCGAAGACCTGCGCGTGAGAGAAGGCGGCTCTGGAGCGCTTTTTCCGCTGTTTGGGCTGGTCCAGGCTCTTCTCGTCCAGGTTGCTGGAGTCTGAGAGAGGGAGACAAACAGATAAACAATGAAGGTGTATTCCCGTATGTTCACTGCAACGCAGCCAGGCGCATATCTGACATATCTGGATAGGCTACTACATGAGAACAAAAACAAAGAAAACAAAAAATAAGTGTGCACTCATCCAAGCGGATGTTTTTACTTCTTGTCTTAGCACGCTGTTAAAAGTAAACCGTGTTGGGTGTTCTCTAAAGTCACTGGAAGCTGTTTCAAATACAAAAAAATGTTTACTTCAGGCCTGAAGATCATAACTTGTGCAGACGATTTGGAGATTATTATGTAAAATACTTCAATATGCCGTGTTTTGTTGGCCTTTGTTAATATTTTGTCAAAATATAAATTGTTGAGATGCAGAATGCATTAAAGGAATATAGACAAACTTTAACGACTAGCCAGGGCATCCATTAATAAGGGTGCGTAAAAAGGACAATTTGTGCGTAAAAGCGAGCAGGACGCAGGAAAGTTTTGTACATAAATCTGATAATCAAATAAACTCAATCTCCGACTCGCTGTGATTCTACACATGTTTGACAATATAAAACATCTGTATTAAAAGGGACCTGAAAAATTTCACTCGGAAAGGTCCTGCTGAAATCTGAAATGATCTTATGAGTTTACTAAAATCAGAAAACCATCATTTATTATGTATTTTTCTACGGTTGCATGCTGGTACTTTTGGCCTACTCACCCGTGGCATTGTTGGGCTCACTGTCACTCTTTGCGTTCTCCGCAGCTGCAGACTCGTGGTCCGTCTCTTCCTGAAAACTTTCCTCCGGGACATCCGAAGCAGGGTCCCCGTCCTTCTCCGACTTGCACACCGCCGGAGCCTTGCTGTCGTTAACGTCGCTGAGTCCCGAGTCTGAGTCGTAGCTTTTCTGGTCGGTCGGCTCACAAGCCTCCCCATCAGTCCCCCTAGAACCGCCGTTCATCTCCCCAAATATTTTCCAGCACGTCGTTTTAGAGAAGCACATGTCCAAATCCGGCAAGTGTCGGCTGTCGTCCTTTTTGTTTAGGATAGCTTGGATTGAGAAAGGCATGAGCGAGTTGCCTCGAACGGCCATTTTCATAAAAGCGAAGTTTGCTCGGTTGCAAATTGAGTAAATTAACCGCCTGGAGAGTGGAGTTTATGTCAGTTCATCCACATTTTAGGTTACTTAACTCCGAGGAGCACTGCTGGCGCTTAGTTTCTTTCCCTCCAGTGTTGGTTCCTGGTTGCATCCCCGCGGGAGAAGCCGTGAAAGGTTTCTGCTACATCCGCAGGCACGATGCTACTCCACCGCATAGCTCTGCCATCAGCCCGGGCTCTCTTCAGTCTCCGGCCCTTTTCACCCAACTTTTTTTCTAACCATACACCCTCACCTGTGACTGACAGGCACTCGCCGCCCCCTCCTATTGGTCCGAAGAGAAGGAAAGCCGTAGCACGATTGGCCACTGTAAACGGCGTCATGCTGCTTTCAATCGTGTGGGGAAAAAAATAAAGTTCGGTCGAGGCTCTTTTTCGGAAGTCTGAACAGTTCTGCAGGTGGCAACACCACACATTTAGTTGATCCAAAGCAAAGTAACGTAATTCCTCTCTGCGTGTCTTGATAAAATTCATTGCTGGTTGCGTCTGATTAATTTTAAAATAGCTTACGACTCATTTGACCAATGTACGGAATTTTCTGTCATCTAACGTTTAGAATATATGGAGTCAGAAAATAGAGATCTTGTGCGTAAAAGTCTGACATCACTAGAAAGAGGATTTTTGCACCCAACCAGTCAGAACTAAAGAAAACCGACGTCTCCAATTTTCCCCATCATCTATTGAACGCAACACCAGGACAATGAATTTGTAGGAAATGTCATCTTTTTCAAACTTAACCCTTACACATCCAGAAAGAGGTCCTGTGCGTAACGCGCAATATATCAATATTTTTTTTGTCTTTGCTAACGTGTTCGGCACTGAGCAGTGAGTACAAGTTATCACTGATTCATTCCTTCTAATTTTGTTAGGGTCAGCGAAGTGCTCCTTTTTGTCACCCCCTCTGCAGCTCATGAATCACCGTGACCAGGTAGGCCTCGACTTGTACGTAAAGTTCTTATAAACAGGCTATGAGTTAAAACCAGGCAAAAACAACAGCTTCGTGAAACGAAGTAAAACCGTTCACAGACTATTATATTATATTCGTGTCCGTAACACTCATCTCGTGTAACGTCCCATCAACAGCGACGCAGGTTTCTGAAAAACAAGTGACGCAAGAAACAACAAAAAGTATCCCATTAAAGGGCGAATATTTTAATCTGTGTCTAAAGACTCGATTTGTCAACGAGAATAAATCCTCCGCCTGATATTCATGTTGCGTCAAAGGATCGTTTGTTTATTTTCCCCTGTCTGATGTTAGTGATCTGTTTGTGTAGCTCAAGCATTGTCATGCGTGGGCACTATTAAGTATTATTGTCACACCGCTCTGTCTCACGGTTAAAGCGGACAAACATATGTCTCTGCAGATCCGGATCGAGAACTTTGCCGTTTTAAATGTTCACACCTGAACGCGTCTGAAAATACACTCTTTGTTGACAAAATAACATAAACAGTTAGCTTCTAAACGCACTTGGTTTGGATATCTGTACAGCGCATCTGAGATGTGCACGCCTCCAGGTTACATGACCTTATACAACATCTTGTCAATAAACATTTCTTTGTTTTTTTTTTTTTTTGCTCAGAAGTTATATAATTATCTATGTATCTCTGTGTTCTGTGTAATTAGTCTCGATTCATTTAAATCGCTTTAACAAAGTCCAGGCTTGTTTATCAGATGTATGGCAAGGAATTACATCAATAAAATTAAAATAAAAGCGTAGAGTGATATTTTGTCTTAAGATAGTAAGGCAATAGCCTACATAGGTCATAAAAAGAAATGATTATTATTATTAGTACCATCAAAAATAACATAGCAAAATCAGATGCGCAAATAATTCTTTTATTTAATTTATTTATATGTGTTTATTAAAAAAATCTTTTGTTATTATTATTATTATTATTATTATTATTATTATTATTATTATTATGCCACCATTACCACTACTGGTTGTTGCGCGCAGAACGAATCATTTTAATAAAGACGCTGGAAAACTTCTTAAGCTAAAATGATCTCCGACAGATAAACGACTGACCTTGTGCTTGTGTATTTTTTTGTTCGCAGACGCCTGTTGGACATCCATTGGAGAAGACACTAGAAGTAAAAGGGGACATAAATTCTGTTTGAAATATTGACCCGTTGAGTAAATAGAACGTCTTCATTTAATTTAACCAATGTATTAATCTAATTATTTCAGAGCTTGAAACACCCGACCCAGCTATAAAATATAGCCACGGCTCACGCCAAATGACGCCAACATCTTGTGGATATTAAATAAGAATAAAACATCCAATAAGCCAAGCCATTATATCAACTGCTTTCGAAATAAATTCACCAGAACCGTTGTCATCTCGTGAAAAAGCCGTTGCGTGCATATATTATACCATCTAGTGGCCACTGAACATACCTCTTTGACTTTTTGACTTTTGGGGTCAGCCCCGCATTCAGCAGACTGCGCCTGACTCGTGCGTAACGACGCCCCGGCTCTGAGTAAGATATGAGACCATTTCATTGAAGGCATTTCAAAGTGTTTTACTCTAACAGCAGTTTGAGTTCAGACTGTTGTGTCTTTTAGAAAATAGCCCTATAACCGCGCTCGACCGCATTCTCCTGCTCCGTGAAAATAAATTAAACTCTGGTGAATGAGAATTATGTGGCATTGTCTCCGGGCTGGATGTGACCTTGTCGGGATGAACGTCTGTATCGCCGCAACCAACGAAAACACAACTATAGGGAGAATGAAAAGCACAAACCACTGGCACATCTGGATACTTTCACACACCCTGCCCTTGCTCTTTTAGCTTATTCCACCCAAGGACAATACACGAGTGGTGCATCACACGCTTTGTATGGCAGCAAGTCTTTCCTCTGTATCCCTCATGCATTTTTTTCTGTCATACCGCACTGTTGTGTTTTGTCCTAAAAGCAGCCTCACTGGCCCGGACACCGGGCTTTATCCTGGGAAAAACGGAAAATAAATAAAAGCCGTCCCCAACGAAGTGAGTCAGCGTGATCCCATCACTGTGATGTCTCCTCTCTGTTTTAGTAACCACACTGGAGGAAGAGCAATAAGCAGTAAGTAGCTGTAAGTGGCAGGAAATGTAAACAGCAGCGTGGTTTTCATTCAGACAACTGTGGGGGAATGATAATAAAGATACACAGCTGGTTTGGTCAACAGATCATCTGAGCAAAAAAATATTTTGGGAAAAAAATGTAAATTCAATTATATAATTCACAAAGAACCGCTATAAATTAAGCTTTTGTGGCCTTTTTTCAACAAACGTCTCACAAATTTAATGCTAAAATTTAGGCTAGACCCATTAAAAGGTCTGAGCAGAGTATATTTAACGTTTTTAATGCAATGTTTTTGGGGTCAGATATCGGGTTATCCCTAAAATGACACGCGAGGAATGAAAAAATACTTCAGGTGGGATGTGCACAGCATGTCAAGTCAGAGAACAATTAAAACCAAATGGACATCACAATGAATGAAGCTTCCAAATGATCAGTAACAACACAATATGAATAAATTTTGAGTTAAGATATTAGCAACTTATCTAAAGAATTGATTTTGCAAGATTCTCCCGTGAGAGTCTAGTGGATGATTTCTGACCTGTTGCAGTGATAGTTTGGTAATGTTGGGTTTTTTCCAGTCGTCCACTCCATTTTTGCCAAATTGACTAAAAATATGCACAATATAAATATGGAAATTTACATTACGTGTCAGGTTTTCATGATAGAATAGTGGACATGGAGGGATAGAGGGAATTACACGCTTCAGCTGTCTCATTTTGTCTCACTCAGTTAATGGCTGGTAGGACAATCTGGAATAATTACAGAAATCCAAACATCCCCTTTCACACTGACGCCTGGTGTGTAAAAAGCAGAAGTAGAAATAGAGAAATAGAAAAATACCTTATTCATCCCGAGGGGAATATTCAAGTGTCCAGTAGGTGCTTAATCTTAAATTATTGATTGTATTTGTGACTATGAAACAAAAAATAGTGGGAACGTGGCATTTATATGATAAGAAGATAGCAGCTTCTTTTGCCTAACTAATGAGCCAAAATAATTGCGTTGGATCCCACATACCTTTAATCACCTAGTTAAATTTAGCTTACAAAGAAAAAGGCAGAATATCTGAAGAAAATCTGAAGAAAAAGTTGAAGTCAGTGGATTTTGGGCATTTGTTCATCTAAACTGTTAACAGACATTGCAAACAGCTGATATTTTTGGCTAATATCCAAATAGAAATATGAAAAAGACACTGCTGCTGACCATGAAGCCTCCTTTTTATCGTCCACATAAAGATAATTTTGTAACTTTCTGTGCAGGACGGCTCCCTCTGCTGGCGAGGATAAGAACCCGCTGCCATAGAAACAGGATGACTGGGAAAGATGAGACGTTCACTTTATAATGACCATGCCGGGAAAACCTATATTCTGTCTTCTTATTTTTCTTTATCTACGATGACATGAATCGTTTACACGCCCAGACTCTTTGTCTGCTGCCCCGCAGAGTCACACTGGGTTAAAACTCCCACCACCTTTTCCAGTAAAGAAATAAACTTAAATGGCGTATTAGGCTATTAGGTTCGCCTCCGCCCTGCAGCCTCCTCTTTCCCCTGCCGCTTCTTGTAACTTCAATCTCACACTTTAAACAGAAATCCCGCCTGATGCAGGGACATGCCAGTTGCCGCGGCGACGTTCCTGTTTTGCCTCCTCTCCGAGGTGTGTTTATGACAGGTCTGCTGGTATGAACAAGGAGGCTCGCAGCATGCCATAATCCACAACCCTCCCCTCTTCTTTTCTTCTTCTTCTTTTTTTTAAAAAGCTGCCAAATTGTGTTCAGATGGAGCAGCACACAAGAGGGCACTGCCAAGAGTCATTTGCAGTAAATGCTCCCAAACGGCCTCTAGATTTCTCACCAAATATCGGATCCACCGTGATAGCACCCTTAATCAACCTCAACATTGGAAAGTGGAGGGAAAGGGAAGGGGAAGGGGGGGGTTACTGCCAGCTTTAAGTATGCTTTTAGTCACTTAAGTTACAACTGAACCCTGTTTCTCAAAGAAAAATTATCCTTGCATGCGATGGAGCACTAAATGGAGGAGCCCTCGGGACGGCGCACTTAATACAGTAAATGGAACCAAGAGACAAGCAGAGGGAAGTTCCTCCGTGTCTTGGAAGCTATTCAAAACATCTGAGCAATGGCTACGTTACAGCAGGCACAGGAGCAGTGGTGGGGGGGAGGAGGACAGCTCGCTGTTACACTCCAATTAATGTGTGTAGATAGCACAGACGTGATTTATAGTTTATTTTTGGGCCCTGCTGAGCTGACAAACGAGCTTCCATCCGCCTCTGGCACGCAACAGATAATGCGTGCAGCTCAAGCACATCATGAAAGGCTTCTCACATCTGAAGGGCCTTTTGCTGCCTGCTCTCAGGGCTCTGTGACCGGCTCCTTTCTGCTCCGCTCACGCCTAAATAAAGACGTCCTTCAAAGCGGAGGAGCCCCCTCTCAGGGGCTTCACGTCACACGCAGAAAGCCACTCATGAGCGTACGAGTTTTGAAAACTCAAGGACCGTTCAGAAATCCTTTGAGACGGCGCGGGCCTTTTTCTTTTCAGGCGGCGGAAGCGGAGGTCAAAGGCTGCGGCCGCATTAGCTCTGCGCGCACGGCTCCGAGGTGTTCACAGCACTGACTCATGTCATCTATTGAAGCTCTGATCGAGCTTTAATCATTCTGTGATACTATTTTGGCTGAACGACAGGCCAAAGTTGATCAATGCTAATGATATGTGACGGAACCTGCAAAAGTCTGGCCTTTTTCTTTGAGAAATTAGCAGTCAGATTTGTGGGTGATTTGTTTTGTCCATCGACTAAGCAACTAATTCTGTTTCTGATTCATGTTCATATTCATATCAAACTAGTCACAAAGATAAAGTTTCCTTTCAGAAGGTCTCATCCAGATGTGGTGCTCTAGTCTACAGAGGTTCTACAGTGTTCACGGCTGAAGAAACACTGATGTGTTTACGGGCAATGACGAAGGAATGAGGTATATGAGGCTTTGGATGAGAGAGCAGTGATTAACGGGATCAGTTCATTGTTTGGTTTTGGTTATTTTACAGGATCTTTTGACCGACTATAGTGCAGAATAACAACAGGCTCATTTATTAAGGCCCTAAAATCCTTCCAACTATGAAGAAACACTAGTTACACTTACATAGACAATATGTCTTTAAATCCGATGAGACATCTGCTCACTGTGCATCCCCAAATCTGGAGTCAAACTTCACTGACAACAATGAATTCATTTAGTAGAAGACACTAGTTTGGACGCTCATTTTAACAACTTATTGTTTCTCTTCCTACATGTTTCTGTTCGTCCTGGAAACTCATCACCTGATGTTTACCTCACATGAGGCATTCTGACTGAGGCGGCGGCATGAGACATTTTTATTCTGATTATTAGGGGATAAAAATATAAACGCAGTAATTACTGCTCATTTTCCAGTAATATATATAATTACATGACTTTTATAAAATTTTGATTGCCTAAAGTGACATGTTCATGTTGCTTGATTCAGTCTAATTACCAGTTTTCTAACAAACATGACAAAGAAGGTATTTGAGAAAACATTAAATCATCAACTGTTAAATCTTTCATTAAAAAAAAGAAATTAAAGTTTTAGAGAGAGTTCTGGGTTTTAACTTATCCTGTTTGAAAACACAGGATTAAAAAAATAAAGTCACTTTTAGTATTTGTATTTTTTTTTTTAAATGTCAGTAATGGAAGTAATGTCACGTTCATCTGACACAGATGCTGTGGTTTGTATCGCTGAGCTAAGAATCAGGGCTGAAACAATGGTTTTGAAAATTCTCAAGTAGCCATGTGCTTTTCTAACTTCTGCTAACAATCAAAAGTGCTGGTACATAAACAAATATTTTAGAAATGTGTACTTGTTGCAGCCTCAGATGCCCGAAGCCAATTCAAATCTGCCAAAACTATTTCAATATTGCAAAAACATGATGAAAAAAAACCCACAAAAAAAACAAAAAAAAAACAAGTCAAAGCCCCCGCCCCTCCCTGCTGCCTGTCGCTGGCTATTTCTATGACTCCTGTATGAAACACTTCTGACGTTAAACACCTGTTAACTTTTATGTCCTGTGAGAGGAGTGCTTGAATGGGAGAGCATTATATTCAGTGCCAGTCGGTCGGGCCAAATCCCCAGTAGAGGAAAGACCACTCCCAGTGCAGCGGGGCTGAGTGAGCCCCCTTACCCCTGCTGCATCCTGCGAGGATCCCCTCCGCTCAGAGCCAGCACTCTCCTCTATTCCAGTTGACAGCCGCACGAAACCGCCGTCTTTCCACAAGTCCCCGCTGCACCGACTGCACGGCTGCCCACCAGCAGAGCCTCAGAGCAAGACGTGAGGCAGCTTAGGTTATGTATGCTGCCGTCCGGCCCTTCACGTCCAGATGTTCACGGGTGAGGGTGAGGGTGAGGGTGGTGCCGTGTGTCCTTTACCTCCCAGTATGAAGCGTCCCAAGTCAACAAGACATCAGCCTTTTTCCGGCTCAAGGTGCTCCATCCAGAAAACATTTTCACCTCCTTCATGGTAGTTGTCATTTCCATTTCTTTATGTACCATCCACCAGTGGAGGAAGCAGATTTCATTTGTGTCATTTCCACATTTCACAGACAAATAACGTCCGTTTACTGCACTGCATTTAACTTGTTGACATAGTTGATATTTAGGAAATGTAACAATATTATTAACTGTAATCACCTTTTTTACCAATTACAGTGAGATGAACATTTAGTACTTTGTGTTAAATTTGTGTTAGTACTCAATTACCTTTACATGAGGAAAAATAATACTGAACGACTAACAGAATATCATTTGTTATTGTTTTGTTTTCTACTAGTGATCAGTCATGTGACTCATATCAGGATAAACTGTGACGAAACCCAAAACCATACCAGCGTCTACTAGAAGATCTTATACAAACATGTACTACACTGGAGGGAAGAGAACAACCATATTTACTTTTGATTTAAACCAGGAATTAATAACTGAAAATCTTCAGTACAATTATCGGACTCTTACCTGTGTGAAAGAAAACTGAAACAAGTCCGATTGCTTCTGTTTTTGATGGACTCTTTTCATTTCTAGGCACAGGAGAGATGCTTTAAATAGTCACACTGTGTTGGAAAAAGACAGATTTTAGCTCTTCTAAAAGAGTCAGTCATATCATTATGACCACTGACAGGCAAAGTTAATAACGCTGATAATCTTCTTATTGTGGTACCTGACTACAGGTGAAACATGTTTGGCACCGAGGGCAACATTTAGTCCTCGGATCCAACGTTAGAGGCAGAAAGAAAAAAAAGGCTAGTGACAGATCTGAGCGACCGAAGGGTCAGAGCACATCTATAACTTCAGCACTTCTTCCTGGTCTGTTGTGATCAGTAGCTATAAAAAGCAGACTAAGGAAGGTGTGGATTGATGAGAGAATCATGGCCAGTCATGGTTGTGTTTTTGTCCGGGGGCTGTGTAGCTGCAGACTAGTCAGGGCGTCCATGCCGACTCCTGCCTACTGCAGAGAGCTCCTTAAACAGGCACACGAGCATCAGAACCTGGACCTCTGACAAATAGAGGAAGCTAACCTGGTGAGATGGATTACATTTTTCTTTTTTTTTTAACAGCACATGAATGGTGCACAGGTGTGTGTCACTTACTTGGGGAACACACAGCACCAGGATGCAAGGAACAGCCCCGCGCTGTGGCATGAGAGTGTGCTCGGCCTGCAACAGTGTCCAGGTGGAGGAACGTTTCCAAGTAACCTCTTCAGAAACACCAGGACCCAGGTTTCCCAGAAGAACATTATAATGTAATGAGATCGTCCTTGTCATTCAATTCACTGGTTGGTTATTTTAAAGTTATGGTTGATCTCCAAATTAAGTTTCCTTTCTTTAGAGTATTTTAATTAGTATTAAACACAAGTATTTGACAACTTTATTTAAAGATAAAATTAAAACCTGACTGTCTTCTGACTATCCAACTCTAAGGTTTTATTATTTCATAGTTCTGGTGTAGGATTTTCTATTTACCCTGAATTAATACTACATTTACTAAAATAAATTAAGAAGTTGTAATAAATGACCAATGGATATAAGATAAGTGGAGACCACCTTTTAAAGCAGGACTTCTGTGCTGTGTTCAGACTTCTATTTAAGATCACACTGGCCAACAACTCTGTGTGGGCGCAGTTAAAATCAGAAACGGTGGCGTAGATCATGGATTATGTACAAATGGTGATTATGAGAATGGACACACCTTCTCCCACAGCGCGAGGAAATGTCCTTCCACGTAAAGCAGCGGCTTGGATGTTTTTCTCAGGTGGCTTCTCGATGTGAGGTCGCCGTCCTCCTTCTCATCCATAAAAGCCGCCGCCTATAAATCTACCGCGCCTCAAATATTCAGCGGTAGAAAAACCTGCTTGGCAAACCCCAAAAAACCATCCTGGACTACAATGCAAGCGGCTAATAAAATGACGTCTCAAGTCGCTCCAATGGCATCAGCGAGTGAAAGGAGCGCTGTTTGTCTGCCAGTGGTTAAATGAAAGCTGATCCAAACCTTTTAAATAAGAGCCGGTGGGCTAATATTTTAAGGCTTGGATTGCAGCACCAGGAAATACCTGAGCGAGGAACACCTTTAAGGAGTCAAAGTTAGCAATCCACAGGAATGGCTGGAAAACTACAACCAGAGGACTCCGGCTTTTCCATAACGTCTTTTTTTTTTTTCCTTTTTCTTTTTCGTCCTGATGGTTCAGGTGCAGTGATTAAAGGCGCCTTACGCATTAATGATGGCGGAATATTTCACGCTGAGTTTGTCAGTTTTATCCCCCATTAGCGAGCAGGAATGTCCTCTGCTCTTCTCCGCGCTCTGAGGTGATTGGTTAATGTCTCGAGCTATTTCCACATCACAGACAGCACATCCGTTTAGGAAACCGGGCAGATAACGTTTGAGACATAACAAAGGGCCGATCAATACAGATGTGTGTGTTCAGCTCATCGTTCTGGTGTAAGAGAATCTACTTGACTCGCTGCTATGCGAGTACAACCTGCCGATACATTGATTGAGTCTGAAATGAATGTGAGAGGGAATAAAACATGGATGTTCAGTGCGTTTTGAAGTGCGAAAGAATGGGTTTCAGTGAAGAAATGCACAAAGATGTATTTAAACGCCTCCTTTACATTCACAGCTTGAATGCAAACATAGAAATTAAGATGATGGACCACAACTCGAAGTGGTTTCTTTCTCAATACCATAAAAAAGGAACAATATTCAGTATTTTTACATTTATGAAACAAATGTCAGCTAACTCTATAACATTAAAAATAACTAGATCACATTTATTTAGCCAGTAAGAAGCGGTACATATTGTTAGAAATGAATATTGAGTTCACAGTTTTGGTTTTCTGTGACTAACACTCCTGTTATTTCTTGTGAGAAATATATCTGAAAAAAACTTCCCTTGCCGGCCGAGTACATATATATATATGTATATACATATATATTAAAAAACAAAGTGGGGGAAAAACGTCCCCTTTCATTCACAGAATGAATATTCAATAATAAAAATCAGAAAGAAGGCTTCACAGTGCTTTCTACGTACGTGTGTAACAGTGAGACACAATCTCTTCTGACCGACAGTACATTTCAATTCGCCCGCTTCGTCTCAAAGGACGACTCGGCGGCACATTAGGCCTTTGATTGGCCTCAAACACTCGGGTTCAGCGGGCATTACCGAATAAACCAAGGAATGACGAAGCCTGATTCGAACCATATGGGCGCGGGGCGGCAGAAGCTGTTCTGGGGGATTCTTACACAGATCCTCAGGTTTACACTCGACCATCAGAGGAGAGTGTTTAATACTATCCAGAGTTTTTCAATATCTGCAGTCAGTGAAGCAGAAACAGCTGTTTGTGTTAACGGACTGTAGAGGCTCTTTGAATGTGGAGTGTAAAAACAACACTGCTGGGGCAAACCGTTCCACCGCTGTCAGAGAGCTTAGCGCTTGGCTCTCTTGGAAGGGGGCTCCTCTGATTTCTGTCCTGCCCTCGTTCGCACCGCAGGAGGGCTGGCCTCCCGTTTGCGGCCCCCCTTCGCCGCCGCCGCCGCCTGGCCCCTCGTCCCGCTGCAGGAGGGAAACAAGAGGCAAGTGTTGGTGCATTTGTCTAATTGGCAAGTTCACGTTAATTGGAAAGTTATTTGTGAAAAGGAGTTGCAGCAAAAATCCGATTGTTGTTAAATTTAAATTTAAGAAAAAACTAAAGATTTAAGAGACAGTTTATATCTATATTTATGTATTCTCATACACAGTCACTCATTTCACAGTCATAGTAATAAATCAGGTTGGATACGTTAAAAAAGTAGGGGTTGAGGAGAGGTGTGTTTGTCAAAGAGAAGCTGTATTCTGTGTTTCTACCCTGAGAACTTTAAGCTGAGACGGGAAGCAGCAAACACATGGAAATTTAAAAGACGTAATTAAAGTTAGTTATAGATTAATTTGGCAGAAAGTTATCCATAGATAAATATTAACAGAAAAATGGATTTTAGGTATATTGTATTATCAAACAAAAGTGGTTCGAAAATTTACTTAAACTGAATTTATGGTCTGAAACCGAAAAATTAGGATTTGTTGATTAACTAATAAATAATTGTTTTCATTTATGCAAAATGCCTTGAATTAAAAAAAAAAGCTACATATTTATTATGATGGACCAAGTTGTGATCGTTTATCATAATTTAAATGTGTTTTTGTGGCTGTGAAATTATGTCATATAATTACATATATAAATTATACTACACTCTAAATAAAATAAAAAATAATTACATACAGTGGTTTTTTTGGAGTCACTACAGCGGTTTACCTACTTTTAAATATGTTCAGACTGTGATAAGGTCGTATGATTTCTACTTTGGGAGCCAGCAGCTCAGAAATCTTTGGAGATTCTGGGAAAACGTTTGGTGAAACGTTCTCTTCTGTTCGGTTTGTCTCGTATTAAGATCACTCATTCTCACTCATTCTGCTGAACGTCCTTCAGGCAAACTCACCGTGTTCCCGCTGTGGCCTCCTCTTTGCCGTTCTGTCGACTTGCCCGGGTGGAGGGTTTACTTGGCTTGTTTCTGAGGAACAGTAAAACCAAATATGAAAAAGGAAAAAGAAAAAACTGTTGCGTTAAGACTAAATAATATCTTTTTGATATGGTGTGACTGTGAAGACGCTTTTTGGTGATTCAAGCTGCAAACAGTCAAAAATAATTAAAATAACGACACTGATTTATCACCAGTAGAGCGATGAAATGATTTCATATGAAATGTGGGTTTTCTGACAACACAGCTTTCAACAGAGTTTCAGTCAGAACTCTGCGCACTTGTTCACACTTTTGACCACTAAAGAACTCTCACGTTACCTTTCAGCCTCCAGACGAGATGCTAACCGTGTCGTAGCTCTGGTTGCGGTTCCTTTTTCCCCCTCTTCTTTGTCACCGTCCTCCTCCTCTTCATCATTCTGCTCACCTTCTTTCTCTTCTGCCTTTTTGTCTTTTTTCTCTGTGGGGAATACGACAGGAGGTCACAGCAACCAAAGGTTCGGTGTTTCAGGTCCGTCAAGCTGTTTTTTTCTAAAGGTGCAGCTCTTGAATGTAAAATAATATCAGCCACTCGTGCATGTTCTACCTTCCAATTTGAAGTAAATATTAAAAGTACACATTTAAATGCTGCTCATTTCAAAGAGAGATTTCTGTTTTAATTTGACACATTGCATTTTAAATGTCCTCACCTGAGTCCTCTGTAGCTGCAGCCTTCAGTGGCCGTCCCCTCCGAGCAGGTCTCTTTGGACTGGTCTCCTGGTCCTCTTGCTGTTGCTCCTCCTCAGTCTGGAGAGGAACAAATACTTAAGTCTAATGCCACAGCATTTAAATGTTAAGCACTATTGTATTTGAATGATAATAAAATAGTAAATGCATGCTGTGGCAGGTTGGTACAACCATATGTATTCACACTGAACATGAGTGATTATTTCTTTTCATTTCATTTCAATCCCAACCTACTTCATCTGCCTTCTTCTCACTGCTGCTCTCCTCTTTTCCATCCTCAACACCCTCTGACTGGACCACTGAAGGAGAGCAGCCTGGAACAAAGATAAATGTATAGAAAGCTTCCAATCAGACAACGTCCAGGGTTCTTTATGTATTTAAGATGTTCTAACTACACATCTGATGCTTTGGTCTAAGACCAGATATTTGAGTTTGCGTGCGCTGTCTCACCGCTGTCTTGATCAGGCTGCTGGCTGCTTTGCTCCTGTTCATCGCTTTCCTTCAGCTCCTCCTGAGTCTGGGGTTCCTGCAGGATAACACACATCGAGAGGCACAAATAAGAATTTGGATAAAGTTTGCTAAAGCAAAGCAAAATCGGACAAAAGTGCGAACAGCTGCAGACTGAGACAAAACTAATCTCACCTCTACAGGTTCTTCCACTTCCTCAGGTTTCTGTCTCTTCTCTGCTGGTTCACCTGGAAGTTAAATACGATTCATCGTAGTCTCATCTGCAGATGTGCTGGCACACTTGTGCATTTAAAGAAAAAAAGAAGTACAGTGCATTTATATGATTCACATTAAAAGGACTTACATGTATCAGCAGTCTCTTTGGAGTCTGATCTTTCCGCCCCTTCACTTTCCTCTGGACCAGGAGATGACAGATTGACCTCACTTCCCCGCTCACAACTTTGATTTGGTTCACTGTCCTCCTCAGCTCTCTGAGAAAATGGAAAATATAAAACGTTCTTCACATCTAGTACGGTCACTACGTGGCGTCAGTTGAGTTCTCGGTGCTAATTAAGCAATTTGACTACTTGCAAAGACACATGGCTTTGAAAAAAAGCAGCACAAAGCTGTTACATATCCAGGTGTTTCCTAACACACCTCATCGTCTTTCTCCGCTGGTGTCAGGGATGAACCGTTATCGGCGCTGTCCTCAGACTTGTTCTGAGCATCTGAAGGTTAAAAACAAAATAAAAACATTACATTATTATTCTATACTCATCAGCACATGTCCTCCTGCAGCTTTACACATTAACCACAAACATTTAGCTCATTTAAAAAGGTCTTTCTACCAGCTGTGGCGTCTTTGGCTGCAGCTCCTGAACGTCTTCCTCTACGGCTCGGAGTCTCCTCTGGTTTCTCCGGTTCTTTCGATTGGTCCTTCTCTGCCTCCTCCGTGGCTCTGGATGACCGCCCCCTGCGAGGCGTTTTCACTTCTACAGCCTTCTCCTGCTCAGCTTCCTGAAGAGAAAGAGTCTGTGAGAAAAGTCACATCACACAAAGACTTTTATTCACAAAATGTGTGTCAGATATGAAAAGAAAGAGGGAGCGTTTACCTCAGCAGATAGCTGCTCTTTACTCTCCTTTTCGTCCTTCTCATCACCTGATGTGTTTAAAAATAGAAATCAGCACATTATTAAATTTGATCGTGAGTCAAAAGTCACACTAAGGCAGTGAGTCATGAGTCGCTCATCAACAAATGGTAGTAACTCACTGAAACATAACCACCTTATATCTTTATCTACCTGATTAATAGAGTTTTTTTTTATTTCTAAGTCACACAAACAAACATGAACAATCTTTGAATCATCTCAGCTGCTGTACCAGATTCTTTCACGGCTGCAGCTTTTTGAGTGGACAGCTTCCGTTTGCGTCTTCCTCGTCCCTCTGTCTTCTCTTCCTGCAAAACACAAAAAAGTGAGAGCGTTAGCATGAAAGTTCAGAAGTGTCCTCATTGTATGGACAGACGTGTTGTCGGGACGTACCTTTCCTGACAGGTCTGAGCCCTTCTCATCTTCCTGGCTGTCTGTGCTAGAGGCGTTACCTGAGAAATACATGGAAACACCAGTGAGGGAGAATAACTGCACGAGAGACAACACCTACACTGGAGGAAACATATAAAAATGACCCATGAGCTCATGTTAAACTTGTTCTTTATTTGCTTATTTACTTGTTACAGGCAGTTGCTTTTATTTTAGAACAGCATTAATTTTTTCTGTATTTGTCCTTTTTAAATAAACAATGAAAAATGATGACAGCACAAACTTTAAAAACTTACTTAGCAGACCTACAAAATATACAGAAGTAACAGTGTAGCTCATTAATATAGATTAGACCTGAGCAAAATGAATCAATGTGAATAATTAAAAACAAAAAGAATCTTTACTCACTGATCTGTTTGACTAGTTTAGCCTCAGGTTCACTTTCTTTGACCTCTTCAGTCTGGTCTGGAACACAGATTTCCATCTAAAGAAAATGTTATCAATAAAGTATGTGAGGTAATGTGTGTAATAGCGAAATTTTCAATAATAATGACAGAATTGTGACTTGAAAATGATGGGAAGCGGCTGAACACTTACAGTTTCCGGATCACCTTTCTCAGTGGAAACGTTTTCTTCCTCTGCTGTCTTACTCTCAGCTTCACCTAGTGGTGAAAAGACGTTAAGAGTGTTTAGATTGAGACACGTGTCCCTGTCTATGAGTGGGAAGAGAATTAACTTACTGTTGTCGATTTCCATCCCGGCCTGGTTCTCCTCCCCGACGTCGTCCTCTGTCTATAGTTCAAAATGAGATGACTGAGTTTCAGTTGCACAAAACAGAAACTGTTCAAATGTCTTTGAGTGCAGCGTAAATCTGAACTTACCTGGGGGCTTGTTGTCGTGACTGCAGCCGCTGGCTCTGTTTGAACTTAATGAAATGACGCAGAGTTAAATAAAATCATTGGATTCATTTCATTTTCAAGGTTTTTTTTTTAGTTCTTACTTTGCTCACTGGAGATTTCTGACACTAGCTCAGTTGTGTCAGATACGATGGGATCTGTGCCGTCCTCTTTGCTCCCACTGGGCTCTTCTGCTTCGGTCACAGCCACATCTGCAGCTAAAATAATAAGTCATATGAGCAGGATACATCACCACAAGCTGAATAAACAACAGTTCCATGCACCCATCAGCCACAGCATTACGACAACTTTACTATTCCTTCCTTCCTATGGTGCAGGTCCCCTTTTGCCACCAAAACAGTCCTGAGCCGTCGAGGCTTGGACTCCACTAGACCTCTGAAATTGTGCTGTGGTATCTGGCACCAAGACATGAGCAGCAGATCCTTCAAGTCCTGCAAGTTGCGAGCTTTGGCCTCCATGGACTAAACTTGTTTGCCCAGCACACCCCACAGATGCTTGCTTGGTTTCCTTCGTTGGATCACATGTACTAACCGCTGCTGACTGGGAACACCACACAAGAGCTGCAGTTCTGGACACGCTCTGACACAGTTGTGTAGCCATCACAATCTGGCACTTGCCAAAGCCGCTCAAATATTTTATTTTAGAAGCTCTTTTCCTGCTTCAAATATCAACTTTAAGAACTAAATCTTCACTTGCTACTTGATATATTCCACCCACTGAGAAGGTACTAACCAGACAATCAGCATTATTCATCTCACCTGTCAGCGGACATAATGTTATGGCTGATCGATAATATGGTAAATCAATATACTGGGAAGTTATAAAGTGTACCTTTTTCAGCTGGTGCTGCCAGTTCCTCGTCTGGCTGAGCTTCAGGAGGAATTTCCGAACTTTTTATTTCTTCTTCGTCTAAAGGAGTCTGACTGTTGTTTGAGGCGGCGTCTTCCTCCTATTGGAGAACAACACATTGGTAAAAAGCCAATTCTTTGTTTGTTTTAAATATATTTCGATCAGTCTGCATGTCCACAGATGTGACAAAGCAAACGTGACATGTACCTGTGGAGGAAGCGTCTCTGAAGCTTCACCCTGTGATGCGTCCACTTCTCTGTCCGAGCTTTCAGACTTTTCTGTAAACAGACGCAAACTACGTTTTTTTTTGTTTTTAAAAAACAACAGAAACCTTCTGATTAATAAACATTTAGCCATTTTCCACCGACCTGAAATACTTTTATCCTCAAGCTCAGCAGTTTGTTGCGGTGAAACTGGTGACGGCTCAGTGGCCATGAACTCCTCGGTTTCCGTAGCCGTCTCCACTTCCATAGCAGGAATCTGCTGCTCCTCTTCAGCTGCGGGAGTTTCCATCGGCTGTGGGGAAGACACATCCACCACCGATTCCTCCCTTGTGTCTTGGCAAATTAAGCCGGAAGGCACTGTACTATCAGGATCCATGGAGAGCAGCGTCAGAGCTGCTTCTTTCATCTTCATGTCAGCCTCTTGAAGCTCCATCTCAGCGGTCACTACCTCTTGAAGCTCCTCAGGTGGAAGTCTTGCCTCGTGAAGCTCCATCTCAGGTGCCACGTCCTCTCTGACGCTCTCGGGTGGAAGTCTTGCCTCCGCTGAAGTGCAGACGTCCATAAGAGTGAGCAGGGCGTCGGCCTCAGCGGGCACAGCCGGCATCTCGCTGAGCCGGGCCTCCGTCTCACCTTCGGGTGGCTCAGGGGTGATGTCACTCAAAGCGTCGCAGGTGTCGTCTGAGAAGGAGGTGGTGACGGTGGTGGTGACGGGTTCAGAGTCTGTGCTCGTGTCTTGGAGAAGCGCTTGTTTCTTTGGTGGCTCGTCCGCCTCGAGGCTCAGAGAAGAAACCGAAGACTTTGAGGATTTATCGGACTTTTCCAGTTTGTCTTCTCTCGGTGCTTTCTTCTCCTCCTGGCTGTCATCTTTCTTTTCTGAAACCTTCTCTTTCTTCTCCAGTTTTTTCTTTGCAGTTTTAATGTCCATCTTGTCCTGTGAAGGCTCTTCAGAGAGTTTCCGCGGTTCTTTAGCATTGGCCTCTTTTTTCTTCTCCTTTGTTGCTTCAGGTTTGGTGATGCAAGCACCTGCTGCACTTTTGACTTCTGGAATCTGAACTTTCTTTTCCGTCTTTGACAACAATGGAGTCTTTGCCTCATCTTTGGATTTAGATTTAGATTTTTCGAGGATTTTTCCCTTTTCTGTTGGCTTAACCCTTTTCGGGTCTTTGTCCGTTTCAGAGCTCGACTTGTTCACCTTCTGGCTGTCTAGATCTGCTTTGGTCTTTTCCTTCTCACTATCGGTCTTAGACTTGGGTTTGTCTCCTGGCCTGTCCTCAGAGTGACTCTTTGACCTCTTCAGGAGTTCCTTGGAGTGTTTCTCTTTCTTCTTGCTGCTGTCTGAACCAGGCTCCATGTCAGATCGATCCTCTGAGGAGCCTCCAGAATCTGGGCGAAGCAGCGGTTTGAAATCACTTTTAGGCTTCTCTCCTTTCGCCTTTTCCTTTTCTTTGATTTTATCTTTGTCCTTTTCCCTGCTCTTATCCTTCTCCTTGTCCTTTTCTGCTTTGACAGCCTCTGCAGATACAGCCTTTACCTTCTTGGCATCTTTAGAGCCTCCCTCTTCAGCAACACCTTCAGACAGGGAAACCTTTCCTTCCCTTGCACCGCCTGCCACCTTCTTCTCACTTTTAACTTTAGGCTTCTTCTCACCCTTCTCTTCAGAGGATACTTTACCAGCCATGAATTCTTTCTGCTGGGATTCATCCGTCTGATGTTCGGATTTTTTCTCCAGTTTTTGTTTGAGCTTGGCACGTTCATCGGACAAGCTGCGCTCTTTGTCTTTGCGTTCTTTAGGGTGAAGCTCCTTGCGTGATAAACGGTCAAACTTCCCGACTGAACGTTGTTTGAGAGCCTCCTGGGAGCCTTGCTCCAAGTCCAAGATGAAGGAGTGTGTCCGGCCTTTGTCGCACAGCTTCTTCGTGTCACTGGAATCTTCTGAGACGCTGCCGCTCGTTCTCCGGTGCCTCTCATCAGAAGACGCTGATTCAGAAACGTGTCTGATCAGTTTAGGCTGTGTGGTCTTTGAGGGGGCAGTTTTCACTTCCTAAATTAAAAATAACAAAACACAAAAACATGCATTACAAACCAAGGACAAGCCTGCTGCTACATTATTGACATCAGCTTTGACATACAGCTTTCTTGTGCATGTCTGCTGGGTCTCCTTTCTTCTTGCTTGAAGAATCTCCCTCTTTCCTGAAAGGTGAAGTTGAAACATACACTTAAAGAACATGTGATGGTGATCAGCGGCTGCTGCATGAATTTATTCTGTGGGATGACGCACCTTGAGTCTAGTTTCCTCCTCCTGCTGAGCGCCATTTTCTTCTCCAGGACTTTCCTCTCTTTGCGGGCCTCCTTGGCTCTGGGGCCATCCTGCCCGCCAGAGTCTCCACTTTTTTGTTTTTTGTGCTCTGTGACAGGCATTGAGAAAATGATGCATGATGTGACAGTTAGGTGCACACACAGATATTTCCAAGATAAAGTCTTGCTACATTTCCACCAATAATCAGAATAACAGAATAACACTCACAACAAAAATGCACCTCATTCACTACAGACAGGCGCAATCAGAAGAGATTTTAAAATCACACAAACATCAGGCTTCCAAGAGGGATTAAAACATGGCGGCAGCAAAACAACCAGTTGTTCAAACAAGTGTGTAAAAAGATTAACAAAGTCGGAATCACTACAGAATGTTCTTCGATTTGTACTTAATCAGTGTTGGTGAAATATTTCTGCAAGATTTGAAACCTGTAGGAGATCATTTTATGAAATAAGGATGGCCCACAAGACTGAAAAACAGTGGCATTTCCATTTAACATTTAAACTTCAGTACACACACACACTGCTCTTGTTTTTAAGCCATGAAACCCAACAATCTTGTGCAAGCTCTATTGTGCTTATGCAAGTTAGTAACAATTCAGACGGTTCCAAGTGGATCAAGGAGGAAGATGATGAAATTTGACTTTAGGGTATTCAAGCCCAAACTTTAACTCATTTAATAATTTTGGTTGCTGTACTCAGACAAAATCCTCAAATCCTCAAAATATCATGCATGATGTGACAGTTAAGAGCACACACGGATATTTCCAAGATAACCCCCCCCCCCGTCTCTGTATGTAGATCAGTGTGGGCCATAGGTTAGACTTTGGCTGTTTTTCATTTAGAATCATTTTGTTTGTTGACACCTTTTGTCCTTGTGGCTACTTGGAACTAGGAGAAGATGGGGCCTTCTTATGCTACGTCCCAGAGCCCTAGACTGGGCGTAACACGGTGTACGCAGCAAGAAGGAACATAAAAGAAAAACACAGTAAAGTCATATTCAAGTCCAACCTTGTTCTTCTGCCTGCACTGCTTTCTGTTTCCGTTTCTCCTCCATCCTCTCTCTGTTCTGTTGTCTCTTGAGCAGCCTTTCCTCTTTGTCCTTTGCCTGTGACGACACATATACATTATGGATAATACATCTTCATTACATTATAGTTCATTATTAAGCTTTCATTTGTCTACTGATGTAAATCTCTGCTTTTAGCTGTAGAAAAAAAATAACTGACTCACCGCAGATCTGCGACGTTCCTCCACAGTGATCTCATCATCCGAGTCGCTATAGTAACGGGAGTAGAGGAAGGGTTTGTGAACATAGGCCTTGCGGCGTGGTTTCCGCTCCCTGTCTTCATCTGCAGTGTCTCCACCATCCTGTCTGTTTTCTGTCCACTCGCCTTCATCTTGGGGGGAAAAAAAAATACACACACACAAAATTACATTAACTCCATCATCCAGACAAAGCTGGTCAAACCAAATCTGATTCTGCTGCCACGGACCGTCTGGCGGAAGCTCCCCTTCTTCAGAAGAATCAGAGGCCAGAGCATCATCCTCACTTTCCCCGTCAAATGACGACAGGTCGCTGGTGTGGACGGAGCTCACTGTGATGTCGCTCAGGCCGTCCAGGTCAGAGTCCTCCAAAGAGTATTCTGTAGCACAAACACACACCAGGTTTGACTTTTTTTGTTATTTTTCACCACATTTGGACAAACACAAAGGATACAGCAGCTCACCTTCTTTTATCCTCTCTCTGGCTTTCTGCTTGGCCTGGCTTGTGGATTTCAGTTGATCATCCTCATGCCTCTCTTCTGATTGCTTTCCAATAATTTTGCTCACAGGGTTGTCCTTCTCCTCCTCTATTTTCCCCTGAGTTTCTGACTCCTCCTCTTCCATTTTCACCTCCTCTGTTAACTCCTCTTTCCCCAGATCCATTTGTTCCTGCGGGTCCTCGGTCCTGAACACTAACGCCTCCTCTCCTGTTGCGAGCTTGGCTTCCTCTGCATCTTCATAATCCTTCCCGTCGAGCTGTATGTCACATTCATCAAGACTCATGTCCAGCTCGCCCTCCTCCATCTGCTGCATGGGGTCATCCGAAGCTTGGCCTTTACGTCCTCTCTCGGTTACTGAACTGGCCCTGACACTGGCCTCCTGGTTTAGTGTGGTTATGGTGTCCAGGATGGACATGGCGCTGCTGGATGCAACGGTAGACGGAGCTGATGATGAAGCTGTAAACAAAATTAGAAGCCATTCAGTTATATTATATTAAATATTTCACAAGGAGACACGTGCAACCTGAAGAAATGAATTCCCCTACTTTAGAACAAGCAAACAATCAAACATGGCAGTCGCGAAAAAAGGGTGAAATAATGCGTACCCTGCTCAGGAATGCTGGCGTCTGGTTTGGTCTCTGCTGGAGGCAAAGGGGCCAGCGGCTCCTCAGAGCAGCTGCCAGGTGACAGAAATTCACGGACCACCCTCTCCACCTGTGGCCTAAAGATATGGTTGATTTTGGGATCCACCACCTGGGCCACAATCCTGTCCACTCCCTGCTCCAGCATGCCGGATCTGAGGAACACAGATTACTGTAAAGTTAGGTAACTTACATAAAGAACATCATAATGTGGAAAAACAACAGTGTTTCTGACTTACTGAAGGACAAGCTGCCGGATGTTGTTTCTCAACTGGTTCTTGTTCAGATGAGGGCTCCATGTGTGATTAGACAGATGATTAGAGACAAAGTTGTCCACTCGTTGCTTCAGGTTTAAGTAGGCTGGCTGCAAAAGACAACAAATGGTTTTATTAGAAATTTCTGCACACACACACTGACTGACAGGACTATACATAGAAACAAAACAAATCATAAATGTCTTTACTGGCGGTAGGACCCTACTATTTAAGACATGAGGATATCATCATAATAATCTAAATGTTCCATATTTATTTTTTTGAATGGAGCCAATCAAATCAGTACATTTTTGTTGATTTTAATTCCTTGAAGAAGTGTAGGTAGTAACAAATACATTTTTCATTTAAGGGTTACTTATTAAAACATTAAGAACAGGCAAAGGCAATGAATGTTTAGCATATCTGGGAGCCGTTGTTGATTTTGGGGGTATATAGGGGTAAATAAAATGTAGAAGTAATTAGCCACAGCCACAGACTGAAATAATAAAGTAATATAACTGTACAGGACATGGATGCACGATTGATACGTAGCTTTGGGAACCAAGACATTACCGCAATGCCACAAGTCAACAAAGATACGGATAAAATAGAGCAGGCAGTTTATGTTTAACTAAACACTGACGTTTCAACCTGACTCACCACCACCACCATCAGGAGAAGCAGCAGCAGCAGCCAAACTCTCATGAATTGAATCTAACATCCATGATGAAGATGCTCTCAGTCGTTACCTTCGTATCAACGTCTGCCAGGCAGTCCCTCCTGAACTGGTCGAACAGACCCTGTGTTTTCAGATGACTGACGATCATGGAGACCAGCTGCGGGTCTCCTGGTGGTAAACCCGCCATGTCTCAGCGTAGTTAGTTTAAGTGATCGACTAAAAGTAATTATTCTCACAATACATCAGATAAATACCAGCCTAAACACAACGCCCCAGTCCTCTGTTGTGCTCTGTGAAGTTCGAAGCGGGTCTAACCCGGAAGGAAAGGTAATAGTGTGAAAAATAACCCGGAACAACTTCAAACGCGGCGCTTTATCTTATCAAAATAAAAGTTCGAACATGTCGCTAATACAGAATCATTATCAGTTTTACTGCTACTGATGCTCACACACAAGGAATTTTTCATGGTAATTTTGGCGCAGTAAACAATAAGAAATAACAAGCAATGGTCATAAATATATAACAAGAAGTCTAATTTTAAATAGCAAAAGAACTGTGAAGATTGTTCATGGATGTCCAAAAAAGAGCCAGGGAGAGTACAAATGTTCACAGTATAACTATTTGTTTAGTAACAGAATATACAGGCTATGTTCCAGGAAAGGTGTGTTAATGTAATGCAAAAACCGGTCTTATGTGTAGCGTTATGTTTACATGTTTACACAAGAAGATGTAATGTAAATTTATTTATTTATTTAAAAAATGAGGGATATAAGAGCAACATTATGACATACCTTATAACTGGAATAAGTCCAAAAACAGGAAGACATAGTATTGCAATTCAGGTGAAAGTGAAATAAATTAAAGACATCTATGTTGCGATCAAGACGAAGTAAAATACTACATCCAAACAAATAATATATCTGGTTTGTGGGATCACTGTTAAACAGTGGAATTGACAGCTTATGTATAATGTCAGTATCAAAATAGTGTTCTCAAAAAATGCTTGGACAAAAGGGATTGGAAAAATGAAAACATGAAACAAATACTGGAGAATGGGGTTGTTACAGCTATGCAATTTATCTTATAGAAGGTGGATAGTAAATCAATGTACATTTTACATTGACCATGTTTTGAGTGAATTTTACGGGGTAATTAACACCGTTCCGCAGTAGATGGCGGTAATGTGCTTTAACGTTGGTTGCCACACTACATTACTAAAGATGATGATGAAGAAGAAGACGGAGAGTTAAAGTTGTTCTTCTGCATATCGTAGAGCTGTTGAATTTTATTGAATTAATTGTACTCGCGTTTTTTTAGACATCATTTATCTTTCAGCATATTAAACGGGACAGACTAAACAGTAGAAACTCAGTGTGATGATTTGTTCATGTGGCGCCCTCTAGCAGCTTAAGAAAAAAAATCTGCTTATGGACAGTTAGACGGATAACGGCTGCCATGTGCTTTCAGCATGGTTTACAGTACCTTGGAAAGTTTCATCAAACCGGAAAAACATCACAAGCGACAGCAGCTTTTGACTTGTCCAAATTCAATGGTACGAAGCTGTAAGGAACACATGAGAACCAAAAGTTACTGGCAGCGGTGGGATTCGAACCCACGCCCCCGAAGAGACTGGAGCCTTAATCCAGCGCCTTAGACCGCTCGGCCACGCTACCGAGTGTGCACCAGGATCGTGAACGCTGCATATAAAGGATATATGAATATAGATTGATGGTAACCAGATTTGTTATGTAGCGATATGTGTGGCCTCTAACTTACAGACTTGAAATTCTCTGTATGGTTCAAGATTCAGTGCATCCTCCAAAATGCAAGTTGAACAACTAATGATGATGTTCATTCAGCCCTCTACACAACGGATTACTCCTGAGATGTCTTTTTATAATATTTATTTGAAATATGAAGCATAGCTTGAGGAAAACAAAACACTTTCCTTCACAAGCCCCAAACACTTCCATCAATCTGAGAATGTGCTCAGCCTGAGGCAGTCTAACAGTAGTATGTTGGTGTAGACATAGCTTGAAACAGGATACAGTCCATTTTAAAATGTTTCAGTAAAGACAATAAAACCACAAACAGATCAAGAGAAAGCACTAGACATAGATAATGACATCACACTGTACAAAATAAAAAACAGACGGTATGCAAGTATACTAGACTAGGAAAGAGAACACTTGAATTATTTAGATTTCTCAAAAGAAGTGAAGTATTTTCACAATTTCTGGTTCCAGCTTCTCAAATGCTTATCTTTATCATATATGTAATAATAAACGGTACCCTCTAATATACACCCATTATAAAACGTGTGAAATAATAATGGCAGTCTGAAGCCCATGGCTGTGAAACCAATACATGCTGGGCTAGAGTCTTTTGTGGAGGACAGATAAAAGCTCCCACAGAGCGGTGTGAGAATGCTCGACAGGTGGGCTCAGGATTTCTTGGTTGGGCAGGTTGGAGGCAAGAGCCGGCGAGAGTTGGTGCGCACCCATGGGTGGTCGATGACGCTTTTAAGTGAGAGGCGATCTGTGGGGTTGTGGCGAAGCAGCTTGGAGATCAGGTCCCGTGCACCAGAAGAGACATTTGCAGGGAACGACAAATCAACCTGGAGAAGGTGAGAGGGTATTAATTCATCAGCATAGTGACCACTGCAGTAAGAACCAAGACATCCTATAAGATGGCAAATTACTTTTTTCAGCTAAGTAATTCATAGTAGTTCACAATGAGAGTCATTTTACAATGTTCTATGACTTCTATTGATTGAGGGTGGATTTACCACATATCAGCAGAGACACTAAGACCCCACAAGTAACCACCTGTTATGTGAAGACAGGAGGTTACTTGTGGGGTCTTAGTGTGGACACAAAGTTTACACAAGATTTAGCTGAACGCAGATTTCATTAAAACTTGTATCAAACTTGCTGCTTTTGTTGCTTCCTCTGCTGAACTACTCTCTGAGTACTATATTCTTACATGTCTAGCAGCGCAAACTACCAGATTCTTCCTTAAATGTTTGGCAATATGGTAAATGTGCATCCACCAGTTGTTTTCAGGCACCTGGACATTGCAGAAAGCACCAGAGACCAAAGGGGAGAGTGGGAACATGTCCACAAAAGACCTTCAGGACAAATTAGCAGACTATTCAGTCGTGTTGCATTGTGCAGAATACCTGCACAAATATGACCTTCACAGGCTCAGTCATCAGCAGAAAACCTTTCCCTGAATCCCTGATCTCAAAATTCAGCATAATAAGTTTGTGATCTAAATAAACGTGATGTATTTTGGCAAATATGCATGTGGATTAATCTAGTTAAAACTATATCTGTAAGAGGAAGGATGTATTTATTTCAATAACAGAAACAAAAGGAAGTAAATATCACAGTAAAAGGAAGGACAGTGAGAAGAGGATGGCATGAAGCAGCACAAACACAAAGCTCTCACACAGTCCGACCTCAACATCACTAAAGATCAGTAGATAGACCTGCTTAAATTAGAATTTTGTGGCTTTTGGAAACTGGGAACCCTAAACTTTTATTTGCACTCAACACCAACCTTCATAATTCTTTTGTATGTTTCTGAATGGCTGGCACTTTCAAATGGAGGGTGGCCGACTAAGCATTCGTAGCAGAGGACCCCGATGCACCACAGGTCCACCTTCTCACTGTGGGTGTTTCCCTCAACCATCTCTGGGGGGAGGTAGTCCAGTGTCCCGCACATAGTGCGGCGTCTGGAAAAGTTTGAAATAAAAGGTCACCGGAGGAAAAGCAACAAGCAGGGTGATGTGACAGCACAGGGCAGTAAACAGCTGTTCATAAAAAAAGCACAATAGTGCAGACGATGTGATTCTTCACCTTAGAGAAGGTGCATGGACGGACCAACCAAAATCAGCAATCTTGAGTTCTCCACGATAGCCGAGGAGCAGATTCTCTGGCTTGATGTCACGATGAATCACTTTCTTCTCATGGCAGTAGATAAGAGCATCAGATATCTCCTCCATGTACTGGAAATTCAAATATGTTTGTATTAGATCACAACAACAGTATTTGCAATGACTCTCCAAAATTTAACAAGTGTGGATTGGTTCATACTGTGGCAGTACGCTGGTCATCAAATCTTCCACATCTCTGTAGCTCTTTGTACATTTCACCACGTGGGGCATACTCAAGCACTAAGAACACTCTGGTGCGGTCATGGAAGTAATTGTAGAAGCGCAGGATGTTGGGGTGCCTGAGGAAAAAACGCAGTATGATGTAAGTTAATCTGCAGACAATACTTCCAAAATTAAGCAATTTTAAACAAGCTGTGGTCAAATTGTACAGAACTTTTCAAACCCTTGTGTGAGTGAGTTTTGTAAATGCATTCATATGGTAACAGACCAATGACCACCACCAATTTTATATCTTGTGCAAACATTTCCAGTGAAATAACCATAGATGCCTTTTGGTTAATCAGTTATTCAGCTCAAGTAGCTTCAGTACTGTCAATGTTTTGTTTCTCGATATAGAAGTGAAACTAATTTGCTTTAGTTGTTACACTGCCCTGAAATGAGCAGAGTTAATTCAAATAATATTCATAATTAATTCAATAATTGTACAGAAACTGTGTGAGCAAGATGCTTACATGGCAACTGTAGTAAACAGAAACATAAAAAGTATAGGAGTGATAATAAAATGCATCATACTAACTTAAGATGTGACTGAATCTCAATCTCCCTCCTGAGTTGATGCTCCACACCTTCCTTCTCCATTTGTGACTTGAACAGCACCTTCAGCGCCACAATTGCTTGCAGCTGTTTCACCCTTGCAAGGTAGACATTGCCAAACTTGCCCCTTCCAAGTGGCCGACCAATGTCGAAATCATCAATAGTAACTTTCCTGCCAAAGTGAAAAAGATTACTTATAGACATTTGAACCAAACAGGAAATACACAGCTGAAGTGATACACTTACTTTGAAACTAAGCCGGTGGATGAGCCAACGGCACCTAAAAATGACAATACAATGAAAACAGGCATATTTCCAGAGGTGCTTTAATATTATCTGTATGGTAAGAGAAAGAAGTTACCTGTATCAGCTCGTGGCTTCATCTGAACACGCTGTGGGCCTGGCGGCATGTTTGGAGTTGCAAACTAATAGCCACAGCAAACACACAAAAAGTTTTATTAAGAATAACACTTAATGGGTTAAATCGCATTGAACACACCAGTATATTCTGTGTGAGCATACACCGAATACCAATGTCGGCAGTCAATGCTGAATGTGTGTGTGTGTGTGTGTCGCGTGTGCATGTAGACTCATTAATTTTGGTAATTAAACACATTAGGAGACAATTACTACTTACCGGTCTTTGAAAAGCCCTGGGCTCATAATTTTCCTTATTCTGTACAGAAATACACAAACACAGTCACCATAAACTAGCTGCCAATTTCAGCCACTATGTGTCCTATGCTATTAAGACTTATTTAGGTCAGTCCATGCTAGTTATTTTACACAATCGCTCATAGCAAGCAGGAAGTAGAGGAAGTCATCGGCATAAACCAGAAAGGACAGAAAATGGCATATAATCTATAATAAAGCAAATTTAAATTTTTGACTAAATTTGCGGTGTGTGGTAAGTCAACTACTCCTCCTGTTTTAAATTTAAAGTCTGATTCGCCCATATATTTGAATTTGTAGATGATTCTGGGAGAACTCTTCTTGATCATCCACTTATCTTTATTCATACATGTTCATTAGATACACTAGTGAAAGTGAATGTATTCTAACATAACAAGCCTGCACTAAATCTAAGCTTCATGGAGGTTATGGTATTCAATATTTGCTTAAAACAGCTGAAAGACTTGTTGATTCGAGTGCGTTTTCACATTGGAGGCTATGGTTTGTAGCACTACTTGTTTTGTGTTGTGCCAATATGCTTTTCTATTATTTTGACAGCCCCATTTTTGTCAGTGGCCTTGGTTAAATAACAGAACAACTTTGTTTTTAATTGTCTACAGTTTAACAGCACCACAAACAGCATCATCCAACCAAACAATAACCACATTTCTTGTGCTATTTCAGAATAAACTGAACTGTAAGAGCAATCAAGCTAAGACTCAGTGCAGGATTGTCATTTTAGAATTTATTTGTTTCACTAGTGTATCTAAGTTAATGAACTGACAAGTGAGTGTATTTACTTTGAACCAAATAGTGGATAAAACGCTATTTTATTGCGTATTTTTTATACAGTACAATGGACTGAAGATGTGGTCTTTTCGCTATAGTGTTAATGCAGCTAGGAGATGCACTCTTATGTACCACCATTATATACACTGGTGCAAATTCTTTTTAAAGATACTGTAAAGTATTACATGGGACGCATGTTTAACGTTAAAATACTTCAGTCAGACAATGAAACTATGTCCTTGGGCCACTGTTAAAGTTAAGTTAACGTTAAAATATTTGCACCGAAGCTAAAGGTGTATTCCATGGATTGACATGGTTTAACTATAACCAATCCATGCGTAGATGTTTTGACAACACATATAAATCTTTAAAATTGTCGTTTTTCCCCCAAGCTAACATCTCATGCTAGTTAGCGAAGGAGACTATCGCGGTCAGCTAATGGTGGCTAAAGTCTGCATCAATATACAATAAATCGTTCTCAACTGTTCCCCAATATTATTTCACTGTCAAAAAAAAAAGTTAAATTACCTGCATCTTTGCGAAGAAATTTGCTGTTAACGTTACAGCGTGGAAGGTCCAGTCTTTTTATTTAAAACTTCTTCCTCCGCCGCCAACGTTTTCAAAAAACCTGTCTTTGCGAACGTGATTGGTCGACGCGCTGCTGCAGAGGAGGCTCCCATTGGTCAAAACTGGAGCAACCGGAAGCGTCTGATTGGTGCATCGGGGTTGGATCCGCCCTCTGCACTATAACAGGAAGAACAGCGCACCCCTCTTCGTCTGTTGTTTTAGATACAGTCAATGGTTGTTTTCTTTTGTAAATGACAATTTTGTTTTATAATGACAATTTCACGATTACCCATATGGATACAGACAACACAGATTTACATTTTTCTTTCCATCCATTACAAGCCCTTGACAATAATCTGTACATCCTTATTTATCTACCGTCCTACAGTTATCTTCTGTATTTCTTTAATTACAAAAATAAGGTGTTTCTGTCTTATGTGATTAATAAAGTTAGTTGCTTATTAACCAGTGAAAGCCCTAACATGTTTCATTTTCAGTGGCATAAAATAAAATAAAGGAATCAGTCATGCAAGAGAATATCAAACCAGAGGAACTATTGGTTTTTATTTAAATGATTTGGAGGTTAATTTAATAAATTAGCTAATGATTTCAAGGCTACATCTTTTTTTGTAGAGATTGAGATTGGCTGATGTAAGAATAAGACATGTTAGTCTTAGTCTTTATTAAATCAAGCTGATATGTGCAGTTTCATGAAAATTGTATTATATTCACCAAAACAAATATGTTTAACCATGTTTTCAAAAATTTGTTGGCTAATACCAAATCAGAAAAATCAGACTTCAAGATTTCTTTATTCAAAATAGGTTTATTAAAAACAATTTATCATTTATAAGTTTAATCATCCTTAAAAGGTCAGTCTGGATGCAAAACAATTCTGTATCATGGAGATTTCATGATTTTCCATACGAATACAAACAACAGACATTTACATTTCTCCTTTCATAATTTCTAAAAAATTATGTAGGCAAAAACTGACAAAATACAGACTTGGTAAAGATTACATATGTTATGCTGTGCCTTAACATCAATCAAACCAAACGTTTGCCCGGTAAAATATATGTTCTCTGAATGTATAAACTGTTAAGAAGTGGTAAAAGCAACAGGAAACAGGTGGATCACTGCAGAAAGAATGTTTCAGTTTTTTTCTGTTGTAGGTGACACCTGCTGATCTCTGTACGATTTATCAGTGACACCTGCTTTCTGTTATCTGAGTTTAAAAGGGTATGCTACAAACCTATTCTTCCATGCATGTGATAGGCCTGTTTATTTTCATAAAGAGACAAGGAATTTGGAAGTGAGACTATCCACTACCCTAGAAACACTGGGTAAAGCAGCACATTAGGAGGATATAATGATATGTTACATCCCATGAGATAATGTAATCTTTTCGTAGCAATAGCTCTAATATATCTCACTTCAGGAGGCATACTTAAAACCAATGACAAAACTGCTTTAAGGCAACATTGTTTTTGAAGGATGCTTGGATCAATTATGTGTTTCAATTTACATGTATTCAGGGGCAAAATAGAATGCATGTGCAATAAAAGAGTAACTGAAGCTTAAACTTATTTCATCGTTTGAATTGCACATAATATAATTATCAAAGACTATAAATTTTTCATCAGTGACTTGACAACCCCTTAAATATAGTATACCTACATAGACAGTCCAAATATGAAGTGGTTGTTCAGTTTCAATTCTTGCCAACTTTGTTCTAAACAAGATAAATTATTTGACTGAATAACTACAGCACATATTTTCTGGGTAAGGTCCTTATTTATAGACAGTCTAAAGTTTAAAGTCTTTATTTATTTTTTTTTATTCTTAACTAGTCTTGTCTGAAAATGTTAAATCTGTATCTGGTTTATAGGAATTTGGGATTGTATGAATGACACAGTGATAACATCTTCATTGAATAGTTATATCAGTAACACTGTATAAAACTATACAAGCTTGTGTGAAGGAGAATTTTATCCATATTGGCCACTAGTATACAACAGCAGTGGAGACATCATTTAGTCTGCATTAATCTGAACAGAGCAGTTGGTAAAAACTAGTGAGCAGGCTGGCAGCAGGACAGCCAGAGAGCGACGCAGATTTGGAATAGGATCATTTATATCCAGTGTCTTGTTCTCTTCATTGCTACCATCTGCACCTGCAGCTTCCTCATTGTCCTGCTCTCCTTCACCACCACCCTCGCCCTCTTCCACTGGTGGACTCTGTCTAGGCTGGAAGGTCACATCCAAAAACTCCAACTGGCGGAGTCCACGGAGCATCCTGCAGCTCCGGACTATCTGTAGCTCACTGAGTGTGCAGGCCCACAGGCACAGACGTTTCAGGTCCTTCAGGCGGCTGGCACAGAGTAAGCCCGGCCCCACCTCCTTGCCACCTAGACTTAGCTCCTCTAGTCCAAGCCACCCTGCTCCTAGCCCAAGGGAGGCCATTTGTAACTGGTAGCCTTGCCGTCCGGTAATGCCTATTTCCAGAAACTTGAGCCTGGAAAGCCCTTCCACACCACTTAGGCCATCTTTGGCAGCACAGCTTCTAAGTCCGTTAGCTGTTATACGAAAGGTGTCACGTAGCTCCAGTCGACAGAGTTTCTCCCATGATGTTAGACTGAGTAGGTGCTGGTCTGTGAAAGAGGGCACATTGTTTAATACTAACCTCTCAATTCCAACGCCTGAGGGAGGGCCAAGTCCTTTTCTTTTCCGATCCCTTCCGTGCCTTTGACCACCAACACTGGATGTGGCTTCTGCTGTTTCTGGAGGATGTGTAGGTGAAGTAGGCAGGCTCTGGATGAAAAAAGTACGAGGCAGCTCACAACCACGAAGCTCCAGCACCTGCAAAGATGGAGGCAGGATCTGGCAATTGGGCAGGCTTCTCAGGTCTGCGTGCAGCAGATAGAGCTTAGTCAGGCGAGGGCATTTTGCGGACAAAGCTTTGAGCCAAGGCTCAGAGAGAAAGGTGCCGCCACGGGCAGAGAGCAGCAAACCACGCAACCGAAGACACCTTAGTCCGCAACCAAGGTAGTGACGCAGCAGGACCCAAAGGATGCGGGATGTCACCTGACACACAGCGGACAGTCCATGAGTATGTGTTTGGGAGATGAGGAAGGGGGAGGGGGCAAAAGAGAAACAATTTCTGTCAATAATTGCACAGACACACGACACATATTTGATCAAAAGACGGTTATAGTTTATTTGTAGAGCACATTTCATACACAAAGGCATTTCAAAGTGTTTTACATAATGCTTTAAAGGCGATACAGCAGAAATCAAGACTGTGAAAACAGCTAGCAAACAGATGTTCTGAGTGTAAATAAAAGACAGTCAGTTAAGCATTTTATATAGCTATGCTATATTTTCATTGCTCTATGTTTTTCTGTTGTGTGTCTTATTGCACACTGGGAACAGTGCACTCACTTTATTTGTCGAGACCATAAGTCAGATTTTGGATTTCTTTCCCTTTTCACACAGAGGATAAACTGAGCACTGACTCTCACATTCTTCTTTTCAGCACCAAATAAATTAGTGAAGCTATTGTTACATGTATTTTTCAAGCACTAGCAGTTGTGCAGCTTCTTGTCACGTTGTATTGATTATATCAGTGTGCACATGTCATGTTGTGATATTCACCTGATAAAAATCACCCGTGGACTGTCAGAAAAGCGTAATAAATATAAAAGGGTAACGCCACCAGTAACATCCTTACCCCTTTCCATGTCGTCAGATCGACAAGTCTCCACAGTTTTTGGTCTTTCACAAGGCGTCTCCATCTCTTGCACACTCTGAAAATGCAGTTAGAAAAAACAACAAATAACTTAATCATATGACAGGACGCATAACAAAGGAAAATCAGACACTGAGTTTTGTTCCACAAGACGAGTAACTTGCAAAATGCTGACAGCAAAGTTAAATTTATCTTACCTCCCAGCTCTGACAAGCTCTCGTACGCTCAGGAACGACAACACATCAATTAAAATGTTTTCGGGAAAGTAGTCCAGATTACAAGCTTTAAATTCATCCATTTTGTAAACAAAACTCTTGGACACGGACTTATATCGCGGCGCACAAGGGTTGCGCCCTGATCAGCAATCCCCCGGAAACAGCTGCTCAGGGACGGTAGGACCCAGCGACAATGTGTCAGGTTTTTTAAAACGTGCCTATTTGTGCTGAACACAGCTCATCTTGACGGCTAGAGTCTTTGTTTCCACAAACGTTTGAGAAATACATGACAATAACCGAGAAGTAGCGCTTCTTTCGAAACATCCCGATGAAGCGATATTGCCACCTAACGTTCGTTTGATGAACTGTCCACTGCGCCTGCGCGGCTTACCGGACAAGATGGCGACCAGCAATGGTGGAGGAATGGAAGTGGATGGGGCAGGCAAGTATTTATCACTTAGCTATTAATTTCTCCCCGATACTAACGTGGACATGTATGTAGATTCCTGAGTATGTTCCAAATTTGTATTACAAGTTGGTGTAAGTGACGACTTCGTTGTATTAAAGATATTAGGTTGCGAGCTTGCTGACATAAGCGGGTTAACGTACACGGCTGTGCTGTAAAGCTGTCAATACATCCATCACTTCTGGAGGTTTAAGACAGTTTTCTGCTCTGCTCGCGTACTGTGGTGAATATAATCTACCAGCACACGTAGATTTGAGCAAAACACTTCTATTTATCTATCATAATAACCAAATCTAAAATCAGGGATGGTCTTGAGCGTTCACTGTGCATGTGTCTCAGTATTTAAGATTACTACTCATCATTGTCTTGAGTTTGCGTTTTGATGGTGATGGTTATAAGCTTTGTATTTTTGGTTAACAAGTTGTTAATAAAGTAATCCACTAATTGACTGTTGTACATTGTGTCCCTGTGTGTCTGCAGCCACCCCCAGTGTCATGGCCTCAGGGGTCACCGGCAGCGTGTCCGTGGCCTTACACCCTCTGGTTATCCTCAACATATCTGATCACTGGATACGCATCCGCTCGCAGGAGGGGCGACCCATGCAGGGTGCGTGTGACATACAACTGATCGCTTTGTTCCAAGTTAATCTCAGTTGCTCCGCAGTAGAATAGGGCACCATTGGTCATTGTGTCTTCTCTCTGTTCAGTGATTGGAGCTCTCATCGGGAAACAGGAGGGCAGGAACATCGAAGTGATGAACTCCTTTGAACTGCTGTCTCACACCATAGATGACAAAGTGCACATTGACAAGGAGTACTACTACACCAAGGAAGAGCAATGTAAGCAGTGTTAGGGTATTGTGGACAGGAATACACCTGTATTTGTGCGTATGTGTTTTCTTTGGCATGACTGCCTCCCCGTCCTGCAGCACTGACCTGCTGTCAGAATACAGTTTCAGGAAAATGACTTAATCAGTGACAGTTTTAGATTCTGAACATTTGATATCTCATCTCACATTACATTCTGATGTTCTTACATGAAGTTCAAAGTAGTAGTCACTAGTTCAGGTCAGAATATGTTACTTACTTTAAGTCTGACATTTCAACTTTAAACAGTACCTGCACGTGGTTAATCTGACTGGTTGTTTGCTGAGATGTGATCGCATGTGTCTTAACACCAAAAGAGAGCAACTAGAGATCTAGTTTTTTGATAAAGACATATTATGTATTCCTCTACCACCAGTAAATGAAGTTCAGACAGTTTTTCTGTAAAATGTCCTCTTGTTTCTCAGTCAAACAGGTCTTCAAAGAAATGGAGTTCTTGGGATGGTACACCACAGGCGGTCCCCCAGACCAGTCAGATATCCACATTCACAAGCAGGTAGGCCGACCCCGGAGCTCACCCAGTCACAAGTGGCAGCGTATAAATAGTTCTCGTGATGCCACCTGGTTGGAGACAAACCTATGTTTATCCTGTGAAAAATCTGGTATAAATGCAAATCACCAAGTGGCTGCTTTTACGCAGCTTGGATTCATCACACATTTTGTTAAAATTGTGGTCATTCTTGAGGAGTAACATTTCCAATGTCTACTAAATCTTTTATCAAAAGCATCGGCATAAAACCTGAGTGGGATTTCAGATTGTCCATATTTGCTCACTGATATTTTTTTCCTCCCCCGTCAGGTGTGTGAGATCATTGAGAGCCCCCTCTTTCTCAAGCTCAACCCAATGACCAAACACACTGATGTGAGTTCATCTTATTTTTCCTCTTTTAAGAATGGGCCAATGTTACTGTGACGCATTTACACACCTGCACCTAAACAAAGTGTCCTTTACCCCCTCAGCTTCCTGTTAGCGTTTTTGAATCTGTGATCGACATCATCAATGGCGAGGTAGCGTTTACCCCTAATTTTTTTATCCTTATGTTTGTGCAGCAGTGACCTGGTTTGCTTGTTGATCATTGCTTTAAGTTGTTAAGTTGATATGTTTTTTGTTTTTTTTTTATGTCCAGGCTACTATGTTGTTTGCTGAGCTGACGTACACTCTGGCCACAGAGGAAGCAGAGAGAATTGGTGTTGACCACGTAGCTCGAATGACGGCAACCGGCACTGGAGAAAACTCCACGGGTAAGGAAGGCGGTCGCTAAAGATGTTAGCTTTGAAGTTCTTAAAATGCAGTGACTTCTGCCACTGTCCTGGTAACAGTTTAACCATTTGCAATCGTGAAACTAGTTGCAAGTTCTGATAAGAAAGTAGATCTTATTTCAGAATTAAATAACAGAATCCTGGTAGAGCAGAAGTCCATCATGTAGAGTCTGATTGTTGAACTGGATAAATAAATTTAGTTTTTGTGTTTTTCACTGGTTATACCAGGTTATACAAGGTCTCCTGGTTCTTCAGTGGATACTTATTTGGTAGCATTATGCTATGCCTGCTATACTTAAAATACACCCAATAATGATAAAAGAAAGAAATATTATAGATTTTAAGATCAGGTAGCAGGTCACACATTTTTGTAGTGTTTCACATGCTCAATCAGTTTTTTTGCCGCCCATCCAAACCTCTGTCATTTAACATGTATTGGCCAATCAAAGCCTGGGATCTTCATCGTTATTATTATTGTTATCATTATTTGGATATTCATCATGTTTTTTCTTATCTTACTTTGATTCACGGTAAAATACACTGCACTTAAAGCGTAAGCCTCGATGTTGGACCGCTTATGCAATGCATGAAGAATGAAAACTACCTCCAAAATAACTGCAGATACTTTGATTTGTGTGTCTGTCTTCTGTCTAGTTGCTGAACACCTTATAGCCCAACACAGTGCAATAAAGATGCTCCACAGCCGAGTGAAGATCATCCTGGAGTACGTCAAAGCCGTGGAGTCAGGTGAGAGGGCGAGAGGTCTGTTTAATGAGACCGTGAAAGCAAAGAATGTGAAGATAGAACCATGAAACAGCTGTTCTTCAAGGAGATGTTTCCTCTCCTCTCTGTTTCAACACTATAAGTGGACGCAGCTCAAACACGCCTCCATAATTACAAGTTTCATAGTGTCTTGACAGCAAAAAATCTCACATCTGCATTGCTGCATTGTGATTTTGTGTGTGTGTGTGTGTGTGTGTCACAGGAGAGGTGCCATTCAATCACGAGATCCTTCGAGAAGCAAACGCCCTGTGCCACAGACTGCCAGTCCTCAGCACCATAAAATTCAAAACTGACTTCTATGATGTAAGTAAATTTTATTTGACCTTCCCTTCATTCATCTTTCATTAAGGTGCCAGTTAAAGGCTGGTAAATCCCCTGGAAGTGACGAAACTAATAATCCAACCTGATTTGTCATAACAATTATTAAGGAATAAATATTAAAAATTCCAATATAATGCCAAGACATAACAACACAAGAGGGTAAACTGACATTTTATATGTAGTTTGACAGTATTTTCATCAAACACTGACCTGGTCTGTTATTCACTCCAACTGCAAAAACTGTCCTTAATTTGACGGGTCTTATATTAGAGACAGGTCTTTATTTCCAGAGTTCCCGCAGTTCCTTAAGTTTAACAATAGTATTATTTTTTTTTTAGTACATTTCAGTACGATGCTTCGTTTTGATCCGCTCCTGTTTTTTTTCTTTTAAACTTTTACTGCCTCAGGCTGTTAAAACAAAGTCAAGACTTCCTGTAACCATTTAAAATTAAAATTCGTCTAGAATTTCAATGGAGTGAAGTCCTTCATGTCTTGACACTGCTTTTACCGTGAAACCAGTATCATTACGCAACAACAGCTGTACAAGATTAAAGGGTGGAAAAGCTCACACGTACACCTGAAACAGCACCGTAGTACTTTAGATGAGTAATCCAGAGCAACAGAGTACTGAAAATAGAATTTAATTATTTTTAATTTACATTATCCATAAACAGCACCTGGCATTAAATTGACAAGCGGTGAGAAATGTGCTATTTCAAAAAGCCTCAGTCACTTCCAAAAATAGTATGTTTGGTAGCAGTAGTATTTTAGTTTTACTTAAATCCAAGTTAATTGTGTATTTATTGAGGCCGTTTGAAGATGTATACACATTCAATGCTCAAGGCAGACGTGAAATTAACTACTTTGTGTGTGTGTGTAGTAGACGATACTACTATTACATCAATTAGTCCTAAATTGTTTTCTTTTGGTGGCTTTTGTTGTTTAACATATTTTGCAAACTTGCATGAATGATGAGTTCAGAAATGAGCACTTCATTTGTACGTGTTGAGTATTTTTCTACACATATTAACGGATTAGAATTTGCTCTGCAGAGTTATTCTTGTTTGGTGAGGTTAGAGACATGATGTTGTACAATGACTGCAGTGAGTCTCAGTGTTATCCTGCCAAATGAGGGCTGTGTGCAACTCTGCCTCTTGTGTCCCTGCAGCAATGTAATGACGTCGGCCTCATGGCCTACTTAGGCACCATCACCAAGACATGCAACAGTATGAACCAGTTCATCAACAAGTTCAACGTCCTGTACGACAGACAGGGCATCGGCCGGAGGATGAGAGGACTCTTCTTTTGAGCTGAAACAAACAAGCACTGCATTTTCTTTTCTCCTCTGCCCTGTCTTCGTCTTCTTCTTCTTCTTCTTTTTTTTTGGGGATTCGTTTGTATTTTTCATTAGCTAAATGAAATTCTTAAGCCAACAGTAGCTTTTCGAAACATTTTCACAGTTTTCAGCCGCAAGTGTGTCTAAAAGCACTAAAATACACCAATCAGCAAGAGATGTGTACAGAGTCACTCAGCTCTTTTCTTGGTTATGCACCGCAATGGACGTTATATTATTTTACCCAGTTTGTTTTATTGTTTCATGTTTCTGTATGTATTAAATGATCTGCTGATTTTTTTCATCGGACTTTGACTCTTCTTCTTCTGACGTCTGTAATGTTAAAAGATTAGGTGCATATTATAGTAAGCAAAAAAAATATTTAAAAAAAGCCAGATGGGCTCTTTTAAATGAGCCCGCGGAAATCTGTGAAGTGGAGCTGCAGGTTTATTGTTTTCCATTCTTTTGAAGAGGTCTTCCTGCTGTGTTGATTGCCTTTGGATATTTTAGACAGACAGGTATACGTGGCAGGGAAAAGGGGCAACTTAAAGAGTCTTAAAGCTGTACAGCAGGAGTCAGCATTTATTTGGGTATTAAATGTACAGTGGAAGTAGACATAATGACCCCCAGCCTGCAAGCTGGTACTTTACAAGGCTGAGTTTACCTGCCATGTGGCACCTGGAGGAACAATCCTTTTCTTTCTGACTTGTTGCACCTTAAAAGCATAATCAAACTTGTAACCAGTCATCGGTGAAAAACAATGCCATCTTTTAATATCAAAAACCACCAGCATCAAATGCTCGTGTTGCCTGAAAACAGATTTTTACATGCTGACAGTGGTGACAAACACGGTAACAAGTCTATCGATGTTCTAGTACTGGTCGCTTTTTAAACGGACACGGCCTTCCTGGAGCTTTTACTCGCCGTCCTCCGCAGGCTCGTCGGCTGCGTCGGCAGGCTGCGGGTACTGGAAGCGGCTCGGGTCGTACAGATCATCCCTGGGGTCGTAGTGGTAGGGGTAGTAAGGGTAAGGGTAGATGGTTAACTTCTTTGCAATGGGTGCAGGAGGCGCTGGCTCCTCCACGGGAGCCTCCTTCTCCTCCTCCTCCACTGGAGGAGGAGGCGGCGGCGGGGGGGAAAGCACGATCTTCCCCTTGACGGGCCTGGGTGGGTGGTCAATCAGGCAGTCTGGGTCCCAGTAGGGGTCGCAGTCGTACTCCATGCCCTTGAAGGTGCGGATGGGGGCGGGGGGAGACTTCTTGACGAGGATGGGGGGAGGTGGAGGCGGGGCGGACTTCTTTGGCGGAGGCGGGTGAGGCACTGCCACGGGGGCCGGCGGGGCCTTCTGCGGGGTGCAGTGGGGGTGGTGGCGGGGGTCGCAGAGAACTGGCACGGCCCCCGTGGGCAGGTAGACGATGTGGGGCTTGCAGAGGGGGTCCTTGGGGTTACACAGGTAGAGCACGTCGGCCTGGGAGATGGCTGGAACGAGAGGAAGGGGAGGGGGGGGCTCGGTGGGCCTCGGCACCCCTTTCATTGGAGGAGGAGGAGGGTGGGCGACCTTGCACTTCTTGTCCGTGGCTGGGTCGCACACGGCCATTGGCATTCCCAGTTTGTTCTGGAAGTAGGAGGCGTTGGGGCCGTAGGCGTGCTCCAGGTACCTCATCTGCTGGTAGAGCATCCGCAGCTTGTCGATCTCGTAGAGCTGAGAGGTGGAAAAACACAACGGATGGAGACAATTTCAAACTGAGGCACGGACTCGCACAAGTTCAGAGTTATAGACCAGCATTAGAGACTTTAGATTTTCCATAAGCACAACAATAAAACAGTGAATAAAGGATTTTGCTGTACATATTTCTATTTTGTACCATGCGATTTCATTTGTGTTTTCGGTCTGCACTGAAAGCTAGAGACACTCAGTGAACCTACATACTAAGACATGGTATCAGTTCAGTTTCCAACTAGAATCTGGGTTTAAATGATCAGCTGAGATCTGAATGCACAGGTTAGCTTTAACGGTTCTGTGTTTAATCTTTAAGGCAGATAGAGATTTAGATGCAGCAACACAACTGCAGTGAGTTCAAGAAAAGGGAGGATGAAGGAATGTTTTTTTTTTTGTACAGTAGTAAGCCTAAAGCCTCACCCCCTCAGTGTGTCCGATGCTGCTGTAGTATCTGTAGTAAGCCTGGAAGTCTGGGTTTCCTCTGTACCACCTGGGGTCCGCGTTACGCTTGGGCCTGGACTGAGCCAGGAAGCCGTTCGCTCTCTGTGAGTCAATGCTGAGATGACCGACAGGGACCATCGCTGTTCAAAGAAGAAATGAAGCTCAGCAAAAAAAAAAAAAAAAAGGCATACAGTTCGTGAACGCTGACCAACTGATTCAGGATCTGCATTTACCTTCCTGCTGAATGGCACTCAGCAAAGATTTGGCCTCCAGCAGACCTGGAAAACCAGAAAAAGAAACGTGGTGGATGTTGATTTCTATTCTTTATAAGATGTTTTTTGAAGTTGAGAATTAAACCTGACCTGTGAGAAACACGAGACAGCAGAGTGTCCCCGTCGAACATAGTGAAGAAATCATCTTGAACCCCTGGAGTCCAGAGAAGAAGGATTGTGTCATGGAAAGAAGAGATGTGGACGGAGAAAACTGATTACTAAGAAAAAATGTGGTAATGAAATGTACCATCTATATTTGTAAAGAAACCACGTGGAAAATGGTACAAAGGTAACTTTCTGCACATTTTAGATTACAACAAATGAAAATGTCGACCATTTTCACATTCACTGTAAAGTTAAATCCTGAAACGTCCTAAGAACTGCAGCTGAAAATACAACCAACACTGTGAACAAAACCCTGTTCTACTCACCTGCCTCAGGAGGCTGTCTTCACTCGACTAAACCGGGTTGAGTTGGCTAAATACAAATCTCCGCGTTAGTCGACCTGTAACATTTTCCCCCGTCCAATGGGATTTCACCAGCCTTGAAACCAAAATCTGGTCTCCACCTCCTTTTTAATTCAAGTTAATGTGGGGCCTTTGGCGCCAATTAGTTATAAAAAAGCCCCTGGACTTAAGCGGCGAAGCAATAAAGAGAACAGACTTCAAATGGAAAGTCCCCATTAAGTCTGGGAGGAAAGCATCACCTGCTGGGGCGACTGCAGCGGTGGGGAAAATGCTGCCTACTAACACAGTATCTCTGCCAAACAAGCAGTTTAAAAAATCACCCATGTCCTTAAACATATATTTATAATGAGTTTTTGCAGATTTCAGTTCCTGAAGGGGGTTATTTTTGGCTGGAGAACACCTGCTTTTCTAACTGTGACCCGGAGGAAGGCTATCAACAAAGAGGCTAACCGCTTTTCCCCCTTTTTTTGTGTCGTGGCATGTTCACTATTAAATTTGACGTCCTGCATCTTTACAGGATGCAGTCACACTAACCGTACATGCTAAAAACTTAATGCATGCTTGTCTCGTCTTTTTCCTATATAGCCCAAGCAAAACAACAGTGTCAAAGCTGGCCATAAATATAATGATTTTCACTTGGGAGCGGAGGAGTGATCCATCTTGGTGAAAGCACGTTTTCTTGCAAGAATGAGACAAAGATTTACTTTTGTCTTCTTAAATGCGATAAATTCTTGCTTGACCAGCGGTGAAATGAATGAAAGGAGTATGTTCATACTAGGGCTGCCGCAATTTTCGCTTCACAATAACAATATTATCACGATAGCAACAAGAAATGTTAACTTTGTCATTTTCTCTCTTTTGGGAGAATTACACTCAAAACAACAGTAGAACGGAAGAAATCAGCGGCAGATGTAAAACACACTGTGTTCAAGTGGCACTGGGTCAGTGGGGGGCTTGAATTGAAGCCGGGGGAGGGTTGTGGGCTAAAATGTTAATTGTGCAGTGCATCAAGTTAAATCTAGGTATATACATCCTGCACGTGCAGATTAAACACTATCACAAATTAATTTTGAATGACACTGGTTATTGTGCTTCACATTTATGATCAAAAATATCTGGCTTCTTTAAATAAGAAAATAACAAGCACTCGTTGAAGAAATATTTGAAAAATATAACAATGCCCACGTGTCCTTACTCAAAGACTGACTGTTTGAAGAACAAGGCAGATCTACACATGAGGAAGTTGGTTTTAATGTCATTGGATACTTTCAAATATCTTTTACTTGGCAAAGTCTTGACGTTTTCTTTTGCAATGCAGAGCAGAAGTCGCTCTGGCCGCTTCAATCTTTTTACAGAGTGCATAAAAAATAATTGTTAGTTATGAGCCTATATGTCAACGCGAAACGAGCAACAAGACTTTTCTTCTACCAGACCAGGTGTTCGGAGGTGACTGCTGCGTACATCTTTTTCCTCATTTCATACAAACAGGAGTGAAAATGAAAGTCTAACATTGAACCATCAGTTTATTTTAACGATCTGTCACAATACAAGGCTCAGCATCACTTTGCCCAATAAGAATAAAATGTACAGGAATGCTCTATTTCACCTGCAGATAATACATTTTGACATACATATTTACATAAAAAGCTGTGGATCTCATCCAGTAGGGAGTCTTATGAAACAGTCTAGCATAAAAATAAGTCCATGTTCTGCTTAACTTGTTACAAAATGCGGGAGAACAAAACAAGAAAAAAAATAAGGAGCTCCACTACTGGACTGTAGAAAAGCGATAATGAAGAGTTTTCCACTCAGGTGGCTGAAAGAAGGCGTGCGTGAAGACGTGTCCCGGGGTTTGTTCAGACGAAGGTGATGCGGCTGCGGGCCTGGTTGACCTGCCACACGTTCAGCTCCTCGTACTCCTCCAAAGCCTCCTGGAACTGGGCGGGCGTGAATCCGCGAGAGACGCAGCGCTGCTCTGCTTCAGACATGCGAACCACGCCGCCGGCTCTGCCGCGGCCGGCCACGCCCTCCGTGGCCAGCTCACGCACCAGAGAGAAGATGACGTCGGCCGGACGCTGGGTCCTGCAGAGAAAGCGATACGAATAATTTGAGACTTCTAGAAAAATACAGAAATGTGTGCGGCCAATGAAATGAACCGTCTGACTCTTCTTGTGTCTGTACTGAGCTTAATGAGAAATACATGAGTGGGATGGATATTCTCAAAGAACACACAATATTTAAAGTATTTGTCAAAAAAAATGGCTTTTCTCCCTTTTTCTATCGTAGAACAAAACTCTCCAGGAAGTTTAGAACTGATGTGTGACGAGTACACATTAAAAAGGTGCGAACGTGTGACTGGTTTTTCCGTTAACATGCTGCTGTGTGAACAGAGCTCTATAAAAATCCAGAGAAGTTTTACAGCTTCCTCCAGGACAAGCAGTTACTATTACAGACATACGAGGAACTCATAAAGGGGGATCCTGTGTCAGACGAGATCCGGTCACTCATGTTCTGTGAAGTCTGAGCCGGCATCTAGACAGGTCGGAGGGTTCAAACACTAACCTTGTGGTGCTGGACTTGTCGGTCTGTAGTGAATCCTTCGACATTTCCATGAGCCTCATGGCCTCGTTGACGTCTTCCTTCTCCACACTGTCCATCATGCGAAGCCGAGCCTGAAGAATAGCATTTGAAGTGAGGTCGTGCAGAGCTGACATTTGAGCAAAGTTAGTGATTACAGACATGGTACTAGCTCCATCTAGACGTAGGCTGCGCTGTGCCGGCACTGTCAGACCGAGACAAGTGCAATGCCCTCTGGGATGGCCGGCAATTGCCCAAGTCTCCGCCTCTCAACACCAGCTAGTCTGTCAACGGGTTGAAATCACACCACCACATACGAAGGCTAAACAAAAAACAAATCTGAAATGACACACGAGTGACTGGACTGGCCATGGTCAGTTTTGCATGGGTTTGCACAGCTGCTCCTAACGCACACAGGCTGACTGCCCACCCTGCAAAGCTGGCCAGGACCAGAAGACATAAAGAGCTGCTCCTCCGTGATTAACCAAGTATAAAAACGTTCATTGCGTGGAGCTACTGAACCCAACACTATAACTTCACATAGGAAGCAGAGGCTGAAGAAGTGTTTCGCCCCCTTGTGGACATCTTTGTGCAGCACAATGCCTACCTGTTCACCTGAAGTGCTGGTTTTGCAGTAGGAAGACTGCTACCTGCACAAACAGCACTTTTGACAACCAGAGGCAGAGAATGCAGAACCATAAAAGACTTGAGTTCAAGCCATTAGCTCCTTACAGGCAATTATTTAAAGATAAAAGTAGTACGTGTTTACATTTGTGCTGGTTTGGCAGACTGGAGAGCTTTTGTCCAGCGTGGGAAAGAAGTGCTCACACTGCAGTAGGCCTGGTTATCATCACTACCTGCACTGTAAGCACTTTATCACACACTGGCCAGTTAACTGCATTAGTAACTTGACAATAAGTGCAACCAACATTCAACAAATTATCATTTAAATACTTCTTCGCATCAGACAAATGTTTAGGCCTCAGTTTAAATTCATTACGGTCGGTTTGACTGGATGTGCAATACTCACCAGGGCAGTGGAGAGACGGAGGATGGAGAGGAGGGTACGGGCAGAGGTAAAGGTGGTGTCTTTGCTCACTCGAGCCTCCTTTCTCATTTCCACGTAAGCGGCAGTGATGTAATCAGCCAGCGACTCCGGCACCACAGGCTGGCGCTTCTTACAGAGAGCTATGTAACGCCTGGAGGAGATCACATTTTTAGACTTTAGTATGAAGTACACAGTTTGAATTTATACTGTTCTTTTAGCTTTTGTCTTTTGAGATGCAAATAAAAAAAAAGAAAAAAAAAAGAAATGACCTCATGAGTTTCATGTCAATGGGGGTGAAGTGAGTGGGCGGCTGGCGGCAGTGCTGGTGGACGTAGGTGATGTGCTGGGCCAGACGCAGGTCAGCATCAGCATCTGGTTTGTCCTGGATGAGCCAGAGCAGGTCAAAACGGGAGAGCAGAGCAGCCGGCAGCTGAATGTTCTGCTCGATACTCTTGCGGGGGTTGTAGCGGCCGTAGGCGGGGTTAGCTGCTGCCAGAATAGAACAACGGGCGTTGAGGGAGGTCATGATGCCAGCCTGGAGGGGAGAGAGGAACATTATGGGAATTACATTTAAATGTCTCAGAGTCGACACGGTCATCCCACCGGCGATTCGTTACCTTAGCGATGGAGATGGTCTGCTGCTCCATCACCTCGTGGATGGCGGTTCGGTCCGCGTCAGCCATTTTATCAAACTCGTCGATGCAGCAGATGCCCTGGTCAGCCAGCACCAAGGCTCCACCTTCTAGGGTCATTTCACCAGTTAGAGGGTCACGCATCACTGCTGCAGTCAGGCCGACGCCGGACGAACCACGACCTGTTGTATACTGGCCTGGAGACCAAAGACAGTAAAAGTTTTACTACAATAAAGTCATTCACTTTAGATACTGTACAACTGTGTGTAGTTTTTACTTAGACACTCTGAAAGCGTTTCTTTCATTACGTATTTAAAACTTGGAATATAAAGTTAAGTCCATCATGACATAAAAAAAGTTAATATTTTACAGCGTGAGGCCTAATGGGGGGAAAAAAAATGCTTCACTAGATAAAATATTAAAAGCAGGACGACAAACAGGACTCACTTCGAGGAGCCAGGCGGTCAATGTAGGAGAGCAGCTGGGACTTGGCAACTCCAGGGTCTCCCATCAGGCAGACATTTATGTTTCCTTGAGGAAGAAAGAAAGAAAAACAAAACAAAAAAACAAAAAAAACAGGCAGTGTTGCAATTATTACTTCATTTCAAGAGAAAAACACACACACAGTTTGTGGTTAGAAATAAGCACAAAATTAGTGATGAAACAAACTAACCAAGTGAACCCCTTTTGCATTTTGGCATTTAAGAAAAGCATACGTTTAGATAGAAATCCAACCCTGATTTCTAAAGAACTAGATATAACCATTTCTCGCATGATTGTTTAAAAGACACAATACTGCTTTTGACAGAACCTATTTCCTTTAGAGAAACACAGCTTACACAGTATTTTTGTAATTTCTCAGCTGTTTGTGCTCACCTCTGATTTTCATGCCTTTGGGAGCCTGTTGCACTCCTCCAACCAGCAACAGGAGCAGAGCCTTCTTCACATCTTCATGTCCGTAGATCTCAGGTGCTATTGACCCAGCGAGCTTCTCATAAAATCCTTCATCTGTAACGGAACAACAACACCTCAGACACTGAAACAATGACAAAAGTAAAAGCATTTGCATCTTCGTCTAATCTTTGTTGGACTTAGTACATCACACAGACACTGACCTGTGATGCTGCGCAGCTCCTCATCGGTCAGCTCCTCGTTACCGAGCTCATCGTCCTCCGTCTTGTTCATGAGTGTGATGTTGTGACCCTCCAGGTAGGTTTCTGACAGAAGGCCCTGGAAACACCAAAACCAAATCAGGATGAAGTTAAACACATCCTACAGAGCAACACTGAAATATGTTCCCATGACATATTTTGATTTCTCCTTAGTGGAGACTGCGCTCTAGGACAAAACCAGGAGGTTACCTGAACCGCCTGACTGAAGCCTGTGCGCAGCAGAGGAAGGAAGACTCCTGTGATGGCTACATGGTCTCCTGGCTGGGCAAGACGCGTGTTCTCACCCCGTGCATACACCGTCATGCTCCTCGGGATATTACCAACTGGGACCTGGTCGCTCTGTGGAATATCAGAAAAAAGCCAATGAGCAAATAGAAGCTCGGTTCATGCAACAACAAGAGCATTTCACCGCGCACGCCTTCTTACATGTTCCTGAATACGCAGCTCCTGAAACTTGACAAACTTGGAGCCTCTGGTCTGCAGGTAGAGTCGGCCTCCGGATTTGTTGGTGACGCACTCTTGGCTGGGACACATGATGAGCGGCATGAAAGACGGAGACTGGATCTGAAGAACAAGACATTAGGAGGGTAAGAATAAATCTCGTCACAAGCATCGGAATGTTTGAATGATTTCGTCTGCTCTTACTGGTTGATAGGTCTCGGCACCACACTGGTCACATGTGTACGTAGCTACAGCCATCATTGGTTTGACCTCAGTGGCGCGGGTCACGATGCCTCGAACGGTCACCAGATGGCCGATGCTGTCAGCTCGGATATCACGCACCACTTTGGGTTTAGACGTGCTTGGAGGTTTGAAGTACAGCTCACTGTGGATGGAGGGTGGAAATTATGAGGGGAAGATAAAGAAAAAAAACACAATACAGTCGAATAAAAACACAACCCCTAAACTAACTTACAATCTCCTCATGAGTTCAGGTGGGTACTGGTTACGGGGGTCTCGGGTATCTGCAGGGTCACGGTTCCTTTGTTCCATCATCAGCCTGTGCTCAATGTACACATCCAGAGCATCTTTGGCCACGACCTTAAACATCCATTAACAAAAAACCTTTAACATACTGACAGGTAATGGACAAAGATCTACATGCAACGTGCTGCTAATATCTACATACATCTCGTTCTTTGTATTCTGGCAGCAGCTCGTGGATGGCATCGGCGAAGAGGCCTGTGTAGCGCTTGGCATTCTCGCAGATGCTCTCAACCAGCTCGGGGTCTTCTTCAGCCAAATCGTCGAGCTCCACAGCGATAGAAACCTGCTCCCTGTGGGCCAGCGCCACCTGTACACACAGACCAGTGGTTAGACAAGGCCTCGTCGCCTGCAGATGCCAATAATGAAACTGCTACACTTTTTTTTATCAGCTTGAACAGTCTGTATCCCTGTTTGCCAGATCGTTAAGTACAGTACTGAAATTGAACACCATCTAATGTATCGAGCACTAAATCTTATCTTCATGAAGGTTGTGGTACTCTGCGTTTCTTTAATAGACACAAAGTTGCGTTTTCACTTAAGTGCTATTGTTATCGTGTTGTACCAACATGTTTCTATTTTTTTTAACAAACACATTTTTAGTCAGTGGTCTAGGCTGAATAACAGAAACACTTCAGTTTCACAGCACCACAAACTACATCCCCCCAGAATAAACGCACACTTGAACCAATACGTTACAAAATAAAGTGAACATTACAAAGAGGGGCTCAGTGCAGGCCTGTTCTAAATAAACAATCTTTTGATTTTAGCCAACAAGAATTTCTGCTGAAAAAGGCAAACGTGTAACCAAAAACACAATGCATTTGTAGGAGACAAAACTTTATTGACGGCACTAGCATTAATGTGTATTGGCTCCACATCTATTCAGCTTATCACAATAATATCAGTCCACCAAACAGGCCTTTTAGCCAGGGCCGGAGAGAAACCCTTCTCCCATTCAGTGTTCACTATACTTACAAGTTGAGCTCCATATTTGAACACCTTCTTCCCATTATCATCCTCAGTGTAGAACTCCTGCAGAAACCTTTTGCATTTTTCTGAAAAACAATATGTATATATTTTAAAAAAAAGACCTTGAGCACTATTTTACAGCAGAAAAACAAAAACAAGTCACATCAAGCAGACACTAGGTGGAGATTGATTGTTAGCCATGTACGCACGCACAAAGAAATTATTGTTTACTAGTGTGTCTTGTAAAAAAATTTTGTGTATTAAAATTAGCATGTAAGTTTCAAAGCAGTTGGAAATGTTGGGACCACAAGTAGTGGGCCTCAACACTGGCTGCTAATTTGTTGTCCTGCGACGACCCCCTTTGTTGAGTAACACGGCATCCTGTAATCTCGATGAGTCACTATTGACTACAGTAAAGCACAAACTGCTACTGGTGCAATACACGAAGCCAAATCCGCTCGAGGTTACCTACTATCACAGTTTTAGAGTGAAATAATTGAAGCTACGCAGCAGATTGCTGCAGGGTAAGAATGTAAATACAACAACAACAGGCGCGCTCAGTTCAGTGTCCATTTTTTTTGTTGTGGAAAATATCCCCACTTCTCGAAAGAGCTATTAACACAATTTAATTTCTCTTTACAGGGAAGCCAGCGAGTCTTCGTGTGATATTTAAAATACTCCACTTACTTTGAAGCCGTAGCAGAAATCCTGCGGCTCTGCTTTATTATTTCTCTGTTCGAGGATGTTATTGTAAACAAAGCAGCACATGGCTTTGGGTGCCCCGTCACCTTCGTATCCCTCCGCAATCCCTGCGCACTTAAAAATAGTCCCGGTTGTTGTTTTCAAGCCACTGCCAGCCATCTTCTAACGTTAGCTTAGGTTAGCCGAGTTGTGTTGAATACGTGCTGCTAGTGCGATAGCTCCCTTCTGCTTTAAATATAATCAGTAAGCGGCAAGAAGACGCGGATTTAATGTTTAACACCAGCAGGGCTGTGATGGCTCATGACACGGCCCAAGTAAAACTTGTAACTGCCTCTTTAATACGGCTAATTGAACTCACAGATTGGAAGATGACTCAGGTCCTTTCAAAGTTCGCTTACATGCAAAATATTACAATAAATCAGTTTAAAAACACGCATTGGCCCATGCAATTAACACTGTTACATATATTAACTACATGACGTTGAAATACTGCCGTTATGTTGGAATTTTTGTTATTAACGAAATCCGTTTAATTTAATAACACCATTATAGATTTAAGTTGCATTGCTTGGTCAGGCAATTATCCAACACGAATATAAACTTTTTGGTCACAAGTATTGTAAGCCCAAACCAAGAATATCCTTCTGAAGTACCCTTTAGCAAGTCAACGCCATAGTCAATTCTTTTATTTTATCTAAACCGTGAGAACATGTTTAACTGAGTGTCTATTTGTAAACTGTCAATTACCTTTCAGGCTAACCCGGCTTTCCTGCTAATGGTGGTTTAGTTAGTTAAGGTTTGTGAATGTTCAGTGGATTATCTGGGTTTGAGGATGCTTCAAACGCCTGAAATGTGCACTGAACACTTTTAATACGGCTTGGCCATTTAATGTAAAAATCATATTAACTATGTTTGCAAAAATCCGAGTATGAGCCTCTAAACTCAGCATATGACATGGAAGCTATATGGTTATAACGTTATCGTCATCTAATCTGTAACGTTACCTTAAGTTGTAACTTCAACAACCTGCACCAGAGGATACTAAACCTTCTTTTACAACTGTTTCGTGGTAAAGTAATGCTTCGTTACTTGTGAGGTTATGCACCAGGGATTAAAAACGGCATACAATGTCACAAATTCTAATATTAAAGGTGTTTCTTAACACGAAGTCTCGTTGTGTGTCCCAGTGATTGTTGGACATGTGGTTGCTCAGTGGCGCCTGCTCTTTGTTTAAGGATCCATCCGGGTCACCGTGTAGTCACAAGCTCACAGACAATGCATTTAACGACAGGTTAACAAATGTTCACAAAAGTTAACGCAACTTCAGGATAAACACAACCCCATCATGCGTTCACGATTGTAAATCCATTTACGCGCACGCGATTATGCGATTATTAATTTTAAAAAGTTATGTTAGTTACGAGTTAAAGTAAGGTGGTTATCAGATAAGGGACTGAATAAACTGGTTTAAGATCGGTTATACGACTTTATGCTCAATGCGCGCCACGATATGCGTTCACTGGCTTAATTTTCGACATTTTAAAGAGCATGCTTGGTTGAAAGTTTAGTCATCTGCTCAGACCTGTTGCTGCCATGCCGTTAATGTGAACCCATTACCTTTCTCTGCCGCGTAATCCTTACGAGCCATGGCTGCAGACGTCGAGCTCGGGGTGAGATCACTAAAGTTCGGAGTCTTAAAGTACCGACGAACCAAAATGCGGTTTAAAATTCACGATTTAGAGACTTTAGTCAACCGGAGACCAAGTATTCATTCACTTGCAGCCTCCTGTGCTTCTCCCTGTCGCGGTGCAAGAAGTGGCGCGAGTCTGACGTCTCCGGCAGCCAATCACGTCGCTACTTTCAGCGGGGGGAGGAAGGACTCTGTGGTGGCGCGAAAGTTGCGGGCGACTCCGAGTCACATGACCTGACCAACTTCCGCCCTGTGTGTCAGGAAGGGCGCGAAACGAGGCGATTGGATTTAAACACAACAGCGTCAGATCAGTATGGAAGTGTTTCTATGCCATCACAGTTTGAGTATGAATTTCTAAATAAATTTAGTTTGCAAACAAATAATAATAATAAAAAAAAACTTCAACATCTCAAAGAATTCAACCTCAAAAATACAACCTTAAAAAATTCAACCTCTGAAATACAACCTCAAAAAGAGCCAGTCTCAACACCGGGTAACCTATCATCAGTCGTTTCTGTACTTGCTGTAGTCCATGTATCGGCTCCTTGCTGCGGGACACGTTAATGTCATGATGGGTTGAAATCATATCAAGAATGACATTGTATGTATGTCCTCTTCAGTGATGCCGGTAACGTTACTCTAATCTGACCACTTTTTTCACTAACAGGTTTTATGTAACTTGTTGACATAAAGAGAAATGCAACAGATTTTTTTTTAGCTTTTTATTTTGCTAACAGGTAGCAGGTGAAGAGAAGTCCTCAGCAGCAGCAGCAGCAGCAGCAGCAGCACAGATGATGCAGGCAATCGATCCCTGGCCCTCTAGATGTCAGGTGGTACTGGTGTCCATCCAGATGACGATACGAGCTCAGTCCTGACCTGTTTGTAGGCGTCCTCCTGCTCCGCTGGTCTCCGTCCAGCGGATTCCAGCAGAGTTCAACCCACAAACAGGCAGAAACAGGAAGTGTCCCCACATTTAGGTGACCCCCTCCTCCACTGCTCTCTGACTAGCAGCAACAAGTGGAGGAGGAGGTGTCCCCAGATGGAAGTAGCCAACCCCTCCACTGCTCTCTGACTAGCAGCAACAGTGGAGGGGAAGGGGAAGGGGAGGGGAGGGGAAGTGGGTAACCTCCTGCTTGAGCTCTGTGATGGATTCGTCTGGGAAGATAAGATAAGATTTAATTATCCCTGTGGGGAAATTAGGGCGTTGCAGTATAAAATACAGAAAATAGAACAAGTTAAAACAATAGAAACACCAGATCCATTTTTGCACAAATAAAATATGTAACTTTACTATTACAAAAACTATTTACCGATGATGATGTAGATGTTCAGTTTTAAAACACCAGTACTGTGGAGCTGGGTGTAGGGTTTTTGAAAATTTTGCCTATTGCCGCAAAGAACTTTTTGATGGCACCAGGTTCCTGGGACTGTCTCTTCAGCTGGTTTTTAAATGAAGACACGATGGCGTCTTCAATCTGTGGATCTCCTGAGACCATACGGTTCCACAGAGTCGTCTTAGAGCAGTGAATTGTTTTACAGATGTCTTTGTAAATGGCTTTGTCCATGTTCTTCAACCTGTCCAGGTTGATGTGAAGACCTTCGTACGGTGGCCCTGAAGATCAAAACACGATGACATTTCAGAAAACACGATGACATTTCAGAAAATGACATTCCAGAAAACACAATGAAATTTCAGAAAACACAACGACATTATACAAAACACAGTAATCAGACTAAAGTGATTTATCTAAGTTACTGTGCGTTACTATTTTTTCCCATTTTCTTCAGTAAAAATATATATGTTTGCTTTCCTCTTGCATCTCGGTGAGTGATGTTGTGTATGCACAGGTCACACTTTCAGTATGAGGACAACTTACATGTAATACCATGCAGCATTGGTATTATGTTGTTGTGTTTCGTGAAATGTCGTGTTTTCTGTAATGTTGTTGTGTTTTGACCTTCAGGGCCACTGTACCTTTGCTTTCGACCTCATCCCAGATTCTGGTGAACAGCCGCTGGTGGATGGCATGCAGGGAATCTGCAGCTGGGGTCATGTTGGACCTTTTAAGGGCCCGCGAAACGAGTTTCTCTGTCACACTGCTCACAAATGTTTTCTCGTTTGCTCTCATGTCCTCATGTCCAGATTTGTCCTCTAATGCAGAGGCGGACACGGAAGCTGTGTCCGGAGGCACAACGACGTCCACAGCTGTGACGTGTGTCACGTCGGGCGTCTGGCTCAGGTCTGGATTAGGTCTCTCTACCAAACTCTCTGGGTCGTCACTTTGAAGAAGAAGAAGAAGTTTGAAGTTTATTTTTTCGAATATGAAGACAAAAGTTATATAATATAAAATAAGACAAAACATTTAGGCATAAGACATATAATACATATTCAAAAAGGAGTGCGAAGAAGTATAACTTATAAACTCCGACACCTTCTGCTAGCCTAAATTTGTCTAGACATGATGCCTGATACTTATAGATAAACATCATAGGTAAACATTGAACATTATTTGTGCTGTTTGATATTCCACGATGTCTGTAAATTTAAGTCAATTTGGCTGTAGTAATTTTACATGTATCATTAATATACAAATTGAAGCATTTTGTCTTACTTGTTGTTGACTCCAGCTCTTCTTGACCCCACATCTTCTCGGTCTTTTTCAGGGGGTCTCGGTGTAGTAGTGACCAGTTTCATACGGAGACGCTGGTGTTTGCTCGTCAGCCTCTCCTTCTCTGAGCACAGCATTTTAATGGTGCGATTGACCATTTCCATAACCATTGTTAGGACTGTGGTGCGGTATGGTCCATATAGCTTCGGTGGACTGCTGGCGTAGAGCATGCACTTGACACACCCTACTGCCGCCACTTCGAATAGGATGCTCCTCAAAGAGTCCAGGATCTCACGAAATACTTTATCTGGAACAACCAGAACGTGAGGAAGAGTTTGGGGTAGTGCCTCCCCCAAACTGCACGACAGGCGCTCCCAAGGCTGAACTCTTCTCATCTCCTCCTTTGCCAGCGTTGGTCGGGTGATGAGCATTAAGTCCATCATGTCCATTAGCAGTTGTCCCAGCATGAACCTACATAGATAGATAGATACTTTATTCATCCCAAACAGGGAACACTCAACACCATACATACTATAAAACAGAGAAACTCACTATACACAATATTTACAAGAATTATAGAAATAAGTGAAGTACCTGGTCCTGTCGTCAGGATTTCCTGTGAGCAAAAAGGCCCACTGTTTGGGTTCAAGAATCCCAAAATAATAATTCACGACTTGGTGAATCGTGTCCACTCTATCCAGAGGAGGCTCCTCTTCGTGTGGACTGTTTGTTTGGTCCATGGCAGTGGTGGTCTTCGTTGCCATCACTCAAACGTGGATTGTGGCTTGAAAATGTCTTTTCAGGTCAAAGTGCTAGTAATCACGAACTTCTCAGTGTAATGAATACGAACTGAATGCAAAATAATTCCGTGAGCTATTTATACCCCTCCGGAATGCTCAGGTACCACAGGACTGTGACATCATAAGTGACTTACCAATAGACTGTAAGGTCATCAGTGCAGGACTAATAGAATGTGACATCATCAGTCAGTGCCGGGAGGACGTCACTCCATTCTATCCTGAGATCTACCTATAGAAAATGAATAAATAAATAAATAAATACTTTGCTCTTGGCCATCAAGGCTTTGCTGCTGAGAAGCTTCCCCTAAACATGATGCTCCCACCACTGTGCTGATTCTCAGGAATCAGAAACACGATGTAAAGTACTAAAAATACTGTGTACTGGTCACAACTTGGAAAATATGTATGGAAGTTTTTCTGAGTTTGAGTATGAATTTCTAAATAAATTCAGTCTACAAACGAATTCAACTTCAAACATTCAACATCTCAAAAAATACAACCTGAAACATTCAATCTTAAAAATACAACGTTCAAATATTCAACCCCAATTTGTTCGTAAACTGAATTTATTTAGAAATTCATACTCAAACTCTGATGGCGCAGAAAAACGTCCATAGATCAGGAAGTCTAAACAAGGTGAAATCAATCCACTGGATATCAAAGGTAGTCTTTTTACACGTCTTATAAACACAATACACTCTTTGTTGTCACCACATATAATGGTATTAAATTCATATTTTGAATTGTGTTGTGAAAGTGTTTTTGTGTATTTTAGTGTGTATATGTTTATGATTTATTTTATTTTATTATATCTTATTCTATATTTTTTCATATTTTTTATGTAACAAACACCAAGGCAAATTCCTTGTATGTACAAATATACTCAGCAATAAAGTCTTTTCTGGTTCTGAATGTGTTGTCCTCTTAATTCCTGAAATTAAACAGTGATAAAACTGAAATTCTTCTAATTGGTATCCCAGCTACACTTTCCAGTGCAAGTTGACCGCTTCCCTGTTCTCATCGATAGCTCCTCAGTCTGCCCCTCCCCTCAGGTTAAGAGTTTGGGTGTCATCCTTCACAGCACTCTTTCATTCAAATCCCACATCAGTAACACCACTCAAACTGCCCACTTTGACCTCCGAAATATCAACGGACTCTATTCCTCCCTCACCCCAACACTGCCTCCGTTCCTGTCCACAGCCTCATCACCTCCCGTCTGGATTACTATAACTCTCTCTTCGTCGGTCTCCCTCACTTGTCCCTCCATAAGCTCCAACTGGTCCAAAACTCTGCTGCACAAATCATCACCAAAAGCCCTTCTTCCCACCGTATCACTCCCATCCTACAGGAACTTCACTGGAATTCCCTACTTCTCCCTTCTGCATTTCCAAGTTTTATTTTATCCATGCGGTTTTATTAAATGCTGCAGATTGTCTGTCTGTTACTGTTTGAATGTTGCTTATTGTATGTTTCTTGTATTTGGATGTTTGAATGCTGTTTCTTTGTGCCCATTGGTGTCTATCTACTGTTGTATTCATCTCTTCCTTGACTTGAAAGGCGCTTCTTAATAAAATGTATTATTACTGGTATTATTATTATTAAATAATAATGATGAAAATTATACATAATAGTATACTTTAGCTATGTTTCTAGCTTCTAATAAATAACCATAACCACAACATGTTTTAAAAGAAAATTAAAATTAACTTGACTTTAGAGAACATTTTAAATGGAGTGAAAACAAATGCATTTTAATCTAATATTCTTGCACTGAATTATAGCTTTATGAAGGTTATAATGTTGATGTTATGTTGAAAACAGCATCAGAAAGGTGAAAATTCAAATACTTGATCATTTCGGAGGATGCACTTTGTGGTGCTGTTAAACTTGATGTGTCCATGCAGCAAAAGTAGTTGTCTCAAAAGCAAGACAAACCACAGCCCCAAAAATATGAATTCGACAGAATTTTATAAATGTATTTTCTCACTGTATAAACCCTCTAGCTTTATAGAATAACTCGCAGTGAAATCTTATCTTTCATTTATAAAGACTGTGAATGTGTTTTAAATCAATATTTTGTAAACAGTACAGTAGAAAATGTTTTACTTCATTTGGCTGAGAGACACACTGTGGAATGTAAACTCATGTCTGTATGATGAATGTGCTATAAAATTAATAAATTAACTACAGTGGTACCAAGATAGAAATGATCTATATGTATTTCTTAGTGTTCCCTTTGTTGTTCACATTATGATCTTATGTAAGACACATTCAGTTTTATTTTGTCCTGTGAATATAGTTTTTAATAAACATTAAACAAACAAGTGTTCAGAACAAATCAAAAGAGCCGTCACCAACAAGTGCAATATGTGATGAAATACAAAACGTGGAAAGCAGAAAATACTTTCATCTAACAGTGATCTAACTAAAGTGCAACACAACATTTATTTGTGAACATTTGTTATATTTTTTAGAACATTTTTCATATTGAATTAGAACAACTTTTGTCTCCAGACTTCATAATCAACAAAATTAGAGATTGAAACACATCTGAAAGGTGAACTCAGTTCAGATTAAAAGATGTCTCTAATACTGATCGCATCCAAAGTGTGAAACCACTGAAAATGCAAAACTGTTGAAGAGATGCCCCCGGACTGTCCTCAGTCAAACAGCTCGTCGAGGATACTGGCTGAGGTGTGACGAGTGGAGGGCTGCAGATCAAACACAAGGAAAGGAACATCTGAGGATGCCAGGAATGTGATCCTTAATGCTGCTCCAAGAGTCAGACGCCACAGGTCATGAAGCTATTTATACAGTATTCTTCATGGTTTAATGATACTACAGTAGAATGGTAGTAGAAGTCTGTAGTCGGCTCCACAAATAATGAGTAGAAATAAATTTCATAGGGAGTCATTCATCATCCAGTCTACAAAACATTCCTGTTTGGTTGAGGAATAACTCCCTAACTTCCTAACGACCATTATGTTAAAATGACATCATTATTCATATATCAGTCCATGTCATTATTTCATTTTTATAAATAAAAACTGACCTCTTATTATTAAGATTCCAGTTTACCCAGTTTAATTCAAATTTGAATTAAACTTTAAAATTACAAGAATTGTATACCTGAGGTAAACGCATATGTAATTAGTCTTTAAATGGTGCATAAACGTATACCACGTTTTTGAATGTTTTTACCAGTGTATATGCAGATTCACTGTCAGGTTCACTTTCGTAATCTTCAATCTCAGGCTCCTCTCTTTCTGAATCTTCGTCTTCAATCAGAGAAAGCCTAGACAGCACACACACACACACACACACACACACACACACACACACACACACACACACACACACACACACACACACACACACACACACACACACAGAGGTTGATTCTATGTGATCACACCTGGCTGAAAACAGCTTCCACATGATGAGAACAAGTATTCACATTTTGTAAATACGTACAAGTTGAGGTTGGAGTTGAGGTCCTGCTGCTCCTTGCCGGCCACAGTCTTGCTGGAAGAGAGCGAGAGTCGTTTGGTCGGCTTCACCTTTCGCATCTGTGACCTGAAGAGCGACAGAAGGTAAACTTTGGCAGAAATCTTTGAGTCATTTGTCTCTGACTGATTCCAAAGCTGACCTGGTTAATAAGGGACAAATTCATCATTTAGGACACAGCAGACGCTGTCCAACCACTGGCTGGTTAACAGAGAGTAATTGAACCATGAAAATTTCCAGCAGGACTTTCCAAACTGCTTTGATACTGCAACAGAGCCTACCCCGGGGAGAACTCCTCTTCTGACTCCAGCTCAGTTAGGACGCTGCCAACATCAGACTCTGTGGCTCTGGGTTTCTTGGAGGCCAGCTGCTTGGCTGGCTGTTTCTGGATGGTGGAGGTGATGGCAGGTGTGTACAGGCTGCTGGGGATGCTGCTATTTTCCAGCCAAGATCCTCTAGTGGTGCTGGACACCGAGCCTGGAGGAAGACAGAAGCCGGTGCAGAGGATTGTTAATTATTGCAATTAATTTTAAGAGGTTACAAAGCCACAGAAGATACAATCACAGCACCTGCACGGTTGACTCACAAACACAAAGACAGGTGTGTAGTAGGCAAAGAAGCAATTAGTCAGTGAAAGGTGGATCATTTAGGCCATATGCCAAGCAAACATACCAAATCACTGCAAAGTAAACTTATCTGACTTTTGACTATTGATAAGACAGAATAGGGAACAGAGAACTGTCAAGTTTTCTTCAGCCACTTAATCTCCATTAACAGTTACTTTGCTAATGGGAGGAATCAAAGCTAAGACAGAATTTTCCAACCGCTTGCTCAAACAATGTAAGTAGTAAGTAACACATTTTAAAAAAATAAATATGGAAAGTGTTTCCAATGTTTTGTGTCATATGTGTGTCACCCTGAGCTGTAGTCTTCTTGCGTTTTGCTACAGGAGTATCAGGTGGGGATAAAGCATCATCTTCCACCTCCTGCTCTCTGAACCTGGAGGTGGAGCGAGACAGCAAAGAGCGATGGTAGAGTCCGACTGGTGGCCAGGAGAGGGCAGCATCGGGACACTCTGATTTCAGAAAAGCAACTCTGGGAAGGGATGAGGACAAAGAGCATGGAAACCTTTGTTAATGTTTTCCATTTGTTGGGTTTATTGGATTTGTGCCAGAGATACTGAATCCAAATCAAACAAACACCACCTTTAATACACTAACTATATGAAAAGAATGAAAACGTAAACACTGATTACTGTGTATTTTTTTCTTTTGACAGTCCTGGAAACACTAGATTCAGACAATATGATGATGACTCTGTTAAGGCAGTACCATTAACTGTATGTCTGAACTGAGATCCAGTGCGTAAGCAACTAAGAGCTGACAGAAATATGAGCAAAAAGGCTGCTCCCACTGTGAGTCAACATATTTGTGTTTCTGCTTCTCACAGTTCGATGCGGTCCTGTTGCAGCAGCTTGAAACTGAACTCGCTGAGGATCTCGAAGAAGGCCACATTTGGATGCTGCTCCTCTCCCTCCTCCAACGCTCGCAATCCAAAACGTATACCGTCCCTGGCAGCAAACACACACAAAAACAAAAAGACATGATAAAATGAGAACAGAACAAACAGATGTTAGAGACCCATAACACAGAGTTAATGATAATGTAAATAGTCTGTAAATACATTATGTTTCTTTTATGCTAATGAAGCTATGGTGACTTCTAAAATTGCCACTGAAAATTAAAAAAAAAAAAAAAATGCATAAATAAGGTCATGAGTTTGTGAGTCTGTTTGTGTTTGTCAAGAGAAATGTTACTGACATGTGCAGGGCCACCAGTGGTTTGCGGACGCGATGGAGATCGATGCCAAAGCTCATAGCGAGCCTCTTGGCCAAGTCTCTAATCTCACTGAGATCCTGTTTGCCGCGCTCCTCGATAACCATCTCTGAGAACATCTGAACACACACAGACATGACTTCACATAGAGACACAACTGTTCAAACAGTTCTACAGATATGGAGAGAATGTACCACTTGTTTTAATGGTTAGTTAACTATGCAAAGTACTAAGAAATTCAAGGACTGATAGTAATTCTAAAAACATTTACAGTTGAGATGTGTTTGTATGTCAAACTAATAGAAATATGTGCTGCTGGATATTTGCTAGATGCTGTAAATAAACCACTGAGGATATATACGTATCTCTGATATAAATCATCTCAAAGTTCTGGTAGCTCATAAGGTGGATGTAAAAATCTACACCACCTATACATTATTAGATAGAAATTATGATTTAAAAAAAACAGGCGAAGATGAATCACATTAGAACTTTTACATTTTTGTTTAAAAAATGTACAACCAATGAAATTCTACTGAAAACAAACATGATGCTTCTGGTTTCTTACAGCTCAGTCTTATTTGCACAGGATCAGTTTGGCACATCTTGACTTGGGAACATTTTTTCTCTCTTCTTTTCAAAAATGTTCCAGATCTGTCAAGTTGTGAGGGCCTCTCCTGTGCACTGCTCTCTTTCCAAGTCCCCACACAAATTTCATGATTCATGTATGATCAGGCCTCAGACTTGGGTCCTTTCAAAATGCACATCTTTTTCTTGAAGGCGTTTCTTTGCTGATTTGGATGTGTGCTGTGGGTCACTGTCAAGCTGAGCAGTGAAGGCTCTTTTCGTTTTCAACGTTCTAGCAGAAGGTTCTGCAGAGGAAAGTCAGCCTCAAATATGATGCTGTGACCACCATGACTCACTGAGGACGTGGTGTTCTTTTTGCTGATGTGGTCAAATTGAAACAATGCAGAATGTTTGTAACACACTGAGAAACATCTGTCAGGTTTAAGTAGCTGCTATTTTTCAGTGCAAAGATTTTTCTCTGATATGGAAACAAAACTAAACTGAGCACAGCCAAATGACTTAACTCTCAAGAGAAGGGGCAAGAAGGAAAACGTGGAAGGAAGTACAATGCAATCATGGATCAGTTTTTTACCTGCTACAATCTGAGGCCTGTTGTTTTACTACTAATTACTTTTTAGAAAACTGGAACCACTGGCCATGACCTGTTATTTTATCTATGATCTAAGGAGATTCACAAAGCTGGCCTTGGATTACATTGATGCTGAAGAAAACTTAAAATTCCTAGATGAGCAATAAGGATTTCTTTCCTTCCTCAACTCACACAGATTATGTGTTTCATATCTTTATATTCAGAGCTGATTTTTCACATTATGAATAGTTTCAAATCATCCATGAGCTGTGTCCCATCCACTGCTGCTGTACCAGCTGACACTAGTAACTAACCTCCTGTTGTGTTTTTTAACATCAGTGTGCACATTTCACCTTACACAGCATCACTGCCTCACCTCTCCTCCTCCTCACCCCCACTACAACCCTCCCACATCGTTCCAGTGAGTCGCCCTAAACAATACAGACGCTCAGAAAGAAATAATTAGAGGCCGATTTGTGACATGTAAATGCACACCTGCTGCAGACTCAGACAGAGAGTCTTGGCGCTCTGGATGGGGTTGATGAGCTTGGTCTTGCTCACTGTCTCCTTAATGATATCCCCAAAGTCTTTAAAGTACTGGAGAAAACAAGACAAGAGACAATCATCAATCTATTTACTGAATGTCTGAAAATATAGAAATTAAAACGTCTTTCTGAACCATCTATGCTTCTTTTAGCCACCGTCATCTCTGACTCATTCAGCACCTCGCTGGTTCCATAACAGATTTTCTCACCCTCCTCCACTCTCTTACAGCTTATATTTTTTATATTCCTAACCCACCAGACTCCTCAAAAGAGACAGTCTATTTCTTGAACATTTTGTCTGACGATCACTAAAACCTTATTTTGCTTTTATATGCGCAAAGTTCACCTTTACTGTTGCCAAGTTAGGCAAACAATGGGCATGTGGGTCATCAATATCATAGATTAACCTTCGAAAACTTGTAAATTATGATTCTTCACAGTCATACAATCAACAGCTGTGTGTACGGCAGAGGAAACAGCCATACATAAAATTGAAAATTGGTGAAAAGGCGAGTGATGTCCAAAGTCAGTTTTAACATGGTCGCTAACATTTACTATCTCACCACTTCACACACACAGCTCCTGTTTGTTAACCTAGCAACAATAAAACTGAAATATTGACAGAAGATTTGACAAAGGGTCAGAGTCAGCAGTCCAATCAGAAAGACACTGGCTATATTTTAGCAAAATGAAAGATTCCAATGTGTGTGTGTGTGTGATATGGCTGGGCTAAAGAGACTAAACAATAAACGGTCCCTCCACCTTGCTGTAGTGCTTGAAGACATCAGTGGCGGCCGTGAGGTCCAGCACCCCGTAGACGATCAGCTTACAGTAGCCTGCCAGCTGGTTGCGCTTCTTCTGGAGATTAGTGATCTTCTTCTCCTCCTCATCCTCATCTAGACAGGAGAGCAGAGTTAGAGGAAATGAAAAGGGAAAGATGGAGGAACAAGCGATGAGATGTTAAATTTAGAAATGTTGAGGCAGAAAGCAAACATTCAGGTGTTTATAAGGCACTGAAAGACACGGAGCAAACAGGAAAGACGTACAGCTTCTAATACAAGGTAGCTGGTATTTATCTCGGGAATTGAAGAACATCATGAAACAGAAAAAGAGATTAGTTACAGAAGAAGACTCTCAAAACAAGACATCAAACACTATGTCCGGAGGCACAGATGAGGTTAGAGTCCTTTGGGAGCACTCTGTTATTTTTCTTGGTGGATGAGTTATGTTTGAGAAAGTGCTCAGTTGAACACTGCCAGACAACAGTGTGGAAAGTAGCACAGTTCATGTTAATATTTATAAAGAGTAGGCGTTATTTTGTCTGTTGGTGTCAAAATACCATTGAGCTCGGCATCGTCAGCATCAGTGAAGACGTAGTCTATAAGGAAAGCAGCCAGCTCAGAACGCAGCGCATCAGATGGCAAGTGGACGAGTGCTTGGAGGGCGGGTTCGGAGCGGACCGAAGTCACGCTGTACAACAGCAGCAAGTCACACAGCTGCAAAAACGCCTGTAGATGGAAGAGCAAACCCATTACTTGTTGTAGCCAAAGAACAACATTTACATCTATGTTGACCTCAACCTTTGTCTAAAATATCAGTTAGATTGTGTTGCATAACTTAGGAATAGCAAGTCTCTACATAAATTTTGAAAAGTATTTAAACATGGAGGGACACTTATCATTCATATTATCCACATAAACTCCTGTCATGTTTTGAAAAGGCATGTTTCTGCATGCAAGGTGATAACTTTGTACTCCAGAGTGATACGACCAGAAAAGCAAGAACATTCAGAACTCTTCCACCTATTCCAGTTGCATTTGCTACTGGAAAAATCAGCAGCGCTACAAAGACTTTGGTCCTAAACTTCTGATGCTTCATTCTGTAACAGTCTGTCACAAAATTACTGTAGGTCAACAATTTTGTATTGACAACAAAAGTCTTTAAGCCTTTATTGCACAAACAACACTGCTCCAGTCTTAGTGGAAGGATGTTCACTGTAACAAAGCTCTTACCTGATCTCTGACCTCAGCCAGGTTCAGAGCCAAACATGTCTGACAGACGCTGCAGAACGAACGCACCTCCTTCCTCAGGCGTCTCAGTTCCTCCTGGGAGAGAGTGAAGGGATGGAAGGACAAAAATCTGACATTTATTTACGTTTCAATTAGTGTGTGCTAAAGGATTATTGTGCAAGGCAATAACTTTCATCTGTAAGGAAATACACAGCTAAATTCAGTTCCTTGTGGATCAGCATCAAACTGAATTAAAAACAAATTTCTCTTGTATTTGAGTTGCATTTAAAACAAATCGTATATTTGAAATTAAACTGTAAGAACAGCACCCATGTGGCTTAAGTTGTTGGCAACACACTTTGAGAGGTTTTTAACTATTCAAAATAATTACTGATCATTTTGAGTTAGTGTGCACTGACAAATACAATTCACCAGCCATCGTTACTGACTGTCTTTGGTGTTTGAGTAATGAAAACAGACAACATGGATCTGTGTGTTGTCTCCCTGTTAATGAAAACACTTAAATGGCTGCATGAGTAATAATGACACACTCAGGGTGTGAAAACGAGAGTGAGAAAAAAAAAAAAACAGCAGAAAAAGTGAAAATGAGCTCAGAAGAGAGCAGAATGATAAGGTGAGCAAAGATTAAACACAGGAAAGAGCTAAAATGAGACGAACAAAAAATAAATTCAAACAGCAAGAGAAAGAGTGAACCAGTGGGAAGTAAGTGTCACTGTGGGCTCCGTCACGCTCTGCTCAGACTCAGACTGCTGCCTTACATGTCTGCTGTCGCTGAACAGACCAGACCAGAAGAGCTCTATAGAGGTATTGATCATGTACATTGATAGATAGATCCTATCAACATCGCTGAGTGAGTGATGGTCAAACTTTCAGAATTTTTAATTGCTGACACATAAAACAACAAGGCACCTCGGGGGGCTTGGAGTTGACCACATTCACTTTGGCCCACATCAGGTGAAAGGCTGCACACTTCAGAGCCGACACCATGAGCTGAAAACAGAGGGGAGTTAAGATGAGCTAATTAGGTACATTAGTGAAAATGAATGGATTCTAATATAACAGCCCTGCACTAAATCATAGCTTCACGAAGTTTATGGTGTCCAGCGTTTGTTTAAAATAACTGAGCTGTGGATCCAACTTCATTGTGGAGGCTGTGGTTTGTAAAACTATTGTATTGTACCAACATGTTTCCACTATTTTGACAATGCAATTTTAGTCAGTGGGCTGGGCTGAATAACAGAAACACTTTTCAGTTTATCAGCACCATAAACTAGACGTTGCAAGTGAGTGTACATAGAAAATATTTTCCCTTAAACCTTCAAATCTGTTCGCTATCTGAAACAAATACTGTCATGATAAAAATGAAACACTCTTGAAACACGCTTGATTGCAAAATAGTCAATAAACAACTGTTCAAATAAGCTTCGTTTGTGAAGCAATTGTTCTTTACGTGATCAATTTTCAACTTCAGGATGCCAACACTGGCAACCCCATCTTGCTTATTATTTGACACAATAATAAAATAACAAAATTCACAACAATCTCCATCAAATATGAAACAGTCATAAACCTCCTCGTTAAACTCCCTGGACTCAATCCTGCTCTTCAGTAACTTAAGGCAGGGGTGAAACAGCTTCCAGCCAGTCAGGTCTTTAGCACTGGAAAAAATTCACACACAAACAGGACATGGTCACACACTTCACTGTCAGGTGTAGTCAGTATTGCGTCTATGTGTTAAATATAAGAACTCACCTGCTCAAAGCCGCAATCCTCTTCAAGGCGATGGCTGCACAATATGTGTCACCCTCATCAGCAGTACCCTGGGTTTACAATCACACACTCATGAGGGGAGAGATACGATGCAGTTAAACGATGCACTTAAACTTTTCACTGAAAAAGATATGCTTTTATTAACACCATTGTTATGCATGTCTAAAACTTATAGTTTCTTTATGCTCCTGTAGACATCTGAAATCAATTATATGGTAATTCAATAGTACGACAAATATGAAGTGGGACATCTACAGCTACCAGTACTTTACCAATCACCATTAGTATACCAATAAATTGGTCCATCACAATTTTGTGGAGGTCATATTTATTTAATAAGTATAATGAGTGTTGCTGTTAATTTGACTTTAATTTGTTAAAGTCAAACTGGGTCCCATGGAACCATTTCCTACAAGGCCATATCAGGCAAAACACAACGTTTTGTCACCTGCAGCATGTCGTTTAAGTTGGTGCAGAAACATTCGGTCAGATGATCCAACAGCTGGCTGAATGCCAGGTGTACACGGGAGGAAAAGGTGTAACAGTCAGAGCAGAGAGTGCTGGCCAGATGGGCACAAGCTTCCAGCACAGTGACCTCGGTGTGCTTCTCTATGATCCTACATATCTGGGACAGCAGCAGGTCCAGGTGCTGAGAGAGCAAGTAACAATCAGCTGAAGTACTAGTCCAACATCTGCTGGCTACCGTCACAGGAATATGACTACTACTTTAAAAATTATCTCACGGTGGTTCAACTGGTTATATGATTACCATTTGTTTCTTGTTCTCTTTCTAAAGAGAGTTAATTCTAATGATTTAGCCATTCACATATTTCTGACCATTTTTTTTACCTTTTCCAGCCACTTAGCACTGCTGTACATCTCTAACTGGAAGTAGAGGGGAGCTTTGAGAAGCAGCGTCATCTTCTCTGCATCTGCTGAGTACTGCAGGTCAATAAAAACACCAGCTCAGCATTAATGTGCAATGACAACACAAATAATGTCTTTGTATAGATAGTAAGAGCTCTATACCTTTGCCAGCAGCTGTGGCAGTAAGGGGATGAAGTGTGTGGTGATACGTCTCTTGTCTTGTTCCTGGATCTTCCTAGCCTTCATACTCAGGGTCTAATCTCACGGTAACAACCAGGAAATAGTCCAGTAGCACATGAGAGAAACAGAGAAACAAATACACATACAAACGTGTTCCTCTGTGTTCAAAATAATAATCAATTTTATGTTCAAGAAATGTTTAAGATGTTTCACAGCCTTGTAAATATTGAAAAGGTGGTTGAATTCACCCTCAGCTCTTCACATTTATTTATTTGCTCATGTGCTTTGGTTTGATCAGACTGACCCACTAGAAGGAATCAATCAGACTGAGGGGGCTGGTGTGATCTGTTCAATCCCCTACTCTGGGTAAACATTAGGCAACGTGACAAGCATGTTAATGCATATATATTCATATTGTGCTGTGTAAACAGTTGTATTTAAATCTCTGGTTAGAATGATTTCAGGCGTACTTAGGAAATGTTGTTAAGTAAATGATATCTGTTCTGGAATAGGATGAAAATCAAATCTGAGGAAACAATAACAAATGTATAAGAACAGGAACTAATATTTATACCCATGACCTGGTACATATGGTACATATATTTCATGTATGCATTTGGGAGACTCAAAACTTTTAGTATCACAGAATAATTTGCCTATTTTTTTGGGGGGCAACAGAAGATTATGTATGTACAGTACGTTTCTCCCACCTTTTTGCCTTGGGTTCGGCCGACAGGTGGGGTTGCATGTGCTGCCTGCCTCATAGCACACATCATCAGCTCTATGAGCGCCCCCTCTTCCTCATACATCAGACCTGACAAACAAAAAGGTCTGATCTGAGAGCATAAAAAAACAAAAACAAAAAAAGAGCAGGTGCCACTAACTTTGCTGTCTTCATCTGCAATCTAAACACACCAGTAAGATAAGTTATGCTGGAGTAATAGAGAGGAATCACAGGTGACAGTTTTATCTTCTCACCAGTGTCCTGTAGCAGCATTTCTGTCATTGTCTCCCAGTCTCTCAGCTCAGAGCCTGCCACAGCCCACAGACTGTCCACCAGGTACGTCCCATGATCATGGAACTGGTAAAGATAGTGTCTTAGATTTACTTCAGGTGTCAAGCACCAGTGCATCAGTGACTATAGTTTTACTTCTGAACCAGACATTTTAGCCTCTTTAGTCAGTCCCTGCTTCTTAAAAATAACAGTACCGATGTAATAAGAGCTTATACATACATACTGTTATAATAATAACCAGTTGTTTTGATTTGGACATGGTGACACAAAGAAGAAGCGGAACAGAGATGAGACACAGATGGAAACAAACGCTACCTCACTCTGGATGTAGAAGGCGATGAGGATTTGAACAAAGGCTGCATTCTTGCTTTTTTGATTCTCCTGGTTTTCACTGGGAATCACACTTTTCAGCCTGACAAACATGCATAAGTAACTTTCATGCTGGATGAACCAAATATAAACAATTAACTAATTGCAGGAATGAGGTTATGACACAGTGGCAGTGTTAGTATCATGACATAACAACAAACAGAGTGATTGTTAAATTCAAAATGAGTTACACATGCAAAACTGCACCTTAAAGCAAAAGAGGCAGCAGTTGTGAATACATTTGTCCAACATTGTGAGATGAAAGCGTACTTGTTGTAGAGGAAGGCACCGGCTGCAGACGACAGGCCTCGGTGTGAGGCGTAAACCAGGGGATAGATGTGGCCACACTCATCCTCTTTCAGACCTTCCTCTGTCCACCTGCATGTACAAACACATTAAAAGGAGAAACTAAGTTGCACACATTAATTAAATAAAGTCAAAAAACGCTGTTCATTAAGCACTATATTATTTTTTCCCGATTTTTTTTTTCTGCCATTTCTTTTGAACATTGTACAGATATTTGTTACATATAATCCAAAGATCTTTAATCATCAGGCATTTCATTCCCACATTTTACATCTATTTTTGATTAAGCCTAAAAGCACGAAATTCACACTTAAACGAGTGCAGGGTGTTGGCAACCTCACGCTGTGAATCATTAGCAAATATGACAAAGAGTGTTTTCACAATCACAAGTGATCATCACACTTGAGTGAGCATTTGGCTTTCTCACATAAAATGTTTTTTTTTACTCTGGTTTTGATGAGTGTCTCATTAAGGCAAAATGAATACGCCGATGTATCCCAATGCTTATGTCCTTCTGAATTATGGTGGCTCCCACTACAAAGTATGCTAAGACTGACAAAAAAATCCCCAAACTGATCATTAAAGGTGCAGGGATTCTTTAAAATGAGACAGATTAAGATGTATGTATGTAGAAGATGCTAATGGGTGGTATGGCAACACTGCTTTCCACTGCATTCGCAAATTATAGACTGTCTGTAGAAAAGGCCTTTTAAAAACAATGTAGAAACATTTTTTATCTACAATTAAACACAAGCCAATCAAGCTAAAACACACTCAACAATATCTTTGCTAATTAAAGGCAATGCAGAGAAAACAAAGCTTTGTTTTCTTCAAGGTTCTCAAAGCTCTTGTTTTCGTCTTTGGTTTCTTCACTGATGCTAAAATATGTTAGAACTAATTTTTCATTTAAAAAAATACTCTTAATGGTAAATGTAATGTTTATTATATACTTGTGCAGTGAATTTACTAAAGGATTAATCAACTATTAATATAAAATATAAATGATAGATTAATTGAACAAATATTGATTGTAGCAGCCCTAATAAGGCACAAAGACAAAATATCCAAGTATTAGGTAGCAGTTTCACATGTTTGAAACTCAAAATACGACTCTTCAGTCTGAACAGCTAAAAAGGCCACACATTAGACCAGTAATATTTACCATATTTGGTTTGTTTTGGTCTCCTGAGATGAAATTCTTAAATTGTACATTTCTCAAAATGGCACAAAGACAAAAAAAAATCCCTCACTGTTGAATCAGCAGCAAGAGATTGACCACTTCCACTGCCACGTCTGGGTCCTTGTCCAGCACCATGCTGAGAATCCTTTCCTGAACACACACACACGCACATTCAGACATGGAGTGGCACAGACACACACACAGACTAACATGTAATCACGCCAAAAAAACAGACACTGTACTGTATGCACAGACAGGCATAAATGTACCCACACCCACACACTCCCTCTGATCAGACACTAAGCCACGGCATAAAAAAAACATTTATCTGCGGCTGCACATGTGGCTCAGAAGGGGTTTTATGTGTTTGAGAAGAGCTTATTAACCATCAGTAATTGGCAGCAATTAATGCATCCAGACACATGCCCAGACAAAGGATGAGACCATAACAACAAACGGGAACAGGCAAGGAAATGTGGGGAGAAGGCGTTAAATATTGGGAGGAGAGACATGGACAGACAGCATAAAAGAAACAATACAAAAAGCTGAAACAATAGATTAAAGGAAGATTCTGAGACAGACAAACAGACGGGGGGAAAACAGGGGGAGAAAAGACGCATTAAATGAGGCGCTGAATCCAATCCAGAGGGAAGCCTCACTTTAAATCTGCTGGTGAAAAGCTCCAGGCGGCCAATGAATTCCTTCTCCTGGTACAGATGCTGCAGGGCACGTACACACTGTAGACGCACTGGACTTTGCTGAGAAAAGAGAGGTACAATAAAACACTTTCTATAACCTGAATCAAACTAATTCCCAGGTGCGTTCATAGTGGACATTTCTGTTTGCGGTTCTGGTGTCTGTCTGCAGATATTCAGCAGCATTGTCTCGTGTGAGAAGCACTCAGAGCCTACACAGCATGAATATCAAAATAAAAGAAGCTGCTTAATTCAGAAACAGTTCCCTATACAATTCAGGGCTTGTCAACGGAGTCTCCATCGTTGGTCTGTGGAGGCCAGAAGACAGACATGTGCTACTGCTGTTACACATGATATTTCCCACTGTAAATAGTAAAGGAATGACTTCATAGTAACACTTTGCCCTTCGTATTTGTGTTTACTTTGTCATGCAGGGTCCATCCCAGGTATTTCAGACATCCATCGTTTAGGAAGTTCTCGGGGTCCTTTCTCAGCCAAAGGCCCAACTCCTCAATGCATGCTGCCCGGATCTCAGGGAGTCTGTCCCGATAACGGTGCACAAACACACCACGGAAAGTTGCGTTCATCATGGAGGAGAGCTCTTCACTGTTCTCTCGCAACTGCAACATAGAAAATAGATGCAGCCATACTCACATATATACAAGAATACGTCAGTAACTCAAATGATTTTTTCATACACCAGCCAATCGTTCAAGTCAGCAATAATTATCAGTGCAGTTACTAGACAAGGAGAAATGATATCACCCAACCTGAGGAAGTGCTGTCTCTATAGACCATTTCATTATTCATAACAAGTGTAGAGGGGTGGACTTTTGCACAACTCAATACAAGCCTTAATTATATTAGGGCTTTCGTTTATAGAATTAGGGAAGTGGGTACAGTCTTAAGTTGCTAGTAAGGTATTAGCCTTGACATCACCAGCCAGTGTCGTGAAGTCCAGCACTGGCAAGATGGTGACGAACAAAGACACAGCACTGAGCTTCAAAACTGGCCTTAGCCAGACTCATACTTTGATACGAATTACACAGCATTTACATTTAATTATGTTTCAACTGATACAGAGAAAAAAATACCTGAACTGGATAATCCTACATCAGAGACATTGTGTGTCACTGCATAAAACCCACCAAAACAATTCGATTGTTTGGGTGGGTTTTGATGGAAACTGATTGTGTTCTGGGCCAGAGTGGTTCCAGACCAGGTTTATGCCACAAAACATCTGTATGCGGGGAAGTTAGTCCAGCTTCCAGGCTTTGTACTAACTGTTGTTCCCATAATTCCAAATCTGGAGAGAAAGATCTGAAACGGTATCAAGTAAATTATGTACTCTGGCTGAATGTTCTCTTCTAATCAAACCATTTAAAACCAACCACATGGTCAGTTTGTATATTTCAGAAATATTGCTTTGAACACTTGGACATTTATCCTTGGTGCTATCATCCATTTCTTTGTATAAAGGCGACATCATTGCTCCGATGTCATGACCTTCATGTTTATGTACACTGTGTGTGTGTGTTTGCACTGGACTCAGTATTTTTGCATGTCTCACCTCATTGATGGTGGCCTGAAGCTCAGCCAGTCTATCAGAGGATCTGTCATGCGCCCTGGTCTCCACGTCGTACCGTCGCTGGGTGGTCTGTAGCCGAACCGACCCAACCACAGCCACTTCTACTAACCCCGTCATCAACTTCATGGCTAATAAAGAAAAATAAAATAAGAGTCTACACAACACTGACAGTGCTGCATCTATCAACATGAGTCGTTTTGCTCCAATTTACAGAAAAAAACTAACAAGATAAACCATTATTTTCTACCTTTGGGGAAAAGGTACTCCCAGTAAAAGCATTAGTCACATTAGAGCCACAATGTATCTTGTATTTAAGAAACGAGTAAATTCTTGCCAATAATGTATGATACTTAACAGCCTAATCACATTATTGACAAGCTGCTGATCTTCTTTTTGTTGTGTGGCAAAATCAATCTATCAAAAGGTATAAATGACCTATATAATAGGTCATTTATCAGTCCGATTGTATTTTGGACATCAAGTGTAAGTTTTTAACCCCAATGAAGAAAAATGTTTTTTATTTATCAGCAAAATAAACTGTAGAAATCATTGCGTGTATGTGTGTGTGTGCGCGTATGTGTGTCTACTTTATGCCAGCTTACCAAGAAGGGTACTAGTGTGCCTGAAGGCTCGGACCTGAGAGTCGGACAGGCCAGTGAGCAGCGCCAGCAGGGACGGGAAGAGGAATTCATCATAGATGAGATTATTCTGACAGGAGCGCACTAGAACCCTAGCGAACTCACACAGCCCAGCCCTGAAATGCCTCAGCTGGGGACCTGGAGCGCATAAAGGGTACCTCACTGAATCCTAGAGGAAAAGGAAGAAACAAGCTAAGAAAACAGCTTTAACTACCTACATTACACTAAGTACTGTGATTTGAGACAGAAACGTGTAGTTTGTTCTCCAACACAATAGCAATTACGTTAGAGGAAAACCAAAGTGATTAACTCATTAATGTGCTCATTTATCAGCATTAGATTTTAATTATTGCGTTCCATCATGCCGTGCTCCATCCTTCCGGTCGTAATCTCTTGGGACACGGAGGTCATTTGAGTTGCTCAACTTATTTGTATAAAGAAGAAAGATGAAAACTAAATTCAAACTTCAATACAGATAATGTGAAAAAGAACAATGAATAATGTTTTTTTGTAGGATACACTTCTACAAAACTCTACAAAAATGATTATTTTGTTTCTCTCACCTCATTGAACTCTTTGGTTAGTGTGCTGATGATCTCTGCATTCTGCATGCTGTCCAACATCTCTCTGCTAACAACACCTGGACAATACATAAAAAAGAAAATACAGATCCACATTAAGATTTAAACTCAAACAGTGTGTCCACCTGTACCTCTGCAATCCAAATATTACAATAATTGTGGCTCTTTTCTTTAACCAGAAATTGCACCTTTCCACCATTTTCCTTCCACTGTCACAAAAATAATGATATTGTATTCACAACAGACAAAGGATTAACACAGCACCTAGACATCGTAAGCATACTGAAATATCAATACTGCTGGAAACGGAAAGATAATCTCTCAAACAATGACCCCCACCCCCTAATACCCATCTCCTGGCCCCTCTCTTAACCTCTGACCTCCACATCCGCAGGACTTCACAATGAAGTTGATGAGGACCAGAAGGCCCTCCTCTCGGTCCTGCTTGTAGCTGTCCAGCCACTCGTCCACCACCGTCTTAAGATTGACAGGGAGAAAACAGCCAATGAGAACACTGCGCACAGATCAAAGGACAGATGGATATAATAAGAATATACCATTTGAACAACATTATTGATTTGAGCTTTAACGTTCTCTCCTGGCACTGGCCTTTTGGGATTTTCTCTGTAACATATGGGGTCTGCGCGCTCCATCCTTTAGCCATTATACCTGTATTTTTTGACTTTCTTAAATGCCAGTTTTATTCACCAACATTAAAAGGTCCAAATGAGCTAAGATATATGAAAGATTTTCAAAACAGATTTTCTGAAGTATTTCCAGATTTGCTTAATTTGCTTCTCCCTTGTTCCTTCATTCAGAACCACCATCTTTACTGTAGTGACACTCTTTATTGCTGCTCATGACACTTCTTTGTCCTCCCTTTCTTACATGGTCCTCCTTTTGTAGTCTCAGCCCAAAGAAAATGGTCATAGCACAGCCAATACTTAAAATTGACTAGGGCTGTCAATCATTGACTACATGGACCAATCAGAGTGCCCCTTCCTCTTTGCGTATCAAAGGCGATTCTCTCGGATCACATCAGTCAGCCAGTGACTGCATGTGATAACCCCTTTCATTGTCAGCTAGTTTCCCTTCTCATTACACATGCCAACATCAGGACCTCCTTCCATTCATGTGTTTATCTCCGTGTTACCTTCCCCCTTTCTTCTATGCTCTTCAGCTGAGGGTTCGCTCACCACCATGGCACTCTTTCCAGAGCAGACAGCGTCGTAGATGTCCTTTGCACTGATACCCTGGCTCCCCTTGTTCAGGCTCCTCGCGGGTCTAGGGGAGACCTGCCGGGATGTCCCATGGGAGGGTGGCTGCTGCTGCACTGAGGGGTCCGGATGTGTGGGGATGGGGCTATTACTAGGCCTGGATGTCACCCTCAATGAAGGATTACGCTTGGGTCTCTTGGGTGGCTTGAGATGAAAGAGATTTATTTAGGGATTTAGCATGAATTGATGTACTCAACTGAACTAGTGGAAATCTTGACAAGATAAAGAATAGGCATTAGATATGTATTAAAATGTTGCTGCTGTTCTGACTACAAGTTGTACTGATCCTTGAATCTAAGGATTGACAATACTGTAAAAATAACAAACTCAGACAAGACCATAGCCTTGATCTATTCGCTGGCTAAATGAATAGTATCTCAGTGACAGTGAAATATTTCTAAAGAGATTTACCAGTTTCACACTTGGTTCTCTGACATGCTTTCTGCGTTTTGAGGACTTCAGTGTGACCTCGTAGTCACTGCCAGAGTCTGAAATTCCATCAGGACTAAAACACAAGGAAAATAATTTGATTAAGACAAACTGAAGCGTTAGCAAATCCTTATTACCAGGTCTACATAGCTGGGCAGGTATTTTGCACCATAGATATTAATTTGTACTCATTGAGTTAGGTCAGTGTTTCTCAATTCCGTTTCTCGGGATCCACTGCCCTGCATGTTTCCGATGTTTCCCTCCTCCTCCACACCTGATTCAAATGATCAGCCCGTCTTAAAGCTCTGCAGTGGGTCGATAAGGAGCCATTCATTTGAATCAGGTGTGGTGGAGGAAGGAAACATCCAAAACATGCAGGGGAGTGGGTCCCGAGGAACGGAATTGAGAAACACTGAGTTAGGTTGAGGTTGACAGTGTCAGAGGAAATTTTAGCAACACCTTACTGGTATTTAGTCCCTTAAATAAGAGACTATTACCATGCAGTCTTGGGTAAATTTACCTGTCTGACTCTGACTTTTCAGTGTCCATTTTGACCCGTGTCACAGGAAGGCACCTGAGGATATTGGATGGCTGGTTCTTGCAGACCTTTTCTTCAGCAGGAAGCAGTGTGAAGGAAAATGAGAAAAGAAAAATTACCCTAAATAAAAGACCAACTAAAGTTAAAACTAGTTGGATAGGCTAAACCTAGCTTGTCCTTTTGATAAGCGATAACTAGCCTGGTTCAAATTATTATTCATGGTCTTGAAAAGAAAGCGTTTTAATTTTCCTGGCCAACAGACAAATGTGCAAGACATGATAAAACGGAGACAAAATGTTAGCTAAAAACGACCCATCGATTAGCGATCTCCATCGTGCTAATTGACCTGTTTGTCAATGTTAAAGTCTTTAAAGAGGCAAAGCGGCAAAACACAAAGCTACAACTCATAATTGCAATTAAAAAAACATTTTACCACCTGATAATGTAATTATTCACCACCGTGTCCCCCTTTTCGCAGTGTTTTACATTATTTTTATCTCCCTTCGTGACGCGGCAACGATCAATAGCGCGAATAACTACGTAGAGCGGTTCTAGGCGCTGATTGGCCACGGCCTCATCTACCCGGGAGCTGATTGGTCCTTCTGGAAAGTCACTTGATCGCGATTGGTCATTTCTAAAACTTAGCAGTTTTGCTTTGCGGCGGGTTTGACTGACTTTGACCTAACTTTAGGCAATTCTGAGAATTTCATTTTCCCATGATATTTTTGATGTAAGTCTGTAGTTTCAGTGTCATGCATTGTGTTACATAAACTACCAGTCTGTTCTGTGTCTGTCCAGGTTTTAAAACCCTGAGTTGTTGGACTGAGCAGCTCTCACCAGGCTCCTCGCCCTCTTTTCCTCTACATGGGCTATTGTTCTGTGTTTGAAAGAGGCCTGACCTCTGTCAATATCACCAGCGTGACACACGACTTCTGCTCCTGAACTATCAAAATAAAATACACCCTACCTTGCTCTATGATGTCAATTTAAGATACCTTGTTTTTGTTTTTGTTTTTTGTTTTTTTCTGTTGATGTGGAGGTTCTCCGTAAACTGCACATTGAGTCACTTCAGCAAATTAACCTAAACAAAACCCTCATTAGAAGAAGAACTTCAATGGCTTTGCACACAAGTTAGAATGACATTTTGTTTGCCAGCAAGCAGGTTGATGTCAGCTGTTTAAAGGTAATGGCTCCATTTTGCTTGATCGATGCAACCTTAATCAGCTGCATGACAAAAGACATTTGTGAAAAATAAAAATGCAAAATGTCTTAGGTGTCACACTAAAAGCATACAATAAGTGAATAGGTCAAGTTACCAACCCAGCTAAAGTACAAACAGGTTACCCCACTTTAGGTCCTACCTGCCATTCTGGGCTTGATGGTAGTCTGATGAGACTGGCTACATGGACAGTATTTTTAAACCCACCTGAAATCATTCACTCTTTACATACACATTAAATAAAATGATCTGATGTGTCTATATGCCCCCAAACATGATTTGACTTGCTCAAAGTGGTTCTGACAACACTGAATTCATTCAATAAAAATGAGATTACCCTTATCAACTGAGACACATTTCTAATGACACCCTGTCAGTTATGGCTTCATTGAACTTTTTAATCATTCGTTTCAACTACTGGTTGTTTTGTGACTGACAGCTTTCTGTCCCTTCTGTCTACATTGTTAGGCACCATTTCTTTTCCTACTGAATAGATTATCAAATATTTACACCACCACATCAATGACTTTGAAGTTTCCTTTTGACTGTGTCAGTCTGTTCCAGTTGAGGAGAGGAATTGTGATTGGAATATTATTCTGATTAAAATATAAAGTAAGACTTTATTAATGTACAAAGTAGAAATGTTTGATTTCTACTCATGAATATTAATTTAACTAATAAGTAGAATCTATTGCTCATGTTAATGCAGTCACTGGTCGAACACTGTTCTCCCTGAGCATAAAAACATTAGGCTGCAATAATCCTCCTAGCCTGAAAATCTGATCCACTAAGAAGCAAACCTATTTACACATTTTGCACCATAAAGCACTTTCTTAGATTGTATTTTTAGGACTGATCACCCAATATACAACCCGAAACACTGAAATAAACAGCACACGAGAAGGGCAAAAACATCATGCCATTTTTCTATTAATTTATCTAAAAACATTTGCACAGTCCCGTAGACCGCTGTCTTTTATTTTGAAACTAGGCTCTTTTGTGGTATCCCCGTGGCTACGTCCCTTGAGTTTGACGCAGTTAGGTAGTTGGATGATGCTGAGGGCCGGGAGGAGTGCCTCCTCGCTCATTCACGCTCCCTTCATGTTAACGTGCAGCAGCGGGTCTCCCAGGAAGGACAAATTAACCGGACACGGCCGATGGAGACATATGTGTGATGTTTATTCACAGCTCGGATGTTCATTGTACTCACTGGAGAAAACTATGACCGCTTTAAACGGCTGACGATTCGGGATCCCGCGACTCTTTTTTTTTTTTGTTTTAGTTTTGCATCTAAGCCGGCCAGTCATTTATTTATTTATAAGCTGCTGCACCCACAGACTGATTTTTTATTTATTTTTTTCCCTTCCTTTTCTTTAAGCCATCCCGTTCTTCAGTATTTTTTCCCCCTGCGGTGAGGATGGATACCCGGCTGTGTTTCTCCAGGTGCCGGCTGCTGTTGCTGCTCTGCACGGTCGCTGCCCGGTCCTGGAGCCCCGTGGCTGCTGCGGGGAGGAGCTGCTCTGAAACCCGGCAGGTGTACGCTGAGAAGGGGTACAGCACGGGCACCGCTCCGCTGACTCAAATCTCCGGTAAGATCCATCTAGCTCCACATCTAGGAATACCTTAAACCACCAGGCACATCTTTAGACTCACAGAGAACAAACCCATCATAATCTGTTATAAAACAGTGTCAATTTCACACTGAAATTCGGGATAAGGTGCAGAAACGTAAACGCCTCAGCAGGAATAAAAATAACACGCAAACTCACTACTCAGCCACAGACACGCCATGCATCATAATAAAGCAATATCAAAAAGTGCAAAGGTGGCTTTAAACTCACTAAAAACCCCAGAGAGATAGTGCTGGGGCATCATGGTGAGGGCTTCCCTCAAGAGGAAACAATACAGTGTGGTTTAAAACAAATTACACCCGCCCCCTCCTCCCCTATGTGCGGTTTAAATGGGATGATTAAGGGGATGAGCAAATTGCCAACACCGGTGCAACAAAGAACCTCGCCCTTAATTAGTCTTTGCCTACTGGCTCACTGTTAAATCCCTGCATGTACCCATAGGCTCTGTTCACCGGTGATAATCTTATCTCCAGAATAAAAAGATGTCATGTGGATTAAACACTTGGGTAATTTCACGTTTCAGTGAGGGAAATGGAATGAGTGGTCACACTTCTTGGAGGTTTAGATGTAAATCAGTGAGCAGCGAAGTGTCTGCGAATCAGACGTGGGGCTTGGCACGAGTAAAAGTAATTCATGTATGTTTGCAGAGAATTTATTTCACGGCAATTTAGCTCGGTGTGTGAGACAACTGCAGAATTGATTGATTTTGTGTGTGTGTGTGTGTGTGTGTGTGTGTGTGTGTGTGTGCGCGCGCGCGCGCGTGTGCGTGTGCGTGTTGCACTATCCCTGCCTGAGTCTTGGCTCACTGTCCCGTGGGCCAGGGGAGCAGATGGCCGGGAAGAGTGAAGGATGAAGGGAGGCAGTTTAGAAATGGAAATAGAGGGATGATAGAGGGCTAATAGTGAGACACACAGAGAACAAAAGAGGCAGAGAGGAGCACCAGCTAGGGTGGAGTTGGGAAGCAGACTTTGGGGTGCATAAAAAGCCGTAATATTCATGTCGGTTGTACAATTATAGAAACAATGAATGCAGACCTTTTCTAGGTTTTGGGTGCTGTGCGTTTGTCCCCCTCCTCCTGACTGTCGTTTGCATATATCATTACCTCAGACATATCAAAGACACAACCTGAGCTGACAAAGAAAGACAGATTGAAGCTGAATAATTCATGCAGGGAAATTACAATTTTCTATCACACCATTATCTTTGATTAGATTTCCCCACTGAATACACTGATGAGTGGAGGAATTGACTTTCTCCCTGAAAACATCTGCTTTAACCAGATAGTAGACCTACTGACATTACTGACAATAGGCCTCAGTCTTTGTTTGGGTATTAACAATACACCAGGAGTACTGTACAGATTCATAGCAAAAGCATATAATTAAATATATATATATTGTGACATAATGTGTTATCAGTCCAAACCCGTTTTCTGTTCTGGTCCAGGTGAACACCTGCGGCTCTGTCCTCAAGACTACACCTGCTGCTCCAGTCAGATGGAGGAGACGCTTGCCCTCCAGAGTGAGAGGGACTTCCTCAAAGCCACTGAGGAGAACAGCCAGTTCCTCTTGACCACCTTTACTCACAGACACCGCAAGTTTGATGGTGAGAGGACGACTCAGGCGCTTCTGCAGCTATTAATCCTGGTTTTGAGAACATTATCTGGTTTGAAATTGATTAAAATATATAAGTATTCTTACTGAAACTATAGAAGGAACATGCAACTACAATCTGGTGTGTGCTAAGCCCACAATTTCTACATTGTAACTCTACAGTTTAGTTAATGCTGCATTGCATAAACCTTGTATTAGGGACTCGCTTGAAGAAAAGCTCTGACAAAAAAATAACGTTCGTAGGGGTATGTCATTTTTTTAGGAAAACAGTACAAAAAATATTTATGGCTCGTCCTGCACTTGGTGGCACATACTAACCTTGCGCCAAATGAAATGCTTTTTGAATGTCCTGCTCCCCTGCTCAGGCCATTGGAGGAGAGCAGTCAGTGCAGACTTGGCTTTTTATGAAAGGTACGGTCTTCCTAGCTCTGTTTTTTACAGAAAGCACTCTGCTAGCCACTTCATGGGGATGTTAATTTATTAATATTGATACATTTCAAACAAATCTGCTGGACTGGGAAGTAGAGAAGCTGTGTTTATGTACCGTGAAAGCTGTCCTCTTGGCGATTTGGACAAAACAATCCATCCTTTATTTTTGTTTTCTTACATTTTTCCATGACACAGATTGGGAACCAGCTGGATACACTTTACTCTCATCCCCTGGAGACTTGCTTTTAAAAATTAATTATGAGTTAGCCCAAGCACAATGACTCACGATGATATCACTCTGACATCACCAGATTCATCCAGAGATATAGAAGACATTATAAAAAATGTTTCAAAGGTACCTGTAAATGAACCTTCTTGTGTAAAATATCTTGAATGCCTTTATGTTGATCCTTTATGTTTTTGGAAACCTAAGCAGCTTTACTGATTGCTTTTGTTTGCATTTGAGAGAATTTTGCTGCCATTGTCTCCGATCATGTACATGTGAATGCAGGTTTGGAGGAGGCTCAGCACAGAGCTACATTTAAACCTTCTCCTCCTAACACCGTTGGATTGCTGTCACCTTTTTTTCCTTCTCATACTGTTATATAATGTATGTGATGAGTCATAGAAAGGCGCTTAAGGAGTGGGAGACTGACTATGAGTCTTAAAGATGGATTTTAAATAGAGTCATGCATCAGTGTACATGATCTGATGTTGGTGTCTTTAAGCAATGGGAGGAGGGTTATGGATCACCTACGTAGGAAGTTGGCTGAGATATTGGAAAAAGAGCGTAGATGACTGATTTTATGTGTAATCTTTACCTTTCCTGCCTCTTTGCAGAGTTCTTCAGAGAGCTTATAGACCTTTCCGAGAAGTCAATGAACCAGATGTTTACCAAGACCTACGGCCGCCTCTTCACACAGAATTCGCACGTCTTCCAGGAACTGTTTGTGGAGCTTCGCAGATATTATTCTGGTTGGTTTAATTACTTTTCTTATCTACGTCGCCTGAGGCGTATTTATATGGTCTACTGATCTTTGCAAAGCAAAACCAACAGGGTTGGACCTTGCATGTAAAACAATGATATTAAGGATGTCCCAATGGTTTAATGGTCTATCACACATAAAATCTAATGAAATAAACAAACAACAAAGAAGAATATACAGATAGATATAAAAGTTTTCCATATTTTGTTGCATTCTGTTAAATGGAAAACTAATAAATTTCAGGACACATTAATTCAAGGGATCCACCTGGCTGTTTTACTTTACTGTGCTTATTAGTGCCACCATGAGGAGTGAATAACTGCAGAGAAATGTTTGGTTGTCATCTGGCTAAAGATAGTAACATGGTCTGGTTTAGAGCTGCAACTGCCACACTGACAGTTTAGCGTAGCTCTGTAAGTCGACCTCCATATTGGTTTAAATGGAAGCAGCGTTGTCTTTGGTGGAGTGCTGAAATGCCAGGAGGAATCGCAGGAAAAAAAGAGAGAGAGAATCGGATTCCCACGGATGCCAGACAGTTTCTATTTCTGCTCCGGATCGCTGTGTTTTGGCATGACACCCGCTCACTGGAGAGTCCATCTGCAGGCTGTTGTTGCTTAGTCAACCTGTCTTTGTCTGCCAAGCAGCCTGAATGGCTAATTTGAGGCTGTATAGTAGACGACAGATTGGAAAATCACAGACTCATTCCGTACAGACACTGACAAGCACCCAAACACACCTAAAGGAAAGAAATAAGATATAATACACAAGAGCTGAACATTTGTCACGCGATGTTGTGTCAGGAGAACTTGAGTCCTGGCATTTGTGTGGATGTTGTTTTGGTACAAACCACCCACCTAAACATTGATGAAGCCCCCATGGCAAAATCACTCAACGATGTCAGCAACCTCCCCCAGCAGAACAAAACACAGTAAAACTGCTCAGGAATGGCTTGAAGAACACAACAAAGAGCTCAAGGCTTCCAAATGCTCCAGATTTTGTTTGGGATCCGTGAATGCAGTGGAAGACTGCAAGGATCTGCCTCTGCCTCTTTCCTGTGCCGCGACATGGTTTTTGGCAACACAGAGTGACTTACACAATAGTAGGCAGGTGGTTTTAATGTTGTGGTCAGCTGGTGGTATTGTGCTCTAGAAGTGTGTTATGTTCAATAGTGAATATGCAAATTAAATAATCTGAGAACAGTTCTTGTTCTTGTTTTCCCTTTTACGTGATGCAAAAGTTGCTATTTGATTTGCTTTGTTGATAGTTCCAAGTTTTTGAATTTCAAAGATTACTGTCTAACTGTCTTAACTAAATTTCATAATTTTTACAGGCTAAATATAAACTACTTTAGGCGACATCCAAAAACAAATATTTTATACTTCCTTGTATTGTAGAACAAAAATATTTAGTACAGTGGTAAGTATTGGTAAATCCTTTTTCAGTTTTTTCCTTCTTGACAAAACTTGTCAGCAGTCACGAAAAAACAGATGAAAAAAAAAAAAAGATGTTCCTGGATTACTGTTGTATTTTGTTTTTTAGGTGGAAAAAAACTATATCATGACAAATGGCTACACTTTCATCCACAGGCGGCAGCGTCAGTCTGGCGGAGGTTCTCTCCGATTTCTGGTCCAGACTGGTGGAGCGTGTCTTCTCTCTGGTGAACCCACAGTATCAGTTCAGTGAGGACTACCTGGAGTGTGTCAGCAAACACGCCGAACAGCTGCAGCCATTTGGGGATGTGCCTCGCAAACTTCGTGTACAGGTGTGTGTGTAATAAGCTCTGACACCATGTGTATTGGTGGAATGGAATGACAGTGGGTTATAATATGTGGCTGGTCTTCCTGTTATATTTGGTACTCAGGTATCGAGGGCTTTCATCGCAGCCAGGGCGCTGTCTAAGGGTCTGGCTACTGGTCGGGATATTGTGAATAAAGCAACAAAGGTGAGTGGTTTCTATTCAGCACCCATCATACTCACCTTGAAGGACACATTTCAACACGGATAGTGGTGTTCCTCTGTTTGTTGGCAAGGAACCTATGTGTATCCCAAAAAAAAATCCTGGAAAAATCTAATCAACATTAAAGAAATTGTTGGTGATGATGGCTGACTGTGATGTTGCTTCATGTTTTGTAAGTATGACGAGTGACCACCTGCATAATTTTGTGTAGGTCTCCTTTGTGCCTCCAAAGCAGTTGTGACTCATCAGAGAATGGACATGGGTCTTCTGAGGGTGTCCTGTGGTGTCTGGAAACAGACTGTTGTTAGTGGGGGCCTTTAGCTCTGTTAAATTTGTCTTCTTTAAGCACATTAAATTATCAAAGCAATTATCAATGTTATACGTGACAAATTAGTTCAAATGACATTGCTTATTTTCAGAGCATCATAATTTGTGGTTGTCTGACTATGGCTGACTTTAAGAGTCACAAACATGTAAAGATTATTCAGGTAGTAGCAGTAAAAATGATGCATACTCTCATTAATCCTTTCTCACCCACTGTTTTGCTTTTCAGCTGACTGCAGACTCGGAGTGTGTGCGCGGGCTAATGCGTCAGTGGTACTGCCCGCTGTGTCGAGGCATCCCCTCCCTGCGGCCCTGCCACTCCCTGTGCCTTAATGTGATGAAGGGCTGCTTAGCCAACCAGGCCGACCTGGACACCGAATGGAACCATTTCATTGGTGAGTGAGTGGAAGAAAGGGTTTTAGGAAGATGGAGCAAGACATGCTTATACGCTGTTCATAAAATAGGACAAGATTCAGGCTATGTTTCATAAATGAATAGGCAATAAAATAATAAAAATGTCAGCTACCACTTTTTTTTTTACTGTATTTTCAATGGTTATTGTTATTATTAAACAGAATACATCTAAAAGTGGAATCACTTTATTATGCCTCTGTCACTCATTTACTTTCACTTCCTTTTCCCCTAATGAATTCCTCCTCCATTAATCATTCATGCCTCTCTGCCCCTTCACAATTGATCTGTCTTCCCGTGTTTCCTTTCACCTTTCATCAAACCCTTACATACCCCACACTTCTTCCATGTGCAGTGCTTCCTCTTACCTTTCATCACTCCATCCATGTCTACTGCACTCAAATGCATCTTATATATTCTTTTCTCCAACCACCATTCTTCTCTCTTGTTCTCTTCAATGACAGCTTGCTTCCTGATCTTGCTAAACACCTCCTAAAGAAATGTAAATTGAACCTTTTAGCATGTTTGCTAGTGAGAGATTCCAGGCAGAGGGAACCATTTATCATGGTGTACAATAGGCCACCTATAGAGAGGTTTTCTTTGCATGCGTTACCAGACAATGAGACCATAGTGATTGGAATCGTAGCCAGCTCTACTCACCGACCATCGTTGTCCCTCTGTTCTCTGTCAGACGCTCTGTATCAGGTTTCCGAGAAGTTGGAGGGTCCGTTCAACATAGAGCTCGCTGCCGACTCCATTTCGGTCAAAGTGTCAGAGGCCATTATGCACATGCAGGAAAACAGTGTCGGGATCTCCAGCAAGGTAAGCAAAGAGGAGCCAGGAGACGATGAAGACATGAAAATAAAATGAACATTGAAGCTTTTTTTTTTTTTTTCTTCACTGCTTTACTGCTGCAGTTCCTAATATTCCAGATTGTATAAAACAGCATCCGCTGTCTTCAGTAAAACTATTACAAGTCAAAGCTTTAATCTTAATTAGTGGTTAATTTTAATCTTCTCAATGAGACAGCATGCATTTAAAATGACAGGAATTATTCACTGAGAGCTCAACAGCCTCACAGTATGATTAAAACATGGCAGACATCCCAGGCGCGAATCCATCAGAGAGACACCCACGACTTGTAGGAAACAGAAAAGCTCCCGGTGTGAGGTGACAGCACTTGCTTTAAGGAACAGGCAGTGCTCTCCTTTACAGGCGAGCTTTGTATGGTTGCAGCATTTTACTTACACAGTGACTACAGAACCATTTCAGCTCTGTTTTTATATATAGTTTCAGGTTCGGTTGCAGCAATTAGACTCTGGTTTTCTGATGGCTAGGAAGCAGACTTAAAAGGTGGTTTAAAAACAGCACAGAAGATTTTTTGTTGTATGGTGGTATCTTATGGTGTTGTCAAGCATATTTTAAGTGTGTTATTAAAAGTAATGACGACAATTAAGACTCCTATCCTAGCAATTTTTTTAAGGCAGGTTGAAAGAAGTGTGTTCAATCAGCACTTTCTGACACACTTTGTCTTGGACGCAGTGTAAAATCTTTGAAAATCTGTCTGCATAGCTAATTCTGTGTTGTTGTTCACTTTAGGTGTTCCAAGGTTGTGGGAACCCCAGGCCGACGCCAGCCAGGTCCAAACGCTCACCCAAAGAGTCCGGGGGCAACTGGAGGCCCTTCCGCACCTACACCACCGAGGAGAAACCCACCACTGCTGCAGGCACCAACCTGGACCGACTGGTGAGGAGCTCAGCCAATCACTGACTTGACTTGGAACTTTTCCACAAAAATCATTCATCTGGACAATCGCACCACAGTGGGCGCACATTGTTCACAGAAAACTACATGTTAGCACAGCATCAGTCCAGACCTTGGAACAGCAAGGAGCAAGTAGAAGACAGAAGAAGACACGGAGCACTGAAAGACTTTGTGAATACTTAGCTCATAAATGTTTGGGCTGTGTTTCAGGTTCAGACCAGAAATCAAAAACATGACAAAACACTAAAAAGTAAAATGTGCAGCAGTTATCATCCAGCAGAATGGTATTGGAAAATATAAGTGCTTGAAAAAGCTATAAAGCGAAGAGGCAAGGTGAAAGGACGAGGGTAGGCGGTATTAATATCTATTTATAAGTCAACTGACCCACAAGCAGTGTCACGTCAGTTTTGCGCTTTGCCCTGCATCAGCACAGCAGCTTCCCTACGCTTCCTCCAGCCAGCCACACAAAACAAGGATACTTTAAAACCCTGTCTGAGTCATCACCGATTTCCTTACACCTCCGTGCAGGTCACCGAGCTGAAGGAGCGACTGCGGCCCATGCGGGGCTTCTGGGTGTCCCTCCCACACACCATCTGCAACGATGAGAAGATGGCTGCCGACGTCACTAATGAGGACCGCTGCTGGAACGGGCAGACCCGGGGGAGGTGAGCAAGATCAGAGAAAAGGACGGGGAGTGGAGGGGTTGGGGGGGGGGAGGGAGTAGACAGCAGCGAGTTAGTGATGCTGCAGAGGTGGAAAGATGCAACAGATGGAACTGAGTTTATTAAATTTTTGCCTCCACCAGTCACCCACATGCTCACTGCGTGGGTCTGTTTGCTTTTATGCTGACAGGTTCAGCCAAACACCAGGAGGCAGGGCTGATGTAAAGAGGCTGTGAGTGTGTGAGAGATACAGAGAAAAGAAAAATGTGTCTGCGTGGTGGATTTGACGTCTTATATTTCAGTTTGTATAAGTGCACCCTCCTCGGCGGTTATAATCACAAAATGAGACTGCAGCTGTTTAGAGGGTTAGAGGGTTTTGGTTAATTAAATAACTAAATTTGTCATTTGGTATTGTTTTAGAACTATATTTAATATAAAACAATAGTAAAATGTCCTTTAGTCTTATTAATGTCCTTTATTCACTTTACTTTTAAGACAATGCGATGCTCCCAGATAAAAATAAAGTTGTTACATCGTAGTTATTACAAATTCAGTTCACATAAGTCCATCCAACAGTAGCTGAGACATTTTGCTCTGAACCAAAAACTGACCGTGGGATTCAAATTCAGACGATGTTCATTAGGATTCAACTTCTGGGAACATTGACTGTCGTGGCAATTCATCACATAGCTGTTGAGAGGTTTTAACAAGAATGTTCACACGCCTGTTTGGTGCTGGGTTGGGTTTTTAGAACTCTTCCGCAGAAAAATGACACCCATGAGAGCAGCTAGTGGGAAAACAAAACGCTGTAGTTCTAGGCAAGAAACCAAAAGTGATAGGAGCTGCTATCAGTCCAAGGTTGAGTGAAACTACTCCTGAGGGACGATTACACCTATCAGGCATAACATAAGGATTCCTCAGAGAATGGACATGAATCTTCTGAGTGTGTTCTGTGGTTAGTGGGGGTCTTTGGGTCCTTTGTGTTGACGGGAGGGAACTCTGTGGATCACCCCACAGATACTTGATCAGTTTGGAATCGAGTGAAACATGACAGCTCTCGATACACGCAAGCAGATTATTACAGTTCGTCCCGTTATATTTAAAAACCCTTTGACCTTCTCTTCCCACATTGCAGTGGTTATTGGCCGATATTATGTTTCTGCTGCTTATCAACAAGGATGATTAATACATGAACAATGTTCTACATATGTAAATGCCTGTTTGTGTACTTGTTCAGGTACCTTCCAGATGTGACAGGAGACGGGCTGGTCAGCCAGATCAACAACCCTGAAGTGGAGGTGGACATTGCCCGTCCGGATGTGAGGATCAGACAGCTGATCATGGAGCTGAGAGTGGCAACCAACAAACTGAGGCACGCTCAAAGCGGACAGGACATGGACTTTGTGGACAGTAAGTGTTTCTGGTTGACACAATTTACCCATTTATCTACTGATCCGAAAAGGAGTTGTTGATAATGTTAGATTTTCATTAATAGAATGTATATTAATATGTAATCTTCTTCCTGGTTTCAGGCGAGGAGGGCAGTGGATCAGGGGGTGGAGACCAGGGTGAAAGGTACAATGATGACGGGCCAGGGTATGGGCCTTACTCGCCGCCCTACAGCAAACCCCCACGCAACACCGCCTCCAACCCTGCAAAGCCTCCTCGAAGCCGAGACAAAAATGGGTCCAAGTGGAACAGAAACAACGGCCAGGGGCGAGTCCGGTCTGCAGCCAGCCTCCTCTCCTTCTCCCTGGTTCCTTTGTTGTCTTTGCCTTTTATGCTCGCTGTTGCCTCCATGTGGAGATAGCTGGTTATTGCAGTCTGGAGGTGAATGTCTCTGTTATGGTCTTAAGCGCATTATGAAGAGAACAAAGTCATTCCATTTGGTTACACCAGCAGAAACAAAAATAAAACAGGCTAATTTAGCAATAATCAAAAACCTGTTTACAGCACTAAATAAATAGGTTAACCTGAATAATTTTTCCTACTCCTGTAAGGAACAAAAAGACACATTATAACACATTGATAATTGCAAAGAAAACTTAATAAGTACTGCCATTTTCTAGTGCCATTTGTGAGAGGTTTGACCTGTTAGTGTTCGATTCTGAATGGTGTGCAGTGCTGAAAGTCTTGAGGGGGGAAAGGGAACAAATGTTTTGTAACATCAAGTAAATTAGCAGCTTGTTTGGGTGATTGAGCTGATGGTCTGATGGTCGGTGAGCTAGAGATTAGTCTACAATTAATTTCTGTGTCGTTGCGGTGAGCAGCTGATTTGTTCTGAATGTGTTTGTCTGCTGATTAATTCAGTTCATTCATTTGATTTGTTTTCAGTCTAGACGTGGTCCACTTTGTCCATTTTTCATGTTGTGGAAATAGCAGTTTAATTTTCTGACTCGGTTAGCCTTAGTATTTTGGCTTGGAAATTAAAAAAAAAAAAAAAAAGACAAAAACATGACTCTGGATACCAAACAAAGAGCTGATTTTGAATGTAAAAGCTCAATACAATTTGGGTTGGTTATATTAATGTAATATATTGATATTTTCTAATTTATTTGTAATGTTATGTATTGTTTTTCCTATATTTTTTAAGGCAAAGGTCGTGTTTTATCTTCTAAAAGAAGACTGTCTTTATCTGTCTCTGGTTAAAAAAAGAAAGGGAAAAAGATCAAGTTATGTTTAACACTTAACAGGTGTAGTTTTAACCAGAGATTCCTAAGGAGCCTCATGTGTGGATGTGTGTGTGTGTCTGAATGATGATTTTATATTGTTAGTTATATGTTTGAAGTTACGGTTAATGTTGAGACGGCGTTGGGACATTTTTAATAGTGCGCTTTTCTACTTATTTTTCCTAAAAGCAACAAAAGATGATGAAAACAGTGAGTGAGCTCAAAATGTGATGCAACATTGGACTGAATGGTTACAAAAAGACAAATGATGTCAAGACAGTGACTCTTAATTTTCATTTGCTGAACGTGTTTTAATGAAGAAGAGATCAAGAATAATCAAGAAGAAGAACGAAGCTTGTGTGGAGTTGAAAGGATCAGTGGAACAGTTTGCTTATTTACTTCCAGAGTTTGATGGATTGAATCACCTAGCAGCTGATTAGCTTAGCTTAGCATAAAGGCTGGAATTAAATGAATTCAACTTCTCATTTGGTCAAAAAAAAAGTGTGTGTAAGAACAGCAATTTGCTGATTTATATGAATTTTCCATTCTTGGCTGGCAGCTGTTTCCCTGTAACCATTGAAAACTGCTCGTGGCCTTCAGAACAAAGCTAGGCGACAGTTATTGTGAAGAAGGAGACTTATTATAAAATTCCCACTTTACACCAAAATGAAACTTTCATGACCTTCTCCATTTTTGGATGTCGTCAAACACTTAACAGCTCTGAAAATGTATCTACTTTCAAATTGTGCTGTGTTTAGTGTGTTCATGTAAAAAAAATCTATGAGTAGCGCCCTCTTGTGGTATTCAGGAGTTGTGTTTGCTGATTTGTTTTAGAAATGGCCCGCATGGATGGAAACTTAAGAGATGAAACTTATTGTTATTGTAATTTTAGAATATGTCTGAGGAAAATGACATATTCCCTACGTCTTTGCATATTTACCATGTTAACTTATGTGACCATTATTTTCCAAAACTCTCAGACTTTGTGGCTCTGAGAGGCCAATTATGGCCAAGCACTGGTGTATGCAAACACTGATGTTACCACTTGAACGTCAAGCATTTTATGTGCACAACGTTGCATGTTGTAACGATAATCTCATGAGCTGCATTTAAACGCAGCATCTGAGCTTTAAGAAAATGTCCACATTTAATACCACAAGAGGGCAGCATTCATGGGGTCTTCTGGTGAAAATCCACCAACAAATTTACGATTCAGTTTTAGTGTATTAAACATTGCAAGTAAATAAGAAGCAGCATTTTTTACAAGTTAGCACTTGTATTTTGTTGGGGCTGGTTGGTCCGGTTGTTACTTCTTAGCAGAACCAGACTAGTTGTTTCTCCAGGTCCAGATTTTATGCTAAGTTAAGCTAACCAGCTCGACACTCCGAATATCCACTTGGTTGTAACAGAATTACACTGCTAGTTAAACGGGTGATTGTATCTGTACAATACAAAGAAATGCAAGCGAAGTGTTTCATTTTATTTCCAAAAATGTTTGCTGTTTTTATGGTACTCCTTTTAAAAAAAGTCTTGGTAAAAAAAAAGACATGAAATTTGATATCACTGATAAGTGACTAATGCGATCAGTGAGATGTCAACATGTCAGTTATAAAAGCCTTCAAAAGAGCAGCAACACTCTGCAGGACTCCACCACACAGTGTTCATTTTGCGCAAACGCACAAAAAAAAAAAAAAAAAAAAAACAGTATCACACTATTTCAGAAGCAATCAGCGCTCTTGATGATCAGCAGTCACATTAAAGCTGGCTGCAGTGTTTCCACTGAATTTCAGGAAAAACGTTCTGTGGTCCGACCTCTCATCCATTCCCACTACTCACACATTCCTTCATGGTGAAAGTATAGCACAACCTTTTTCATGTTGTTGTAACAGTTTTTTGGTATCAAACAAGTGATATTTTCTGCTTCATTAAAAAACTGAACGAAAATATGTTGACGTGTCTTATCTTTTGACAGAAAGCACTGAAAGAAAAGTTCACATCTTAGTCATGTAGTAGTCTAGTCTAATTACAAACTCTGCATCAGTGTTGAACACATGTAGGATAGACATGGATAGTCTATAGATACAGGGAGAAAGAGCTGACATGTATCTCAAACCTCGGAGGCCTCACCAGCGTGTCCTTGGATTCCAATTTAAGGGGATTTAAGGGGCGCTGCTCTCACATGTCCGCTCACAAACACAAAAGATTAAAGAGAGTCATTACAAAGGATGTCACCGAGGTGTGTACTTTGAATGGTTCAATTGACTTAATTGATTTACAGTATGAACTTTGAAATTGATGTTTATTCTGTGCTTTGAAAAGACTCTGTACTGTACATGAAACAGCAGCATTATATTAGGAATCCTTTTCCCTGAGTGGGTTTGCCACAGTTATTATACAGCCTGTTACATCTTCATTTTATTCACTGTTACCTTCCACAAAAAGAAGCCAAAGAATGCCAACAGCATGCAGCAGCAGCACAATGGTTGTCATGAAGATTATCCACCATGCAGCCTTGGTCCAGATTTCAGTCTTTTTCTTAAGGAAAACTGACAGTTTAACCTGTGGATATTAAATTATATGTACAGACACAAAATCACCAGTGTATGTTTTTAGATGTATAGACTACACCAGTCTGGGAATAGATGTTTATTTTGCATACTCTGCGTAACTTTACCCTAAATAGAAATCATTACCTTAACCTAAGAAAGACAAATGTTTGTCTGACTAATTCAAAACAATAATTTTTAACTCTCTACCTTTGTCCCAGGTTTCTCTGGTTTGAGTCCAATATTCTCTGGAGAGTTGGTCAGACTCAGAGTGACATCCACAACGATGTTGAGGTAATTCAGGGAGCTGTAATCCTAAATTAGCGAGGAAAATGAAATGAGTGTTTAGCAGCATTAGCCAATATTGATGCACTTACGTACAAGATGTAAGAAAAGGTCCTATTTTGGATTTTCAAGCATTAATCCAAAAAAATCACCTTTTATCTGCAGCACTGGTTCTTGCATTATATTCTGAAGGTATCTGTGTAGTTGAGATGAATTAATTTCATTCCTCAATAAACACATGCACACTAGCTTTCCCTTATTATAGTCTGAACCTGCAATAATGTAGATTTCCACTGCTTATGCTGGTATATACTGTAATTGTTACTTGGTGCATTAGAACCAACTGAACATCAGGTTATGAGGTAAATATCCGACTGTTTAGCTGCTAATTAGTCCCTAAGCTATTGGCTAACTTTGCCTGTCGGCCTTCTGGTGCTTGGTGGACATACCACAGGCGTTTACATATTTATCTGATTGTATTTCTAGGTTATCAGACATCCACTTCATGATACATCCAGAAAACAATTGAAACCAGGTCAACAGGACTTCTTGGGTTTCTTCAAAATACAAAAATATTTATTCATTTGTTAATTATTTATTAATGTTGTCCACTGTTAGCACAGAGAGAGTGAACCCATGCTGTAAAGCTGTAGGTTGTGAAGCTGAACAATAAGCTCAAACATGCTATAAAACTTCATAATGATGAGGAAGATTTGTGTGATTTGTCACAACATAATGTGCCGTAATATTAAAACATAGGGTGGGGCAGCCTCAAAGAAAGACAATCAATAAATGCGACGCACAAAACCCTCTTCCAGTGCTGCTGCCATTCATATCAGAAAAAGACATTCCATAAAATAAGAACAATTTGTGCAGTACTGTCCAGACCCAGCAGGGGGCAGTGTATCTCCACACACTGAGCACGTCTGGAAGAGAGGACAACAGGCTTCACAACCTATTGTCACATATTAGAGGCTCCATGTTACTGACATATCTATACTAATAAGAATGTGCTAATAATAATAATCAGAATGAATGAATCACCAAAAGTAATTTTAGACCATCAATCCACAAAATTTCATTTTTTGTTTGTTTTATTGACAAGTAGAACATCACAAACTATAGAAATAACAATCAGTAACCACCCATATACTTGCAACTGTAGCTCAAACACCACTTTGGCAAATGCCTCAACTGGCTGTATGGTCTGAGCACTTATCCTGCACCACAGCAATAAGAGAACATCTTTCCTTAACAGCCCGGTGATCAACTACTGTGTCCGCTTTTACCGACATACTTAGTAGTGACGTTAGCGCGATTTGTGCTCAGTGAGACGCTGGTCGTTGTGACCATGACATAAAACTTTCCCTGAAGGAAACAAAACAACTGGGATGTAAATAGTGGCGCCTACGTGGAGAAAACTGTAGCATTGCTACTGACTTCACAGTCCCTTTGCAGGGGGTTCCCCAGTTCACAGTCTATTAGCGTTCTTTTGTCATTGGCTGTATAAGTCACTTGTGTTTCCTGTTAATGCAAACACACGCACATGCATGTATCCAAATGTCGTAGGAATATAGCATAATAAAAATACCCCAACTTTCTCCACCACAGGACAATATCAAATTGACGCTCCTTCACAGCGGTGTTCTTCTACACTCACTGCTGCCCTGCTGTGAACAATGGACGTGTAGTGCAGTGTGTCTGGAAGCATAATGACTGAGCGACTGTGGTGTGCGTCATCCCCATCTTTATTAGTCACAGTGATTCCCAAAGCTATGTCTTCCTCAGAAGGAGTGATGACTGGAACAACGTCCTCTCTGGAGATGTGACACAACCACAGATGGAGTTTGGCTGGAGGGCCTAGTTTATCATTACACGCTTCGCTTTGTCAGGCAGAAAAAACATACATAGTTTGTATAAATTTATTTTTGAGTTTGTATGTTTTGGTTTACCTAGCCAGTGATGTGAAAACGTCTTGATCATTTTGTGTTGTTTTGGACCAGAACTTGAACTGTAACTGAAGGTTACTGCCACAGCCCGTGTTTATTAAGACAATCGGTAACATAAATAAAAACAGAGCAAAATGTTGCTTTACATTTTTTAGTCTGACTAGGTATCTAATAATCACCATATCCGTCACACAAGTAGATTTCTAAAGGTTGGATTCACAGCTGTGTTTACACACGTATACAGGGGTGTTAAAAACAACTTTCTACTAAAGGAAGTAAGCATTAACAAAAGCACTGGTTAATGGCCAAAGACAGTTTAATAACAAGTTTGAATAACACTGGAGAAAATAATATTTAATCTAAAACATTAAATCCCAAACTAAGCATTTTCTTGAGCTTCATTTGACCTCTGATCTTTAATAATCATTTCCAGTTGTTTCTCACATATCTGTTTTTAATTTAGCTTTCTTCTGGATCATTGTCTCGAGCTGGAGTTGCGTAGTTATTACCTCAGTGCATCACATTAATCTTCCTGGTATTTTAAGGAATCTGTGACTCACTCTGTCAAATTTACTGCACAGAGCAGCAAACACTCCTACAACAAACATGCTTGTTTTATCCTAAAAACCTTCCTATACCACACATTCGTAAATCCAATGACCAAAATACTCCCTGTTTTGGTCTTATAAAAGACAGACTACCAAAGTTTTGCAGCAGTATCAAAGTTTTTACTTTTGAATATTCAAATATATTTTTGTGTGTGCGTTCCTTATTTATTTACTGCTCTCCTTGCAGCAGGCACTGATATTTCTATTTCTGTCCTGTTGTGACTGGGGGTCATAGTACAGCCATCTTTCCGAGGACCAGTTTAAGTTTTACACCATCAGATTGAGGACATCTGTGCAAAGTGAGGACATTTTGGCCGGTCCTCACTTCTTTACGAGGCTGTATGAGGATTAAAATGTTTCAAATTCATAATTTCCTGCAATACACCGTTAAGCTGTTTGGTTTAAGAAATGCACCTACCGCTTTCCATATGAACACAGTACTGAGTAGTGTTCAAAACTGCGGTGTCTACTTGGATGACATAGCAGTCTGTTCATCTACTTGGGTGGACCATCTGGAGACCTTCTATGATGTGTTCACCCATTTCCACAAGGATTCCCTCACCCTTAAATTGGCCAAATGTGAGTTTGGGAAGGTGGTCGTGACATATTTAGGTAAGCAAGTGGGACAGGGTTGTGTCCACCAAAGAGCCGCTTTTTGGGGATGGCTGAATACTATCGAGCCTTCTACAAAAACTTTGCCGACGTGATGGCTCTGTTGACGAGCTTAGTGAGTCCTAAACACCTGTTTCAGTGGTCGGAGGAATGCCAGTGTGCTTTTGAGGCTGCCAAAGCTCTCCTCTGCAGTGCCCCTCTGCTCGCTGCCCCCAACTTTGTGCGTCCATTCAAGATGGAGGTTGATGTCAGTGCGCATGGAGTGGGCGCAGTGCACCTGCAGCAGGATGACAGTGGCATTGACCATCCTGTAGTGTATTTTTTTTGAAAAAGTTCAACAAACACCAGCTACACTATAGCACCATCGATAAGGAAGCCCTGTCTCTGTTGTTGGCTCTCCAGCATTTTTCAGTTTATATCAGTTGCAGCCCAGGCTTCTCCAACAACCCGATCATGTTCCTGACTCGGATGCAGAACAGCAACCAACACCTTATGCGCTGATCCCTCTTACTGCAGGACTTTGGTTGATGCTTTCTCACGTTCCTAAACTCCTTGGTAAAATCAAACATGTTCTTCAATCAAACATCTAGCCCCAGAACTGCGCCAGTCCCCATCTCTGCTCCTGTCCTGAGGGTGATCGCCACTTCAGCCCCTGTCTCCGCCGCGAGGGTGATCACCACCCCTTCACCCCCTATCTCCGCAGTACCTCCCGTGCCTGTTCACGTCTCAGTTCCTGTGGAGCAGATTGCTCGACTCCATGTCTCTGATCCTGAGCAGGCTGCCATTCCTGAGAGACCCGCCACATCTTCCCGGTCACCCTATCGAAGGCCCTGCCACACCTTGTCGGCCCTCCTGAGCCCTTGAGAACTATTGCGACTCCCTGAACTTTATTTTTGTTTGATCCCTGCCCGCCCTGTTCTGGACTCTTGGTTATTGACTTATTTTGATTTGATTTTTGATTTTATTGACATCTGAGAGCCGTCCCTTGAGGGAGGCGTACTGTCGTGGTTCTGTGTCTGTCTTTTATTTCGTGATCATGTTTTGGGTTCCCTGTTTTATTTTGTCGAGTTTCTTACTTTCGCGTCTGTTGTACCTCCTTGTGTTCTGTCATGTGTCTGTGTCATGTGTCACGAGTGTATCCTTGTGTTTTCCCTTGATTACTCATTGAGATCTCCCTGTGTGATTGCCCTGATTCCTGTCACATAGCCCTTCCTTTTGTTTATGTTTAGTTCTGGTTTTCCTGCCATCCGCAGCACCTTTTGTTTCCCCTTTGTTTATTAAATACCTTTTTTTCCCGAATTCCCTGCCTCCTTATCGTTTGTCCTGCATTTGGGTCCTCACCTCTACACTCAATACCTGACAAGGTTTCCTGTTGCAAACCCAGAAAGTCGGCTCTGGGTCTTGAATTTTTCCTCTCACAATAAGCCGCAAAAGTGTAGTTGAGCACTGTGAAGTAAAGACAAAATAATATTTCATAGGGATGCACTGATTCGATAGTCTACTGTGTCAGTCCAATTCTGGCCAAGGGATTCGATATTGGAAAAAGGTTGTAAACCAATATGATTTATAGTCAAAACTATAATTTCCATGCTTTACAAAAGAGATGTATTTCATGTCAGAAGTAATGGTAACAGTAGCTAGTATGTGAACACTGTTGCGTCAGCTGTGTGGAGTTATTTTAAGATCAAGGAAGAAAAAGCAAACCATCTGAGTGCAATTAGCATGTTTAAAAGCTGGCAGGAGTTTTGGAAACTTCTGTGACGCCAACCTGATACAAAACAAAACAAAAAACAAGTGTACTGTATTACTTTAAAAAAAAAAAAAAAAAGTATTGCTAACAGCTTGCTTGAGGGAAAAGGAAAGGTGTGGTGGACTGGTGTTGGCAGATATTCAGTTTATTTACTGCCATCCTGTCAAAACACAGTCTCCCTGCTACTGTCACTACTTCTCAAACTTCTGAGGCTGCAAATAATTATGTCTCACTACTTACTAGTTTTCACTCCTTTTGAAATTCCAACTTATCCAAAGGCTATTTTCCAAAGTATATGTCAAAAATACATTAAATATGAGAGAAAATACATAGCAAGGAAATTAAAAAAAAAAAAAAATGAACATAAGGATGACCTGGATGACTGACAACGTTCACAGACAGACAGGCAGCAAGGAAGCTCAGTTTAGGTTTGAAGGATGCTGGATGTACTGTGTAGGTAAAGCAGGCCTGACCTGTAAAATAAATCGAGGTTTGTGCATAAATAGATTAAAAGGCAACAAGCTAGCAGTAAGTTCAGTTCTAATTTGTAGTTTTGCATATCTCACCATGTCGGTTGGTGGCATTGCTCCTTTGTGGTGTTTATTTAATTTGGTGTCTTCAAAGTGTTGCTGACGGTGACCACCAGCCTTGATCTGTAATGTTGTCACAAAGACGACAATGAGCAGAAATTCACTGGCTTGTGTATGAAATAATGGGACAAAAATAGAATAAGAAGAATAACACCATAAATATTAAGTAAAACTGTGTATCCGAATGCAGATCTTGTTCATTATTCTCTGGATTTGAGTCAATCTCATATTCAAATGTCTTTATGTAGAAGCTATAGCAACACTTTGCATTCATCTGCAGCTAAGAGTGCCAAATGAAGTTAAAAACGCTTTGATTTGATTTTTTTTAACAAAATAAACCATTGTCTTTAAATATATATCTTAATTAAGAATCTACAGCGAGGAGACAGATGGCTACATGTTTAGTTTTACTTTTGTTTGGTTGGTTCTTAGTCAGTGCTAATCTTTTAAGACTTGTCCTGGAAAAGTGCAGCTGTACAAAGATAAATACACAACGTAAAAGCTCAGATTTGTTCCTCAATGTGCAATAAAAGATGAAGTATATGAAGCCCATTCCCAGTTTATCAGTCATATGCTTAATTTTAATCTGCTACGGTAAGTTTACTTGTACTTTTCCACTGATAAGCTCCTGGCGCTCCAAATAACAGGGATTTGTTATCCTTGGCAAAACAGGCTTCAAACTACCCTCTGCCGCAAGTCATTTTCATTCCCAGGGTAAAAAAAGCAGCTGGTTCGTCTTAATGTTTGAAAAGGTAGAGTATTGACATTTTTATCAGGGCCTATGACTTATGACTCTAACTCCCATCCACTGGCTGTTTGTGCTTTTACTATCAAGGAACTCAACAAGTAGAGCTAACTGTTTTGCTGCAGTGTCTTTTTAATTGGAGAAAGCCTTCCACTAGGTGCAAAATTTCTACACATGAGCAAGTGCAGGATGGAGTCACAGGCCTTTGTACGCCATTTTCTATGGATGACAAATTCAATTAAGAATACCTACAAAGCAAAAATTTGTAACTGTTGGGACAGAAACTACTATATAAGACACAGATAATGCAAAACATATCAGAACATAAAAACATAAAACACACAAAACAATCTGTTGAAAAAGTCTTACTTAAATGGTGCCACATGAGAAGAGCAGAGGGCACATTTTTCTCATCAAATCAGTTATCAGTTCCTTTGGTATAAAGATAAAATAACCACCTAAACTTTACTTTGCCTGGTGCCTACAAATCTTAACCAGGTTTAAGGTGGACAGAGTTTTAAGATGGACCAATTAACACTGACACACGTTCACAGAAAACACAAAAAAAGTCGCAGTTGAGTCAACACATCACATCACAAGGAAATGAACAAGTCACCACTGGGTGGCGCCAAAGTACTTGCAACCCCTACTGTAAGATGTTGTGCAACTTGACGATTACAACTGAAACTATTCCAGAAGTCCCGATAACTACTATTCATCTATTTTAGAGGTACTATTTGCTTTATTTATTGAAAAGATAAATGTCAGTTGTCATAATAGCTGTAGTATTAGTGGTTGTGGTGATATGAGTGTTTTAAAGTGTGTTTTAAATGCTTTACTTGCTTTCAGCTCTGGAACGTAAACATAAATAGTTTTTTTTTCAATATCAGGAAATAATTTAGATCACTGATACAGCTCACACTAATAACTACAGCCATGTTATTGATATGAATGACATTAAATGATAAACTATCTTAAAAGCAATGAGTTCAGGGGAGTTGGCGGACTACGACTTATGACACACTAAGAAGGTGATGGTTTGACTTTGCACCTGCTGCTGCATCGCGTCCACTCTCCATTCAACTTCCTGTCTCTTAGTAAAGAAACACAATGGAGTCATGTAATATAATCCCATAAAGTGTTTATTTTGAAACCACTGTGCTGAGTCTATATATGATGTTTTGCGTTGAGTTTATTTTTATGTGAGTAAATCCTGTGGTCAGTGTTTCACATGTACATGGTGCGGACATGGTGAGAAGCAGACAATGACGAATGGAAAATTGAGCAGCAATGTGGTTGCGTGGTCAGAGGTGTAAATCCACAGAGGGTGCTATTTACCGCTTCGCTTTTTAGTGTCGTGTTTCTCTCCTGCTAAACTACACGACATCCTTTTTTAAAATAGCTGTTTGCAGAAATGGACACATGCACACACAAATGCCAGACAATATAACTACCCTGAGCATTTCTACTGCAGTTGTCAGCGAACATCTACGCCTACGCTACCAGGCAAAAGTTTGGACACACTTTCTCACTGAATTGAATCAGAAGGTGTGTCAGAACTTTTGACTGGTAGTGTACATGTTTGTAAAAAAAAGTGGTGAAATCACATGGTGAAATTGCTGATCTGCCCCTTGTACACCCGCTTTTCTGACCTTTAGATTGATCCCACTTGCAAATCTTGAAATACATCAACTATAATATGATGAGAAGTAGCTATTTTTGAACTTAATATATCATAATAATGAAGAGCTGCTGTGTGTGGAATTAGAACGGCTCAGATCATAAGAAGAAGTTTCATTTGGGGAGTTGAGATTATTCCCTTTCTTGCCCAAGAATCAGATGAAGAATTCTCATGTCTCTTAGCCTTTGAGAGTAAATACACATTCTCAAACATTTGAATACAAAATCTCTATAGTAAACATTTTCCAAATCCCAGTAACATGTGGGATGTAGTCGACTTACTTATGCAAGTTTTGTGTATTATTCGCCAACCTGACCGATTACTCTAATACAACCAGTTTAAAGCACTACTTTGTGAGATTTAATGACAACTAGCCACCATTCTTCACAGTGTAAAATTGCATGAGCTTCTCTGTAGAGCCAACAGCTTGGAAAGGCTGCTATGTAATATGCTAATGAAAACACATTTATAAAAACTATTTTTATATTATACTATGCGATACAAATACTCATTTCTGGTCATACTGGTCCTTTAAACAGCTGTGTACACATTTTGAGCTTTTTAAGCATCTTATTTATTTTTCTAATATTAATTTGGGTATCTGCTTTAATCCCTCCTCTTTTTGACTAAACGTAGTCTCACATTGTTGCTATTTTTGTGTGTTCATGTTGACCTTAAAGGGTCTTTAGTGGAGCTTCTTGTTTGTCAGGCTTGTGGTTAGAGGATGTGGTACAGACTGTGCAGACTCAAGTGCAGAGGCGATGCTGGACCGTACAAATATGACTAACTTAACTTGAAGATTGTATCTATAAGAGTAAAGGTTGTTTTGTTTAACCAGATGTGTGGCTGATCGGTTTGAAGATTGAGTTTTGATACCCCACACCCACCTCAGGGGACCTTACCAACATTCACACTATAACACTGGTGTCGTCCCCTCCCTCAACTAACATGGTGCAGAAATTTGACGAACAGCTCAACCCCCACGAAGCCCAAAACCCACACAAACATTAAATGTTGCACAACATATATTTGCAGGCATGTGGTTAAAAAACATTTTTGTATATTAATCTGTCTTAAACAAGTCAAGATCCAGGAAGCCCCAACTGAAAACCGTTCAACAGCTCCCGCTAAAATTAGCTTGTGGAGGCTTCTTGTGAACTACAACATATCCTGTTGATGCCAAAGTCATGCATATTCTGAGTAAACATGCTCGGCGGTCTGTCAGAAGCGTCAGAAATGGCCAGCCACAGCGAACATCTCACAGCTCAGTTGACACTTGTGGCTTTGCAATTCGTTTTCACAGTCACATACAAACACCAATGTGCTTTGAAAGTAAAATACCTTGTTGGTTCAAACAAAAGTACATATGAACTCCCTATTCTTAGCTTCTTTTCTTTTAGGAAGAGACGGCATCACATGACTTTGAGTCAAATTGAGTAACTTCTATTCTTTGTTTCAAAAGGAATCCTTCACAGAAACTTTTCTCTCCTTTGGCCAAGACAATGTGATGCAGCTTTTGAGCTGTGCCAGCAACGGAAACGTCTGTATAGTGATGACTTTCACAAAAGTCCCACTGAGATAATGCAAGACAAAACCCAACCTTGATCTCATGTTGGCTCATGTTGAAATAATACAGATGAAAGGTCAGAGATTAAAACATAAAAAAACCTACCCACTGCAGCACTCTTATTCAGTTTATGTTATTATTCAGTAGACAGTATACTTTTTGGTGAGTGGGAAGCTGGTAATTATTGCGACTTTCTTGAATTACACTCAGGTACTGAAACGTGACTTGGGCTCAGCTTTCAATATCATCCAACGACATCTGGTAATCAGTAAACTCCCTAACCTCCACATCCCATCTCACCTCATCCGTTTCATACACAACTTCCTCAGTAACACACACTTTCTGTTTTCAACATCATCAAGACAAAAGAACGCATAATTGACAACCACAGGACCAACCCTACGCAGGACCCCACACTCATCAATGGCCAGCGGACAGTTTCAAATATCTCAGCGTCACGCTGGACAATAACCTCAACTTTATCCAACCCACCACAGACATCCACAAACGCTGCCAGCAGACACTCTATACCAACCACACACTCAGGCCCCTCTCTGTCAAGCCCCACCTTCTACTCCTTCTGTACTGTAGCATTATTGAACCCGTCATCATGTGCTGTGCCACCTGTTACTTCACCATGGTCCCTATCACCAATAGAAACAGACTAATCACCCACATATGCTCCAAAATAATTGGCCTTCCCACTCTCAACCTACCAGCTTTAGTTCACACCACCTCAACCTGTAAAGCACTGAAAATAGCACATGACACCTGCCACCCACACGCTCATCCCCTCTGGTATCTGATAGAGACAAATAATTTGCAAAAGGGCATGCTTTGCCAAGAGCTTAATCCCCACAGCCATATCTGCCCTGAACAACCTCAGCAGGAGGTAGAGGGTTTTCCATCATCATATCGCTCGTGCAACTGTTTGTGATATTTGTGATATTGTGACTTGTGGTGGGTGTTACCACGTATATCTACCTAATATTCTCCTCATTGATGCAGTAGCTTATTTTTTTACCCAACCGCCATCTGTCCGCTTTTAATCCAAATGTTAATTTTTATGACCCAGCCCAACCAGTCCACCCGACATATGGATTAATATGAATTCATGGAAGAGTTGTAAGAAAATCGTTGCAAAATCAACAAGACCCCACCAAATCCATACATGAAATAAAGGATCATCTGACGAACATCGAAAATACTTTACTGCAAATAAACGACTCGCCGAAACAGATTGATGCATGCGCATCAAATGTTAAATAAATTTAAATAGAGCAAATTAAAATAAAGAAAAATGAAATTTGTCACATTCCAAACATCAGCTAACAGACAGACCTAAAATCTTTGTATGATCCTCTCTCTTGATTGAGTTTTCGAGGTTTACACTGAAGTGCGTTTCTACAAGACTTAGTTGCATCTCCCCTTATTTGTCTATTGATTGAATGAAATCCTCATGTAAATACTGTGTGGTTTATTGTGATGTGGATCAATCTATGGCTCCAAATTATGTTTGGAAATCCAGCAATGGCCCGAAATCCTCGTTTAAGTTGGCTTGTTGGTGATGTCTGTATGGGAACTGGATGTAAACTGAGGCCAGAGAAATTATTTCATCCAACACTGCCGGAATGGTTCTAATTAGTGTAGGCTGTGAAGTGCTACATATATCTGCAAACTCACGCTGAAATGTTCCTGTGGCCATACATCCCAGGGTGGACAGGAGATGTGCACTGGGTTGCCTTTGGTTTAAAACAAGAGTGTTTTTGGGGAAGTTGGGGTGTTGGACAGATCAAATTAATTAACGATCTTTGGAAACGCACGGTTCTCAAAATCCTCCAATAATACACAATAAGCAAGTAGCAGTGTACTTGAACTTTTCTTGTCTTTTATAACTCGTCACGGCAAATATTCAAAGTGTCTGCTAAACTACTGACTGAACATTATTATAACATGTGGTAACGTGAAGTTTGAGATTGCTTAACACTGCGACTCTCTTAATGGGTTCTATGTGTAGTTCCACTGTTCTACCACTAGATTTTGTGTGAGTTGTGCGTAAATTTACACACTTTTCTAAGCACAAGTACAAATTGATAAATGCCATACTCTGCACTGGAATGTGCTTACGCTCTCTTTACGGACAGATCTGTGCATAAGCACGGTTGATAAATGAGGCCCCAATGTCAGTCTTGGCAACTTAGGCATGAATGAAGTGAATGAATATGTTCCTCAGGCGTAGTACTGGGGCTATGTTACAAAGCCACTGTCGAGTCAGACTATAAATTACATGCTACAAGTTTGTGATGGGCCAGAAACTGCTTCCCACTCTGATGCAGTGTCTGTGTGTATGCAGCATAACATAGCCATGGCAATATCTCAGTGAGGTTCTAATTTGGCACAGTATGGCTACTCAGTTAAAAGCACATGTCAGTCTGCTAACATGCTACAATGACAGTGCTAACTTATTTAGCAAGTATTGTTCAACATGCTTACGTGTCCATAGTACTGATTAAATGTTAATCTCATTATTAAGATTGATAATTAAGGGAATCACTAAAGTTATAAGAAAATAAGCATCTGTACTAAATGTGATAAGCATTAGATATTATTCTCTTAGCAACACGAATGTTGACACAATTTTTTGTGGCCTACAGATTAATCCTCATCTCATCTTCTACTACAGCGTAACCACACTAGGGTTGCGGAGGTTGCTGGAGACTATTCCAGCTGTCATTGGGTGAGAGGTGGGGTACACCCTGGACAGGTCGCTAGTCTATCACAGGGCTGGATTAATCCTCTGGAGACAAATTTTTGTCATTTTATTTGGGCCAACATATTGGGTCACCTGAAATGCAGGTTTACATAGTCTAGGTTTCCATGGACACTAATATTTCAGTAATTATTATAGAAGGGTGTAATAATAACCATGTAAACACACGATCCAAATGTTTCTTTCTAGTGGTGAATTCATTCTTGTAGCACTGGATCCTGCACTGCACTACCAGTAGCACTGGGAGCACCTGGGGATTCCTCAGGAGGAGTTAGTGGAAGTGGCTGTGAAGAGGGCCGTCTTTACTTCCCTGCTGAAGCTGCTGCCCCCACAACCCAAACCCGGATAAGTGGCAGACGACTATGACGACGGCACTGTATACAGGTGCTGGCCAGTAAATTAGAATATCATCAAAAAGTTGAATTATTTCAGTAATTCCATTCAAAAAGTGAAATTTGTACATTATATTCATGCAATGCACACAGACCGATGTATTTCCAATGTTTATTTCTTTTAATTTTGATATTTATAAGTGACAACTAATGAAAACTCCAAATTTGGCATCTCAAAAAATTAGAATATTGAAAAGGCCAATGAAAAAAATGTTTTTTTAGAAATGTTGGCCAACTGAAAAGAATGAACATGAAAAGCATGCGCATGTATAGCACTCAATACTTAGTCGGGGCTCCTTTTGCCTCAATCACTGCATTAATGCGGCGTGGCATGGACTCGATCAGTCTGTGGCACTGCTCAGGTGTTATGAGAGCCCAGGTTGCTCTGATAGTCGTCTTCAGCTCCTCTGCATTGTTGGGTCTAGCGCATTGCATCTTCCGCTTCACAATACCCCATAGATTTTCTATGGGGTTAAGGTCAGGCGAGTTTGCTGGCCAATCAAGGACAGGGATACCATGGTCCTTGAACCAGGTACTGGTGGTTTTGGCACTGTGTGCAGGTGCCAAGTCCTGTTGAAAAGTGAAATCTGCATCTCCATAAAGTTGGTCAGCAGCAGGAAGCATGAAGTGCTTTAAAACTTCCTGGTAGACAGCTGCATTGACCTTGGACCTCAGGAAACAGAGTGGGCCAACACCGGCAGATGACATGGCACCCCACACCATCACTGACGGTGGAAACTTTACACTGGACCTCATGCAACGTGGATTCTGTGCTTCTCCGCTCTTCCTCCAGACTCTGGGTCCTTGATTTCCAAAGGAAATGCAAAATTTGCTTTCATCAGAAAACATAACTTTGGACCACTCAGCAGCAGTCCAGTCCTTTTTATCCTTGGCCCAGGCAAGACGCTTCTTACGCTGTTTCTTGTTCAAGAGTGGCTTGACACACAGAATGCGACAGCTGAATCCCATGTCTTTCATGCGTCTCTTCGTGGTGGTTCTTGAAGCGCTGACTCCAGCTGCAGTCCACTCTTTGTGGATCTCCCCCACATTTTTGAATGGGTTTGTCGTCACAATTCTCTGCAGGGTGCGGTTATCCCTAGAGCTTGTACACTTTTTTCTACCACATTTTTTCCGTCCCTTCGCCTGTCTGTTAATGTGCTTGGACACAGAGCTCTGCGAACAGCCAGCTTCTTTAGCAATCAACTTTTGTGTCTTGCCCTCCTTGTACAAGGTGTCAATGTTCGTCTTTTGGACAACTGTTAAGTCAGAAGTCTTCCCCATGATTGTGGAGCCTTCAGAACAAGACTGAGGAACCTTTTAAAGGCCTTTGCAGGTGTTTTGAGTTAATCAGCTGATTAGTGTGGCACCAGGTGTCTTCTATAATATATAATAATATATATATATAATAATATAATCTATAATTTTCTGAGATACTGAATTTGGTGTTTTCTTTACCTGTCAGTTGTAATAATAAAAATGAAAATGAATAAACACTTGAAATATATCACTATGTGTGGAAGGAAAGTATACAGTATACAAGTTTCACCTTTTGAATGGAATTACTGAAATAATTCAACTTTTTGATGATATTCTAATTTACTGGCCAGCACCTGTAAGTGCTAAAAATGCAGTGGGGCAAAAAGTACTAGTATATGTCACTGAAATCTAGTACTAGGGTTCCTCCAGTTATTTTCTGTCAGTCAAAGAAAATTAAATGCTGCTCAGATTCTCTGAAAATGGGTCACTGGCTTGTGAACGTTCACAGGAAGTTCTACGTTTCTGCCCATCGCTATGATTGTTACTTCGTAAACTTTCATCAGCTTGAGACTAGATCTTCCATTTGAAGACATCAGTTGTGCAAGAGAGGGGTGATAAACCACAATGATCAGAGGACTGGCTGCTTTGATTCTCCTTAGTACATTGAGTGAGTTTACTTCTTCACTACCGTTTTATTTTAACCCGATGTAGATTTTTTATTGAGTGTCAGAGTCTGTCATGTTGTAATGACGTGAATGTTTGTCTGTTTTCTTTAGCTCTGATGGAAACCAACAAGGTATCTCATCAGATCTCTTTGACTGTGGCTGAACTTGGGGACAATTTGACCCTGACATGTTCAGTGGGGAGTGAACCTGGTCTGCTTTTCTGGCATAAGCAGAGTTTTGGATACGTGACTGAAACTATTGTTTCAGGAGATTTTAACAAAATAAAAATGGAGGAACCATTTAACAACTCCAGAATCAAAGTCACGAAAGTAAGTGATGTGTATTACCTTACCATAACAAATGTCAGCAAAGAAGATGAAGCGACATACTTCTGTCAAGCAGGATCGCCATACACCATGAGATTTATCACTGGCACTCTGGTGGCTGTGAAAGGTAAAGTATATTAATTTTAACGTGTTTGCTTTCAACGTGCCATTATATTTATATCTGTGAGCTAAAAAGTTATGGTTCTTTTGTTTTGGTGAATCACACAGATCCAAAAAATCAGCAGAAATCTGTCTATGTGAAACAAAGTCCCGACAAAGAGTCAGTCCAGATCGGAGGCTCTGTGACTCTGCAGTGTTCCCTTGTCAGCAGAAACTAAGTAAAGGTACCTCAGTGTCCTGACAACCACAGTGTGTACTGGTTCAGAGCTGGAGCAGAATCCTATCCAAGCATCATTTACACTCAAGGTAACAGCAGTCATGACCAAGGGCAAAGAAAGTGTGTCTACCGTCTTTCCAAAACTATCAGTGACGCCTCTGATGCTGGGACTTACTACTGTGCTGTGGTCACCTGTGGAGAGATATTATTTGGAAATGGAACTAAACTGGAGACTGGTAGGATTTTGTCTTTAATGAATGAACTATTACTTAAAATAGGTTGATGGCATTGTGACTAATAGTCTTTTTCTGAAGCTCTGGTATAATTTTCTCTGTTTTCTAGCTCACGCAGCAGGTTCTGAATTAGTTGCGCTGGTGATAACAACAATCTGCTTGGCCATATGTATGATCGCACATTTTGTTTTCATCTGTTGTCAAACTCCAAGAGCAATGTGTGAACAATATGAAGGTGAGTTGAATTTATGAAATTATATTTTAACATTCTAGTAAATAATGTTTACATTTTCAAGACAGTTTAACAACTTTAAGTTGGTAAATCATCTACTAAATCCTTCTGAATAATCAGTATTTCTGTTGTATTCATCATTAGGAATAGAAAGCACCTCTTCACATGTTCTATTTGTCTGGCGGGAAAACTACAAGACAAATGAAGCAGAAAAGGCTCAAGAGTGAAGGAAATGTTTCTGTCCCTGGATATGTGAATATGAGTTTGTGTTTCTGTGGGCTGGTTTGTTGCACTAACCCTTTGTGTGAGTAACAAAAGATGTTGTTGGTTGTTATTATTTTACTTTATTTTACTTATACCTATAATGACATAGTAATAATATTATCTCTTTATTGTATTTCTCTATGTACTTTCTCATATTTTTCCACAGTAGTTCAAAATAATTATCGTTTATTTGATGTCTAATTGTCTGAAAAAAGAGAAAATAAATAAAAAGATTTGTGAATGTTAAGAGCTGCTCTCTCAAACATGACTGAGCTCAACCTATGAAAAAAAACAAAAAACGATTGGTCGTCTTAGTCACTACTGTGACCAGAAACTTCAATGTTCAGATCCCACTATTACCTTCTAAACAAAGAGATATTTTTGAGCTGATGTTCACCCAAAAAAGCTACCAACCTGTGATGGTAGCCACCTTTTTCATATTAAGCAGAGTTTGAGTTTGTATATACTGTACTGTTAGTGTTATTATATACTTTCTTATCCTGTTGATGCCAAAGTCTTGCACATTCTGATACAAAACACCAAAGTGCTTTGAAAGTAAAATTCTATTCCCACAACAACAGCAACTCTTATTCAGTACAGGTTATTATTCAGTAGCATAATTTTTGGTGAGTGGGAAGCTGGTGAGGGGTTGTTACCTAATTATTGTGAATACAACTCTGTCAAGCTGACAGGTGTATCTGCACAGAGGGCGATACACTTAAGACTATACAACACACACACTACCAGTCAAAAGTTTCTCCAGCTGGGAGGCACTATGAGCAGCAATGACTGAACATGTTCCTCATACGTAGTGTTGTGCCTACGTTAGTAAGCTGCTGTCCTACCGAGTCAGACTATAAATGACATGTTTCATACACTGAGCTACAGGTTTGTGATGAACCAAAACCTGCTTCCTGCTCTGATGCAGTGTCTGTGTGTATGCAGCATAACACAGTCATGGCAATATCTCAGTGAGACTGTAATTTGGCACAGTCAGTACATTTAAATGCATGTGAAAAAAACAAATTAACGCCTTAATCCGACTTTAACCGAACAACTGAAGTGCATGTAAACACGTTACTCCAGGGCTGGGCAATTGATTTCTACCAGGGGCCACATGAGAAATCTGAACTGTGTTGGAGGGCCAAACCAAACGATAACTTGAAAGTAATTCTGCTCAGTATTAATTATTAATTTTCTCCCATTGTAAAAAGCAGTAAATTATATATGTTGATAAGCTGCTACTGGTAATCAGAAACATAAGAATATTCTGTAAATATTTATTTAAATTTATGAGTTTTGGTGTAGGTTGAAGAGGGAAATGAAACACAATCGATGTGTAGTTTTGGATATAACGCATTGGAATGTTGGAAACTTTGTCCTCTTTGGAAAACTTCGGTGGACCAAGGAGGGACCATGTAGCTACATGAATTATTTTCTGTATCTCAATAAATTTCAAGAAATGTTTAACCCTTTAAGACCTGGATGTCCGTCTGCCCACAAAGAGAAGCTTGCTGTATTTGAATTACCGTAACTCCCCGATGGATAATATTCAAGTTGCGCTTTCTAGAAAAAATGCTGCCATTACGGTAATGATGACGCACCGCTGCTGTTGGCTGCAGGTTGGAGAGCAACGATCACGGAGCCCCAGCAAGAGAGACTTGTTTGGAGGAATTTGTTGGTAAAAAGTAAGTTAGTTATACCCTTGAGATGTCAAGAAGGTCTTCCAGGCAAAAGCACAACTAACCAGTGTTCAGTCACAATGAATATTGTCAATAGCGCAAACCACTGTTGTGTTCCCTTGTCAGCAGAAACCAAGTAAAGGTACATCAGTGTCCTGACAACCACAGTGTGTACTGGTTCAGAGCTGGAGCAGAATCCTATCCAAGCATCATTTACACTCAAGGTAACAGCAGTCATGACCAAGGGCAAAGAAAGTGTGTCTACCGTCTTTCCAAAACTATCAGTGACGCCTCTGATGCTGGGACTTACTACTGTGCTGTGGCCACATGTGGAGAGATCCTGCTTGGTGAGGGAACTAAAGTGGAGACAGGTATGTATTTTAACGTCTTATTTAAATGACGATCATTTATTAACATTTATAACATTGATTTAAGTTAGTCGTCGATTTTTAGAAACCAGTTAAGTTAACAGGATACAGGAGGGTGACTTGACCTTTCACCAGTGAAGTCTGGCCTCCTCGCCACCATTCCTCTGTTCTGTCAGTGTTCTGTCCCAAGCCAAAAATTAAATAAATAAAAAATACCTTTAAATCTACAAGTTTACACACGTTCTGCACATTATTGGTGAAAGTCAACATTTTAATAGATTACTTTTAATTAATTAATTCATTAATTTTAGCTTTAAAAAAACGAATTGGGCAGAAAATATTTTAAAAGCATTTGATCAATTAAGAATCATTCATGGATCACATTTTTGTCTGTATATTTTTTCATTTGTCTATGTTTATAATCGAGTTAGTTTCAGGTTTTAAATTTGAGTTATTTCCATGAATATGTCAGTGAAAACGTAGAGGTGTGAAATGCTGCTTCTCCTAGTGCCACTGAGCCACACGTATGCTGAAGACACAGATAACAACTACTTCTACTACTACGAGAACTACTACCACAAAACCTTTACTCCTCTAACTACTTCAGTGTTAGTATCTGAACTCTGTGTTGTTGTAAATTTGCAGACAGGATCTGATGTAGTCAACACGGTGATGTGTATAAAGTCTGTACTCAAGCTCATGGTAATCCATTCATTGAGACACATGCCACTAAACAACCATAATGTACTAACACTGAGAGGACGTCAAACTATACTGTTGTTCAGACAGTATCAGGTCCAGTCCGTCCAGGAGACTCAGTGACTCTCCAGTGTTCAGTCCTCTCTGACTCTGAGAACAAGACGTGTCCAGGAAATCTCAGTGTGTTCTGGTTCAGAGCTGGATCACAGACATCTCATCCAAACATTATCTATACGGATGGAGATATGAGTAATAAATGTGAGAAAAGATCTGAGGCTCGGAGATGTAACTACAGCATCTCTAAGGACGTCAGCTCCTCTGATGCTGTGGCCACATGTGGAGAGATATTATTTGGAAATGGAACTAAACTGGAAAGTGTTATGACTTTGCCTTTAATGAATGAACTATTACTTAAAATAGGTTGATGGCATCATGACTAATAGTCTTTTTCTGAAGCTCTGGTATCATTTTCTCTGTTTTCTAGCTCACGCAGCAGGTTCTGAATTAGTTGTGCTGGTGATAACAACAATCTGCTTGGCCATATTTATGATCGCACATTTTGTTTTCATCTCTTGTCAAACTCCAAGAACAATGTGTGAACAATATGAAGGTGAGTATTGTTTTAACATTCTAGTAAATAATGTGTCATTTTTCAAGACAGTTTAACAACTTTAAGTTGGTAAATCATCTACTAAATCCTTCTGAATAATCGGTATTTCTGTTTTATTCATCATTAGGAATAGAAAGCACCTCTTCACAAGTTCTATTTGTCTGGTGGGAAAATTACAAGACAAATGAAGCAGAAAAGGCTCAAGAGTGAAGGAAATGTTTCTGTCCCTAGTCTCTAGTCACGACTGAGACTAGAGACTTCAGTGTTCAGATCCCACTATTACACAGTAAAATCACCATACCCAAATTAACACTGTAAGAGTTGATCTTAACACTTTTAAAGTGTCTATATGGGTCCACACGTCAGAGTGTTAATTTAACACTTTTTTGAGTGTTGATAGCTTTACACTAAATTAGTGTAAATTTGACTCTTCTTGTAGTTAAATTTAACACTGCCTAACACCAACCGGTGTTAGTTTTTTTTAACACTTAAGTGTTATCCCCATAACACTTAAAATGTGTCAATATAATTCTTATACAATCCTACAAAAAATACTTGGAAAATAAACTTAACTAAAATAAAAAAGGTAGTCCTGTTTGACAGTTCAAAAACATTTATTTTCAAACTTGCACCACAAAAATATCACAACATGCAACAGTAAGGCACAATGTATGTATGTAGCGTTAGCACCACATTAGCACGCTAGCTAGCAACTCCCAACCATTAGCATCATCTTATCACGTTTTATATCTATGGTTACAAACTGCATGACTCGTCTCACTCAGCCGAAACGTTAAGCCAAACGTACCGTTTACTGCTGTTACTCACTTTCTATGTTACAGTGAGGCCAGGCATGCATGCTAACCTCTAGCTCATTAAGCAAGTGTTCGGATGATTAGTAACAGCGCGACAAGTAAAGTTTGTCGTTAACACTTGAGGTGTTAAACACAGGATTAGAGTTTGGAGTAGGAAGTTCTGAGTTAATATTTAAACATTTACACCTAGAGGTTATGATTTAGTGACACTTCCTTTTTACACTCAGTTTTAACAACAACTATTTATCGACTGAGAGTTAATTATAATGGATTAACTCTACCCAGAGTATAATTAACTCTTCAAGTGTATGTCTAGTTTAACACCAAGAATTCCACTCTTCTTTATTTGCTGTGTACCTTCTAAACAAAGAGATATTTTTGAGCTGATGTTCACCTAAAAAGCTACCAACCTGTGATGGTAGCCACCTTTTTCATATTAAGCACCAAAATCTGTGCTCCTTATTTTCAGTATATTACAAAAATATCATTATGAGTTTGTATATACTGTACTCTTGCTGTTATTATATACTTTCTTATCCTGTTGATGCCAAAGTCATGCACATTCTGAGTAAACATGCTCGGCGGTCTGTCAGAAGCGTCAGATATGGCCAGCCACTGCGAACATCTTGCAGCTCAGTTGACATTTGTGGCTTTGAAATTTGTTTTCACAGTCACACACAAACACCAAAGTGCTTTGAAAGTAAAATACCTTGTTGGTTCAAACTAAAGTGCATATGAACTACTTGTTCATCAGATATTCTTTGCAGGCTTGTCTAATCTACCAATAAGGTCAGTTGGCTTAATGATTTTTACTGTTGTACCCAATGTCATTTCATCTCTGCCCTCCAGCTGAAAAGATAATTGTTATTAAAAAGATCAGATCTTTTGTAATTACAGTGTGTTGAACTATGAGTTATACACACACACACACACACACACACACACACACACACACACACACACACACACTCACACACTGAACATGCCAAGGCACCTTTTGTATATTTGTTCCTAACGCTCATTCTGATTACAATGTTCATTTTATTTTACTAGATAATAATTATTTTGATTTGATTTTCATCTAATCTTGTTTTATTTCATCTATTTTGTGTTTTAATGAGTGTTTACTTTCATGTGTAACAAAGCTACTGTGACAAAGTAATTTCCCTCATGGATCATTAAATAAAGTGACTTGACTTAAAGTCTGTCTGAGTCTATGTCTAAGCCTCCCATCATAGCTGTTGTTGATTTAACATATCACCTAACTCCACCACTGCTGATAATTCACTGCTCAGTACATGAGCACAAAAGCAATCCGTTCTGAAGTGGTGGGACCCACCAGCGGATGTGCTTACAAGGAGCTTTTACCATCAAAGCACAAGGTTTGCTACATCATGTGCTTTTAGGAAGAGATGGCATCACATGACTATGAGTCAAATTGACTATGAGTCAAATTCTATTTTTTGTTTCAAAAGGAATCCTTGACAGAAACTTTCCTCTGGCAAAGACAATGTGATGCAACTTTTGAGTTGTGCCAGCAACCGAAAGTCTGTATAGTGATGACTTTCACAAAAGTCCCACTAAGATAATATATGAGAAAACCCAAACTTAATCTCATGTTGACTCATGTTGAAATAATAAAGATAAAAGGTCAGAGATTAAAAAAAATAAAATAATTAATACTCACAACAACAGCAACTCTTTTCAGTACAGGTTATTATTCAGTACCATAATTTTTGGTGAGTGGGAAGCTGGTGAGGGGTTGTTACCTAATTATTGTGAATACAACTCTGTCAAGCTGACAGGTGTATCTGCACAGAGGGCGATACACTTAAGACTATACAACACACACACTACCAGTCAAAAGTTTCTCCAGCTGGGAGGCAGTATGAGCAGCAATGACTCAACATGTTCCTCATACGTAGTGTTGTGCCTACGTTAGTAAGGTGCTGTCCTACCGAGTCAGACTATAAATGACATGTTTCATACACTGAGCTACAGGTTTGTGATGAACCAAAACCTGCTTCCTGCTCTGATGCAGTGTCTGTGTGTATGCAGCATAACACAGTCATGGCAATATCTCAGTGAGACTGTAATTTTGCACAGTCAGTACATTTACATGAATGTGAAAAAAACTAATTAACGCCTTAATCCAACTTTAACTGTACAACTGAAGTGCATGTAAACAAGTTACTCCAACTAAAATCCGAGTTCTCTTTATCCGATTAAGACACAGAGATAATGCCATTGGAAAACGTTTTTCTGTGGCCGCATGAACAACTCTTTATTATATGACTTAATAGGTCAACTAGAAAAGGGATGGTATTATCATGGTGTTAACCTGTTGACGAGACACATATCGCCACCTAGTGTGGAGGAGGACATGTTCCCGTCAGTTATTTAAGATCAATTAAGCTGTGCACGTGCACATAATCACACTGCTGAGTGTTCCTACTCAGTTAAATGTCAGTCTGCTAACATGCTGCACTGACGGTGCTAACTTATTTAGCAAGTATTGTTTAACATGCTCACGTGTCCATAGCACCGATAAAATGTTAATGTTAGTATTAAGATAGATAATTAAGGGAATGACTAAAATTATTTAAATTCACAATGCAGTGAAAATAAGCATCTGTACTGAATGTGATAACCATTAGATTTTATTCTCTTGGCAACACAAATGTTGACCTAAAATTTTGGCCTACAGATTAATCCTCTGCTCATCTCTTCTTCTACTACCACCTATCCTCACTGGGGTGGTGGAGGTTGCTGGAGCCTATCCCAGCTGGTGTGAGGTGGGGTACACCCTGGACAGGTCGCCAGTCTATCATAGGGCTGGATTAATCCTCTGGAGACAAATGTTTAAAACAATCTGAGCAACAGTTAGTTGTTAGTGTTAGTTAGTGGTTTACATTGGCTAAGTTGTAGTGCAAAAAAGTTGAAGGGATTGTCCATGTGAACATAGCCATCTCTCTCCATCTAGTATAGTGAAAGATACTCTGATGAGGCCAGAGTCTATAAATGCTTTTTGATAGGACTTTCAAATTAACTTGGCACTTTATTTTTAACTTTTGGGTATGATTTAATTCTGTGTACTATATTTGGTTTCTCGGACCTGATTTGTATCGTGTTGTGTTGCACATAACATGTGACAGCATTTAGTCTCTGCCATGAGACTGAATCAATCTTTGTTTTTCTCACCTTTTGTAGAATTGCATGAGAAGCTGTGGCTTTTTCATTACTGTAACCACTCGTCAACTGTCTTGTGTAAGAAATAAGATGTTTACTCTTGGTCAGTGATGATGTGGGTGTTAAATCTGTCTGCACAGCGCAAAAAAGAGCGACGGAAATTGAACTGCCTGCCCCACTTTCCACAAACAAAAAGATTATCATCATCATCTTATCATTGCCAAAATCACATTAGACGACTTCAAACAGGTGAACGATGTGTTTACATCGTTCCCCTGTGTAGATCATATTTAATAATGTTATAAGTGAAGAGCAGGGCCTAATTTTAACTGGTTATATCATTATATCACTCATTGAATGTTTCATACATAAAATCTGAATATGAGAAAAAGCACAGTATAAGTTTTAAAAAATGCAGTGGGGCAAAAAATACTAGTATATGTCACTGAAATCTACTTAAATTTAGTGTTCCTTCAAAGACCTTTTCCACTCATTTTTTCCATAACTTTTTAGGAGTTGCGTCGGAGCTACAACATTTTAAAAATCCTTTTAGTGCAGTTATTTTCAGTCAGTCAAAGAAAACTAAATGCTGCTCAGATTCTCTGAAAATGGGTCACTGGCTTGCAAACGTTCACAGGAAGTTCTATGTTTCAGCCAATCGCTATGATTGTTTCTTTGTAAACTTTCATCAGCTTGTGACTAGATCTTCCATTTGAAGACATCAGTTGTGCAAGAGAGGGGTGATAAACCACAATGATCAGAGGACTGGCTGCTTTGATTCTTCTTAGTATACTGTGTGAGTTCACTTCTTCACTACCGTTTTATTTTAACCCAATGTAGATTTATTATTTAGTGTCAGAGTCTGTCATGTTGTAATGACGTGAATGTTTGTGTGTTTTCTTTAGCTCTGATGGAAACCAACAAGGCTTCTCATCAGATCTCTTTGACTGTGGCCGAACTTGGGGACAATTTGACCCTGACATGTTCAGTGGGGAGTGAACCTGGTCTGCTTTTCTGGCATAAGCAGAGTTTTGGATACGTGACTGAAACTATTGTTTCAGGAAGTTTTGGCAAAATAAAAATGGAGGAACCATTTAATAACTCGAGAATCAAAGTCACGAAAGTGAGTGATGTGTATTACCTTACCATAACAAATGTCAGCAAAGAAGATGAAGCGACATACTTCTGTCAAGCGGGATCGCCATACAACATGAGATTTATCTCTGGAACTCTGGTGGCTGTGAAAGGTAAAGTATATTCCTTTGAACGTGTTTGCTTTGAACGTGCCATTATATTTATATCTGTGAGCCGAAAAGTTATGGTTCTTTTGTTTTGGTGAATCACACAGATCCAAAAAATCAGCAGAAATCTGTCTATGTGAAACAAAGTCCCAACAAAGAGTCAGTCCAGATCGGAGGCTCTGTGACTCTGCAGTGTTCCCTTGTCAGCAGAAACCAAGTAAAGGTACCTCAGTGTCCTGACAACCACAGTGTGTACTGGTTCAGAGCTGGAGCAGAATCATATCCAAGCATCATTTACACTCAAGGTAACAGCAGTCATGACCAAGGGCAAAGAAAGTGTGTCTACCGTCTTTCCAAAACTATCAGTGACGCCTCTGATGCTGGGACTTACTACTGTGCTGTGGTCACCTGTGGAGAGATCCTGCTTGGTGAGGGAACTAAAGTGGAGACAGGTATGTATTTTAACGTGTTATTTAAATGACGATCATTTATTAACATTAATAATATTGATTTAAGTTAGTCGTCAATTTTTAGAAACCAGTTTGGTCAAACACACTAAATTTTAACAGCTTTAAAAAAACGTAATTGGCAGAAGGTATTTTAAAAGCATTTGATCAATTAAGAATCATTCATGTATCACATTATTGTTTGTATATTTTTTCATTCGTCTGTGTTTAAAATGGAGTTAGTTTCAAGTTTTAAATTTGAGTTATTTCCATGAACATGTCAATGAAAATGAGGAGGTGTGAAATGCTGTAGACACAGATAACAACCAAATCTGCTACTTCGAGAACTACTACCACAAAATCTTTCTAACAACTTTAGTGTTATTATCTGAACAGATACTGAAGTATCTGAAGCAACGTCTTGCCGCAAGTCTGCAGACAGGATCTGATGTTCTCAACACGATGATGTGTCGCGCTCGCTAATCAGAAGGCCTATAAAGGCTGTACTCAAGATTATGATAATCCATTCATTGTTGAGATACATGCGACTAATCTAGCTAAAAAAAATCCACAAAACAAACCTTGTCACCATACCCTCAATGCTATTAACAAATCTGAACCACTTAGTCAAGGTGCAGTGTGTTTTTGTTTTTGTTTTTTTTTTAATCAAACCTTGGGGAGAAGGCTTTTGGGAACAATGTATGATAAATATAAATGACTGTTCAGCCAGTGTTAGACACAATTTGATACAGTTTTAGACACTTCATCATTTGTACTATTGTAAAGCTAAGATCCACAAGTTGGATTCAACAACATCACCATTATGTATCAGATGCAAGATTTCTGAAGGAACACTGGCACATACTCTTTGGTCAAGTTATCTTCCTAGTGGTATGATATTTTTCAGTGTTTTTCCAGAGCCTTTAAGAAGAGCCGGAGCCCAGACCAATTGATTGCGGTCTTAGGGCTAATTAATACAAAACTCAGGCTGCATCTTTTGGTATTATTTTGCAAATGTGGATAACTGACTCCGCACCAACGTTTGAGATGTGGCTTAGATGGGAAGTCTGGAAAAAAATCAGAAATTACAACAAAATTAAATTGAAATGTTTTGCTAGGACTTGGGACCCGTACATAAATCCGATAAGTGTAGTCTGAAAAGTTTGTTCATGTGTTATTTTGGTCGCTGTATTTTAAATTTCATTTTTTTTTTTTTTTGTGCCACATACCATTCTGGACTGTGATTATATGTTATATCTGTTGTGTTCTATTTCCGACAAAATTAATAAAAATATTTAAAAACAAAAAATCCACAATAAGTCCATGTGTTGTTTCTGTGAACTGATGTCAGCTCTGTATGTGTGGGATGTTTTCTCTTTCCAGAACAACAGTGTCTGCTGGTCATTGTGTTCGGGGCACTGCTGGGCTGCAGTCTGCTTGTGAATATTGCTCTGATCATCAAAAGGAGGAAAAAGCCAGTTTGTGGACATTGCAAAGGTGGGTTTATCACGTGTACGACACATGTGGCATGATTGTTGGTGCCAGATGTACTGCTTTAATATTAACTCTGGATCTTCTCAAATGTTAAAGTTGCCTTGCTAATTAGTATTTTTTAATTTTTTGTAACAGGACGCGTAACAGCTTCGAATCATGCTGAACAAGACGGATCAAATGAGGGTCAGACAAGTAATGGGGTAAATATAATCTAAATATCGCCAAATGTGCAATTCTTTGGTAAATAAATGAATGCTGATTAATGCACAAAGTGCGGTTTGAATGAGAAAAGGAAAATTCCCTAACTAAAATGAGTTTGCAGTGAGATGTGGGCAGGGGGAGACAAAAATACATGACCTCTGACCTGGAGGGGATTACAGAATATAAAATCAAAGTACGAAAAAAGGTTGTTGGTTAATTCCTTCTTGAACAAAACATATTAGCATTTTCTGTTTTTACACAGCTGAGGTCAACGACAGGTTATGTGTGGGCAAAAAAAATAGGTTTTCCTTGGTTGGGACAGAAGGAAATATTGTAGGTCAGGTTATAATGTTGAGGTTAAGGGTTCTTTGTTGTCACAGTTACAATAAAAACCTGGTGATTGGGCGACTGCATTCACATCAGTCTGTACGGGATGTGGTTTCAGTCAAAGCGAGACTACTTGGTGAAAGTGGGCGTCAGTGACCCTATTTTTGTCCGTTTATGACATCCACATCACGTATCAAATTGCAAATGTGGAGGTAAGATTTCTTTTTACTGGAAGCCTTCTGGTTTTTGTTTGTAGTCGGAGCGGTAATGAACAAACATGTTTGAACGAGTTTTAGTTGCACACAGGTAAAAGATTGTTGCAATAGAGAAATATCTGCAACTGTTCCATTGTTCACAATTTTACAGAACTTGTACAAAAAGTCAGGATTTACATTCAACGTTCATGTTCCTGCACAGGCTGAACAGTTTCTCGGTCCTAGACCATGATGTAAGGTCACCCCTGGAAAAACGTCCTTTAATAGACACCTTTAACAAATAGCATTTCTCTACATTACACTCTAACCATGAATGTCCACAATTGCTGGCTGGTTACCACACTGACAAGTGAGTAAACAACCCTGAGAGCTCTCCACGAACCTACACCGTAGGTAAAAAAAATAAATAAAAATAACGGACTCCCACCAATCCCCATCAATTAGACCAAAACAAGCCTTTCAGAAGAGAAGTGAAACAGAAACAGCAGCTGATTTTGTTTTATCATTTAAACTTTGCCACAACTAATGCAAGGCACTTCTTCAGTTTCCATTTGTTACTGCTGTTTTTATATTATATGCAAATTAATTTAAGTTACAACCGAGCTTTGATGAGACGAATGTGTCTTATTCTTAGTCCCATCTAAATGACCTTAGATTAGATTGGGCTTCCTAGTACAGAGGATCTCCTTAAAGGAAGAAGAGTTTGCATTGGTTCAAGATTGTTATGTTATGTTACCACACAATTCAGTTACAATGGAAATCATCATTGGATGTTTTGTGGCACGCTGTATTTAACAGATTTGAATGTATACTGTTTTACAGTTGTAAAATAAGTTATGATATTGTTGTTTTGCAGAATGGCGAAGAAGTTGAATTAAACTATGTGGCGCTGGATTTCCCTTCAAGAAAATCCAAAAGATGGAAGGAGAAGAAGGAGTTGCAGGAGGAATGTTTGTACTCCAGCATGAGAGACAAATCGTGAAAGGTTGACCCCATGAAAAATGATCAGTTATTGTTATTGTTCAGCTTTTAAATACAGTAAGATACATATAGCGCTATAACTGTCGGATGTTGGCTGTTTAAACTAAAGCTGGATACTGTCATGATTACTAATGTGCTTTTGTTTTTGTCTTGTATTGCATATCAGATTGTTTTTGAATAACCTCATAAAAACATGGATAAACACGAATATTATCAGAAAAAAACATCTCTGACTGCTCTTCAAATCTGTTGGTGCAGTCAATCGCACAATAGCTCTTCCCCATTGTTTAATCAAATTTATAATTTAGCCTATGATTCAAACTAATGCTGCTAATCTCCACGCTCAACTGTCACTTTTTGCCACTCAGTGGTTGTAACCACAGGGACTTCGCTTGCTGTGACGTCACGTGCATACCCTTCAACCATGAAAATGTCCTTTCTGTATTTTTCCCAGTCAGTCATACGTCTTTGGTCAGTTGATTAAAAGAAAGGATTGGAGTGAGACAATCAAAAATGTGAACACTTCATATCAGATAAGATTAATATGTAATGCAGCATCAGCTTCAGCCTGGAGAACGCTATGGGTTAGGGTCCAAGGTTTGTCTAACGTGTTCATTGTCTAAACAGGTTAGGTTATTAATGGTTATTCACCAGCTGATGGTGGTAAAAATGCCAGCAGTAAGGCATGAAAAATCTCTTTGTTTATAATGTGGAATTCTTGGAGAAAAGAAACGCTATATAAGGAGAGTGTTGGAGCTGAACTGTTGGCACCTGAAAGTCTCTCTGTTTCGCCCAGGATTTTTTTGACACTGATCTTTCTTCTAATAAAGCTTTTTTGAGTACAAGAGAAGACTTGTCAGCGGTGATAACTTCTTTTCATCAACAAATCAATATACAACAACTAAAACGTGACTGAAATTATAATAAATAAATAAATCATTATTTAGGGGATTTTTGTTATTAATGCTAATGATAACCGCTAAGTAACGCAACGAGTTTCAGAGGTGTCCAAGCAGAAGTTGCATTTGCTACATTACCCTCCACAGTGGTTCCACTGTAATATCTTTGTAGAAGAGGCTTCAATTGACAAAGACAGCCCCTCTGTATGTACAGAGCGGCAAAAGCATGGACAAAAGTCATCGTTCAAATTTGCAAATCTTGCACATATCTATTCAAGACATTGTTATAGGCGTCTAATAATTTGTATGCCTCTTTTCTTTCATGTAAATGTTGGGTTTCTCAATTAGGTCCATGTAAATGCCTGCCCTTTGCAGGGTGGGCAGTCCTGTCAAATGATCCATCCAGTGATGGATGATTTGACAAATTATGTTAATCATTATTTGGGGGATTCTTGCCACACGTTAATGCTAATGCTAATTGCGAGCCAATGCAACACTTCAGCGGTGTCCAAGCAAAAGTTGCATTTCCTACGTTACCCTCCACAGTGGTTCCACTTATTTCTTGTAATATTTTTGTTGGAGAGGCTTCACTTGATAAAAACAGACCAGACTTCGCCCCTGTCCTCCTTTGGTCAAATGTCCATCCAGTGACAGTGTAGGGGTCGATGTGAATGTAGTCCCATCCGTCAGAGTCAGTCTCTAAAATATGCGTTTTCCTCGTCCATTCGTATCAAAACAGTCCATTGAAATATGCTAACCAGCGTTTACAGGCTATAGTGTTTGAGATGTTTGGCATCCAGTTGAGCCCCGCCCCTCAACAAAGGTCACTGTGTTTACAAACTGTGAAAGGGTCTATAAATATGGAGTTACATTTGAGCCTCTGGAAGCCGGAACTTGGGCAAAATGACTATCCTTAGTCAAACAGACACATAAATAGAAAAAAATAAAGAAATAAAAAATAGGAGCCGTATGTAATCATACCGGACATGTACTCTTGTGTCATTGAATCACCGGGTAATATATGACAGTCGCCATCAATTCATAATAATTCCATAATGTTAGATTAATGAATCATGACATAAATACAGGAACATAACTCTGTGCCCCGTTGTTACCCGTCATTTTAGTTCAGCATCAACATTCACTACTTTGAATTAGCATGAATCTTTAACATAACCACTCTGACGACTGACATTAGCTAATGTTAGCATCATCATGATTAAGTGTTTGCTGCAAACTTAGACTTAGACAGACTTTAATGATCCACGAGGGAAATTACTTACAGTACAACTACTGTTGCTTCGTGCACATAAAAGTAAAACACACACACAAGAAAAAATCAAATAAATAAGATTAGATTAAAATAAAATAAAATATATTATTGACTAGCATAGTGAAATAAACCATTGACACCAAAACCGTTTTTTGAACCAGGCTGGAAACATGTTTAATAATACTGTAAAGTTGGGCTTTTTAACATGGGGGTCAATGGGGATTTTCTCCCTTTTGCAGCCAGCCTCAAGTGGCCACTCGATGAACTGCAATTGTTTGCATCTTCTGCATGGGCTTCATCGCTCAGACCTGGAGGTTGCCGCCTGGGACTGACATGCAGCAAAGGCCGTTTGGTGCGGGATTCGAACTGGGGCCGTCTGCAGCCTCAAAACATGGGGGGTGCTCTACCCATAATAAGTCCCCATAGTGGACTTTTTAAACTGAGCTCAATCCATTTTGTCCAATCTCTGCTCACACACAGGAAGCAGAAAAAACAAAGAAAACACAGAGGCCCCTACCGGCAGGGAGGGAGCACAGCACTACACAGGCAGGCATGTAAACCTGTTCTTCCTCTACATGTTTGCCTGAAGTCTGTTAAACATCAGGTATGTGAAGAGTTTCCAGGAGGGACAGAAATAAAACAGCACGTTACATTCTTCTTGATGATCTGGGTCATTTTATTTTGCATCCATGTAAACAGAAATCCGGCTTGTTCCAGTGCATCCCGCAAAATTGGAGGCGAGGTCAACACCTTGTTCTGTTTTATGTTTGTTGAATTGTTGTGTGTGTGTCAGGCTGCATCCTGCCAGATGCAAATGATGCAGTTTTGAGCTGATATGGTTTTCTTTAACTGTGTGGAAAGGGGCTGAAATCCATAATGCTCAGTACTGCCACAAAATAATATAAAGTTTTACAAATAAACCAAGCAAAGGGGAGATGCATTTGGTTGCTGAATGGGGTCCCCTCATTAATGTTCAACATTTCAAAAGAGCCGAAAGTGTTTTTTATTTATTGTTTCATCTGCCCAGGAACTCCAAAGTGATACAGACTTCACTTCTGACTGCTGAGGATTTAGATGCCAGGTAACTACAGCAACAATGCTGCTCTACTGATGTCTACGTTTCAACCATCGCAACTGGAGATGATGGGAGATTGAGGTGGTAGGTGTGTAGCTGCTGCTGCTTTCTGCCCATAGGCCAAGTTTATAAATGACTATAAAACTGAAAACGTAGAGCTGTTTTGTCTCTGATTTTTTTTCTAAATAACTGCCATTCAATACATTGTACATAATAACCACAACTGTCTGCAACACTATAACTTTCTTGTAGAATTTAGTATGAGAACTGATTTTATTTTACCCTTCAGCTCTGAATCATCCTGTCATTTGATTTCTTAGCCCTAAAAATATTAAGTTAATCCCCTTTCATTAAACTTCAAACTAAGATACAGTTATTCCACAGGAACAGCTAAATGTGTTGAGATTTAGTTAAATTGCCTGAATGCCCCTCAGTCACAATTGGAAGGCAAAAATGGTAACCACCTTAGATCTAATGAACACAGACAGTAAATAACTTCTATTTTCCATCATGGATCCTCATATCATTATTATTCTGATCTCTGATTCTGATTGAGATGATCCTCAGTAGAACTCTGAGCTCAGAGGTTCCACCGTTGCTACACAAATTCACAACAAATTCCAAAAATACATTTCAAAATTACAATTATTCAAAAATACGCACTCTACTACAGACAGCCAAGAAAAAGCAGCTTTCAGCATTTCTCCACGATTTCTGAAAACAAAGATTTCCAGCGACAACTTTTCCAGCGACCATCGTCCAACGACAAAGACTGACAAGATCCAGTTCATCATGAATGTGAGACTTTTTAAAAAAATATATTTTTAAACAACAGAGTTGGACAGTATTTGAACCCCGAGACAGTCAGGACAGCTTAAATGTCGTAATTCACTGTAAACCTAATTATTTTTGAAGGATGATTTGTGCTGGAGTGAATCTGATGTGACTCTGTTTGAGAATATTGGCAGATTTGAGAGGAAACATCTTATTTGTATCATTACACTGAGCTGATAAAACACTTATCCACATATTATAATCTACCTTAGCTAACTCTCATGTGCAATATTTAGGGTGAAATGTATATGAATTCATTTAAGTTCAATACAGTTCAGCATGAGACCCAGACTAATTAACATTTCATTAACTTTCTGCTGGAACATGATGGTATTTTATAAAACAATGTTTTCAAGATATCAACAGAACAGTCCAGAGTTTTAAGATTTCTAAAGTACATTAACAGCCCAACATGTGTCTTAGAGTTGTACTTGTTTTTTATAATGTTGGTGTCTGTAAATGTGAATTAAAAAGCATTAATGTTGATATTGACATATTTTTCTAAAATAATTATCACAAATATATGATAAATATTCACTTCAGCACATTGTGGTTTTATCATTCTTAATAGGAAGTTCCTGTTTGGACTTGGATTGGACTGTTGGGTCTCCATTGTAAATGCATTTATTTAAATTAACACTAATTTTTCAAAAAACAACAAAACATTTTTTTTTTTAAATAGAGGGTTTGCATATACACGTGACGTCACAGCTAGCGAAGTCTCCGTGGTTACGGCCACTGAGCGGCAAAAAGTGACAGTTGAAGATGGAGATTAGCAACATTAGTTTGAATCATAGGCTTCAATAGCGCCTAAATTGTAAAATTAATTTTAAAGAAGAATAGCTGTTTTTCGATTGACTGTACCAACAGATGTGAAAAGCAGTCAGAGATATATTCTTATAGATATCTCCGACTGCCAAAGAGAAGTAATTGGATCGCAGCATTACTACGAAACAATTGGAATCCAGGCACAAACCCGGTGCTGCGGTTCACATTTAATGTCAGGTAATATTAATTTATGCTGTATTTGTTGATGAAATCATACATTAAGTTACTTCTTAAGTTTACGCTCTGGAGGGCTGTGAGATAAGTTTGTCAATGTTGTTGTTTTGGTGTAGTTACGCCCGACAGTAACTAATTGAGTTCCATCAATAATAAACAATAAAATAATAAACGGAATATTTACGATCCCTTCTCGTCGTCCTTTTAACGCTACAGTATTGTAACGCTACTTCTCAGTAAAGCTCTTAAGGTTAGCATCTTTATTTAGCTACACTTATCATAAGGAAATGACCTAAAACTAACTGAAACTGCAGCTAATCTACTTAAGTAACTCCATACCAGCTCGTATAGATTATTGTCGAATCCAATTGTCCTTAATTTGATCTGATGATCCACATTTTTCCGGGTCTCACTGTATTTACTGCTACATTTCGTTGTTTATGCCACTCATTGAGGCGTGGCTCTGGGCGGCAGTGACGTCTATGCATAACCTCTATTGCTTCAGTTTCAATTTACTAAAGCCTTTAAATGATTTACATGCTTGCATTTGCATTTTACACAGCACCCCAACCATTTTGTTATTTTCCTATTTTATTTTATTTTACTATAAGTTATGTAGTCCCTTCTAACACTGGTCTGTGCTACTATAGTGTGACAGCGGAACAGCTTTCAATACAAGGAAGAGGAAGAGGGTCAGCAGCGGTCTGGAGACAGCCAAAGTATGTAGCACCAAGTCAACCACACCAAGTGTAGTTACTCATTCACTAACTGATGTCAGTCAAAAACATACATTACTTGAATGATGTATTCAAGTAATGTATTGATGGTAATTTGTACCAGGATAGTGACCTTTACAAGTTCTTTATTTTGCACTGTAGAATAATATGAGTCCACTAGTAAATAATCAATAGTATAATAACAAATTCATTTTATAATAGAAAACAAGACACAGTCATTCACAATTTCTATATTTACAACTCACTGTGTTCCAGTCCATCAAATTTAAAGACTACCTCCTACAAGCTGTGTTTTAAAAGTAATGCAGTCTATCCTAGAAGACATCTGAGTATATACTCATATATATATATATATATATATATATATATATATATACTAACACGTGTAAACATGTGTGAATAGTCTGAAGTCAAATGTGTGTTGTTTAAAGTATGACACAACCCGTCATCTCCTCGACAGAAGCCACGTGCTGTTTCCGGGTCCCCTGCCTCCCTCACCCTCCTCCTGTCCTTCTTAGGTCTCTAGGTGTTGCATGCCAGCCCTCTGCTTCCTCTCCTGCCCCAGAGCTGCAGGTCCCCCAGTCTGTGTCTTCCACCCGTGATTGTGTTCAGCAGCATGCAGTCACACAAAGCGACACTGCACTTAAGATCCATGGTTACTCTCTTGAAGAGTATGAGAAGATTTACCATTCTGTGGTGGATGACATGCTCAGGTAAGTTTGTAAATTACAACTGGATGATGTTAACACTCATAATAATTAAGTTCTGAATCACATTTAACTTTAAAATTTCTTTATTATGTCCTTGTGTGCTCACAGATATAAAACTGGCAGACCTCGGCCCTACACCCTCCAGCATGGGAGAGTGATTAAATCAGCGCCTGTGGGAAACACTGGGTCGTCCCAAGATAACCACAAAAGAAAAGCCTGATAGACTCTTGTTGATTGAAGAGTCTTACAGTACGGACGTCTTCCCCCCACTGATAAATGTGGATATCTCTAGAGAACCCAAACCTCGGGTACTCTTCACCAAGGGACCACAATGAAGAAGAAAATACTAGCACAACATCAAATGATCTTTGCAAACGATGTTGTACTAGACTCCAATCACTGTAAATAGAAACCATAGCAGCATCCACCTCCAGCACAGTCCTCCATGCTTCAGAAAACCACTGACAAAGCCAGTTGTTGTCCACCTCCAGCTTTGTACAGACAGCTCCAGTCTCACAAATGTAACCAGCCTGAGCCTTAAACTCCACCTACACCTGGGAGATTTAACAAAAAACGCCTCAGTTTCACTCCACCTACCTCCAGTCAGCAGCAGTCTCACGATCCTCGTCTATCCAACCAGTCTCTGCTCCGACATCTTGGACTCAAATAATAAAAGACACCGACACCATCAAGTCCAAGTCCTCCTGCCTCAACTCCTATGCAAAGACTATCTGCATCGGCTGGAAACATACCACTGCTCTACCTGCCTTTGTTGTTCTTCCTGACGAGCTTCAACACATGCTTCGATGTCCATCTGCTGATCATATCTGTAACAGCAGCTACCGAGGTCACAGCCTCCAAACACCAGTGAGTAGTATAAAGTGAAATGTGTGTTATTTAATAGTATGACCACACCCGACTTTCTATCAATCAGAAGCCATGTACTGCTGACTCTCCACAGGTCCAGCAGGTCGACCTCTGGTCCCAGCCTCCGACACTTCCTCCTGACCTTCTCCAGGTCTCAGGTTTTACAGCCAAGCCCTCAGTCTTCTTCTCATGCCCCAGAGACATACACACGTAAGTTTGTATAGTACAACTGTTTTTTAAAGCATGATGTTAACACTGATAATTTAGTTTTGAATCACATTTAACTTTACAATTGTATTTTTGTGTCCTGGTGTCCCCACAGCTATAAAACTGCCAGACCTCGACCCTACACCCTTCAGCACAGCAGAGTGATTAAACTGCGCCTGTGGGAAACACTGGGTCAGCCCTAGAAAACCAGAGTCTCACAGTAAGGACGTCTACCCACCACTTATAGATGTGAACATCTCTAGAGAACCAAAACTTGCTGACCTTTAGTTTATGTCACTTCTTCTAATTCGCGTTCTCCAGCCTCCATAACACAGCCTCTGAGAGCCAGCAGCATCCACCTTCAGCCTCCAACCAGCCTCTGCCATCATTTGCAACGTGTGTTCTCAGTAACAGGCTTCATGACCAGTCTTCAATGTCCAACTGCTATCACCACCTATAACAGCAGCCTCCAGTCAGCCTCCAAACATCAGTGAGTGGTGTAAAGTGAAATGTGTGTTATTTAAAGTATGACACAACCTGACATCTCCTCAATAGAAGCCATGTACTGTTGACTCTCCAAAGGTCCAGGTGCAGTCCCAGCCACCCACACCTACTTCTGACCTTCTCCAGGTCTCAGGTTTACAGCCCAGCCCTCAGCCTTCCTCTCCTGCCTCAGAGACATGCTCAAGTAAGTTTATAAAGTACAACTGGATTTTAAACCATAGTAATGAGACTGCAAACACATACATAGACACCAAGAATCAAAAAGTCATTCCCAAAACTGTTCTCCAGCTTCAACGACCATCTGAAACGTCTGCCTTTGCCTCCATTGTCCACCTGCTCCTTCCAGCCTCCTTCCTGCCATCATCCACAGCCTCCTCCGCCTGAAGCCACTGTCTCCACCCATGGCCCCTGTCAGGCAGCTTTGAACTTTAATAAACCACAGCAGCCGTAAGTTTAAAAGTCTCCATATGCCCCACAGTAGAATATCCAAGTATTTCAGTTTGTGCCCTATAAAGGGTTAAAGAGATGGGACATGGACATTAAATCACATTATAATAGACTCAAAACTACAATTCTGAACCTGCACATCGGCGCAATATGATCAAGTTATATAAATGCAACTCAAGTTAAGATAATAGAGTCCAGAATAGCTCATGTATAGCAAGGCAGGAAATGCTGTCTGTCTGAACATGATATCAGTCAGTTGTATTTGGTGTTTATTGCCACTCCCTCTGTCACTGAAACAGTTTTACTAAGACAGTGTCAGGATTGCTCTGCTGTGGATAACATTGCTTTTTCTTCATCGGGATGTAAGTTGTTGTAATATTCATGTTAAACTCATTGTCTCATGGGGTTCATGCATTATTGTTGTATCATTTGTGTTTTTTTTTACAGTGTAGACTAAAATGTTTCCTGTTGATTATGATATGTTACTTTATACTCTTGCAGATATTTACTGGTTCTAGTGATCACAGTCAACTTGGTTGCACCTGTGAAAACCTTCACAATGTGCGACCGGAAAATGATTTAACTACTGGGCAGCTTCACTGTAGTATGCTGAGGGCTGAAGAGACCATGTCATTTATTGCTTAGGACTGGAGAGTAGGATAATTATTCAACTACGGACAAATATTTCTTTTGCCTACTAGATTGGAAATGAAACAAAATGGGATGATTAGCAAATCAGAAATTTTTAGGACAAATTCAAGAAGATGAGGGAATGTACACTTTGGTCTGGGACGTATGTGTCTTAAAAGGTAACAAATAATAAGTTACTTTTACAGACAATTAATATTTTTTAAGGGATTCAAAATATTGAATTGAATGATAATGTCTGGTATATTACTCACTCAAGATTTATTTTAGTTTCTGGGGGCTCGCATTTTGTTTGTATTTCTGCACATGCAAAACAAATCAAAACTGAAGAGTGTTTCTACATCAGGTGTATATGAGCAAAAATGTCTTTCATATCGTTCATTATATAGGAATACACTGAAGAGGTCCATCAAACTATTCTGTTGTTCAGACAGTATCAGGTTTCCAGTCCGTACAGGAGACTCAGTGACTCTCCAGTGTTCAGTCCTCTCTGACTCTGAGAACAAGACGTGTCCAGGAAATCTCAGTGTGTTCTGGTTCAGAGCTGGATCACAGACATCTCATCCAAAAATCATTAATTTGTTTATTAACATTAACATTAATGTGCTAATTTAAACAAGACAAAAAACATTAAAATAAAATGTTAATTTTTTTACTTTTATTATTTCGTAGATAATATCCTATTAAATGCACTGTACAATCTCATATCCTGGAAATAATGATCCATAAGCATTTGCCACATGTAGTCTACACATTTTTGTTGTTTCAGCGCTCTCTGATGATGTTTAAAATAGCAAAATGCAAGTCACACTCACTCAGTTCATTCAGCCAGTATATCTTGAGAATTAAAATCATATTCTTTGTTTATACAGCTCTTTCTTTTATTGTGTCTTGTCTGGTTTGTTGATGGATCGCTGTTCACACTACCAGACCTGATTCAGGTTTTGTTCATGGAGCAGTTCCTTGTAGAAAACAGTTCAGCTTTTTTGTTACAAAGATCCCATACTCTGTGATAAGAATCACAGTGAACTTGGACCCTTATCTATTGTTTTGTTTCTTGTGACAGGTAGATTGCAGTTTAAATTATTTTTAGTCTTAAGTCTTCTTGGCTTTCTCATAGCACCACCATGGGGTTAAAAGTAGGGATTATCATTGGTGGATGTTGTTGTTTTGTTTATTGGGTGGCTATTTGATCATCTCTTGGCATGCAGGCGACATGCTGGACTGTTACTGTGTCACAACCTTTATCTAGTGGAAGATCCAGCTGTGGGTTATTTCCTCTGGAAGATTCAGAATGTGATGCATTTTAAAACTCTTCTTGTAGAACATACCACAGGCAGCAGAAGTGATCCATACCAAACTGCTGCATGCATGGCCAAGGATGAAGAAATACAGTCACCTAGGTCTAAATGGTCAAGTAAACAACAGTCTTGTGAACTGCTACAACTCATGAAAGAGGTGCGATCAGATTCACAAAGCCCTGTATGAGACCAATGTAACAGGAAGTGTACTTTTGAAAACTGTATTCTCAGTAAACCAATCTGAGGCATTTTATGATGAGACGTCACCTCTTCTATCTCCTTCACACTCTTAATACAAAAAAGGCTTCTGGAACATAGACACATTGTTTGAATGATGATTGTGTTATGGATTACACTGCTTTGTCTTCATCAGTAGTAAGGTGCTCTTTTGTTCTGTCTGATTGGTTTTCTCAGTGGAGAATTTATACACTAAAAGAGACGATTTTGGCAGCAGAATTTTGCACATATACACAATTATGCTTTAATTATTTTTTATGTTTTCCTTTAATTAGATACGCTGCTTCCAGTGAAAACAGTTCATCTTGGCTGAAACCAGCCACATTTACCATGTGTTATATCTAACACAAAATTCCATGCTATTAGAGGAATCCACTGGTACAAGCAGAGTGTTGGAGATTCTCAATATAATTGTAACATTGTTTAATTCCGTAACAGAGTACGCACCAAATGTTTCAAAATCAAGATTTGACTTACGTACTGATGACTGATGACAGGGTGGATAAAGACTAAATGGAGTGGGACATATTTGTTAGTAGAAGGTAAGGTTTGATTTACTTTAAGTTTTCCAGTCCTTCTTATCATGATGTGAAAATGCCCAAGATATGGTTGGAAGTGCTCAGTTTTTAATACTGTTTTATTTTAAATCAGAAACACTGAGAGGTCTGTTGTTCTGACAGTTTTCATATCCCAGTCCGTCCTGGAGTCTCAGTGACTCTCCAGTCGATCAGTCCTCTGCCGACTCTGCGGAGAAGACAAGACGTGTCCAGGATGATCTTCAGTGTTGTTCTGGTTCAAGAGTGGATCCACAGGACATCTCATCCCAAAACATCATCTACACGTATGGAGATGTTGAGTAATAATTGTGTTGAAGAAGGATCTGAGGACACTCAGATGAGATGTGTCTACAGCTTCTCTAAGGACGTCCAGCTTCCTCTGATGCTGGGACTTACTACTGTGCTGTGGCCACATGTGGAGAGATATTATTTGGAAATGGAACTTAATCTGGAAGTGGTAGGATTTTAGGTTTAGTACTGGGAGTAAATGTACAAAATTCTAAATTTCATGTAATCTTAAAATAGTTTTTATTTGTCGTTTTTTCTTCTGTTTTTAGATCAAACAGCAAGTTCTGTATTAGTTATTGTGTTGTTGGTAGCAATCATTCTGGCTTGGGCCATATTTCTATGATTTTAACTATAATTTTCATCTGTTGTGGAAATCAGAAAGGGACTATGTGGACAACATGAAGGTATCCTGTATGTGTAGTTTACTTACTTTGTTCACGCCTGTTTGTTCAGAGAATACTGATCTACTACAACTAAGATCTCTTAGTTTTGATTCGCTATTCCTCTTGCAGTCCATCACAGAGTCGTTGATCCTATTTAAAGTCAAATTCAATGTGGCTTGTTTTTATTGCATAGGCGTGCGACAATAAAGCAGCTCTTCACCAGCCAGTACGAGACGAATGAGCCAACCAGGTAAGATAAAGTAATTACAGCAATCACATTATTTGTTATTTCCTAGCATTGATTTCCCAATGGTTCAGTGTAACAGAATGTCTTTATTTATTTGCTGAATAGGCTTGTAGGTGATTCTCAAACTATGCTGGCTGCATTTCTCTGCCAGAGGAAAAAGAATGAAAGAGTTGAATTCCAGAAGAATGTGTGATTTTCTATGGTGAATACTGAATGTAATTTTGTGTCAATAACTGTGCTGGTCCTCAACACTTCTCTCCATGGTGCACTTATTTTACCATACATTGGTTCGTACCTAATGCTAGAACTTATGCTAGAAAACATTAATCTAAGATTCCTCAGGCTTCTGTTTCATTTTCGTTTTTCTGAAAAATGCTACTTATGGAGATTCTCTTTCTCCTTTTAAAACCAATTATAAACCTATTTCTACCAAATACAAACTAAAACAGCAAATACTGATTTCAGGCCTAGGTAGCTAGATGAGGCATTCTTCAGCCTTTAGTTAAAACCAACCAGTTACTTTACTAGGTTTTGTTATTTATTAACGTATATTTTTGTCTTTGTGCCTCACTGAAACGACTGTAAGTTTCCTCTAGTATAGTTTGCGGCTACTGTTAGCGGTGATGGAGATTTCAGTTAAAATGCATGCACTGTAATATTAAGATAGTCTTTAAATGTGGTGAACATTATGTTTCCAAATAAAAAAGTGACTGTCTTCGGTAATAATACATTCATTAAAAAGTTTCAACAAATGTGTGATTGATAATTTGTTTTGTGCCTCGCCTTCACAGTCACGCTTAGAGTAGCTGAGAAAAGGCTTTACTCTCTGTTCCATTCAAACCTAGAAGCACTTTTTATTAGCTAGATTCCTCTAAGAGGTCTTGTGGTTCACTGCGTGTAGAATTTAATGAGGATGTCGTCAGTTATGAATATTTAGAATGGGGACATTGATCTGCGTGTTTCCTTTGTTCTGTTGTTGTATGTACCTATGGACGAGGTCTGTGTATTCTTGTTTCTTCCTGCTCCTTCTTTTCTCTTCTCTTATCTGTTTCTAAACCGGCTGACTCAGGCAGATGATTCCTCAGGGTTTTGCTCAAGGTTTCTTTCTTGTTTTAAGGGAGTTTTGTCTTGCTGCCGTCGCCTTCAGGCTTGCTCTGGAGGTTTCAGGCCGGTTTTAGTAAAGCCCCTTGAGACAATTTGTGTCGTTATTACTGCTATAGAAATAAGATTGAATTGAATTGAATTGAAAACAGATTCAAGATCCTGGTCTTAGGAATCTGAGGTGAACTTTAATTCTATAGCTTAACCCCAGACTCAGACTGTTGCTTTTAATTCATCTCTGAGTGCATGCACAAAGGCCTCACAGGCCCCCCACCTGCTTCATAGTGCTAAAAGCCATGGATTTGAATACTTAATCTTTTTCATCGTGTGACAGAAGATGTTAAGCAAGTCTCCAGTCTATCTCAGGGCTAACACAGAGAGACAGACAACCATTCACACTCATACTTGCCTGTTCTCATTCCCAAGGCTTCATATACCGACGATTTGTCATGAAACAAGCCGTCTGATACTGACGTAAAAGGTACCCTTCCACCTCTGAATGATACGCTCTGGGTTCTCAATTGACTCCAGTGTAGACCCGCTCGCGGCGGTAAGAGAAGCTTAGAGCAGAGGCTGCAGTCGAGCTTCAATCTGATTAGAGAATCGAGGACCCTCTATGTCACTATTTTGAGGATTAATTCTAATGAGATCGTCAACATTTCTCAACTTAAACACATCAAAATATCACTGATAATTCAACAATAAAATAGCCATCACATGTTATGCCTCTCATTTGAATCTTTTCTCCTTTCGTTTTGTGAAGTAAGATCGTTTTGAAACGTTGCAGAACACGGCTATGTCATTGATACACACCCTTTTTTGCGGGATAAAGCTGCCCCTTTAAAATACTGTAAAAAACACGCCAAAAATAGCACTAATAATATATTAATAGCGTATCTCTACTCAAGATGATAACATATAGGTTAGGAATATACCTTTCTGTTTGAAAAGGAGTGCGGATATATGCTTTCTGAAAACCCTAATATCAACATTCCTTATCCTGAAGAAAAAATTCAGGAACTACAGTTTTTTCCGAGTCACAATACTACAACCAGCTTTACACACCAATATTTTTTGTAGTTCTGAATGTATTTCTCTCTAATTTTTGTAAATATTGTGTACTGTGATCAAACTTTGTTGGGCTTTAGGGCCTGGGGAGCACAAATGTTTGATCAGATTTCATCTTTGTCATTGGGAGAGGGTCAAATCAGGTTTTTTCCAGGTTTCAACACTAGTCAATAGCACCACCTATTAGTTTGCCCTGCAGGTATCATAGTAGTAAAGGTCATTAATTTTCAAAACCTTGACCCTGTGTCTGTATAGCATGTTTTGTTGTTAACAGTAAAGCCTTCAAACGTGTCTCAGGTACATGTTCAAAAAGGGCACACCTGTAGGAGCAGGACCGCCCACAACTTCATTACTGACATGTTACTCCCCAGGTCAAGACCTTTTCAACGATGTCCTCACTGTTGTCCTACCTGAAAGTTTTAATTTTCATTCTGGGCTCTCAGGCCAAGGCTGTCTCAGGGGTACATCCAAAGAACCTCGTTCTGGGCCAAGCTGGATGAAATCAGTCAACATATATTTTAGGGGATTTTTGTGATCAAATTTAATCAAGATATTTATTTTTGTAGTTATACATATCATACTATAAAATTAGGACCATTTCAGAAGCTAATTTGCCCATAACCAATTACTGTTTCACAGTGTCATATTTACCATTTACATATATGACCATTTTAAAAAACTCTTTAAGCCCTCGCCCTGTCTTATAAAGATTATTTTGAAGATCATGAATTATAAGGGATAACTGTATCAGGATTATGCCCTCCAATGGCATGACAACAGTCATATAGGGTGGCACATTTTGTCGTGTCTGAGACCACGGCAGAAAAGACATAATGTCTCTTAGCCCACTGGCTCAGGGTCAGCGTGAAGGGGGGGGGTGGACAATGAAAGGTCACATGCTTATCCTGCTCACATTTTATTTTATTTTGATCAAACAGATGCATCAACCAAATATGCAGCCATACTAAACAATGGTAGATTGACTAGAAACTGGAGCATCAAAAATGACAATTTCTGACTATATTCAAAATATAGACAAATACTTAGTGTTCTGATCGACTGATAAGCCTGTGGTGCTGCCCATGCATTATAGTTGTTTATAAAATTAGTTACAGTTACATTTTTATGTTATAGTAATATGAATTACAGTCAATTTTTTGAATGAAACTTCACACTGTGGTAGCGAGGTTTTTGTTATGCACACTAATAAATTATGAGGATCACTTTGATTTTTCATGTTTACCATACAGAACCTTCAACTATTTCCAGTTTAACATTTAAGTCATATAGAAATCTGTACTAACACGATAATGGCTTCATGCTGATGGATGCCATGTCGTCGGGTCTTGTTACGGCCATTTTTTTACATACCTGATGTAAATGCTTTGACTATAACGACTTCCTGTCAGTTGGTCCAGTAATGACTGCAAACTCTACAATCAAGACTCACTTACAGTTTTTTTAAGAAAGCAGTTAAAGTAGTGACATATACTTAAGTGGCTCATTCCAAAGATTAGTCACACTATCAAATTAATGTGACTCCTGTTACTGCCTTTGTTAGTGGCAGGATCAAAGTGTGTGTGAAACTGTAATTACACAGACTCTGTGGATCCAGAAGTAGCCAACATATTGGTCAATATGAGAAGGCCCTGGCCTCTTTCCACTTTAGATGGACTTCCTCCAGTCTTTCTATTCTCCCAGTCAGTTGCAGTCAACTTAGATGACATCTCACAAGGTCGCTGCTGCATCCTCTTCTCCATCCTCCACAAACTGAAGGAGCTCCTGACGAGGCACTAACAGAAAAATAAAGAAACTGCCCACTAAGTGAACTAAATACATGTAAGGTGGTATGGCTTAGGCTACTGTACAAATGCCTCTTTACACTTCTGCCTAAACTCAAATATAACAACAACTATAAATGTCCTACTTAAATAATGAAATCACAACATTTCATTGTTGGCAAGAGTACCCTTTTGTTGGGGTCTGACACTGGCAACTTCACAACTAGGGATTCTTCACCGGTCATTGTTGGTTGTTCTGTGACACTGAAAAAATTGAGATTGATTATTTACTTACGTAATTCTTGGTCGAATAAAAGTTGTGAGCATGAATACTGACATGTGCCCACGCTACTAGGACTTCTGACTGGTAAGACGGCCTTTGAGGAAAATAACATCTATGTTCTGTCGCGTTTTTTTTTCCAGCGCACTGTCTTGGCTGAGGTTAACCTGTGCCTCATTCTTAAAATACTAGTCCTGGATTAAAGCAAAGATTATCAAACATCTTAAGTTTAATTTCACAGAAATTGTCATGTATACAGAACACACAATATTTATTATATTATATCATACACACACACACACACAACACAACACGACGCACATATATATCTATTTCATCTTTGACTTCTTTGACTTAAATTAGACAAGATGTGTTCCCTCTGTAAACATCTGTTTCCCTACATCACGTATATTGTTACCTCCATATCCTAATGAGTGACAGACATGATAGAACTCAGTGACACAAACAAACACATAGCGAAACCAATCCACATGATTTACCAACACTGATTATAACATTGGTGGGGTCTATTTGGCTATTTTGCAACATACAAACTCCTTTAATAGCTTTAATCCTCCAGTGGGGGATTAAAATAGCTAATGCTCAGTATTATGTTGTAGTTGTTACTATACTCTATCTAGCAAGCATGCTTGAAGGGACACAGTAGCCATTTTTAAAGGTCTTTACACTGCTTCCAAAGTCAGACGCTTTGTTTGTTTGTGATGCTTGTCTGAAAAATACAAACAAACAAAAAAATAACTTGAAGTTAATCAAGCTAATCTGTCTTTCCAAAACATATATCACTTTCTCAAAGTAGTCATATATTTTTTACATACCTCTGTTACGATCAATCAATCAATCAATCAATCAATTTCTTCTTCTTCTTCTTCTTCTTCTTCTAAGAAGGCCTCTCCGTTCTCCCATCAACCTTTGCGTACACTGGTTGCGTCTGATTGGTTGGAGTCAGGCAACAAAAACTGACGGGAGTGCGTGAATGAATCTATTAAATATGTTTTAACGTGTGAAAAGAAAATAATAAACCTTAACAAAGCTATTATGTTCACGTTTAAATTGTTTCACTTTCAGATCCTGAATCAGTCTGGAAACACTATGTGATTGCCAGAGCGTTTCATCCAGAGGTGGAAGTGATACCTATTGCGAATAGATCAGACGTTTGGGGCGTGGACAAATTGTCTTGTGATCGAGGATTATGGGTAGCGTATAGGCTTTCCCGCTAACAAAACATGAATAAAAGTTTATTTACTCTGATTCTCGAAAGGAGAAAAATTATAAGTGATGGCTCAACACGAAGCTACTTTATTGTTGAATTATATGCAGTGATACTCGGATGTGTTTGTGTTGAGAAATGTTGACGAATCATTTAAAGAAATGCTTAAAATAATGAGAAAACACTTTCGGGCAGAGGGTCCGCGGTTCTCCAAATAGATTGTAGCTCGTCCTTAGGAGTCATATTTTTCGCCGCGGAACGGTTATCATCATAGTGAATGGTGGGGCCTGCGGCCCTCTGCTCTAAGCGTCTTTTACTGCCGCTGAGTGGGTTTATAAACTATTGAAGTCAATTGACAACCCAGTGTGGTCATCCAGACGTGGAAGAGGACCTTTATGTCAGCATCAGACGCTCTAGGGGCCTTTGTGACAAAATCGTCGGTATATTACGCCTTGGGAATGAGAACGGGTTGTGTGGGCAGGACAAACCCTGACTCCGCGCTGTGTTGCGCTCTAGGGCGGTTGCAGCTCTGCCCACAGCTCAGTGAATACTGCCTCCCTCGTAATCGGAAAACGGACTCATTGAAAGAACTTGTCGTAGTTTGTCGAGTTGATTCTTGGTGTTATCTAAACCACTCTCTCCATGCCTAATGTTGCCATTTGCGATGATCTTCTAACAAAGGCCAACGGCTGCCATTGTTAAATTCCAATTTTCTTCAGCACTTTTGCGGATGTTTTTAATTTCCACCAATGGTTACAAACACGTGTGTGTGTTATTTTTGCGCATTATTATGTCTTCTGATGTGCATATCTCTGAGTATCTACTTGATTTCACATTATTGACGTTCCTCTGCGTCGCCTCTTTAAGTGTGCCAATGGAACAATAGCTGTGGAAACCAGCGTATGCAGCCATGATGTTGGAGGAGGTCATCGCCCTTTTCCATGGTCAATTCACTTTTGATACATCTTCTGAAGTTGATGTTGATGTGGGCGTACGACACGTTTCTGGGCTCACGCAACTTTGATACATGAGGCCCAAGATGTCACTATTTGCTTTACTGCTTTTGTTAAATGTAATTTGTTTAAATCAAGTTCATATCCGTATTAGCCCCGTGGGTAAATGGAACACCTCTGATTTCTTGTTTTAACTCCACTTTCCCTACCATGCTGTGATCCATGATATGAACAAATCACTCAGCTGCTCACAGTGACCTGGTCCCAGTCTCAAAATGAATGCATCATCCGTTACCTGACTTGAAAATCTGCTGCTCTGGTTGTGTCTGAGTGACACAGTAGAAACCATGCCACTGTCTTTTCTGAAGATAATAAAACTCTTGTGTGTCTCACTGATTGCTTGTGTGATGCCAGTGCCCTCGCTATTGAATTACCCATTAAACATCACATAAATAAAATGAATAAGGAAATACATTTTTGCATTTCGTAATAAAAGAATCACTAGTCTCATTTGAATGTTTTTGGATGAAAAACAAGAAAAAGTCGCCACAGTGATGTAAGGGTTGCATTGATGTGTATCTTAGTGTTGTGAATTGATGTGGTTGATTGAAAAGATAGTGGATTCACTGCTGCTCATGTCTTCTCTTGCATTTAAAAATGCTTTATTACGAGAAAGACAGTGCCCAAAAACTCTTTCACCATATCTGAGGGTGCTTCAGGTGCCAATTGTAGAATCCCCTCCTCTTTCAGCTCCAACACTCTCCTCATTTTGGTTTTTCTTTCTCTGAAAACTTCCACATTATGAACAATAAGACCCTAACCCCTTAGGGATCTGGACATTTTACAGTGTAGTTAGTAGTTAATCTTTTTAACCTTTATAATAATGAAAAACTACATTCCGAATAACACAGGCAACAGGAAGGGGGGGCAGGGAAGAAGGACCTTATACTACAATAGCAAGATAGCGTTCTGGGTTCAGGGCATGTTGGGGTGGAGATGTTCTCTTGTGTCTGCATGGGTTTGCTCTGGCTACTCCCGGCTTCATCCCAACCTCCAAAGACGTGCTAGTTAGGTTCTTGTGGATTCTAAATTGGCGGTTAGGTAGGATGTGTGTGTGGTGATGAATGGTTGTCGTCTCTCTGGTGTTAGCCCTGAGGATAGACTGGAGACTGGTGTGGAGAGTGGACCCCACCTCTCACCCAATGACAGCTGAGAATGAAAATGAGCCACTGGTATTTTTACTGACATTGTAACAGTTGAAGAAAAAAAAAAAATGACTCAGGCAATTATGTTATTAGACTAATGATATGTGAAAAAACATTATCCAAAACTATTCTGATGTAATGATGTTTTTGCCCATTGCTGGAATTTATGCTTTTTACTAATGCTGCACTGTTGAAACTTAAACTCTTTAAAAAAAAAAAATTAAAATAAATAAATTAAAAAGCAACAGCCTCTTAGATAGTATGAATATACTCATTGAGTCTGGGGTTAACGTATAGAATTAAAGTTCACCTCAGATTCCTAAGGCCAGGACCTTGAATCTGTTTTCGATTCAATTCAATTAAATCTTATTTCTATAGTATCAATAACGACACAAATTGTCTCAAGGTGCTTTATTAAAACCGGCCTGAAACCTCTAGAGCAAGCCTGAGGGCGATGGCAGCAAGACAAAACTCCCTTTAACAAGAAGAAACCTTGAGCAGAACCCAGAGGGAATATGTGCCTGAGTCCAGCCGGGCGGTAGAACTGAGAAGGAGAGAAAAGAAGAGCAGGAAGAAACATGTATATCATACCTTCTGGTCATATGATACATACAACATTCAGACTAAGGAATACAATGCAGATATATCAATGGTCCCTTTCTAAATATTCATAACTGAGACAGTTCTCATTAAATTCCTACACAGCAGTGAACCACAGACCTTCTTAGTGGAATCTAGCTAGATAAAAAGGGCTTCTAGGTTTGAAGTGGAAACTGAGAGTAAAGCCTTTTCTCAGCTACTCTAGCGTGACTGTGGAGGCAGGAGAGGCACAAAACAAATGTTTCAATCCAAACATTTTGTTGAATCCTTTTTAATGAAGTATTATTTATCGAAGACAGTCCTTTGAACTTCTAATGTTCACACATTTAATTGACCTATCTTAATATTACAGTTTGCATGATTTTACTGAAAGTCTCCATTCCCCCCACCTCTTTAGTTTGCCACAAACTATGACTAGAGGAAACATACAGTCTTTTCAGTGAGGCATAAAGCAAAATAATATATGTTTAATAATTAGACAATCTTGTTAAAAACTAACTGGTTTGTTCAACTTGTAAGGCTGAAGAAAGCCTCATCATTAGCTCGGGCTTCTGAAATCAGTTATGCTGTTGTAGGGTGTGTATTTGGTTAGAAATAGGTTTATAAATTGTTTAAAGAGAAAGAGATTCTCCAAGTAAGTTGCCATTTTTCCAAAAAAACAAAATGAAACAGTAAGCCTGAGGAATCTTAGATTAAAGTTTATAGCATAAGATTAAGCATTAGTAAGGAACCAATGTACATAAATACGGCACATGGAGAGAATGTGGGTTGGGACCAGCACAAGTTTTTGATCACATTTACACTCAGTATTTCACATGAGAATACACACATTCTCCTCTGGATTCAACTCTTTCTTCTTTCTTCCTCTGGCAGAGAAATGCAGCGCAGCATAGTTGAGATCACCTTTCAGCCTATGCAGCAAATAAAAAAAGACATTCTGTTACACTGGAGCCGTTGGGAATCATGCTAGTGAAATAAACAAATAATGTGATTGCTGTAATTTCTTTTTGATCTTTAACTGATTGGTCATATCATCTTGTTGGCTGGTGAAGAGCTGCTTTTTGTCGCTAGTATGAATAAAAACAAGCTCATTAATTTTGACTTTTTTAAATTAGGATCAACAACTAGGTGATGGACTGCAAGAGGAATAGCGAATCAAAACTAAAGAGATCTTAGTTGTTGTATTCAGTGATTCTCTGAACAAACAGGCAGTGAACAAACTAAGAATATACACTTCCTTCATGTTGTCCCTCATAGTCCTTGCTGAGTTCCACAACAGATGAAAATTAGATTTATAATCATAGAAATGGCCAAGCAGATGATTGCTACCACCAACACAATAACTAACACAGAACTTGCTGATATAATATATTTTATGATTACATGAAACTTAGAATTTTGTACATCACTCCCAGTACTAAACCTAAAATCCTACCAGTCTCCAGTTTAGTTCCATTTCCAAATAATATCTCTCCACACGTGGCCACAGCACAGTAGTAAGTCCCAGCATCAGAGGAGCTGATGTCCTTAGAGAAGCTGTAGACACATCTCTTCTGAGTCTCAGATCTCTTCTCACATTTATTACTCATATCTCCATCCGTGTAGATGATGTTTGGATGAGATGTCTGTGATCCAGTTCTGAACCAGAACACACTGAGATCTCCTGGACATGTCTTGTTCTCAGAGTCAGAGAGGACTGAACACTGGAGAGTCACTGAGTCTCCTGGATGGACTGGATCTGATACTGTCTGAACAACAGTCCTCTCAGTGTTTCCTGATTTAAAATAAAACAGTATTAAAAACTGAGCACTTCCAACCATATCTTGGGCATTTTCACATCATGATAAGAAGGACTGGAAAACTTAAAGTAAATCAAACCTTACCTTGTACTAACAAATATGTCCCACTCCATTTAGACTTTATCCACCCTGTGACTGCACAGTGGTACATTCCTTCATCCTCTTCAACTGTGCTCAAATGGTCAGGTTACTAAAGCTGTTATCAGTACGTAAGTCTAATCTTGATTTTGAAACGTTTGGTGCGTACTCTGTTACGGATTTAACCAATGTTACAATTATATTGAGAGAATCTCCAACACTCTGCTTGTACCAGTGGATTTTTCTGTCGCTGATATCTATGCTTGGTATAACACATGTAAATGTGGCTGGTTCACCAAGATGAACTGTTTTCACTGGAAGCAGCGTATCTGAATTAAAGGAAAACATAAAAAATAATTAAAGCATATTGTGTATGATGTGCAAAAATTCTGCTGCAAAATCGTCTCTTTAGTGTATAAATTCTCCACTGAGAAAACCTTTAGACAGAACAAAAGAGCACTTACATACTGGATGAAGACAAAGCAGTGTAATCCATAACACGATCATCTTCACATTGTGTCTTGTTCAGAGACTTTTTTGCATTTAAGAGTGTGAAGGAGATGAGAAGGTGGTGACGTCTCATCATAAAATGCATCTGATTGGTTTACTGAGAATAGTTTCAAAAGTACACTTCCTGTTACATTGGTCTCATACAGGGCTTTGTGAATCTGATCGCCTCTCTTTCATATATTGTAGCAATTCTCAAGACTGATTGCTTTACTTGACCTGTTTATCCTAGGTGACTGTATTTCTTCATCCTTGGTCATCAAGTAGCAGTTGGTATGGTCACTTCTGCTGCCTGTGGTATGTCCTACAAGAAGGATTTAAAATGTATCACAGTCTGAATCTCAGAGGAAATATCCACAGGCTGGATCTTTACTGATAATGGTTGTGACACTGTAACAGTCAGAGGAGCCTGAAGGCCAAGAGTGTTGATTTAGCCTCACAATAAACATATTCAACAACAACATTGATAATCACTACTCTACCCCATGGTGGTGCTAGAGAAAAGGACAAGAAGACTTCAGACTAAAATATTTAAACTGCAATCTACCTGTCTCAGACAAAAACAATAGATGAGGGTCAAAGTTCAGGTGATGCTTATCGCAGAGTTTGGGAGTTGTAACAAATTTGCTGTACTGTTCTACTTTGAACTGCTCTGGAACATAACCTGAATCAGGTCTGTAGTGTGAACAGTGATACATCAACAAGACAAGACACAATATACAAGCAGGGATTTAAGTCTTGTTCAGGCCTCACACAGTCATAGTAATCAGGATTCATCATATGGGAACCATGAATGTCTGATACACATTTTCTGCCAAGCCAATCTATCCTGTGACTGGTTGCAGTGAAGCTCTTCCTTTGCTGTTGGGAGGATCCGCCTCTACCTGTGATTGCAGACAGGCTGCAACTGTGTAGGAGTCTATAAAATCCAGACTTCCTCAGTTTATTTGCTCTGTCCCACCTGGACCCACAAGATCCCATCCGTTTGTGTTTTGTTTGGTTTTTGGTTACTTTCTTTGGACCACACACATACTGCTTTCAGTACATCCAACATCCAACCTCATACGTCTTTATTGGTTTTGTAATTATTTGTTATCTTTCTTAGTAAAATTATTGTTTAAAATTGATCTTTCTGTGTGGCCCTCCCTTCTTTGTTGTGGCCTAAACTCTAAGGTGATGGTAACACTTGGGGTGATTCCATCAAATATGTGTCATAGCTTTTCATGCATGTAAAATGTCTGCAAAGTCACAAAGCCTGAAGTCTATGTCAGTCTAAGTTACTCTTTCTCACAGTGTCCCAGTGGCTAGTGATCATAACCCACCATCAAATGGCTGAGCAAAAACAACAGAGAGTGCCAGCTGACCAATCAGAGCAGCTATTTTCAGGAGGGGTTCCTTAAAGAGACAGAAGCTAAATTTCTGCTGCAGTAATGTAGAGTATAAGAAAAATACCATCTTTCATGAATATCAACCCCTGTAAAAAATATTCTGGTAGACCTCCAAATATAAAATCATGAACTTATAAAACAACATATTACTGACCCCTTTATTAAATTAAACAGAATTAGAGATCACACACTTCAAAGCAGCACAAGACGTGTGTAGCAGGAAATGCACTGTGAATGTATTTTCAGTGAGATGCATTTGATGCAGATGCATTTGGTGTTGTGAATCGCCACACCTCCTGGTCTGACGCTTAAATAAAGGTCAGCGAGTTTTCTAAGACAGTGCGGTAACACTTTCTATGATGGTTGTATTTATAATGTCATATGAATGCACTCATAATATTTTATAAGGTATAAAGCATTGTAATGGTCATTATTACATCTATACATATTCACAAGTCGTCATAACCAACTTCATGAGATCACCTACGGATAATCTGCAGTGCCTGCATGATATGCGGTAACATAATGTCTCATTAGGCTGCTTTAAACAAAAAAACGTGATCTGCTTATGTGTTTTCAATCAAACCTTTCTGCATAAAAACAAACCCAGCTAGAGAACTAAAGATTTGCCTCTGTTCTTCTTGTAGTTGCTGTCAAACCATCTCCTGACCTCTGACCCTGAATCATCTCACCAACCCAAAGGCACTTTCAAGAGCCACATCTCTAGGACCACGCCGTGCCACTTTTGTGGCCTGTTTCATGTGTTTCATGTGTTGTGTAATGTACTCAGAGCATTGATAATCATTCTGATTATGTGTGTTGGTTTAAATGAAAATAAAGTAAACTAAATGCTTTTTGTCTTTACTGTCCAGGCTCTCATTTCATTGTGCCTCATATTTGTTTATAATAGTCTTATATCCACAACACCTCATTTGCACTAATTTACCTAAAGCTGACAAATAACACCTATGATATTAACATTGTGCATATGGGGTAAAGATGCCAGACTCAGGACTTAGTTTATTGCACCTTTTAATTACGCATAGTAACTTATATCTGTTAATAATAGTGTCATATTCTTGTCACTTTACTTAGCGCTGACAAATAGCACTTATGATAGGACATAGCTGTTTATAACAGTGACTAGGCAGATATTGACATATTTATAATGCACTATTCAGATTAAAATTACAATCATTCATAACCAGTTGTCATAATGCATCATGAAGTTGGTTATGACGACTTGTGAATATGTATAGATGGTAATAATGACCATTATAATGCTTTATAGGCACCTTATAAAACATTATGAGTGCATTCATAGTGCATTATAAATACAACCTTCAAAGAAAGTGTTACTGACAGTGACAAGATGGTTCTGCTCTGGGTTACTTTGCTTCTCCTTCATCTAGGATGTAAGTGATATAACATAAAACATGTTAACTAGATCTGTAATGATTCATGCTCAAATTGTGGACTAAATGTTACTTATCTGACTTGTGATGAACTATTCCTTAATTTATACGAAAGTATACGAAAGTAAGTTCTGTTTACTGAATGATAAACTTAAATTATCTATCAGCAGACACATTTCTATGTGGTTATATGTTTCATGTGTGTCTTATTCATCATTAGGCCCAGAAAGTCACTCTTCACAAGATAACTTGAGACAACCGGTTAATGATAATTTAAGTAGTGACACCAAATCATGTGATTTGTCGGTGTTTTAACATGATCCCCAGCAGAAGCAATAAGTAAGTTCCTATACAGTATATGAGCGCTTTACTTTCTGTACAGGCTGAAGATGATCTGAACTATGCTGCTACGCAGCATTTCACTGGAGGGAAACCAAGAAGAGAAAGAAAGAAGAAAGAGTTGTACAAACAAGAATGTGTTTATTCTCAAGTTACTGGCTGAATGTACTGTATATGTGTGAAGTGCGTTTTCCTTTTAAACTTCATCAAAAGAGAGCTGTTAAAACAAAAATGTGTAGACTACATGTGCTTTATGATAATTCTTTTACAAGGATTATGAGTTTGTATGTGCATGTTAATATGCTTTAATATATGAAATTATAAATGTAAAATATAAAAAAATATTATCGTTTTTTGTTTTGTTTAAATTAGCACATTAAAGCTATTAAAGATTGTAATTTTTTTAGTTGTCTTGTCCTATTTGTTTCCAACCTTTACGTATCTGTTTTAATTATGGTCTTTCAAATATTAATTGCCATGTGTAAAGACATCATGTAAATAAATGACTCATACGCTGTATGAATGCTAATTACAATATGAGACAGACTACCACTTTTCAGATTCTGAAGCACTTGTGAACTTATTAATAAACTCTTTGAAGTGCAGTGTGGTCTGTGTTCTAGTGATGTGTAAGTCCTGAACGAATGGTTCAAATCTTGAGAGTCATTTTACTGACTCCTGAGTCATGAGTCCTCCTCTCTAATAACTCGTTCACTAACTCGTCCCTGCTACTTCTTACTAACTAACTGCAAGGAAGAGACCAGATGTCACTATTGTGTTACTGCCGTAAGACAAAACTCCCTTTAACAAGAAGAAACCTTGAGCAGAACCCAGAGGGAATCATCTGCCTGAGTCCAGCCGGGTAGAAACAGAGATGAGAGAGAAAAGAAGAGCAGGAGAAACAAGAATAACAAACCTCTGTCATAGATACATACAACATCGGACTAAAGGAAACACGCAGAATCAATGTCCCTTTCTAAATATTCATAACTGACGACAGTCCTCATTAAATTCTACACGCAGTGAACCACAGACCTCTTAGTGGAATCTAACTAGATAAAAAGTGCTTCTAGGTTTGAAGTGGAAACTGAGAGTAAAGCCTTTTCTCAGCTACTCTAGCGTGACTGTGAAGGCTGAGGCACAAAGCAAATGTATCAATCAAACATTTTGTTGAAACCTTTTTAATGAATGTATTATTTATTGAAGACAGTCACTTTGAAACATAATGTTCACACATTTAAAAACCTGTCTTGATATTACAGTTGCATGCATTTTACTGAAAGTCTTCATCACCTCTTTAGTTTGCCAAAAACTATGACTAAAGAAACTTACAGTCTTTTCAGTGAGGCATAAAGCAGACACAAAAATATATGTTAATAATTAGACAAATTTGTAAAGTAACTGGTTGGTTCAACTAAGGCTGAAGAAGCCTCATCTAGCTAGGGCTCTGAAATCAGTTTTGCTGTTTAGGGTGTGTATTTGGTTAGAAATAGGTTTATAATTGTTTAAAAGAGAAAGAGAATCTCCAATTAAGTTGCATTTTTCAGAAAACAAAATGAAACAGAAGCCTGAGGAATCTTAAATTAATGTTTCTAGCATAAGGTTCTAGCATTAGGTAAGAACCAACATACGGTAAAATACGGCACATGGAGAGAATTTGGGTGAGGACCAGAAACAGTTTTTGACTCACATTTACATTCAGTATTTCACATGAGAATACACACATTCTCCTGGATTCAACTCTTTCTTCTTTCTTCCTCTGGCAGAGAAATGCAGCGCAGCATAGTTGAGATCACCTTCAGCCTATGCGGCAAATAAAATAAGACATTCTGTTACACTGAGCCGTTGGGAATCATGCTAGTGAAATAACAAATAATGTGAGTTGCTGTAATTACTTTGTCTTTAACTGGTTGGCTCATATCATCTTGTCTTGCTGGTGAAGAGCTGCTTTTTGTCGCTACGTATGAATAAAAACAAGCACATTAATTTGACTTTTAAATTAGGATCAACAACTCGGTGATGGACTGCAAGAGGAATAGCGAATCAAAACTAAAGAGATCTTAGTTGTAGTATTCAGTATTCTCTGAACAAACAGGCGGTGAACAAAGTAAGTAAACTACACTTACCTTCATGTTGTCCACATAGTCCTTTCTGAGTTCGATAACAGATGAAAATTAGATTCATAATCATAGAAATGGCCAAGCAGATGATTGCCACCACCAACACAATAACTAACACAGAACTTGCTGTTTGATCTAAAAACAGAAGAAAAAAAACATAAAATATATTTTATGATTACATGAAACTTAGAATTTTGTACTAAACCTAAAATCCTACCAGTCTCCAGTTTAGTTCCATTTCCAAATAATATCTCTCCACATGTGGCCACAGCACAGTAGTAAGTCCCAGCATCAGAGGAGCTGATGTCCTTAGAGAAGCTGTAGACACATCTCTTCTGAGTCTCAGATCTCTTCTCACATTTATTACTCATATCTCCGTCAGTGTAGATGATGTTTGGATGAGATGTCTGTGATCCAGCTCTGAACCAGAACACACTGAGATCTCCTGGACACGTCTTGTTCTCAGAGTCAGAGAGGACTGAACACTGGAGAGTCACTGAGTCTCCTGGACGGACTGGATATGATACTGTCTGAACAATAGTCCTCTCAGTGTTTCCTGATTTAAAATAAAACAATATTAAAAACTGAGCACTTCCAACCATGTCTTGGGCATTTTCACATCATGATAAGAAGGACTAGAAAACTTAAAGTAAATCAAACCTTACCTTCTACTAACAAATATGTCCCACTCCATTTAGTCTTTATCCACTCTGTGACTCCACAGTGGTACATTCCTTCATCCTCTTCAACTGTGCTCAAAATGGTCAGGTTACTAAAGCTGTTATCAGTACGTAAGTCAAATCTTGAGTTTGAAACGTTTGGTGCGTACTCTGTTACGGATTTAACCAATGTTACAATTATATTGAGAGAATCTCCAACACTCTGCTTGTACCAGTGGATTTTTCTGTCGCTGATATCTATGCTTGGTATAACACATGTAAATGTGGCTGGTTCACCAAGATGAACTGTTTTCACTGGAAGCAGCGTATCTGAATTAAAGGAAAACATAAAAAATAATTAAAGGATATTGTGTATGATGTGCAAAAATTCTGCTGAAAAATCATCTCTTTAGTGTATAAATTCTCCACTGAGAAAACCTTTAGACAGAACAAAAGAGCACTTACATACTGGATGAAGACAAAGCAGTGTAATCCATAACACGACCATCTTCACATTGTGTCTTGTTCAGAGACTTTTTTGTATTTAAGAGTGTGAAGGAGATGAGAAGGTGGTGACGTCTCATCATAAAATGCATCTGATTGGTTTACTGAGAATAGTTTCAAAAGTACACTTCCTGTTGCATTGGTCTCATACAGGGCTTTGTGAATCTGATCGCCTCTCTTTCATGTGTCGCAGCAGTTCTCAAGACTGATTGCTTTACTTGACCTGTTTATCCTAGGTGACTGTATTTCTTCATCCTTGATCATCAAGTAGCAGTTGGTATGGTCACTTCTGCTGCCTGTGGTATATCCTATAAGAAGGGTTTAAAATGCATCACAGTCTGAATCTCAGAGGAAATATCCACAGGCTGGATCTTCACTGATAATTGTTGTGACACTGTAACAGTCAGAGGAGCCTGAAGGCCAAGAGTGTTGATTTAGCCTCACAATAAACATATTCAACAACATCAGTGATCATCACTGCTCTACCCCATGGTGGTGCTAGAGAAGGCAAGAAGACTTTAGACTAAAATATTTAAACTGCAATTCATAACCTGAATCAGGTCAGTAGTGTGAACAGTGATACATCAACAAGACAAGACAAGACGCAATATAAGAAAGAATTGTACAAACAAGAATATGTTTATTCTCAAGTTACTCGCTGAATGTACTGTGTGTGTGTGAATTGCGTTTTCTTTTTAAACTTCATCAAGAGAGAGCTGTTAAAACAAAAATGTGTAGACTACATGTGCTTTATGATAATTCTTTTACAAGGATTATGAGTTTGTAAGTGCATGTTAATATGCTTTTATATACGAAATAATAAAAGTAAAAAAATTAACATTTTATTTTAATGTTTTTTGTTTTGTTTAAATTAGCACATTAAAGCTATTAAAGATTGTAACTTCTTGTTTTTTTTTTCGTCCTATGGGTTACCTTTACGTATCTGTTTTAATTATGGTCTTTCAAATATTAATTGCCATGTGTAAAGACATCATGTAAATAAATGACTCATACGCTGTATGAATGCTAATTACAATATGAGACAGACTACCACTTTTCAGATTCTGAAGCACTTGTGGACTTATTTATAAACTCTTTGAAGTGCAGTGTGGTCTGTGTTCTAGTGATGTGTAACTCCTGAACGAGTGGTTCGAATCTTGAGAGTCATTTTACTGACTCCTGAGTCATGAGTCCTCCTCTCTAATAACTCATTCACTAGCTCGTCCCTGCTACTTCTTGCTAACTTACTGCAAGGAAGAGACCAGGGGCCTCATGTACAAAGACTTGCGTGGATTTGTCACTGAAACATGGCATGCACTAAAATCCAGAAACTGGCGTCCGACCAAAAAAAAAATTAGATGTGTCATAGTGTGTGTGCGCCTGGATCCAAGCACTTTTCGTTTGTACATCCCAATCAACGTGGAATTGAGCGCACATGTAGTGCCAAACTCCTCCCTGTCCACGCCCCAATTAAAATATCCAAATTTATTTAAATATGGCCTGTATCACGAATTTCCCACTCTGCACGATCGTATTTTCAGCATGAGTAAAGCGAAAAAAAGGAACTTCACCGAGTCTGAGGTTGAAGTGTTTTTAAATAAAGTGGAGACATGCAGTGATACTCTATTTGGTAGCCTGTCGTCAGGCATAAACACAAAAATAAAAAAAAGTGAAAGGAGTAGCGTGTGTGATGCTGTTAATGCAGAGCAGCAGCGCGCACACGGAAATAAAAAAGAAATGGTCTGACATATAGGTGGAAGTGAAGCGGAGGATTTCGGAACACCGCTGAAACGTAATCACAACAGGCAGGGGGTCAGGAGGATATGGACCTGTCCAAGCAGTGCCAGTGTCCCTTCAGCGGGCCGATTGCCCTCTCCACCACTGCCCAAGTTCGGGACTGGAGGTCATTGTACCTCCTCTCTTGGCCGGTGCCGGGGTTGATGAGAGGGGTCAACAGCTACATTCTCGGGGGGTAGCCGCTGTCCCCTGGGGTCAAATGAAGGCAGCAAACGTGCGGAATAGATTTAGTTGCCTTTGTTCATACACCATTTGAATGAATCACACTAACTTTTTTTCTAATTATAGGTGCTTCAATGGGAAACGAACACTTAGGACAAAACAACTTTATTAATGGATAAATTATTTACTCACCAAGAAGCCACCCATCACGCCAACTGTATCAGCCTCCAGCCTGTTCCCAACCATGCTGTTGGTCAGAATGGGCGACTTATGCGTTGAACCAGGTCACCTTGCTGCAATGCTAGTGAGCTGCATTTGCACATCACGTATTATTGAAACATTTATGGGATGAAAATGTTTCCTTTTGACAAAAACAAATTCATCTTGTTATGGCGCTTTTATAGCAATGTGTGTGCAGTCAATAGCTCCGATTACATCAGGGAAACCAGCTCTTGGTGCAAACTGCGCTTTAATGTTGACCTGTTCAACAGCATTGTATGGGAATTTGATGTACCTGGATGACATTCTGATGATCCCGTCCCACACAGCTGGCATGGCTCGGCTCAGGCTTGACTGACACAGTCCTGAACGGTCGGCCAGTTCCTGCTGTTGCCAGGAACCCCAGAGTGGTCAGAACCTCTAAGCGTTTCATCCAGACGTGGAAGGTTACCTTTTGCGTCAGTAACACAGGTCTAGGGGCGTGACAAATCTTTTCTTCGCTATCGAAACCATCCGAATAAAAGTTTATTTCTCAGAATCGAAGGAGGAAAACTTAAAAGTGATGGCCACAACATGATGCTACTTTATTGTTGAATTAGCAGAGATACTCGGATGTGTTTGTGTTGAGAAATGTTGACGATGTCATTAAATGAAATGCTTAAAATAGTGAGAAAAAACACTTCCGGGCAGAGGGTCTCTTCCTGCCCCCCTTCCTTTTTCCTGTGTTTTTGGAATGTGTTCATTATTTAAAGGTTAAAAGGTAAACTACTCTGTACAATATCAGTCCTAAGGGGTTAGGGTCTTATTGTTCATTAATGTGGAGTTTTCAGAGATAAGAGAGTTTTGAGAGCAGAAACCAGATATGAGGAGAGTGTTGGAGCTGAAGGAGAGGGGATTCTACGATTGGCACCTGAAGCTCCCTCAGATTTGGAAAGAGTTTTTGACACTGTTCTTTCTCGTAATAAAGCTTTTATTAAATGCAAGAGAAGACTTGTCAGCGGTGATCACTTCTTTTCATCAACACATCAATACACAACACTATGAGACATCAATGCTATCCAATGCATCACTGTGCGTTTTTCTTGTTTTCCAAAAACATTCAAATGAGATTGGTGAATTATTTTTATTATTGATATTGCAAAAATGTATTTCCTTATTTCATTTAATATTGTTCAATCGGTTAAAGTAAAGCAATCAGTCTTGAGAATTGCTACAACACATGAAAGAGAGGCGATCAGATTTACAAAGCCCTGTATGAGACCAATGTAACAGGAAGTGTACTTTTGAAACTATTCTCAGTAAACCAATCATATGCATTTAATGATGTGACGTCACCTCCTTCTCATCTCCTTCACGCTCTTAAATATGAAAAGGTCTCTGAACTAGGCACAATGTCAACATAATCGTGTTATGGATTACACTGCTTTGTCTTCATCCAGTATGTAAGTGCTCTTTTGTTCTGTCTAAAGGTTTTCTCAGTGGAGAATTTATACACTAAAGAGATGATTTTTCAGCAGAATTTTTGCACATCATACACAATATCCTTTAATTATTTTTTATGTTTTCCTTTAATTCAGATACGCTGCTTCCAGTGAAAACAGTTCATCTTGGTGAACCAGCCACATTTACATGTGTTATACCAAACGCAGAAAGAGGAATCTACTGGTACAAGCAGAGTGTTGGAGATTCTCTCAATATAATTGTAACATTGTTTAAATCTGGAACAGAGTACGCACCAAACGTTTCAAAATCAAGATTTGACTTACGTGCTGATGACAGTTTTAGTAACCTCACCATTTTGAGCACAGTTGAAGAGGATGAAGGAATGTACCACTGTGGAGTCACAGAGTGGGTAAAGACTAAATGGAGTGGGACATATTTGTTAGTAGAAGGTAAGGTTTGATTTACTTTAAGTTTTCCAGTCCTTCTTATCATGATGTGAAAATGCCCAAGATATGGTTGGAAGTGCTCAGTTTTAATACTGTTTTATTTTACAACAGGAAACACTGAGAGGACTGTTGTTCAGACAGTATCATATCCAGTCCGTCCAGGAGACTCAGTGACTCTCCAGTGTTCAGTCCTCTCCGACTCTGAGAACAAGACATGTCCAGGAGATCTCAGTGTGTTCTGGTTCAGAGCTGGATCAGAGACATCTCATCCAAACATCATCTACACGGATGGAGATATGAGTAATAAATGTGAGAAGAGATCTGAGACTCAGAAGAGATGTGTCTACAGCTTCTCTAAGGACGTCAGCTCCTCTGATGCTGGGACTTACTACTGTGCTGTGGCCACATGTGGAGAGATATTATTTGGAAATGGAACTAAACTGGAAGCTGGTAGGATTTTAGGTTTAGTACTGGGGGTAATGTAAAACATTCTAAGTTTCATGTAATCATAAAATATATTTTATGTTTTTTTTTTTCTTCTGTTTTTAGATCAAACAGCAAGTTCTGTGTTAGTTATTGTGTTGGTGGTAGCAATCATCTGCTTGGCCATTTCTATGATTATGAACCTAATTTTCATCTGTTGTCGAACTCAGAAAGGACTATGTGGACAACATGAAGGTAAGTGTAGTTTACTTACTTTGTTCACCGCCTGTTTGTTCAGAGAATACTGAATACTACAACTAAGATCTCTTTAGTTTTGATTCGCTATTCCTCTTGCAGTCCATCACCGAGTTGTTGATCCTAATTTAAAAGTCAAATTAATGTGCTTGTTTTTATTCATACGTAGCGACAAAAAGCAGCTCTTCACCAGCTAGACAAGACGATATGAGCCAACCAGTTAAAGACAAAGTAATTACAGCAACTCACATCATTTGTTATTTCACTAGCATGATTCCCAACGGCTCAGTGTAACAGAATGTCTTTATTTATTTGCTGCGTAGGCTGAAGGTGATCTCAACTATGCTGCGCTGCATTTCTCTGCCAGAGGAAGAAAGAAGAAAGAGTTGAATCCAGAAGAATGTGTGTATTCTCATGTGAAATACTGAATGTAAATGTGAGTCAAAAACTGTGCTGGTCCTCACCCAAATTCTCTCTATGTGCACATATTTTACCGTACATTGGTTCTTACCTAATGCTTAAATCTTATGCTAGAAACATTAATCTAAGATTCCTCAGGCTTCTGTTTCATTTTGTTTTCTGAAAAATGCAACTTAATTGGAGATTCTCTTTCTCTTTTAAACAATTATAAACCTATTTCTAACCAAATACACACCCTAAACAGCAAAACTGATTTCAGAGCCCTAGCTAGATGAGGCTTCTTCAGCCTTAGTTAAACCAACCAGTTACTTTACAAGTTTGTCTAATTATTAACGTATATTTTTGCTTTGTGCCTCACTGAAAAGACTGTAAGTTTCCTCTAGTCATAGTTTGCGGCAAACTGTAGAGGTGATGGAGACTTTCAGTAAAATGCATGCAACTGTAATATGAAGACAGGTCTTTAAATGTGTGAACATTATGTTTCAAAGTGACTGTCTTCGGTAAATAATACATTCATTAAAAAGGTTTCAACAAAATGTTTGATTGATACATTTGTTTTGTGCCTCAGCCTTCACAGTCACGCTAGAGTAGCTGAGAAAAGGCTTTACTCTCAGTTTCCACTTCAAACCTAGAAGCACTTTTTATCTAGCTAGATTCCACTAAGAGGTCTGTGGTTCACTGCGTGTAGAATTTAATGAGGACTGTCGTCAGTTATGAATATTTAGAAAGGGACATTGATTCTGCGTGTTTCCTTTAGTCTGATGTTGTATGTACCTATGACAGAGGTTTGTTATTCTTGTTTCTACTGCTCTTCTTTTCTCTCTCTTCTCTGTTTCTACCCGGCTGGACTCAGGCAGATGCTTCCCTCTGGGTTCTGCTCAAGGTTTCTTCTTGTTAAAGGGAGTTTTGTCTTGCTGCCATCGCCTTCAGGCATGCTCTGGAGGTTTCAGGCCAGTTTTAGTAAAGCGCCTTGAGACAATTTGTGTTGTTATTGATGCTATAGAAATAAGATTGAATTGAATTGAAAACAGATTCAAGATCCTGGTCTTAGGAATCTGAGGTGAACTTTAATTCTATACCTTAACCCCAGACTCAGACTGTTGGTTTTAATTTATCTTTGAGTGCATGCACAAAGGCCTCCCAGGCCCCCACTGCTTCATACTGCTAAAAGCATGGATTTGAAACTTATCTATTTCATTGTGAGACAGAAAGAGTTAAGCAAGTCTCCAGTCTATCTCAGGGCTAACACAGAGAGACAGACAACCATTCACACTCATGCTTGCCTGTTCTCATTCCCAAGGCTTCATATACCGACGATTTGTCACGCCACTAGACGTCTGATACTGACGTAAAAGGTACCCTTCCACCTCTGTATGAGACGCTCTGGGTTCTCAATTGACTCCAATGTAGACCTGCTCGCGGCGGTAAGAGACGCTTAGAGCAGAGGCTGCAGTCCTCCATTCACGACAATAATAACTTGTTCGCGGCGAAATATGACGCGTCGAGCTTCAATCTGATTAGAGAATCGAGGACCCTCTATATCACTATTTTAAGGATTTATTCTAATGAGATCGTCAACATTTCTCAACTTAAACACATCAAAATATCACTGATAATTCAACAATAAAATAGCCTCATGTTATGCCTCTCACTTTGAATCTTTTCTCCTTCGATTCTGAGAAGTAAGATCCGTTTTGAAACGTTGCTGAACACGGTATGTCATTGAACACACCCTTTTTTGGCGGGATAAAGCTGCCACATAAAAACAGTAAAAACATGCCAAAAATAGCACTAATAATACTATTAATAGCGTATCTCTACTCAAGATATCAACATATAGGTTGGGAATATACCTTTCTGTTTGAAAATGAGTGGATATATGCTTTCTGAACCCTAATATCAACATCCTAACCCTGAAGAAGAATTCAGGAACTACATTTTTTTCCGAGTCACAATACACAACAGCTTGCCACGCCATATATTTTGTAGTTCTGATGTATTCTCTCTATTATGTAAAATTGTGACTGTGATCAAACTTTGCATGGGCTTTAGGGCCTGGGGAGCACAACTGTTTGATCAGATTTCATCTTTGTCATTGGTAAGAGGGTCAAATCTGGTTTTTCAACACTAGTCAATAGCACCACCTATTAGTTTGCCCTCAGGTATCATAGTAAAGGTCAATAATTTTCCAAAACCGTTGACCCTGTGTCTGTAGCATGTTTTGTTGTTAAACAGTAAGCCTTCAAACGTGTCTCAGGTACAAGGTTCAAAGGGCACACCTGAGGAGCAGGACCTGCCCACAACTCTCATACTGACATATGTTACTCCCCAGGTCAAGACCTTTCAAACGATGTCCTCACTGTTGTCCTACGACAAAGTTTAATTTTCATCTGGCTCATATAAAACATACTTTAGGGGATATTTAGTGATCAAATTTATTCAAGATATTCATTTTTGTCTTATACATAGTCATACTTATAAATTAGGACCATTTCAGAGCTAATTTGCCCCATAAACCAATTACTGTTTCACAGGTCATATTTACCATTTACATAATATGACCATTAAAAAACTCTTTAACTCCTCCCCCTGTCTTAAAGGATGATCTTTGATGATCAAGAATATAAGGGATAACTGTATCAGGATTATGCCCTTCCAATGGCATGACAACAGTCAAATCGGGTGGCATTTTGTCTTGACTGAGACCACAGCAGAAAGACAAAATGTCTCTTAGCCACTGGCTCAGGGTCAGCATGAAGGCAATGAAAGGTCACATGCTTTCCTTGCTCACAATTATTTTATTTGATCAAACAGATGCACAACCAAAATATGCAGCCATACAAACAATGGTAGATGACTAGAAACTGGAGCATCAAAAATGACAATTTCTGAATATATTCAAAATATAGACAAAACTTTGTGATTCTATGACTGAACAGCCTGTGGTGCTGCCCATGCATTTATAGTTGTTTATAAAATATAGTTACAGTATACATTTTATGTAATAGTAGTATGAATGCAGTCCACTCTTTGAATTAACTTCACACTGTTGTAGCGAGGTTTTTGTTATACACACAGAAATATATGAGGATCACTTTGATTTTTCATGTGTACCACAGAACCTTCAAATATTTCCAGTTTAACAGTTTAATGTCATATAGAAATCTGTACAAACCATGATAATGGCTTCATCCCTGATGGATGCCATGTCGTGGTTCTTGTTACGGTCATTTTTATACATACCTGATGTAAATGCTATGACAAACGACTTCCTGTAGTTGGTCCAGTAATGACTGCAAACACTACAATCAAGACTCACTTATCGTTATTAAAGAAAGCATTTGATGTAGTGACATATACTTAAGTGGCTCATTCCAAAGATTAGTCACACTATCAAAATAATGTGACTCCTGTTACTGCCTCTCTGTTGTGCAGGACAAAGTGTGTGTGAACTGTAATAACACAGACTCTGTGGATCCAGAGTAGCCAACATATTGTCAATAAGAGAAGACCTGGCCTCTTTCCACTTTAGAAGGACTCCGTCTTTCTAAACTCCCAGTCAGTAGCAGTCAACTTAGACGACATCTCACAAGTCACTGCTGCATCCTCTTCTACATCCTCCAACAACTGAAGGAGCTTCTGACGAAGCACTAATAGAAAAAATAAAGAAACTGCCACAAAGTGAACTAAATACTGTAAGTGGTATGGCTTAGGCTTACTGTACAACAGCCTATGCATTTCTGTCTAGCTCAGTTATAACAACAACTATAAATGTCAACTTAAAAAATGAAATCACAACATATCATAGTAGGCAAAGTACCTTTTGTTGGGTCGACACTGGCAACATCACAACTTGGTCCTTCACCTGGACATTGATGTTGATCAGTTGACACTGAAAAAGGAGACTGAATATTTACTTACTGAAAATCTTTGGTGAATAAAAGTTGTGAGCATGAATACTGACCATGTGCCACGCTACTAGGACTTCGACTGGATGACGGCCTTTGAGGAATAACATCTCCTGTCTGTCGCGTTTTTTCCAGCGCACTGGTCTTGGCTGAGGTTCACCCTGTGCCTCATTCTACACAATTAACAAGAAAAAAAATGCAACACTTAAAATACAGTCCATGATTAAAGCAAAGATTATCAAACATCTTAAGTTAATTTCACAGAAATTGTATGTATACACAGCCACACACATTATATATATATATACACATACATATGTACACACACACATATATATATCTAATACAACTTTGACTCTCTTTGACTTAAATTAGACAAGAGTGTTCCCTCTGTAACAACTGTTTCCCCTACATCACTTATATGTTACCTCCATATCCTGAAGATTGACAGACATTGACAGAACTCAGTGACACAAACAAACACATAGCGAAACCAATCCACATGATATACCAACACTGATAATAACAATGGTGGGGCTATTTGGCTATTTTGCAACATACAACTCCTTTAATAGGTTTAATCCATCATTGGGGGATTAAATAGCTAATGCTTCAGTATCTACGTGTAGTCGTTACTATACTCTATCTAGCAAGCATGCTGAAGGACACAGTAGCCATTTTTAAAGGTCTTACACTGCTTCCAAAGTCAGACGCTTTTGTTTGTTTGAAGCTTTTCTGAAAAAACAAAAAAAAAAAAAAATAACTTGAAGTGAATCAAGCTAATCTGTCTTTCCAAAACATGTATCACTTTCTCGAAGTAGTCATATATTTTTTACATACCTCCATTACAATCAATCAATCAGTCAATCAATCAATCAATCAATTTCTTCTTCTTCTTCTTCTTCTTCTTCTTCTTCTTCTTCTTCTTCTTCTTCTTCTTCTTCTAAGAAGGCCTCTCTGTTCTCCCATCAACCTTTGCGTACACTGGTTGCGTCTGATTGGTTGGAGTTCAGAGCGTCCAAAACTGACGGGAGTGGTGAATGAATCTATAAATTTGTTTTACGTGTGAAAAGAAAATAATAAACCTAACAAAGCATTATGTACGTTAAATATGTTCACTTTCAGATCCTGAATCAGTCTGGAAAACACTATGTGATTGCAGAGCGTTTCATACAGAGGTGGAAGGATACCTATTGCGATAGTATCAGACGTCTGGGGCGTGACAAATTGTCTGTGATCGAGGATTATGGGTAGCTTAGGCTTTCCCGCTATCCAAAACATAGAAAAAAGTTTATTTCTCAGATTCGAAGGAGTAAAAATTAAAAGTGATGGCCACAACACGAAGCTACTTTATTGTTGAATTAGCAGTGATACTCAGATTGTTTTTGTGTTGAGAAATGTTGACAATATCATTTAAAGAAATGCTTAAAATAATGAGAAAAACACTTCCGGGCAGAGGGTCCGCGGTTCTCAAATCAGATTGTAGCTCGTAGCGTCATATTTCGCCGCGAACAGGTTATCATCGTAGTGAATGGAGGGCTGCGGCCTCTGCTCTAAGCGTCTTTTACTGCCGCGAGCGGGTTTACATTGAAGTCAATTGACAACCCAGAGTGTCTCATCCAGACGTGGAAGGGTACCTTTTACGTCAGCATCAGACGTCTAGGGGTGTGACAAATCGTCGGTATATTACGCCTTGGGAATGAGAACGGGTTGTGTGGGCAGGACAACCCCTGACTCTGCGCTGTGTTGCGCTCTAGAGCCGGCTGCAGCTCTGCCCACAGCTCCAGTAATACTGGCCTCGGTAAACGAAAAAAACTCATCGTCGTTTGCGAGTAGATCTTTGTGTTCTCTAAACACTCTCTCCCGCCTTATGTTGCCATTTGCGAGATCTTCTAACAAAGCCAAGGCTGCCATTGTTAATACCATTTTCTTCATCACTTTGCGCATGCTTTTATATCCACCAATGGTTACAAACACGTGTGTGTGTTATTTGCGCATTAATGTGTCTCTGATGTGCACATCCTCTGAGAACTACTTGATTTCACATTATTGACAGTTCCTCAGCGTCGCCTCTTAGTGTCGCCAAAGGAACAATAGCTGTGGAAACCAGCGTACGCCAGCCATGATGTTGGCGGAGGTCACCGCCCATTTCCATGGTCAATTCACTTTTGATACATCTGAACGTTGATGTTGATGTGGGCGTACGCCACGTTTCTGGGCGCATGCAACTTTGATACATGAGGCCCAAGATGTCACTATTGCTTTACTGCTATTGTAACTGTATTTGTATAAATCAAGTTCATATCCGTATTAGCCCCGTGGGTAAAAGGAACACCTTGGATTTCTTGTTTCTCTTTCCAAATCTGAGGGAGCTTCAGGTGCCAATTGTAGAATTCCCTCTCCATCAGCTCCAACACTCTCCTCATATCTGGTTTCTTATCTCCGACAACTCCACATTAACGAACAACAAGACCCTAACCCCTTAGGACTGATATTGTACAGAGTAGTTTACCTTTTAACCTTTAAATGATGAACACATTCCAAAAACACAGGCAAAAGGAAGGGGGCAGGAAGAGGACCATATACTACAATAGCAAGAAGGTTCCGGGTTCAGGGCCTGTTGGGGTGGAGCATGTTCTCCTTGTGTCTGCATGGGTTTGCTCTGGGTACTCCGGCTTCCTCCCACCTCCAAAGAAAAAGTCGTTAGGTTCATTGGTGATTCTAAATTGGCTGTAGATGTGTGTGTGAGTGTGAATGGTTGTCTGTCTCTCTGTGTTAGCCCTGAGATAGACTGGAGACTTGTCGTGGAGGTGGATCCCACCTCTCACCCAATGACAGATGACAGGTGTTTTTACTGACATTGTAACAGTTAAAAGAAAAATGTCTCAGGCAATTATGATATTAGACTAACGATATGTGAAAACCTATCACAAACATTCTTATGTAAATGATGTTTTTGCCCATTGCTGGAATTTATGCTTTTTATACTAATGTTGCACTGTTGAAACGTAACTCTTTTTTTAAAAAAATTAAGATAAATAAATTAAAAAGCAACAGCTCTTAGATAGCTATGAATATACTCATTGAGTCTGGGGTTAAGGTGTAGAATTAAAGTTCACCTCAGATTCCTAAGACTAGGACCTTGAATCTGTTTTCAATTCAATTCAATTCAATTCAGTTCAATTCAATTCAATTCAATTCAATTCAATTCAATCTTATTTGTATAGCATCAATAACGACACAAATTGTCTCAAGGCGCTTTACCACAACCGGCCTGAAACCTCCAGAGCAAGCCTGAAGGCGACAGCAGCAAGACAAAACTCCCTTTAACAAGAAGAAACCTTGAGCAGAACCCAGAGGGAATCATCTGCCTGAGTCCAGCTGGGTAGAAACAGAGAAGAGACCACAGACCTCTTAGTGGAATCTAGCTAGATAAAAAGTGCTTCTGGGTTTGAGGTGAAAACTGAGAGTAAAGTCTTTTCTCAGCTACTCTAGCGTGACTGTGAAGGCTGAGGCACATAACAAATGTATCAATCAAACATTTTCTTGAAACCTTTTTAATGAATGTATTATTTACTGAAGACAGTCACTTTGAAACATAATGTTCACACATTTAAAGACCTATCTTAATATTACAGTTGCATGCATTTTACTGAAAGTCTTTTCAGTGAGGCGTAAAGCAGACACAAAAATATATATTAATCGTTAGACAATCTTGTAAACTAACTGGTTGGTTCAACTAAGGCTGAAGAAACCTCATCTAGCTAGAGCTCTGAAATAAGTTTTGCTGTTTAGGGTGTGTATTTGGTTAGAAATAGGTTTATAATTGTTTAAAAGAGAAAGAGAATCATTTTTCAGAAAACAAAATGAAACAGAAGCCTGAGGAATCTTAGATTCTTAGATTAATGTTTCTAGCATAAGGAAAATAAAGAAACTAACCTCCGAAAACAAAACAACAAAGGCTTACCGTCCTAACTAAAATACACAGGAGAAAACAATCAAAACAAAATGGCAGTCCATCCCTACTATTCAAAGGTAACTGGAATTATGTCATTAAGCTTTGGCATGAGGTTGTGACCAGTTGGGAGATGTGGAGGATGGAGCCTGCTGCCGACCAATGGCTGCCATCTTGGTTCTTTATAAGGCGGGTGAGCATCCAGTAGCAGCCAATCGCACGTCAGGTATGGCCCGTTCTCCCAATCACCTCTCCACTATGGCACAGCCCTATTGCATATGGGATTAGAAAAAAAAACACAGGACACATGCAGCACATGGCAGCCCTCTAAAATGACCACAGTCATAACACATATTGACTATTGTAATGCACTCCTTTCTGGTCTTCCCACAGAGAAACAAAAATCCTTTACAGTTACTTCAAAGGTCAGCTGCACATGTGCTGATGAAGACCATAGACAGCATATAACACCAGTTTTAAGATCGCTGCATTGGCTCCCTGTGTGTTTCAGGGTCGATTTTAAGGTCCTTTTACTAGTTTATAAATGTCTTGATAGTCTTGGTCCTTGCTCGTATTTAAAAGATCTGCTTTTTCCACATCAGAGCCTTGCAGCCCTGAGGTCCTCTGGTACCCGCCTTTTAATGGTTCCTAGAGTCGAGACAAGGAAGTATGGTGAGGCACCTTTTCAGTTTAGTTTTTCAGCCTACATTTATATGGGACAGCCTGTTGAGGACCTCACACAGCAAACTGAGAAGAGTTGAATTCTTGGTGTTAAACTAGACATACACTAGTAGAGTTAATTATACTCTAGGTAGAGTTAATACATTATAATTAACTCTCAGTTGTTAAATAGTTGTTGTTATACCGAGTGTAAAAAGGAGGTGTCATTAAATCAAACATCTAGGAGTTAATGTTTAAATATCAACTCCGAACTACTTATTCTAAACTCTGATCCTGTATTTAACACCTCCAAGTGTTAACACCCCCCCACTACTCTTCGGGCACACGGAAACTTTGCTCGTCGCGCCGTTACTAACCGCCCGAACACCTGCTTAATGAGCTAGAGGTTAGCATGCATGCCTGGCCTCACTGTAACATAGAAAGTGAGTAACAGCAGTAAACGGTACGTTTGACTTAACGTTTTGGCTGAGTGAGACGAGTCATGCACTTTGTAACCATAAATATAAAACATGATAAGATAATGCTAATGGTTAGGAGATGCTAGCTAGCATGCTAAAGTGATGCTAACGCTACATTGTGCCTTACTATTGCATGTTCTAATATTTGTTGTGCAAGTTTGAAAATAAGTGTTTTTAAACTGCAAAACATGACTACCTTTTTATTTTATTTATTTATTATTATTATTATTATTTATTTATTTTTATTTTTATTTTCCAGGTATTTTTTGCAGGATTATATAGGAAATTTTATTGACACCTTTTAAGTGTTATGGGGGTAACACTTGTGTAGTTAAGAAATAGTCCTCTGATAGAGTTAATTGCTAACACTACATTAAAACTATCTATTTAGTTTATTTATTTATTATTTTTATTGATCTATCCACGATGTAGATATGTATTTATATTTACTTATTTATTTAATTTTAATTCTTTACTTTTTACACGTTATTATTATTGTTGTTGTTTTTTTATCTTTTACTCAAGCCCTAGTGTTTCCTCACTGAGGACTGTCCTCTCTGAGAGCTGTGATCGGTTCTGGCTGTGGCGATGCTGTGGGGATGGTCCTGGCCCGGCGGGATGGGGGGGCCCGGTCACTGCCTATGGATGTGGCATGGACTTCTCCACCAGCCTGGGCCAGGGTGGTCCCTGCCGTGTTGCCCCTTTGGTTGGGGGCTGTGAACGGCTCCTAGTGCAGACTTTCCTCTGTGATGGCATTTCCTCACTAGGCTATCTGTGCTCAACCATGTTACTCAATTTATCAGTGCTCTTTCTGTCCCTGTGCTCCTTTGTGTGCTCTCTTGCGCTCACTCACCTCCTCAATTCTGTCTTCCCACCGGACAGCAAGTTCAATAAAATACACTACCTTCTCTACTTTCGACAACAACAGCAGGTCCGGTCTCAATCGGGTGCTCACTATCTGTGCTGGGACAATCAGCTGTTCATTTAAGTCAGCCGTCAGCTCCCAGGCTCTGCCTACCCTTAGCTGCCCTGCACTATGTCTGATCCTCTCCAGTCTGGCTTTTTCTTCCTCCTGTACAAACATAATATGCATATTCACTTTTCTAGCAGATAAGGAATTTACTTCAACCCGTTTTTCCTCAATTGCAGTTGCTAAACATTTTAACACCTAGTTGTGATGCTAGGTATATCGACCTTGGGAGAGACACACATACACACAGCCTGTCTTATGCCCAAATGAGGAATGTATATAACTTTAAATATATAATATATATCACTTCCATATGATCTGAATTTTGATCCCACCAGGCCAGTCATCTAACAAAGGTGGAGGTAGTGGGGCCCACTTCTTAATAGGCTACGTGTAGCGGGTTCTTCTGTCAAAAAATATAGCGTTGACAAGAAGCTTTGCAATATTTTCAAAATAACAAACAACTATTTACAAAAATTATTTACAAAAAAAAGTGGCTGTTCGCACTGCTGAAATAGGTTCTTCTTTCTCCAACACAGCTTGCAACAGCACCTCTCCACACACACACAACCTTGGACAAAATGGCTGCCTTATAAATGATCAGCCCCTCCCAATGGGCCTGACACAAAAATAGTAATCAGCTGTAACAGAAATGTTTCCAACCTAGAGAAACAACAAAAAGTACATTTAACCACAAACAGACCTCCAGAAATATTTAAGGTATTTTCACCCTAAGATAGGTTTCCAGATCATCGTGAATACTGAGAAACACCCTTTTATTAATACAAACAATATTCAGTTGCATCTGGTGACCTTTTTTTCCGCCACATGCCCTTTAAAACAGCAGGGAGTGGATAGGCCCCTGTTTGACCGACTGCACCTGAGGAGCAGGGAGGACAATTTAGTGTCTGCAGTGCAAAATGTATGAACAGGCCAGTAAAACTTCCGTCCTAAGATGCTTCTCTAATCGCTATGCCACAACTCCCCCTAATCCCTGTTTGTATAGTTCATTACTATTACAACAAGCCCACACATTCTAATAACTATGATTGATGGATGTCAGATACAGATCATATGTTAACACCAAGTGTAGATGGACTTCATGTGGTGTAACAACATAATGAGGTTATGTTAGTGAGACAGTGCCGTAATTAACGTAAGATCACACTACTCACATTCTCACACTTCTTTAGTTCTTTCTTTAACTAAATTGTCATGATCGGGAGGCTTTTGGAATATGGCAACACCACTGCTCAGAGTTCTCCTGTTCTCAGAGTTATTCTGGTTCTAGAGGCCACATCTTTCAGCTCTAGTTTTGGATTAAAACATGGAGGTGTCCATGTACTTTGAGAAACTGAGAGTGTTTTAGTCTGGGCTGAAAATTATTTTTATTCAAGGTAATGTTGCAAACAGAGCAGCTAAGTATCCAGTAGTGACTAAGTAGAGCAGTTGTGTTACTCAGAATCTGTTTGTGTTTTGCTCAGCCACCTCATGTCAGACAAACAGCATCATTAGATACCACACAAAGAATTATTATTTTGAACAACAAATATGAAACATGTACAAAAGAAATACAAAAAGACAGTTTAGTTATTTAGATTTGCTTTATATGAAAAATACCATTAAGTATATAACAACAGCAATCATACAAACTCATAATGATATCCATGTAATGTCCTGAAAATAAGGAGCATCGACTTTGGCTCTTAACATGAAAAAGGTGGCTACCATTACAGGTTGGTAGCTGTTTAGGTGAACATCAGCTCAAAAATATCTTTTTGTTTAGATGGTAATAGTGGGATCTGAACACTGAAGTCTCGAGTCACAGTCATGACTAAGACGGCCGATCTTTTTATTTTCATAGACTGATCTCAGCCATGTGTGAGTCATTCACAAAGATTATTTATTTATGTATTTATTTATTTTTTAGATGATTATACATCAAATAAAGAATTACTGTTATTATTGTTGTGAAGTACTGTGTGATATAAAAAAAAGTACACAAGAAATACAACATGAAGTTAATATTATCACTATGTCATTATAGGTCTAAGGATTTAGATTTTCTTCATATGAAATATAAAAACAGACTTACAATAAAAGTAAGCGTATATAAAAACTCATCATGTTATACTGGTAAAATAGTGGAAGCATGGAACTGTGTCTTTGACTTTTATGATGAAACATCCCTTTCTTGCTAAAAAATAAAGTAAAATAAAATAACAACCCACAATATTTTTTGTTACTCACACAAAGGGTTAGAGCGACAAACCAGCCCACAGAAACACAAACTCATATTCACAAATCCAGGCACAGAAACATTTCCTTCACTCTTGAGTCTTTTCTGCTTCATTTGTCTTGTAGTTTTCCCGCCAGACAAATAGAACATGTGAAGAGGTGCTTTCTATTCCTAATGATGAATAAAACAGGAATACTGATTATTCAGAAGGATTTAGTAGATGATTTACCAACTTAAAGTTGTTAAACTGTCTTGAAAAAATTACACTTGATTTACTAGAATGTTAAAATATATAATTTCATGAACTAAACTCACCTTTATATTGTTCACACATTGCTGTTGGAGTTTGACAACAGATGAAAACAAAATGTGCGATCATAGATATGGTCAAGCAGATTGTTGTTATCACCAGCGCAACTAATTCAGAACCTGCTGCGTGAGCTAGAAAACAGAGAAAATGATACCAGAGCTTCAGAAAAAGACTATTAGTCACAATGCCATCAACGTATATTAAGTAATAGTTCATTCATTAAAGACAAAATCCTACCAGCTTCCAGTTTAGTTCCATTTCCAAATAATATCTCTCCACATGTGGCCACAGCACAGTAGTAAGTCCCAGCATCAGAGGAGCTGACGTCCTTAGAGAAGCTGTAGACACATCTCTTCTGAGTCTCAGATCTCTTCTCACATTATTACTCATATCTCCATCCGTGTAGATGATGTTTGGATGAGATGTCTCTGATCCAGCTCTGAACCAGAACACAATGAGATCTCCTGGACATGTCTTGTTCTCAGAGTCAGAGAGGACTGAACACTGGAGAGTCACTGAGTCTCCTGGACGGACTGGATCTGATACTGTCTGAACAACAGTCCTCTCAGTGTTTCCTGATTTAAAATAAAACAGTATTAAAAACTGATCACTTCCAACCATATCTTGGGCATTTTCACATCATGAAAAGAAGGACTGGAAAACTTAAAGTAAATCAAACCTTACCTTCTATTAACAAATATGTCCCACTCCATTTAGTCTTCACCCACTCTGTGACTCCACAGTGGTACATTCCTTCATCCTCTTCAACTGTGCTCAAAATGGTCAGGTTACTAAAACTGTTATCAGTACGTAAGTCAAATCTTGATTTTGAAACGTTTGGTGCGTACTCTGTTACTGATTTAACCAATATTACAATTATATTGAGAGAATCTCCAACACTCTGCTTGTACCAGTGGATTTTTCTGTCGCTGATATCTATGTTTGGTATAACACATGTAAATGTGGCTGGTTCACCAAGATGAACTGTTTTCACTGGAAGCAGCGTATCTGAATTAAAGGAAAACATAAAAAATAATTAAAGCATATTGTGTATGATGTGCAAAAATTCTGCTGCAAAATCGTCTCTTTTGTGTATAAATTCTCCACTGAGAAAACCTTTAGACAGAACAAAAGAGCACTTACATACTGGATGAAGACAAAGCAGTGTAATCCATAACACGATCATCTTCACATTGTGTCTTGTTCAGAGACTTTTTTGCATTTAAGAGTGTGAAGGAGATGAGAAGGAGGTGACCTCACATCATAAAATGCATCTGATTGGTTTACTGAGAATAGTTTCAAAAGTACACTTCCTGTTACATTGGTCTCATACAGGGCTTTGTGAATCTGATCGCCTCTCTTTCATGTGTTGTAGCAGTTCTCAAGACTGATTGCTTTACTTGAACTGTTTATCCTAGGTGACTGTATTTCTTCATCCTTGGTCATCAAGCAGCAGTTGGTATGGTCACTTCTGCTGCCTGTGGTATGTCCTATAAGAAGGGTTTTAAATGCATCACAGTCTGAATCTCAGAGGAAATATCCACAGGCTGGATCTTCACTGATAATGGTTGTGACACTATAACAGTCAGAGGAGCCTGAAGGCCAAGAGTGTTGATTTAGCCTCACAATATTCAACATCTTCATTGATAATCACTACTCTACCCCATGGTGGTGCTAGAGAAAAAGACAAGAAGACTTCAGACTAAAATATTTAAACTGCAATCTACCTGTCTCAGACAAAAACAATAGATGAGGGTCAAAGTTCAGGTGATGCTTATTGCAGAGTTTAGGAGTTGGAACAAATTTGCTGTACCGTTCTACTTTGAACTGCTCTGGAACATAACCTGAATCAGGTCTGTAGTGTGAACAGCGATACATCAACATGACAAGACACAAAATACAAGCAGGGATTTAAGTCATGTTCAGGCCTCACACAGTCATAGTAATCAGGATTTATCATACGGGAACCATGAATGTCTGATACACATTTTCTGCTTGCTGTTGGGAGGATCCGCCTCTACCTGTGATTGCAGATAGGCTGCAACTGTGTAGGAGTCTATAAAAGCCAGACTTCCTCAGTTTATTTGCTCTCTCCCACCTGGACCCACAAGATCCCATCTGTTTGTGTTTTGTTTGGTTTTTGGTTACTTTCTTTGTACCACACACATATTGCTTTCAGTACATCCAACATCCAACTACATACATCTTTATTGGTTTTGTAATTACTAATGTTTCGAAGTAAAATTATTGTTTAAAATTGATCTTTCTGTGTGGCCCTCCCTTCTTTGTTGTGGCCTAAACTCTAAGGTGATGGTAACACTTGGGGTGATTCCATCAAATATGTGTCATAACTTTTCATGCATGTAAAATGTCTGCAAAGTCACAAAGCCCGGAGTCTATGTCAGTCTAAGTTACTCTTTCTCACAGTGTCCCAGTGGCTAGTGATCATAACCCACCATCAAATGGCTGAGCAAAAACAACAGAGAGTGGCAGCTGACCAATCAGAGCAGCTATTTTCAGGAGGGGTTCCTTAAAGAGACAGAAGCTAAATTTCTGCTGCAGTAATGTAGAGTATAAGAAAAATACCATCTTTCATGAACATCAATGCCTGTAAAAAATATTCTGGTAGACTTCCAAATATTAAATCATGAACTTATAAAACAACATATTACTGACCCCTTTATTAAATTAAACAGAATTAGAGATCACACACTTCAAAGCAGCACAAGACGTGTGGGAAGGAAATGCACTGTGAATGTATTTTCAGTGAGATGCATTTGATGCAGATGCATTTGGTTTTGGGTGAATCGCCACACCTCCTGGTCTGACGCTTAAATAAAGGTCAGCGAGTTTTCTAAGACAGTGCGGTAACACTTTCTATGATGGTTGTATTTATAATGTCATATGAATGCACTCATAATATTTTATAAGGTGTCTATAAAGCATTGTAATGGTCATTATTACATCTATACATATTCAAAAGTCGTCATAACCAACTTCATGAGATCACCTACGGATAATCTGCGGTGCCTGCATGATATGCGGTAACATAATGTCTCATTAGGCTGCTTTAAACAAAAAAATGTGATCTGCTTATGTGTTTTCAATCAAACCTTTCTGCATAAAAAAGCAAACCCAGCTAGAGAACTAAAGATTTGCCTCTGTTCTTCTTGTAGTTGCTGTCAAACCATCCCCTGACCTCTGACCCTGAATCACCTCACCAACCCAAAGGCACTTTTAAGAGCCACATCTCTAGGACCACGCCGTGCCACTTTTGTGGCCTGTTTCATGTGTTTCATGTGTTCTGTAATGTACTCAGAGCATTGATAATCATTCTGATTATGTGTGTTGGTTTAAATGAAAATAAAGTAAACTAAATGCATTCCTTTTGTCTTTACTGTCCAGGCTCTCATTTCATTGTGCCTCATATTTGTTTAGAATCTTATATCTACAACACCTCATTTGCTCTACTTTACTTAAAGCTGAGAAAAAACATCTATCATATTAACATAGTCATTTATAATAGTGTGCATATGGGGTAAAGATGCCAGACTCAGGACTTAGTTCATTGCACCTTTTAATTACTCATAGTAACCTTTATCTGTTAATAATAGTGTCATATTCTTGTCACTTTACTTAGCGCTGACAAATAGAACTTATGATATTACATAGCTGTTTATAACTGTGTGCTGTAGGGAGATGTATACATTATTACAACTTTATTACATATACTTATAACTACAGATATAAAGCACTATAGGCGAAGTCAAAACTCATTATGCATCACTATGCACATTTAGCAAAGCCAAGTAGTTATGATGCATCATAAAATGAACAAGTGACTAGGCAGATATTGCCATATTTATAATGCACTATTCAGATTACAATTATAATCATTCATAACCAGTTGTCATAATGCATCATGAAGTTGGTTATGACGACTTGTGAATATGTATAGATGGTAATAATGACCATTATAATGCTTTATAGACACCTTATAAAATATTATGAGTGCATTCATAGGGCATTATAAATACAACCTTCAAAGAAAGTGTTACTGACAGTGACAAGATGGTTCTGCTCTGGGTTACTTTGCTTCTCCTTCATCTAGGATGTAAGTAAATAAAAACATAAAACATGTTAACTAGATCTGTAATGATTCATGCTCAAATTGTGGACTAAATGTTACTTATCTGACTTGTGATGAACTATTCCTTAATTTATACGAAAGTATACGAAAGTAAGTTCTGTTTACTGAATGATAACTTAAATTATCTTATCAGCAGACACATTTCTATGTGGTTATATGTTTCATGTGTGTCTTATTCATCATTAGGCCCAGAAAGTCACTCTTCACAAGATAACTTGAGACAACCGGTTAATGATAATTTAAGTAGTGACACCAAATCATGTGATTTGTCAGTGTTTTAACATGATCCCAGCAGAAGCAATAAGTAAGTTCGTATACAGTTAATGAGCGCTTTACTTTCTGTACAGGCTGAAGATGATCTGAACTATGCTGCTACGCAGCATTTCACTGGAGGGAAACCAAGAAGAGAAAGAAAGAAGAAAGAGTTGTACAAACAAGAATGTGTTTATTCTCAAGTTACTGGCTGAATGTACTGTATATGTGTGAAGTGCGTTTTCTTTTTAAACTTCATCAAAAGAGAGCTGTTAAAACAAAAATGTGTAGACTACATGTGCTTTATGATAATTCTTTTTACAAGGATTATGAGTTTGTATGTGCATGTTAAATATGCTTTAATATATGAAATTATAAATGTAAAATTATAAAAAAATATTATCGTTTTTTGTTTTGTTTAAATTAGCACATTAAAGCTATTAAAGATTGAAATTTTTTTTTAGTTGTCTTGTCCTATTTGTTTCCAACCTTTACGTATCTGTTTTAATTATGGTCTTTCAAATATTAATTGCCATGTGTAAAGACATCATGTAAATAAATGACTCATACGCTGTATGAATGCTAATTACAATATGAGACAGACTACCACTTTTCAGATTCTGAAGCACTTGTGGACTTAATAAACTCTTTGAAGTGCAGTGTGGTCTGTGTTCTAGTGATGTGTAAGTCCTGAACGAATGGTTCAAATCTTGAGAGTCATTTTACTGACTCCTGAGTCATGAGTCCTCCTCTCTAATAACTCGTTCACTAACTCGTCCCTGCTACTTCTTACTAACTAACTGCAAGGAAGAGACCAGATGTCACTATTGTGTTACTGCTATTGTAACTGTATTTGTATAAATCAAGTTCATATCCGTATTAGCCCCATGGGTAAAAGGAACACCTCTGATTTCTTGTTTTAACTCCACTTTCCCTACATGCTGTGATCCATGAATGAACGAATCACTCAGCTGCTCACAGTGACCAGGCCCCAGTCACAAAATGAATGCATCACTGCTTTACCTGACTTGAAAATCTGCTGCTCTGGTAGTGTCTGAGTGACACAGTAGAAGCCACTTCCACTGTCTTTTCTGAAGATAATCAACTCTAGTGTGACTCACTGCTGCTTGTGTGCTGCAGTGCCCTCGCTATTGAATTCCACCCATTCAACATCACAAAATTAAATGAAATAAGGAAATACATTTTTGCAATATTGTTAATAAAATAATTCACAAGTCTCATTTTAATGTTTTTGGAAAACAAGAAAAAACGCACAGTGATGTATTGGATAGCATTGATGTCTCACAGTGTTGTGAATTGATGTGTTGATGAAAAGAAGTGATCACCGCTGACAAGTCTTCTCTTGCATTTAAAAAAGCTTTATTACGAGAAAGAACAGTGTCAAAAACTCTTTCCAAATCTGAGGGAGCTTCAGGTGCCAATTGTAGAATTCCCTCTCCTTCAGCTCCAACACTCTCCTCATATCTGGTTTCTTTTCCCTCAAAACTCCACATTAATGAACAATAAGACCCTAACCCCTTAGGACTGATATTGTACAGAGTAGTTTACCTTTAACCTTGAAATGATGAACACATTCCAAAAACAAAGGAAAGAGGAAGGGGGACAGGAAGAGGACCATATACCACAATAGCAAGAAGGTTCTGGGTTCAGGGCCTGTTGGGGTGGAGCATGTTCTCCTTGTGTCTGCATGGGTTTGCTCTGGGTACTCCGGCTTCCTCCCACCTCCAAAGACGTGCTTGTTAGGTTCATTGGTGATTCTAAATTGGCGGTAGATGTGTGTGTGAGTGTGAATGGTTGTCTGTCTCTCTGTGTTAGCCCTGAGATAGACTGGAGACTTGTCGTGGAGGTGGACCCCACCTCTCACCCAATGACAGCTGAGAATGAAAATGAGCCACTGATATTTTTACTGACATTGTAACAGTCAAAAAAAATAAAAATAAATAAATAAATAAAAAAAAAATGACTCAGGCAATTGATGATAGTAGACTAATGATATGTAAAAACCTATCACAAACATTCTTATGTAAATGATGTTTTTGCCCATTGCTGGAATTTATCCTTTTTGGAAATGTTACACTACTAAAACTTAACTCTTTCTGTTTCACAATGAAATAAATAAGTTTCAAATCCGCTTTTGTGCATGCACTCAGAGATAAATTGAAAGCAACAGCTCTTAGATAGCTATAAATATACTCGTTGAGTCTGGGGTTAAGGTATAGAATTAAAGTTCACCTCAGACTCCTAAGACCAGGACCTTGAATCTGTTTTCATTTCAATTCAATTCAATTCAATCTTATTTCTATAGCAGCAATAACAACACAAATTGTCTCAACGCGCTTTACTACAACCGGCCTGAAACATCCAGAGCAAGCCTGAAGGCGATGGCAGCAAGACAAAACTCCCTTTAACAAGAAGAAACCTTGAGCAGAACCCAGAGGGAATCATTTGCCTGAGTCCAGCCGGGTAGAAACAGAGACGAGAGAGAAAAGAAGAGCAGGAGAAACAAGAATAACAAACCTCTGTCATAGATACATACAACATCGGACTAAAGGAAACACGCAGAATCAATGTCCCTTTCTAAATATTCATAACTGACGACAGTCCTCATTAAATTCTACACGCAGTGAACCACAGACCTCTTAGTGGAATCTAGCTAGATAAAAGTGCTTCTAGGTTTGAAGTGGAAACTGAGAGTAAAGCCTTTTCTCAGCTACTCTAGCGTGACTGTGAAGGCTGAGGCACAAAGCAAATGTATCAATCAAACATTTTGTTGAAACCTTTTTAATGAATGTATTATTTATTGAAGACAGTCACTTTGAAACATAATGTTCACACATTTAAAGACCTGTCTTAATATTACAGTTGGATGCATTTTACTGAAAGTCTTCATCACCTCTTTAGTTTGCCACAAACTATGACTAAAGAAATGTGCAGTCTTTTCAGTGAGACGCAAAGCAAAAATATATGTTAATAATTAGACAATCTTGTAAACTAACTGGTTTGTTTAACTAAGGCTGAAGAAGCCTCATCTAGCTAGGGCTCTGAAATCAGTTTTGCTGTTTAGGGTGTGTATTTGGTTAGAAATAGGTTTATTATTGTTTAAAAGAGAAAGAGAATCTCCAATTAAGTTGCATTTTTCAGAAAACAAAATGAAACAGAAGCCTGAGGAATCTTAAATTAATGTTTCTAGCATAAGGTTCTAGCATTAGGTAAGAACCAATGTATGGTAAAATACGGCACATGGAGAGAATTTGGGTGAGGACCAGCACACAGCTTTTGACTCACATTTACATTCAGTATTTAACATGAGAATACACACATTCTCCTGGATTCAACTCTTTCTTCTTTCTTCCTCTGGCAGAGAAATGCAGCGCAGCATAGTTGAGATCACCTTCAGCCTATGCAGCAAATAAAATAAGACATTCTGTTACACTGAGCCGTTGGGAATCATGCTAGTGAAATAACAAATAATGTGAGTTGCTGTAATTACTTTATCTTTAACTGGTTGACTCATATCGTCTCGTCTGGCTGGTGAAGAGCTGCTTTTTGTCGCTATGTATTAATAAAAACAAGAACATTAATTTGACTTTTAAATTAGGATCAACGACTCGGTGATGGACTGCAAGAGGAATAGCGAATCAAAACTAAAGAGATCTTAGTTGTAGTATTCAGTATTCTCTGAACAAACAGGCGGTGAACAAAGTAAGTAAACTACACTTACCTTCATGTTGTCCACATAGTCCTTTCTGAGTTCCACAACAGATGAAAATTAGATTCATAATCATAGAAATGGCCAAGCAGATGATTGCCACCACCAACACAATAACTAACACAGAACTTGCTGTTTGATCTAAAAACAGAAGAAAAAAAAACATAAAATATATATGTGTATATATATATATATATATACATAGATAGATACTGTATATATATTATTTATAATGATTTCATGAAACTTAGAATTTTGTACATCACTCCCAGTACTAAACCTAAAATCCTACCAGCTTCCAGTTTAGTTCCATTTCCAAATAATATCACTCCACATGTGGCCACAGCACAGTAGTAAGTCCCAGCATCAGAGGAGCTGATGTCCTTAGAGAAGCTGTAGATACATCTCTTCTGAGTCTCAGATCTATTCTCACATGTATTACTCATATCTCCATCAGTGTAGATGATGTTTGGATGAGTCTGTGATCCAGCTCTGAACCAGAACACACTGAGATCTCCTGGACACGTCTTGTTCTCAGAGTCAGAGAGGACTGAACACTGGAGAGTCACTGAGTCTCCTGGACGGACTGGATCTGATACTGTCTGAACAACAGTCCTCTCAGTGTTTCCTGATTTAAAATAAAACAGTATTAAAACTGAGCACTTCCAACCATATCTTGGGCATTTTCACATCATGATAAGAAGGACTGGAAAACTTAAAGTAAATCAAACCTTACCTTCTACTAACAAATATGTCCCACTCCATTTAGTCTTCATCCACTCTGTGACTCCACAGTGGTACATTCCTTCATCCTCTTCAACTGTGCTCAAAATGGTCAGGTTACTAAAACTGTCATCAGTACGTAAGTCAAATCTTGATTTTGAAACGTTTGGTGCGTACTCTGTTACAGAATTAACCAATGTTACAATTATATTGAGAGAATCTCCAACACTCTGCTTGTACCAGTGGATTCCTCTATCGCTGAATTCTGTGTTTGATATATCACATGTAAATGTAGCTGGTTCACCAAGATGAACTGTTTTCAATGGAAGCAGCGTATCTGAATTAAAGGAAAACATAAAAAATAATTAAAGCATATTGTGTATGATGTGCAAAAATTCTGCTGCAAAATCGTCTCTTTAGTGTATAAATTCTCCACTGAGAAAACCTTTAGACAGAACAAAAGAGCACTTACATACTGGATGAAGACAAAGCAGTGTAATCCATAACACAACCATCTTCACATTGTGTCTTGTTCAGAGACTTTTTTGTATTTAAGAGTGTGAAGGAGATGAGAAGGTGACGTCACATCATAAAATGCACCTGATTGGTTTACTGAGAATAGTTTCAAAAGTACACTTCCTGTTACATTGGTCTCATACAGGGCTTTGTGAATCTGATCGCCTCTCTTTCATGTGTTGTAGCAGTTCTCAAGACTGATTGCTTTACTTGAACTGTTTATCCTTGTGACTGTATTTCCTCATCCTTGGTCATCGAGCAGCAGTTGGTATGGTCACTTCTGCTGCCTGTGGTATGTCCTACAAGAAGAGTTTAAAATGCATCACAGTCTGAATCTCAGAGGAAATATCCACAGGCTGGATCTTCACTGATGATGGTTGTGACACTGTAACAGTTGGAGGAGCCTGAAGGCCAAGAGTGTTGATTTAGCCTCATAATAAACATATTCAACAACATCATTGATAATCACTGCTCTACCCCATGGTGGTGCTAGAGAAAAAGACAAGAAGACTTCAGACTAAAATATTTAAACTGCAATCTACCTGTCTCAGACAAAAACAATAGATGAGGGTCAAAGTTCAGGTGATGCTTATCGCAGAGTTTGGGAGTTGGAACAAATTTGCTGTACTGTTCTACTTTGAACTGCTCTGGAACATAACCTGAATCAGGTCTGTAGTGTGAACAGCGATACATCAACAAGACAAGACACAATATACAAGCAGGGATTTAAGTCTTGTTCAGGCCTCACACAGTCATAGTAATCAGGATTCATCATACAGGAACCATGAATGTCTGATACACATTTTCTGCCAACCCAAATCTATCCTGTGACTGGTTGCAGTGAAGCTCTTCCTTTGCTGTTGGGAGGATCCGCCTCTACCTGTGATTGCAGATAGGCTCCAACTGTGTAGGAGTCTATAAAATCCAGACTTCCTCAGTTTATTTGCTCTCTCCCACCTGGACCCACAAGATCCCATCCGTTTGTGTTTTGTTTGGTTTTTGGTTACTTTGTTTCGTACCACAGACATATTGGTTTCAGTACATCCAACATCCAACCTCATACGTCTTTATTGGTTTTGTAATTACTAATGTTTCGAAGTAAAATTATTGTTTAAAATTGATCTTTCTGTGTGGCCCTCCCTTCTTTGTTGTGGCCTAAACTCTAAGGTGATGGTAACACTTGGGGTGATTTCATCAAATATGTGTCATAACTTTTCATGCATGTAAAATGTCAAGAAGCCTGAGCTCTATGTCAGTCTAAGTTACTCTTTCTCACAGTGTCCCAGTGGCTAGTGATCATAACCCACCATCAAATGGCTGAGCAAAAACAACAGAGAGTGCCAGCTGACTATCAGAGCAGCTATTTTCAGTAGGGGTTCCTTAAAGAGACAGAAGCTAAATTTCTGCTGCAGTAATGTAGAGTATAAGAAAAATACCATCTTTCATGAACATCAACGCCTGTAAAAAATATTCTGGTAGACCTCCAAATATAAAATCATGAACTTATAAAACAACATATTACTGACCCCTTTAATAAATTAAACAAATTAGAGATCCCACCCTTCAAAAAGCACAAGACGTGTGTAGCAGGAAATGCACTGTGAATGTATTTTCAGTGAGATGCATTTGATGCAGATGCATTTGGTGGTGTGAATCGCCACACCTCCTGGTCTGATGTTTAAATAAAGGTCAGTTAGTTTTCTAAGACAGTGTCAAGATGGTTCTGTTCTGGGTTACTTTGCTGCTCCTTCATCGAGGATGTAAGTGATATCTTACAACGTAAAACATGTTAACTAGATCTGTAATGATTCATGCTCAAATTGCGGACTAAATGTTATTTAACTGACTTGTGATGAACTATTTCTTAATCTAACGCAGATGCACTAGTTCCACTTACCACGGTTCAACGTGGTGAACCTCCGATTCTCACATGTACATTGCAAGAAAGGAGAGATCGGCAGTCGAGCACTTCACTGGTACAAGCAGAGTTCTGGGGATACTCTGAGGTTAATTGTGACACTGAAGAGAAATGCAAAACCTTCGACCAGTTCAGCAGAGACTGCTTCACGAATGGAAGTAAAACTAAATGAGAAATTTAGCAATTTGACAATTTTAAAGACGATTCAAGAAGATGAGGGAATGTATGACTGTGCAGTCATGGACTGGACTGATAGTACCTGGAGTGGGACATATTTGTCATTAAAAGGTGAATATAGCATGTTTGGGAATTTTTGTAGACACTTGACCATTTACTGCACTGTTAAAATACTTAAAGGAGGATTTTTGAGCATACAAGATACTTTTCAAAATCCTTTTGAAAGGTCATGATTCTGCATGTTCTCTCTGTGTCAGCGTGTGTTCTCTCTAAGTACTCCAGCTCCCTCCCACCATCCAAAGACATGCTTCTTATTTTACTTAATAGATCACTTGCGGGAAACTGCACATGTTAAAAACAGGAAATACTGAGTGATTTACAATTTCTTTTTTTTATTAATTCTCTCACTACGTTTATGTGCTTAGGAAACACATTGGGTTCTTCAAACTATACTGTTGTTCAGACAGTATCAGATCCAGTCCATCCAGGAGACTCAGTGACTCTCCAGTGTTCAGTCCTCTCTGACTCTGAGAACAAGATGTGTCCAGGAGATCTCAGTGTGTTCTGGTTCAGAGCTGGATCACAGACATTTGTTCCAAACATCGTCTACACTGATGGACACAAATAATAAATGTAAGACGAGATCTGAGACTCAGAGGAGATGTGTTTATCACTTCACTAAGAACATCAAATGGAACTCATCTACAAATCAGAGGTGATTCTGAGTTCACTAATGAAGGTAATATTCTTAATATGTTATATCATTATGATTTACAGTGTTTTTATCTTTTTACTAATGTTTCTTTTTTTTTGTAGCTCAAGCAGCAAATTCTGAATTTATTGTGTTGGTGATAGCAATGATCTGCTTGGCCATATCTGTGATCGTAAATATTTTTTTTTCATCTTTAATGGCTCTCCAAGAGGAATATGTGGACAGTACGAAGGTAAGTTCTACTGAATGATACACTTAAATTATCTATCAGCAGACACATTTCTACGTGGTTTTATGTTCCATGTGTGTCTTATTCATCATTAACTGGTTTCGTTCTTATATCACAGACCGATGCTTTTATGTAAGTATGGATACATGTTCCTCAGGAACCCATGAAATTGGATGTGGTGTTCCCCAAGGGTCAATTTTAGGTCCACTTCTTTTTATCTGTACATGCTTCCTCTTGGGGGCCCTCATCAGGAGGCACGGCATCAGCTTTCATGGTTATGCTGATGATACGCAACTGTACATCGCCGTGTCTCCTGATGACACAGGGCTAATTGACGCCCTTTTTAACTGCATTTCAGATATCGAGTCATGGATGGCAGCAAATTTCCTACAGCTGAACCGGGACAAAACTGAGGTTTTAGTTATAGGTCCTGAAGGCCAGAGAGAGAAACTTTTACCAAAACTACAAGATCTTAAACCAACACAATCAGTAAAAAATCTGGGCGGGGATTTTTGACTCTGAGCTGAAGTTTATTCCACATATCAAAAATATGACGAAAATATGTTTTTATCATCTTAAGAATATAGCCAGAGTCTGCCTGTTTCTCTCTCAGGCCAGTACGGAGGTGCTGATGCATGCTTTTATCTCCTGTTTATTAGATTATTGTAATGCCCTGCTCTCTGGTCTTCCCAAAAAGAGTATTTTAAATCTTCAATTATTACAAAAACTCAGCCGCACGCGTGCTGACGAAGACCAGAGGGCGGGAGCACATTACTCCAGTTTTAGAGTCGCTGCATTGGCTCCCTGTACGCTTCAGGATCGATTTTAAGGTTCTTTTACTAGTTTTTAAATCTCTTAACGGCCTTGCGCCCTCTTACTTATCTGACCTGCTTTTACCATATCAACCCTCGCGGATCCTGAGGTCCTCTGGCACTGGCCTTTTTTCTATACCAAAACCAAGAACTAAAACCCATGGTGAGGTGGCATTTAACTACTATATATATGTATATGTATGTGTTTATATATATGTATATGTTGCTTTTTAAGATGATATTAAACTTAAATGATTTTATTTATTTAATTTATCATTGGTATTCTCATTGGTATTCATTATAACAAGTGTTGATTTAGCAAAATAAAGAGTTTACACTTGGTAGTAACATATGATTTGTATCTGACATCCATCTATCATAGTTATTAGAATGTGTGGGCTTGTTTTAATATCAATGAACTATACAAACAGGGATTAGGGGAAGTTGTGGCATAGCGATTAGAGAAGCAGCTTGGGACCAAAGAGTTACTGGCCTGTTTATACATTTTGCAGCGCAGACACCGAATTGTCCTCCCCGCTCCTCAGGTACAGTTGGCCAAACAGGGGCCTATCTACTCCCTGCTGTTTTAAAGGGCATGTGGCGGGAAAAAGGTTACCAGATGCAACTGAATATTGTTTGTATTAATGAAAGGATATTTCTCAGTATTTATAATGATCTGAAAACCGATATTACATCATAATACCTTAAATATTTCTGGATGTGTGTTTCTGGTTAAATGTCCTTTTTGTTGTTTCTCTAGGTTGGAAACATTTCTGTTATAGTTGATTACTATTTTTGTGTCAGGCCCATTGGGAGGGGCTTATCATTTATGAGGCAGCCATTTTGTCCATGTTTGTGTGTGTGTGGAGAGGTGGTGTTGCAAGCTGTGTTGGCGAAAGAAGAACCTATTTCAGCAGTGCGAACAGCCACTATTTTTTGTAAATATTTTTTGTAAATAGTTGTTACTATTTTGTAAATATTACATAGCTTCTTGTCGACGCCATATTTTTGACAGAAAGAACCCCGCTACACATAGCCTGTTAAGAAGTGGGCCCCACTACCTCCACCTTTGTTAGATGACTGGCCTGGTGGGAGCAAAATTCAGATCATATGGAAGTGATATATATTATATATATAAAGTTATACACACTACTCATTTGTGTATAAGACAGGCTGTGTGTATGTGTGTCTCTCCCAAGGATGATAAACCTGTCTTGACTCTAGGAACCACTAAAAGGCCGGTACCAGAGGACCTCAGGGCTGCAAGGGTCCGATGTGGAAAAAGCAGATCTGATCTGAATATTAGGGACCAAGACCATCAAGACATTTATAAACCAGTAAAAGGACCTTAAAATCGACCCTGAAACACACACGGGAGCCCAATGCAGCGATCTTAAAACTGGTTTTTATATGCTGTCTATGGTCTTCGTCAGCACATGTGCAGCTGAGCTTTGAAGTAACTGTAAAGGATTTTTGTTTCTTTTTGGGAAGATCAGAAAGGAGGGCATTACAATAGTCAATATATGTTATGACTGTGGTCATTTTAGAGGGCTGCCATGTGCTGCATGTGTCCTGTGTTTTTTTTTTCTAATCCCATATGCAAATAGGGCTGTGCCATAGTGGAGAGGTGATTGGGAGAACGGGCCATACCTGATGTGCGATTGGCTGCTACTGGATGCTCACCCGCCTTATAAAGAACCAAGATGGCAGTCATTGGTTGGCAGCACCTCCATCCTCCGCATCTCCCAACTGGTCACAACCTCATGCCAAAGCTTAATGACATTATTCCAATTACCTTTGAATAGTAGGGATGGACTGCCATTTTGTTTTGATTGTTTTCTCCTGTGTATTTTAGTTAGGAAGGTAAGTCTTTGTTGTTTTGTTTTCGGAGGTTAGTTTCTTTATTTTCCAGATAGAGTTGTTTTGTTTGTCGTTTTGGCCTTGGTCTACCCTGAAGCCCTGAGTTACTTTAATAGAAGATTATTGGTGTGGATAAATTTGTTTCTCTCATTTTAAATAAATATTTTTTTGGAATTAAACCCAAAATCTACTGGTGGCTGCTTGGGACTTGGGGAAGATGGTCACTTTTCATGTTGTGCTCTAGGCACCCCTAGACTGGGGCATGACAATATGACTGGAGATAAAAGCATGCATCAGCGTCTCCGTGTTTGCGGAAACGGGCAGACTCGGGACTATGTTCTTGAGGTACAGTACAGTTTATACTAAGTTTTTAATGTGAGGGATAAAACCACCTCAGAGTTAACAATAATACCCAGGCTTTTTACTTGTTGCGAGAGAGACATAAACATTGTCTGTAAATTTGGTTAAAGCTTCTCTCTCTGAGCCTGAGTCCTGGGTCATCAGGAGACATGGCAATGTGTGGCTGTGTATTATCAACTGTGAAAACTTATTCTGTGTCTCATGTTGACTTCGCCCAAATGGCAGCATGTACAAATCAAATACTGTTGGACCTAAGATTGAGCCTCGGGGGTCACCACAATCCAGTTTGTATTTCTCAGAAAAGGAGTGTTCATATATAGACACGTAAAATTGTCTGCCAGTGAGGTAGGATTCAAACCAGTTAAAAACAGTACATGAGACAGTACGATCATGTTGAGCAGTCTGCTTAAAAGAATATCGTGGTCTACTGTGTCAAATGCTGCACCCAAATCCAGTAGAACCAGGGCAGAGAGTTTCCCCTTGTCCATGTTCATTCAAATATCATTTAAAACCTTTCAGGTCAGTTTCAGTACTGTGATTTGTCTGAAAATCATAAAATCATTCAAATGGTTAAAAACCACTTTCTCTAAAAAATGTACTTAAAAATGGCAGATTAGACACTGGTCTGTAATTGTTGAGCATTGTAGTGTCTAAATTATTCCTCTTCAGAAGAGGCCTGACCAAGGCTGTCTTAAAAGCACTTGGGAAAACTCCTGTCTAAAGAGAATAATTTAAACTATTCAAAGCATCCTCAGCTTAGAAAAACTGATTTAAAATACAGCGTAAGACTTGGATCTAAAAGGCAGGCTGCTGGTTTTAACTGAGAGCACCTTAGCATCAACCAGGGACAACATTATCCGGTGTTTCCTCACATAAAAACATAGGTTCAGCTGTAATAAAACAAGATTGAGATTGACTAAAAGCTGACTAATGGTTTTATTTTACTGCTGAAGTGAGCAGCAAACTCCTGACATTTGAAGTCTGTTGACATCCTGCAAGACATGTTAAAAACAGTATTCTGGAGGTATTGTGGTTTTCACTGATGATGTTTGAAAAGTGTACCTTTCTTGTATTCTTTATTGTCTTATTGTATTTTTTTGCTCAGATTTTAAAATGTGGAGGTTTATTTGTAATCTGTTCTTTCTCCATTTCCTCTCTGCAACCCGACACTTTCTTTTTAATTTTAATTTTTAATTTTTTTTGCTTTAAATGGAGATACTTTGTAGAGTGCTGTTTTTAATTTCTGGAATATTATCATCATGTTTTACTATTGACACTAAAAAAAGACGCAAAAAACTATCAGAAATAAACTAAATCTAAAACAGAGGAAATGTGTGTTGACAGACTGGAGGTGATAACAAGGTCCAGTGTATGATCTTTGATATGGGTTGAGTGATATGTTGAGTAAATTAAAAGTAAAAATTGAGTAAAAATGCAGTAACCTCTGCGGGTTGGAACCATGTATTGTACGAAGGCTGAGGAGCCTGCTGAAACGCTCTGTTCCATGGGACAGGGTGGACCACTGACAGAAATGTTCAACTTGCTCTCCGCTAAAAGACTAAAAAGGTTTTCAAAATCATTTTTAGTCATCTCTGACTGCCTGTGCGCAGTGTCATTGGTGCCAACATGTGGATTACCGTTGGTGGTGTTTAGGGCAGCAGCACAGGGAATTTCTCCAGGATCACTGGGACAGTGGCTCCAGGAAAACAGTGGGTAGTGGCACTAGAAAAATGAGCGTGCCTGACTATGGAGTCACCCACTACCAACGTGATCTGAGGGAGGAGCAAAGAAGAAGGAGGCGGACCCTCGTGGCAGAACGAGATGTGTGTGCAGAGAAGGGATTCCCCAGTGCTGTGACATCATACCTCGCCTTCTCCTCTCTATTTGCTTTTCTAAGTAGTACATCCTCGTTTGCAGGCATGGCTGACAATGTTTGTTAGTGTAACCACCGAGGCTAACGCAATCTCGGTCGGGTGATAGCCCAGCAGGAGATAAAAACAACAGTGTATGTTTTAAAAAGTCACAGAGAGATTGAATGACTGGATAAAAAGAACGAGTACAACAATGTGAAAACATTTAGTTTGGATCGCTGAACAATCCAAAACTAGAACTCTAGCCGAGTGCAATCCAACTCACCAGATGAAATGATGTTTTGTGCTTGGTTTTTATCTGCTCCCACCAGAGGGGTTACATCTGGGGGAATGAAACTGATTGTCACACACATGATTCATCTATGCAGCAATGCGATTGGGATTCATGGCTGTGTTAAATGTAAACTAATTGAACCATTGATGTGTAACCAGTGGCGTCATTTCAGTTTTGGACAAGGTATGGTAAGGATCACCTCCTCCTGTGGGGTCTGGGTTTTTTGTCCCCTGCGGAATTTTTTGAGCATTGTAAATTTAAATGCAGTAATCTTTCGCGATTTGAGAGCAGAACCAAGAAGGTTTGAGTCGCGCCACATGCACATCTCTCATCTGACAGCGTGTCATACATACATGTGAAAGAGCCTTGGATGTATGGAAAGAGCATGTAGCGCCATAGACATTAATATGCATTGATGTATTAATGTCTATGGGTGTACCTGCTAAAGAGAAAAATAAATAAAAAATGACGGAGTAAAAGTAGGAAAACTTTGAGCAAATATACTGGTAAATACAGGTATGAAATAATAATAATAATGGCCGGGTGTTCTGGGCGGCTGAGTAAATAAAGGCCCCGGTCACTCTTAGGGGAAATACGGTATTTGATTTCTGAGGATAGAGTAAAAACTATGAAAATCAATAAAATGCATTGTGAGTGATTCATGTTGATGTGTGACTGGCTTGGACGCATGATGATGCAACTGCGCTGTGACAATGTCCAGCAATGTGAGAGAGGGCCCAAATGTAAGATACACTGACCAGAAAGGCAGGATGAGCAACTCAAAGTAGATTTCATGATGTCTTAGTAAATAAGGAACAAAAGGTGCTGCATAGGTCAGCAGGTTAAATCTAAAAACACAAGTCCAACAAAAGGTGAAACACAATCCAAAAAGAAAGCAAAAACCCTGAATGAAGAATAGAAGAAGAGAATGCTGGAACAAATGGAACAACAATTGTAAGAAAGACAGGAGGCTATATAAACACACAAAAACACACACACAATAACATGGCAGGTGCCTCCTCACACATGACTCAGCTCAGTCAGTCTATTATTTATTATTTGCTAAATATTTTATCATCTACTCTTAATTAGTTATGGCTGCACTGTAGTTGTCATAGGAATATGTGGCTTTATGAGTGGCCCTATGGTCCCCCTCTTTGGGGGGTTATATCTGGAATTTGCATTATTTCTCTGTCCTGCACTTCTAGTTCTTCATTGTGTATAGCTTCTGTTTCAAGATGAGCAAAGCCATGGCAGCATACACTAGGCATTAACACATGGTCTGTGTGAATATATTATAAATGTTGCTCTTTTGCTCACATTGCAATGCCATACATGTTCATATAAATGTAGCATGCATGCACTCACATCTCTTTGACCCTGTTTCCTCTTTTAGTAAATCCACTTTCAGATCTGTAGCCTGATCAACAAGTCATCAGCATGCATATGCAGTGTTTAACAGGGCAAGTGGAAAGTCTGATAGAACGTAAAGAAAGTTTAGCCAATCTAAAACAAGATTTTTCAATGACCTTTCTTAAAACATAATTACTACTGTGTCAGTCCTTTGCCTACAAGTCCTCTGTAGATGCTGGACACTGGACCACAGAATACAGCCTCAGTGAAATCATATTTGGTTTGTAGATGTTAGCTTACCCTAAGCTTATTATTACAGAACTATACATCTTTACAGGCTTTATATGGCTACTTATACAGTTAGTATAGTTTTAAATTGCGGCCCGGTCCCTTTACCTCTCAGTGTGGTTTGGAAGCATGTGGTTTTCAACCAGCCAATCAGAAAAGAGCAAGGAAACATTCTCAGGATCAAATGTGTCTCCAGTGTCCACCTCTGCATGAACACTGAGCATAACTCCTTTACTAGGTACCATGAAGAAGTGGTCTAATGTTGTCTAATGTCATAATGTGGATGTTAACAAGTGTCTGAATCAGCACGTATGTTGTAATGCTCTAAATTCATGTTTACATTTGTTAACCACTTAGCGGTGATCTTGATTTTCTGCATGAAAATGAAAAAAAATGAAAAATTTCACAAAAGTTAAAAAGTCTCCATATGCCTTACAATAGAATATCCAAGAATTTCAGTTTGTGCCTTATAAAGGGTTAAAGAGACGGGACATGGACATTAAATCACATTATAATAGACTCAAAACTACAATTCTGAACCTGCACATCGGCGCAATATGATCTGTTTAATAAATGCAACTCAAGTAACGATAATAGAGTCCAGAATAGCTCATGTCTAGCGAGGCAGGAAATGCTGTCTGAACATGATAATCAGTCAGATGTATTTGGTGTTATTGCCACTCCTCTGTCTGTCACTGAAACAGTTTTGCTAAGACGGGTCAGGATGGCTCTGCTGTGGATAACATTGCTTTTTCTTCATCGAGGATGTAAGTCTGATTGTAATATTCATGTTAACTCAATGTCTCATGGTTCATGCATATTTTTGTATCCTTTGTGTTTTTTTTAACAGTGTAGACTAAATGTTCCCTGTTGATTCATGATATGTACTTTATACACTTGCAGGTACACTGGTTCCAGTGATCACAGTTCAACTTGGTGCACCTGTGACCTTCACATATGTGCGGCCGGAAAAAGATTTAAACTACTGGGCAGTTCACTGGTAGAAGCAGAGGGCTGAAGAGACCCTGACATTTAGTGCAGGACTGGAGAGTAGGAAAAATAATCACTACGGACCAATATTTCTGCCTCAAGAATGGAAATGAAGCAAAATGAGATGATTAGCAATCTGACAGTTTTTAGGACAATTCAAGAAGATGAGGGAATGTACCACTTGGACTGGGACATATTTGACATTAAAAGGTAACAAATAATAAGTTACTTATTGACAGTTAATATTTATTAATGGATTCACAATATTGAATTGAAGATAATGTCTGGTTATTACTCATTCAAGATTTATTTTGTTTCTGGGGCTAGCATTTGTTAGTATTTCTGCACAAGAAACAAACAAAACAGAAGAGTGTTTCTACACATGTTATATGAGCAAAATGTCTTTCAATTGTTCATTATATAGGAAACATGAGAGGACATCAAACTATTTCTGTTGTTCAGACAGTATCAGATCCAGTCCGTCCAGGAGACTCAAGTGACTCTCTGTGTTCAGTCTCTCTGACTCTGAGGACAAGACATGTCCAGGAAATCTCAGTGTGTTCTGGTTTTAGAGCTGGATCACAGAAATCTCATCCAAACATCATCTACACTGAGGAGATTATGAGTAATAAATGTGAGAAGAAATCTGAGACTCAGAAGAGATGTGTTTATCACTTCACTAAGAACATCAGCTCATCTGATGCTGGGACTTACTACTGTGCTGTAGTGATCTGTGGTCAGATGCTGTTGCTTGGAAATGGAACTCATCTACAAATCAGAGGTGATTCTGAGTTCACTAATGAAGGTAATACCCTGAATATGTTATATCATTATGATTTGCAGTGTTTTTATCTTTTTACTAATGTTTCTTTCTTTTTTTGTAGCTCAAACAGCAAATTGTGAATTTATTGTGTTAGCAATGATCTGCTTGGCAATATCTGTGATCGTAAATAATTTTTTCATCTTTAAAGACTCTTCAAGAGGAATATGTGGACAATTCGAAGGTAAGTTCTACTGAATGATACACTTAAATTATCTATCAGCAGACACATTTCTATGTGGTTTTATGTTTCATGTGTGTCTTATTCATCATTAGGCCCAGAAAGTAACGCTTCACAAGATAACTTGAGACAAGCGGTTAATGATAATGTAAGTAGTGACACCAAATCATGTGATTTGTCAGTGTTTTAACATGATCCCCAGCAGAAGCAATAAGTGAGTACATATACAGTATATGAGCGCTTTACTTTCTGTACAGGCTGAAGATGATCTGAACTATGCTGCTACGCTGCATTTCACTGGAGGGAAACCAACAAGAAAAAGAAAGAAGAAAGAGTTGTACAAACAAGAATATGTTTATTCTCAAGTTACTGGCTGAATGTACTGTATATGTGTGAATTGCGTTTTCTTTTTAAACTTTATCAAGAGAGCTGTTAAAACAAAAATGTGAAGACTACATGTGCTTTATGATCATTCTTTTACAAGGATTATGAGTTTGTATGTGCATGTTAATATGCTTTATATACAAAATTATAAAAGTAAAAAATAAAAACATTTTAATGTTTTTTGTTTTGTTTAAATTAGCACATTAAAGTTATTAAAGATTGTAGCTTCTTGTTTTTTTGTCCTATTTGTTTCCAACCTTTACGTATCTGTTTTAATTATGGTCTTTCAAATATTAATTGCCATGTGTAAAGACATTATGTAAATAAATGACTCATACGCTGTATGAATGCTAATTACAATATGAGACAGACTACCACTTTTCAGATTCTGAAGCACTTGTGAACTTATTAATAAACTCTTTGAAGTGCAGTGTGGTCTGTGTTCTAGTGATGTGTAAGTCCTGAACAAATGGTTCGAATCTTGAGAGTCATTTTATTGACTCCTGAGTCATGAGTCCTCCTCTCTAATAAGTCATTCACTAACTCGTTTCTGCTACTTCTTGCTAACTAACTGCAAGGAAGAGACCAGATGTCACTATTGTTTTACTGCTATTGTAACTGTATTTGTATAAATCAAATTCATATCCGTATTAGCCCCGTGGGTAAAAGGAACACCTCTGATTTCTTGTTTTAACTCAACTCCACTTTCCCTACATGCTGTGATCCATGAATGAACAAATCACTCAGGTGCTCACAGTGACCTGGCCCCAGTCACAATGCCTCATAGTGTTGTGTATTGATGTGTTGATGAAAAGAAGTGATCAGCGCTGACAAGTCTTCTCTTGCATTTAAAAAAGCTTTATTTCGAGAAAGAACAGTGTCAAAAACTCTTTCCAAATCTGAGGGAGCTTCAGGTGCCAATTGTAGAATCCCCTCTCCTTCAGCTCCAACACTCTCCTTATATCTTGTTTCCCACCAAAGACAAAGTCGTTAGGTTCATTGGTGATTCTAAATTGGCTGTAGATGTGTGTGTGAGTGTGAATGGTTGTCTGTCTCTCTGTGTTAGCCCTGAGATAGACTGGAGACTTGTCGTGGAGGTGGACCCCACCTCTCACCCAATGACAGCTGAGAATGAAAATGAGCCACTGGTGTTTTACTGACATCGTAACAGTCAAAAGAAAGAGATGACTCAGGCAATTATGATATTAGACTAACGGTATGTGAAAACCTATCACAAACATTCTTATGTAAATGATGTTTTTGCCCATTGCTGGAATTTATCCTTTTTGCTAATGTTGCACTGTTGAAACTTAACTCTTTCTGTTTCACAATGAAATAGGTAAGTTTCAAATCCGCTTTTGTGCATGCACTCAGAGATAAAGCAACAGCTCTTAGATAGCTATAAATATACTCATTGAGTCTGGGGTTAAGTTATAGAATTAAAGTTCACCTCAGATTCCTAAGACCAGGACCTTGAATCTGTTTTCAATTCAATTCAATTCAATTCAATTCAATTCAATTCAATTCAGTTCAATTCAATTCAATTCAATTCAATTGAATTCAATTCAATTCAATTCAATTCAATTCAATTCAATTCAATGCAATCCAATCCAATCCAATCCAATCCAATCCAATCCAATCTTATTTGTATAGCATCAATAACAACACAAATTGTCTCAAGGCGCTTTACTAAAACTGGCCTGAAACCTCCAGAGCAAGCCTGAAGGTGACGGCAGCAAGACAAAACTCCCTTTAACAAGAAGAAACCTTGAACAGAACCCAGAGGGAATCATCTGCCTGAGTCCAGCCGGGTAGAAACAGAGAAGAGAGAGAAAAGAAGAGCAGGTGAAACAAGAATAACAAACCTCTGTCATAGTTACATACAACATCGGACTAAAGGAAACATGCAGAATCAATGTCCCTTTCTAAATATTCATAACTGACGACAGTCCTCATTAAATTCTACACGCAGTGAACCACAGACCTCTTAGTGGAATCTAACTAGATAAAAAGTGCTTCTAGGTTTGAAGTGGAAACTGAGAGTAAAGCCTTTTCTCAGCTACTCTAGTGTGACTGTGAAGGCTGAGGCACAAAACAAATGTATCAATCAAACATTTTGTTGAAACCTTTTTAATGAATGTATTATTTACTGAAGACAGTCACTTTGAAACATAATGTTCACACGTTTAAAGACCTGTCTTAATATTACAGTTGCATGCATTTTACTGAAAGTCTCCATTAACTCTTCAGTTTGCCACAAACTATGACTAGAGGAAACTTACAGTCTTTTCAGTGAGGCGTAAAGCAAAAATATACGTTAATAATTAGACAAACTTGTAAAGTAACTGGTTGGTTCAACTAAGGCCGAAGAAGCCTCATCTAGCTAGGATTCTGAAATCAGTTTTGCTGTTTAGGGTGTGTATCGAGTTAGAAATAGGTTTATAATTGTTAAAAAGAGAAAGAGAATCTCCAATTAAGTTGCATTTTTCAGAAAACAAAATGAATCAGAAGCCTGAGGAATCTTAGATTAATGTTTCTAGCATAAGGTTCTAGCATTAGGTAAGAACCAATGTACGGTAAAATAAGGCACATGGAGAGAATTTGGGTGAGGACCAGCACACAGCTTTTGACTCACATTTACATTCAGTATTTAACATGAGAATACACACATTCTCCTGGATTCAACTCTTTCTTCTTTCTTCCTCTGGCAGGGAAATGCAGCGCAGCATAGTTGAGATCACCTTCAGCCTATGCAGCAAATAAAAAAAGACATTCTGTTACACTGAGCCCTTGGGAATCACGCTAGTGAAATAACAAATAATGTGAGTTGCTGTAATTACTTTGTCTTTAACTGGTTGGCTCATATTGTCTTGTCTGGCTGGTGAAGAGCTGCTTTCTGTCGCTACGTATGAATAAAAACAAGCACATTAATTTGACTTTTAAATTAGGATCAACGACTCGGTGATGGACTGCAAGAGGAATAGCGAATCAAAACTAAGATCTTAGTTGTAGTATTCAGTATTCTCTGAACAAACAGGCGGTGAACAAAGTAAGTAAACTACACTTACCTTCATGTTGTCCACATAGTCCTTTCTGAGTTCCACAACAGATGAAAATTAGATTTATAATCATAGAAATGGCCAAGCAGATGATTGCTACCACCAACACAATAACTATCACAGAACTTGCTGTTTGATCTAAAAACAGAAGAAAAAAAACATAAAATATATTTTATGATTACATGAAACTTAGAATTTTGTACATCACTCCCAGTACTAAACCTAAAATCCTACCAGTCTCCAGTTTAGTTCCATTTCCAAATAATATCTCTCCACATGTGGCCACAGCACAGTAGTAAGTCCCAGCATCAGAGGAGCTGACGTTCTTAGAGAAGCTGTAGACACATCTCTTCTGAGCCTCAGATCTCTTCTCACATTTATTACTCATATCTCCATCCGTGTAGATGATGTTTGGGTGAGATGTCTGTGATCCAGCTCTGAACCAGAACACACTGAGATCTCCTGGACACGTCTTGTCCTCAGAGTCAGAGAGGACTGAACACTGGAGAGTCACTGAGTCTCCTGGACGGACTGGATATGATACTGTCTGAACAACAGTCCTCTCAGTGTTTCCTGATTTAAAACAAAACAGTATTAAAAACTGAGCACTTCCAATCATATCTTGGGCATTTTCACATCATGATAATTGATTAAGTAAATCAAACCTTACCTTCTACTAACAAATATGTCCCACTCCATTTAGTCTTTATCCACTCTGTGACTCCACAGTGGTACATTCCTTCATCCTCTTCAACTGTGCTCAAAATGGTCAGGTTACTAAAACTGTCATCACTACGTAAGTCAAATCTTGATTTTGAAATGTTTGGTGCGTACTCTGTTCCAGATTTAAACAATGTTACAATTATATTGAGAGAATCTCCAACACTCTGCTTGTACCAGTGGATTCCTCTATTGCTGATTTCTACGTTTGGTATAACACATGTAAATGTGGCTGGTTCACCAAGATGAACTGTTTTCACTGGAAGCAGCGTATCTGAAGCGTATCTGCTGCAAAATCGTCTCTTTAATGTATAAATTCTCCACTGAGAAAACCTTTAGACAGAACAAAAGAGAACTTACATACTGGATGAAGACAAAGCAGTGTAATCCATAACACGATCATCTTCACATTGTGTCTTGTTCAGAGACTTTTTTGTATTTAAGAGTATGAAGGAGATGAGAAGGAGGTGACGTCACATCATAAAATGCATCTGATTGGTTTACTGAGAATAGTTTCAAAAGTACACTTCCTGTTACATTGGTCTCATACAGGGCTTTGTGAATCTGATCGCCTCTCTTTCATGTGTTGTAGCAGTTCTCAAGACTGATTGCTTTATTTGAACTGTTTATCCTAGGTGACTGTATTTCTTCATCCTTAATCATCAAGTAGCAGTTGGTATGGTCACTTATGCAGCCTGTGGTATGTCCTACAAGAAGGGTTTAAAATGCATCACAGTCTGAATCTTAAAAGGAAATATCCACAGGCTGGATCTTCACTGATAATGGTTGTGACACTGTAACAGTCAGAGGAGCCTGAAGGCCAAGAGTGTTGATTGAGCAAAATAAAGAGTTTACACTTGGTAGTAACATATGATCTGTATCTGACATCCATCTATCATAGTTATTAGAGTGTCTGGGCTGGTTTTAATATCAATGAACTATACAAACAGGGATTAGGGGAAGTTGTGGCATAGCGATTAGAGAAGCAGCTTGGGACCAAAGAGTTACTGGCCTGTTCATACATTTTGCACTGCAGACACCGAATTGTCCTCCCCGCTCCTCAGGTATAGTTGGCCAAACAGGGGTGTATCTAGTCCCTGCTGTTTTAAAGGGCATGTGGCGGGAAAAAGGTCACCAGATGCAACTGAATATTGTTTATATTAATAAAAGGGTGTTTCTCAGTATTCACAATGATCTGGAAACCTATATTAGGGTGAAAATATATGTTTCTGGATATGTGTTTGTGGTTAAATGTCCTTTTTGTTGTTTCTCTAGGTTGGAAACATTTCTGTTATAGTTGATTACTAATTTTGAGTCAGCCCATTGGGAGAGGCTTATCATTTATAAGGCAGCCATTTTGTCCATGTTTGTGTGTGTGTGGAGAGGTGGTGTTGCAAGCTGTGTTGGAGAAAAAAGAACCTATTTCAACAGTGCGAACAGCCACTATTTTGTTGGATTTTGTCGGCGCCATATTTTTTGACAAAAAGAATCCCGCTGCACATAGCCTGTTAAGAAGTGGGCTCCACTACCTCCACCTTTTTTAGATGACTGGCCTGGTGGGATCAAAATTCAGATCATATGGAAGTGATATGTATTATATATATATAAAGTTATATACATTACTCATTTGGGCATAAGACAGGCTGTGTGTATGTGTGTCTCTACTCTCTCTAAGGGCGATAAACCTGGCATCACAACCAGGTGCTGAAATGTTTAACAGCTGCAAGTGAGGAAAAACAGGTTGAAGTAAATTTCTTATCTGCTAGAAAGGTGAATATACATATTATGTTTGTACGGGAGGAAGAAAAGGCCAAACCGGAGAGGATCAGACGTAGTGCAGGTCAGCTAAGTGTAGGCAGAGCCTGGGAGCTGAGGGCTGACTTAAACGAACAGCTGATTGTCCCAGCACAGATAGTGAGCACCCACCTGCTATTGTGGTCGAAAGTAGAGAAGGTAGTGTATTTTATTGAACTTACTGTCCGATGGGAAGGCAGGGGACGAGGTGAGTGAGCGCAAGAGAGCACACAAAGGAGCACAGGGACAGAAAGAGCACTGATAAAATGAATAACATGGCTGAGCACAGATGGCCTAGTGAGGAAACACCATCATAGAGGAAAGTCTGCACTAGGAGCCGTTCACAGCCCCCAACCGAAGGGCCAACACGGTTGGAACCACCCTGGCCCAGGCTGATGGAGAAGTCCAGGCCCCACATCCATAGACAGTGACAGGGCCCCCCCATCCCGCCGGACCAGGACCATCCCCACAGCATTGCCACAGCCAGAACCGATCACAGCTTCCAGAGAGGACAGTCCTCAGTGAGGAAACACCAGAGCTTGAGTAAAAGATAAAACAACAACAACAAGAACAAGAACAACAACAATAATAATAATATATAAAAAGTAAACAATTAAAATTAAATAAATATAAATAAATATCTTCATAATGGATAGATCAATAAATATAATAAATAAATAAACTAAATAAATTAATCCAGCGTGCGTAAATCAAGCTAAAATAGCTAAGCTACAAAGGTGGGTCTTGAGTCTCTTTTTACTCAAAGTATATCCACTTCATAAATGGTGTCTCTATCCTGTCCTAATTGCCATTTCTTTAATCAAATTATTGCCAACATGAGTTTGTGTTTCTGTAGTCAAAATAAAGTCAATATCTGGAAACAAATTAAAATTTTCACTAAAGTTGAGCTAAATGAGTGATATGTTAGACAGGGGTTTGGGGCTGGTTTGACTCAGCTAGAAGTTTTTGTGATTTGTGGCAAGATAAACAAGAGCCCTAGACAGGTGTCATCAGCGTGCTCTGATTGACAAGTAGTGTTAACCAAACAAGCATGGGCGTTTTTCTGAAATGTGATTAATATTTAAGCCTGTTTAAGTCATGTATGGCTTTATAACTCACAAAGGTTTTAGTCACTCCACATGCATGTCTTTCGTCTGCAGCACAGTATGACGAGGCAGCAACATGCACGCCAGATGTACATGTGAAAGAGCCATGGATGTATGGAGAGAGCATGTAGCGCACTGAGTGTGGGACATCCACGACCCTCAGTGAGAGACAGAGTAACAGCAGAGAACAGAGGAGCGGCAGCTGTATTTAGTGTGGAAGAGCCGTCACCATCACAAAACGGTCAGAGAGAATTATAACAGGACTGAGTATGTCCCGGTACGCCATAAAATGTCCTGGTATATCATAGGTTAAAATCTACAAGTGCCAGTAGCATACTCCATTCTGTACATTTTCTACCAAAGTCAAGGTATGGCAAGCACCATACCTTGCTATACCCAAAGGACGCCACTGTGTGTAACAAATGCATTTATACAAGCTGCAATCCTTTGCCATGCCATCTCACGTCTCTTCGATGCAGCCACAGTGTTTGACTTTTCGGTGAGATTTATTGGTGGATCAGCGCTCATGATTGTGATTGGTCTGCTGCCTTGGCCTTCACAACAAGACAAACCTGGGTTGAGTGACCGAGTTGATAACCGGCGTTGTGATACAGCTTATCCAGATTGTCATTGTTGTGGACAGGTTTAGCTGGGTAGGGAGTAACTCCGGGTAAGTTGAGCTTGCTTCGTGATACAGGCCTCTGATTTCAGACAAGACGGTCTAGTCATCATCAAAAAACATCGAATCAAAGCCATCATTTTTATTTTTCCACTAGAGCGCTGGGTCCGACACCTCTCCCAAGTTATGTTCCAGAGCACTTAAAAGTAGGACAGTACTGCAAATTTGTTACAACTCCAAAACTCTGTGATATGCATTTATCACGATAGCAGCGTACGCCCCCCCCCCCCCCCCCCCCCTCTGCTAATGCTGACTCGGCATGCAGTGTCCTCCACTCGGCTGTAAACAAGCTACAAACACAGCCATAACCATGGCTCTCCCACCTCCATACTGCCAACATTCAGCTAGCATTAAGCCAGTTCTGTGAGGACCACGGGGAGAACATCAACAGTCTCACCAGCTATGTCACTGATTACATAAACTTCTGTGCAGACCTCACCATTTCCACCGGGACTGTTAGACTGTCCTCCAACAATAAACCTTGGATTACCTGTGACATCAAGGCTCTCCTCAAGGACAAAAAGAGGGGTTTCAAGTTGGGGGATAGGGAGCAGATGAAGACTGTGCAAAAAGAACTGAAGAGGAACATCAGGGAGGGGAAAGGCAGCTACAGGAGGAGGATGAAAGAACAGCTGCAGCAGAAGGATGTCAGTGGGGTCTGGAGGAGTCTGAAAACCATCTCAGGACACAACAACTCCAGACCTGAGCCGGCCAGAGACCAGGAATGGGTGAACAACCTGAACAGGTTCTTCAACAGATTCAACCAACCAGTCACCCCTCCCCCCACCTAACCAGCCCTGCTGCAGCTTCCCCTGACTGAAACATGGCTGTCACGTCCTCAACCATCCCTGCCCCTCCTCCGCGACCTGGACTGACAACACTCAAGCACTATACAGGAAGGTCCAAAGCAGACTCCATCTGCTGTGGAGACTGAGGTCCTTTGGAGTGCAGGGCACCCTCCTGAGGACCTTCTACGACTCAGTGGTCGTGTGGGCCATCTTTTATGGTGTGGTCTGCTGGAGCAGCAGCATCACGGCAGCAGAGGGAAAAAGACTGAATAAACTGGTAAAGAAAGCCGGCTCAGTCCTGGGCTGCAGTCTTGAGCCTGTGGAGGTGGTGGGGGTCAGGAGGATATTGGCGAAGCTGTTGTGAATCATGGACAATGCCTCCCACCCCCTGGATGAGACTGTCAGAGCCCTGGAAAGCTCCATCAGCACCAGGCTTCTTCACCCACGTTGCGCAAAGGACAAGGTCATTCCTCCCCTCTGCTGTCAGACTCTACAACCAGATCTGCTCCCAGTAGACCCACAACTACATATGTGATATATCTCTTACATATACTTGTGCATTATTCCTCTCAATCTTAACTATATGTACATGTACCGTTTATATTTTGTTTATATACCTGCCATTTTTTTTTTTTTTTTTTTTTTGCACTGTCTGCATCTCCCTGTCACGGAAGATGTGTGAACATATACGTACATTTATTTCTACAAGCATACCCACTTCTTTACGTGAACACAGCCTTGTTTGTTGTAATATAGCTTTTAGAACAGCACACAGTATCCTCCCAGCCTGCATGTCCATGTGGGGCCCATAAGGGTTAAATTTGGGCTGCAGATAAGGGTCCCAAGTGGGTTTGTCCGCAGCTTCCATGGTGATCCCACCTGCGTTTGCCCATTTGGGCCGCAAGTACAGTAGGTTCTGACTGGGTTTCAGGTGGGGACCAACTTGCTGAGTTGCACAGGACCCAGCTAGGCCTCATATCTTTGCCCACATGGGCATGAAGGGGGGTCAGACTGGACCTTAAATGGGGCCCAACTTAAAATTTGCCCTTTTTATACCCACTTAGCCCACTAAGCCCACTTAGCCCACTTGCATCTCTTATGGGGCTCATACAGCCAGCCCACATGGGTTTCACATGTGGGGCCCATGTACCTCAAACCACATGGGACCTGCAAAATTTCCCCAGTTCAACCCCATGCCCACTCAGTGCCCACATAGCCCATATTTAACCCTTGTGGGCCCCACATGGACATGCTGGCTGGGCTCTGGCATAGTTGGTCAGGCCTTCATCCTACAGCAAAATAATGACCCAAAACTCAAGTCCAAGCTTTACCAGAACTGCCTCAGGATAAAAACAAAGATGGAAAGCTTGAAAACATGGAGTGGACGATGTCTCCATGGCCCAGTCTCTAGACTTTAACACCATGGAGCTGGTTTGTGATGAACTGGACAGAAGAGTGAAAGCAAAGCACCCTGCAAGTGCCACACATTTCTGGGAACTTCTGCAACAAAGTTGGGACGAACTCCAAAGATGGTTACTTTGATGAGTTGAAAATCTAAGATAGATTTTGGGTTATATGTTGGTTCCATGATTATTATTATTACTCGTTTTTAACTTCAGTTGTTTCTTTGGTCTACGCTTTCATTAAAATGAGACATTAAACTGCAGAAATATTGGAATGTTCTAAAACTTTTGACCAGTTTTGTACATTTTTGATATTTTTATATTCTATCACTGCTTGTGATGTTGAATGTTGAATGTCTGCTGCTGTTAACAACCAGAATTTCCCCCACTGTGGGATGAATAAAGACATATTTTATCTTAGTTAGTGTTTTTGTCTGAGACAGGTAGATTGCAGTTTAAATATTTTAGTCTGAAGTCTTCTCAGCTATTTCTCTAGCACCACCATGGGGTAAAGCAGTGATTATCAGTGATGTTGTTGAATATGTTTATTGTGAGACTAAATCAACACTCTTGGCCTTCAGGCTCCTCAGACGGTCATAATGCCACAACCATTATCAGTGAACATCTAGCCTGTGGATATTTCCTCTGAGATTCTCTGAGTTGCTTTAGAGTAAATGGAGTGGGACGTATTTGCTAGTAGAAGGTAAAAATGTCATCTACTGAGCTTTTCAGTCCTTCTAATCATGATGTGAAAGTTATCAGCAAATGTGTTTGGAAGTGCTCAGATTTTAATACTGTTTAATACTGTTTTCCACTGAAAGGACTGTTGTTCAGACAGTATCAGGTCCAGTCCGTCCAGGAGACTCAGTGACTCTCCAGTGTTCAGTTCAGATGGAGATATGAGTAATACATGTGAGAAGAGATCTGAGACTCAGCGCAGATGTGTGTACAGCTTCTCTAAGGACGTCAGCTCCTCTGATGCTGGGACTTACTACTGTGCTGTGGCCACATGTGGAGAGATATTATTTGGAAATGGAACTAAACTGGAGATTGGTAGGATTTTATGTTTAGTACTGGGAGTGATGTACAAAATTTAAAACCTCGTGAAATCTCCTCTCCTCCAGAAACATTAATATGTTTTTTCCTTCTGTTTTTACACCAAACAGCAAGTTCTGAATTCATTGTACTGGTAATAGCAATCATCTCTTTGGCCATATCCGTGTTTATAAATATTGCTGTCATCTGTTATCGAACTCCGAGAGGAGTATGTGGACAATGTGAAGGTAAGTGTAGTTTATTTTATCTATATTTCAAACACTCCCGCGGTTTTACTCAAAAACTTTGTTCAGGGAATTAAGTGCAATGTTGTACAACGTAGGACACTGGGATGGATAAATATCAATAAGAATTATAAAATCTTACATTTGTTTAGTTTTGAGTGACATTCTTGTTGCTTATTCCAGACACCTCCATCACCGAGCTGTTGATCTGAATAGAAAAAGTTATATAATGTTCTTGTTTTTATTCATCATTAACCACCACAGAAAGCAGCGAGATGACGAGATGATTTGAGCCAAGCAGTTTATTATGATGTAAGTAGTGATAGCAAATCACTCATTCACAATCATTCATATGATTTCCAGCAGCTCAAACAGAATAGCTTTTAATTAGCAATTTATTTGCTGCATAGACTGAAGGTGAGCTGAGCTACGCTGCGCTGCATTTCTCTGGAGGGAAACCTACAAGAGGAAGAAAGAAGAGACACATGAAGACGGAAGAAAACGTACTTTGATCTGATCAAAGCAGACTGAGTCCAAACCTGAGCCTCATTATTGATCATGGGAATCGTTGAGATCACATTTCAGCTTTAGGAGGCTTATTCAACTTGATTTGAACAAAGTGATTCTTTATTGGTCTTATTTTGAAAATGTTCTTTGTGGAACAAGAACTACTGCACTGAAAGACTAAAAGTTCCTCTATTCGTATTTTGTGGTTAATAAGATCAGCATGGGTGCCTGTATGTATAGGTTTAGGACAGATGTGTTGTACTATAAAGTGAAAATATCTGTCTTCAGACAATATTACATGCAGTAATAAAGGTTTAAAAACATAATTTTTATTGTCTCTCCAATCATTTGTATTTTTAAACATTAAAACAGATTGTGAGCGTATTTGAATGTTTCTGTCCCAAGATAAGGCTTTTAGTTTTAACCACCGCAAACGTGACTGGAGTCAAAAAGCTGTTAGATGGCTAACCTAGAAAACAGAGAGCTGTTTTCAGCTATGAGCTTTTAGACAGTTGCACAGAGAAACTTAAAACCCTTGGTCTCAACATGAGTAAGTCCTTGTCATTCAGAAATGCGTTGTGAAAAGTGAATTTAAAAGACATAACGTTTTCAATATAACTTTTTTTTTTTGTATGAAAAGTGCTTTACAAATAAAGTCTGATGAAATGATTGCTTGAAATAGCATCCTTAGACATCACATGAACAATTATTTTGAACAACAAATATAAAACATGAACAAAAGAAACACAAAAAAGATTATTTAGATTTGCTTTATATGAAAAATAACATCAGGTATATAATAACAGAAAGAGTAATAGTATATACAAACTTATAATTATATCCTTGTCTGATGTATCGAAAATAAGGAGCATCGACTTTGGTTCTTAATATGAAAAAGGTGGCTACCATCACAGGTTGGTAGCTGTTTAGGTGAACATCAGCTCAAAAATATCTTTTTGTTTAGAAGGTAATAGTGGGATCTCAACACTGAAGCCTCCAGTAAGACAATCGATCGTTCATAGACTTCTTCATAGAAAGCTTTTTATTTATTTATTTTTAAGATGGTTAGACATCAATTGCTATTATGATAATGTGGGACAACTATAATAAAGTACACAAGAAATACAATAAAAAGTTAATATTATTACTATGTCATTATAGGTCTAGGTATTAAGATATATTTATATGAAAAATAAAAACAAGCTTAAAATAAAAGTTAATGTAAAATAAACTTTCATGAAACATCCCTTTCTTGCTAAAAAATAAAGTAAAATAAAATAACAACCCACAACATTTTTTCTTATTCACACAAAGGGTTAGTGATACAAACCAGGCCACAGAAACACAAACTCATATTCACATATCCAGGGACAGAAACATTTCCTTCACTCTTGAGCCTTTTCTGCTTCATTTGTCTTGTAGTTTTCCCGCCAGACAAATAGAACTTGTGAAGAGGTGCTTTCTATTCCTAATGATGTAGGAATAAAACAGAAATACTGATTATTCAGAAGGATTTAGTAGATGATTTATCAACTTAAAGTTGTGAAACTGTCTTGAAAAATGACACTTAATTTACTAGAATGTTAAAATATATAATTTCATAAACTAAACTCACCTTCATATTGTTCACACATTGCTCTTGGAGTTTGACAACAGATGAAAACAAAATGTGCGATCATACATATGGCCAAGCAGATTGTTGTTATCACCAGCGCAACTAATTCAGAACCTGCTGCGTGAGCTAAAAAACAGAGAAAATGATACCAGAGCTTCAGAAATAGACTATTAGTCACAATGCCATCAACGTATTTTAAGTAATAGTTCATTCATTAAAGGCAAAATCCTACCAGTCTCTAGTTTAGTTCCATTTCCAAATAAAATCTCTCCACATGTGGCCACAGCACAGTAGTAAGTCCCAGCATCAGAGGAGCTGACATCCTTAGAGAAGCTGTAGACACATCTCTTCTGAGTCTCAGATCTCTTCTCACATTTATTACTCATATCTCCATCCGTGTAGATGATGTTTGGATGAGATGTCTGTGATCCAGCTCTGAACCAGAACACACTGAGATCTCCTGGACACGTCTTGTTCTCAGAGTCGGAGAGGACTGAACACTGGAGAGTCACTGAGTCTCCTGGACGGACTGGATATGATACTGTCTGAACAACAGTCCTCTCAGTGTTTCCTGTTTTAAAACAAAACAGTATTAAAATCTAAGCACTTACAAACACATTTTCTGATAATTTTCACATCATGATTAGAAGGACTGAAAAGCTCAGTAGATGACATTTTTACCTTCTACTAACAAATATGTCCCACTCCATTTAGTCTTAAGCACCTCTGCGATTCCACAGTGGTACATTCCTTCATCCTCTTCAACTGTCCTCAAAATAGTCAGGTTACTAAAACTGTTATCAGTACGCAAGTCAAATCTTAAATTTAAACCTGGTGCAAACTGTGGTGCTGTAGATGACCATGATGTCGCAATTATATTCAGAGTATCTCCAGGATGTTGCTTGTACCAATAGATTTGTAAACCGTTGAAGTCATCAGGTACAACACATGTAAAAGTTGCTGGTTGCCCAAGTTGAACTGTTTTCACCGCTGTCAGCGTATCTGAATGTTACAACAGAGAGAAAACAACAAATGAAAACAGTGTATGATGTGGAGAAGTGACAATTCAAAATGATCTTTCTGGTGTGTAAAATCTCTACTAAGAAACTGTTTAGACAGAAAAAAAGAGCACTTACATACTGGATGAAGACAAAGCAGTGTAATCCATAACACGACCATCTCGTTTTGATGTTGTGGTTGTGAGGAAACTTCTTGCTTTTTGAGCGACTGAAGGATGTGACATGGTGGTAAGTTCACATATATCAAAATGCACCTGATTGGTTCACACAGGACAGATTCAAAAGTAAACTTCCTGTCACACTTTTCCCCTGCTCAGCATAGTGAAGCAATATCCACTCTCTTTCAGTTTTTTTTAACCAAATCAACATTTCTCTGTTTTAACTCTTTTCCTGTCTCTGGGTAAATTCCTTTGTCTTCATACTTGTATACAAGTAAGTAAGCAGAAGTCGGTATGATCACCTTTTCACTTTTTGTTTTATGTAGTGCAAGATGGTTTAGCCTCACTAAAACCAAAGCAGAACTAACTTGGCAAGCTATTCGGTCTTCATCACTCAAAATGACACAGTCTGTTCCACAGCAGTAGGACCATCTAAGACAAACAGAAAAAAACAAAAAACAAATCAGTCCTCCTTTGGTCAAATCATCCATCCAGTGACAGTGTAGGGGTTGATCTGAATGCAGTCCCATCAGTCAGAGTCAGTCTCTAAAATATGCGTTTTCCTCGTCCATTCATGTCAAAACAGTCCATTGAAATATGCTAACCAGCGTTTACAGGCTATAGTGTTTGAGATGTTTGGCATACAGTTAAGTCCCGCCCCTAAAAAAAGGTCACTGTGTTTACAAACTGTGAAGGGGTCTATAAATATGGAGTTATTGTGTGCTCCACTAATGTCTTTTCATGTTTGCTAAGATCAATATGTGTAAGATCAAACAACAGAGGCTTATGGGTAGTGTAAGCTTTTTTCGCTATCGAAAGCATCCGAATAAAATTTTATTTCTCAGAATCAAAGGAGAAAAATTATAAGTGATGGCCACAACATGAAGCTACTTTATTGTTGAATTATCAGTGATACTCGGATGTGTTTGCGTTGAGAAATGTCTCATTAAAAGAAATGCTTAAAATAGTGAGAAAAACACTTCCGGTCGGGGTGTCCTCGATTCTCCAATCAGATTAAAGATCGCAGTGTCATATTTCGTCGCGAACGGGTTATTATTGTAGTGAATGGAGGGCTGCGGCCTCTGCTCTAAGCGTCTCTTACCGCCGCGTGAGGGCGTCTAGGGGCGTGACAAATCGTCGGTATATTACGCCTTGGGAATGAGAACGGGTTGAGTGATCATAACCTACCATCAAATGGCTGAGCAAAAACAACAGAGAGTGCCAGCTGACCAATCAGAGCAGCTAGTTTTAAGAGGGGTTCCTTAAAGAGGCAGAAGCTAAATTTCTGCTGCAGTAATGTAGAGTATAAGAAAAATACCATCTTTCATTAATATCAACGCCTGTAAAAAATATTCTGGTAGACCTCCAAATATAAAATCATGAACTTATAAAACAACATATTACTGACCCCTTTAATAAATTAAACAAATTAGAGATCACACCCTTCAAAGCAGCACAAGACGTGTGTAGCAGGAAATGCACTGTGAACGTATATTCAGTGAGATGCATTTGATGCAGATGCATTTGGTGGTGTGAATCGCCACACCTCTCACTTAAATAAAGGTCAGCAAGTTTTCTAAGACAGTGCCAAGATGGTTCTGTTCTGGGTTACTTTGCTTCTCCTTCATCGAGGATGTAAGTGATATCTTACAACGTAAAACATGTTAACTAGATCTGTAATGATTCATGCTCAAATTGTGGACTAAATTTTATTTAACTGACTTGTGTTGAACTATTTCTTAATCTAACACAGATGCACTGGTTCCACTTACCACGGTTCAACTTGGTGAACCTCCGATTCTCACATGTACATTGCAAGAAAGGAGAGATCGGCAGTCGAGCACTTCACTGGTACAAGCAGAGTTCTGGGGATACTCTGAGGTTAATTGCAGTGCTGAAGAGAAATGCAAAGCCTTCGACCAGTTCAGCAGAGACTGCTTCACGAATGGAAGTAAAACTAAATGAGAAATTTAGCAATTTGAAAATTTTAAAGACGATTCAAGAAAATGAGGGAATGTATCACTGTGCAGTCATGGACTGGACTGATAGTACCTGGAGTGGGACATATTTGTCATTAAAAGGTGAATATAGCATGTTTGGGAATTTTTGTAGACACTCGACCATTTACTGCACTGTTAAAATACTTAAAGGAGGATTTTCGAGCATACAAGATACTTTTAAAATCCTTTTGAAAGGTCATGATTCTGCATGTTCTCTCTGTGTCAGTACTCTAGCTCCCTCCCACCATCCAAAGACATGCTTCTTATTTTAGAATAAGAGATCCCTTGCAGGAAACTGCACATATTAAAAACAGGAAATACTGAGTGATTTACAATTTCTTTTTTTTATTAATTCTCTCACTACGTTTATGTGCTTAGGAAACACATTGGGTTCTTCAAACTATACTGTTGTTCAGACAGTATCAGATCCAGTCCATCCAGGAGACTCAGTGACTCTCCAGTGTTCAGTCCTCTCTGACTCTGAGAACAAGATGTGTCCAGGAGATCTCAGTGTGTTCTGGTTCAGAGCTGGATCACAGACATTTGTTCCAAACATCGTCTACACTGATGGACACAAATAATAAATGTAAGAAGAGATCTGAGACTCAGAGGAGATGTGTTTATCACTTCACTAAGAACATCAAATGGAACTCATCTACAAATCAGAGGTGATTCTGAGTTCACTAATGAAGGTAATATTTTTAATATGTTATATCATTATGATTTACAGTGTTTTTATCTTTTTACTAATGTTTCTTTTTTTTTTTTAGCTCAAGCAGCAAATTCTGAATTTATTGTGTTGGTGATGGAAATGATCTGCTTGGCCATATCTGTGATCGTAAATATTTTTTTCATCTTTAATGGCTCTCCAAGAGGAATATGTGGACAGTACGAAGGTAAGTTCTACTGAATGATACACTTAAATTATCTATCAGCAGACACATTTCTACGTGGTTTTATGTTCCATGTGTGTCTTATTCATCATTAACTGGTTTCGTTCTTATATCACAGACCGATGCTTTTATGTAAGTATGGATACATGTTCCTCAGGAACCCATGAAATTGGATGTGGTGTTCCCCAAGGGTCAATTTTAGGTCCACTTCTTTTTATCTGTACATGCTTCCTCTTGGGGCCGTCATCAGGAGGCACGGCATCAGCTTTCATAGTTATGCTGATGATATGCAACTGTACATCGCCGTGTCTCCTGATGACACAGGGCCAATTGATGCCCTTTTTAACTGCATTTCAGATACTGAGTCATGGATGGCAGCAAATTTCCTACAGCTCAACCGGGACAAAACTGAGGTTTTAGTTATAGGTCCTGAAGGCCAGAGAGAGAAACTTTTACCAAAACTTCAAGATCTTAAACCAGCACAATCAGTAAAAAATCTGGGCGTGATTTTTGACTCTGAGCTGAATTTTATTCCACATATCAAAAATATGATGAAAATAGGTTTTTATCATCTTAAGAATATAGCCAGAGTCCACCCGTTTCTCTCTCAGGCCAGTATGGAGGTGCTGATGCATGCTTTTATCTCCTGTTGATTAGATTATTGTAATGCCCTGCTTTCTGGTCTTCCCAAAAAGAGTATTTTAAATCTTCAATTATTACAAAAACTCAGCCGCACGCGTGCTGACGAAGACCAGAGGGCGGGAGCACATTACACCGGTTTTAGAGTCGCTGCATTGGCTCCCTGTATGCTTCAGGATCGATTTTAAGGTTCTTCTACTAGTTTTTAAATCTCTTAACGGCCTTGCGCCCTCTTACTTATCTGACCTGCTTTTACCATATCAACCCTCGCGGATCCTGAGGTCCTCTGGCACTGGCCTTTTATCTATACCAAAACCAAGAACTAAAACCCATGGTGAGGTGGCATTTAACTACTATATATATGTATATGTATGTGTTTATATATATGTATATGTTGCTTTTTAAGATGATATTAAACTTAAATGATTTTATTTATTTAATTTATCATTGGTATTATTTTATTCATTATCTTACAATTTTTTTATCTTCTTTTAGCTGTCCACTGTATTTACTTATTCTTTTCACGGTTTTTATCCTTTCTTATGTTTCTAGTTTTTAGTTTTAACTCCAGTGTCTCCTTAGGGAGGTCCTCCACACTAGGAGCGGTGTCCGGCTGCTGCTGGGGACGCTGTCCCTGGGTCCCTTCGGTCTGGCTGGCTTTCGTCTGTCAGGGTCGGGGGGCCTGGGTGCTGGTGCCCCCTGTGGCTCAGCTTGTGACTCCTCCCAGAGTGGATGGCCCCAAAACTAGCGCTTCCTCAATCCTCAGTGTCATCCCATGTCTACCTATTGTCAGTATTGCTGGAATTCATGTTTTATGTTAATGTTGCACTATTGAAACTTAACTCTTTCTGTTTCACAATGAAATAGATAAGTTTCAAATCCATGCTTTTAGCAGTATGAAGCAGTGGGGCCTGGGAGGCCTTTGTGCATGCACTCAGAAATAAATTAAAAGCAACAGCTGTTAGATAGCTATGAATATAGACTCATTGAGTCTGGGGTTAAGGTATAGAATTAAAGTTCACCTCAGACTCCTAAGACCAGGACCTTGAATCTGTTTTCAATTCAATTCAATTCAATTCAATTCAATTCAATTCAATTCAATTCAATTCAATTCAATTCAATTCAATTCCATTCAATTCCATTCAATTCCATCTTATTTGTATAGCATCAATAACAACACAAATTGTCTCAAGGCGCTTTATTAAAACCGGCCTGAAACCTCCAGAGCAAGCCTGAAGGCGACGGCAGCAAGACAAAACTCCCTTTAACAAGAAGAAACCTTGAGCAGAACCCAGAGGGAATCATCTGCCTGAGTCCAGCCGGATAGAAACAGAGAAAAGAGAGAAAAGAAGAGCAGTAGAAACAAGAATTACAAACCTCTGTCATAGTTACAACATTGGACTAAAGGAAACACGCAGAATCAATGTCCCTTTCTAAATATTCATAACTGACGACAGTCCTCATTAAATTGTACACGCAGTGAACCACAGACCTCTTAGTGGAATCTAACTAGATAAAAAGTGCTTCTAGGTTTGAAGTGGAAACTGAGAGTAAAGCCTTTTCTCAGCTACTCTAGCGTGACTGTGAAGGCTGAGGCACAAAACAAATATATCAATCAAACATTTTGTTGAAACCTTTTTAATGAATGTATTATTTATTGAAGACAGTCACTTTGAAACATAATGTTCACACATGTAAAGACCTGTCTTAATATTACAGTTGCATGCACTGGCTCTGAAATCAGTTTTGTTGTTTAGGGTGTGTATTTGGTTAGAAATAGGTTTATAATTGTTTGAAAGAGAAAGAGAATCTCCAATTAAGTTGCATTTTTCCGAAAACAAAATGAAACAGAAGCCTGAGGAATCTTAGATTAATGTTTCTAGCATAAGGTTCTAGCATTAGGTAAGAACCAATGTACGGTAAAATACGGCACATGGAGAGAATTTGGGTGTAATTTGGGTGTAATTTACATTCAGTATTTCACATGAGAATACACACATTCTTCTGGATTCAACTCTTTCTTCTTTCTTCCTCTGGCAGAGAAAAGCAGTGCAGCACAGTTGAAATCACCTTCAGCCTATGCAGCAAATAAAAAAGGCATTCTGTTACACTGAGCCGTTGGGAATCATGCAAGTGAAATAACAAATAATGTGAGTTGCTGTAATTACTTTATCTTTAACTGGTTGGCTCATATCGTCCTGTCTGGCTGGTGAAGAGCTGCTTTTTGTTGCTACGTATGAATAAAAACAAGCACATTAATTTGACTTTTAAATTAGGATCAACAACTCGGCGATGGACTGTGTTAGATCTCACAGGTACAGGTAAGACAGCTTCTCCATTTATATAGGGTTACAGCTTCATGTCAGCAGAGTATTACCTCAACTGAACTCAGTGATAGCTGTGCTCAAGCTGTAGACGGGGTAACTCGCCTGACTTCTAACCACCCTTAATTCTGACGTCTGCCCCGCTTCCTCACGTCCCCCGGAATCACCAGTCAGAGCGGCTTCCTGCAGCTGGGTCCGAAGTTGAGTCCCGTCAGTTGTGGTGGCTTACCCCTAATGGATCTGTGCACTTGGTATGTGCCAGGTTATAATTCAAAGGCTAGGCTGAAAGCCCTACGGACATAAAATAGTTTTAAGTAGACTTGACTAGCCTGAACAATAAGAGCTAGGTGTTGGGGCTACCATTCAAGTTGCCTATAGTTTTACTGTGATGAGTACCAGCAAAAAGGGAGAAATAATTGTCAACAAGTCTTCTGACCTTTAGAGCCAAATTTTATTTGCAGGTTCAGCTTTAGCAATTGCAACAGCTCAATAAATCAATCAAAACCAAAATCAGATATTTGTTAAAATAATATTTAGATTTCAGATAATCAATTCAAATTCAATCATATAATATTTAATCAGTAATATCCTTATCAAATTATAACTCAAAAATGAATGATGTTTCTGTCCTTTGGTAATCCCTTAAATCCTTCACAAATGTACTCCAATTGGTCTCCTCTCCCGTAAAATACTTCTGCATTTCATCTTTTACATCCTTAAACCGAGACACATCCTATCTCCCATACATCACTATGGCTAATCATCATCCCATCACTTTTGTCCAATAAGGGTGTTACATTCATATATTATTAATTAATACTTGGAAATTAGTTCATCTTCTGTACTTTTCCACTAACTGTGTATTTGGACATGTCCTGACCTGCCCTCAGGCCAACAGGTTTCAGTTCCCCTTTTTGCCCCTACTGCCTGAAATCTGTATCCTGTTTTTCTTATTCTGTTCCTGATTTCACAAACATTGGTTACATTGCTTCCACTATTATTCATCTTACACTCTGTGTATAACATTCAATCACTGAAAATCAACATGTTTAATAAAAATTATTCTTCAATCATAGTATCATACTCTTATATTCTATTAATTCAAGTTCCGATCACACACTTAGTACCGGACTTTTAGGCTGTTGGTCAGCCGAGGTCTCAACTCACTTCACAACTGCAAGAGGAAAAGCACATCAAAACTGAACAGATCTTAGTTGTAGTATTCAGTGTTCCCTGAACAAACAGGAGGCAAACAAAGTAAGTAAACTACACTTACCTTAATGTCTTTTCTGAGTTCGACAACAGATGAAAATTAGATTTATAATCATAGAAATGGCCAAGCAGATGATTGCTACCACCAACACAATAACTAACACAGAACTTGCTGTTTGATGTTTACCAGCTTCCAGTTTAGTTCCATTTCCAAATAATATCTCTCCACATGTGGCCACAGCACAGTAGTAAGTCCCAGCATCAGAGGAGCTGACGTTCTTAGAGAAGCTGTAGATACATCTCTTCTGAGGCTCAGATCTCTTCTCACATTTATTACTCATATCTCCGTCAGTGTAGATGATGTTTGGATGAGATGTCTGTGATCCAGCTCTGAACCAGAACACACTGAGATCTCCTGGACACGTCTTGTCCTCAGAGTCAGAGAGGACTGAACACTGGAGAGTCACTGAGTCTCCTGGACGGACTGGATATGATACTGTCTGAACAACAGTCCTCTCAGTGTTTCCTTTTTTAAAACAAAACAGTATTAAAAACTGAGCACTTCCAACCATATCTTGGGCATTTTCACATCATGATAAGAAGGACTACAAAACTTCAAGTAAATCAAACCTTACCTTCTACTAACAAATATGTCCCACTCCATTTAGTCTTTATCCACTCTTTGACTCCACAGTGGTACATTCCTTCATCCTCTTCAACTGTGCTCAAAATGGTCAGGTTACTAAAACTGTCATCAGTACATAAGTCAAATCTTGATTTTGAAACGTTTGGTGCGTACTCTGTTACGGATTTAAACAATGTTACAATTATATTAAGATAATCTCCAACACTCTGCTTGTACCAGTAGATTCCTCTGTTGCTGAATTCTGTGTTTGGTATAACACATGTAAATGTGGCTGGTTCACCAAGATGAACTGTTTTCACTGGAAGCAGCATATCTGAATTAAAGGAAAACATAAGAAATAATTAAAGAATATTGTGTATGATGTGCAAAAGTTCTGCTGCAAAATCGTCTCTTTAGTGTATAAATTCTCCACTGAGAAAACCTTTAGACAGAACAAAAGAGCACTTACATACTGGATGAAGACAAAGCAGTGTTATCCATAACACGATCATCTTGACATTGTGTTTTTTTTCTTTTTTGTATTTAAGAGCGTGAAGGAGATGAGAAGGAGGTGACGTCACATCATAAAATGCATCTGATTGGTTTACTGAGAATAGTTTCAAAAGTACACTTCCTGTTACATTGGTCTCATACAGGGCTTTGTGAATCTGATCACCTCTCTTTCATGTGTTGTAGCAGTTCTCAAGACTGATTGCTTTACTTGACCTGTTTATCCTAGGTGACTGTATTTCTTCATCCTTGGTCATCAAGCAGCAGTTGGTATGGTCACTTCTGATGCCTGTGGTATGTCCTACAAGAAGGGTTTAAAATGCATCACAGTCTGAATCTCAGAGGAAATATCCACAGGCTGGATCTTCACTGATAATGGTTGTGACACTGTAACAAGTGTTGATTTAGCGAAATAAAGAGTTTACACTTGGTAGTAACATATGATCTGTATCTGACATCCATCTATCATACTTATTAGAATGTGTGGGCTTGTTTTAATATCAATGAACTATACAAACAGGGATTAGGGGAAGTTGTTGCATAGCGATTAGAGAAGCAGCTTGGGACCAAAGAGTTACTGGCCTGTTCATACATTTTGCAGTGCAGACACCGAATTGTCCCCCCCGCTCCTCAGGTACAGTTGGCCAAACAGGGGCCTATCTACTCCCTGCTGTTTTAAAGGGCATGTGGCGGGAAAAAGGTCACCAGATGCAACTGAATATTGTTTGTATTAATGAAAGGATATTTCTCAGTATTTATGATGATCTGAAAACCTATATTACATCATAATACCTTAAATATTTCTGGATGTGTGTTTCTGGTTAAATGTCCTTTTTGTTGTTTCTCTAGGTTGGAAACATTTCTGTTATAGTTGATTACTATTTTTGTGTCAGCCCACTGGGAGGGGCTTATCATTTATGAGGCAGCCATTTTGTCCATGTTTGTGTGTGTGTGGAGAGGTGGTGTTGCAAGCTGTGTTGGCGAAAGAAGAACCTATTTCAGCAGTGCGAACAGCCACTATTTTTTGTAAATATTTTTTGTAGATAGTTGTTACTATTTTGTAAATATTACATAGCTTCTTGTTGACGCCATATTTTTTGACAGAAAGAACCCCGCTACACATAGCCTGTTAAGAAGTGGGCCCCACTACCTCCACCTTTGTTAGATGACTGGCCTGGTGGGAGCAAAATTCAGATCATATGGAAGTGATATATATTATATATATAAAGTTATACACACTACTCATTTGTGCATAAGACAGGCTGTGTGTATGTGTGTCTCTCCCAAGGATGATAAACCTGGCGTCACAACCAGGTGCTGAAATGTTTAGCAGCTACAAGTGAGGAAAAACGGGTTGAAGTAAATTTCTTATCTGCTGAAGGGTGAATATACTTATTTTGTTTGTACAGGAGGAAGAAAAGGCCAGACCGGAGAGGATCAGACGTAGTGCAGGGCAGCTAAGGGTAGGCAGAGCCTGGGAGCTGAGGGCTGACTTAAACGAACAGCTGATTGTCCCAGCACAGATAGTGAGTACCCGATTGAGACTGGACCTGCTGTTGTTGTCGAAAGTAGAGAAGGTAGTGTATTTTATTGAACTTACTGTCCGATGGGAAGGCAGGGGACGCGGGGAGTGAGCGCAAGAGAGCACACAAAGGAGCACAGGGATAGAAAGAGCACTGATAAAATGAGTAACATGACTGAGCACAGATGGCCTAGCGAGGAAACGCCATCACGGAGGAAAGTTTGCACTAGGAGCCGTTCACAGCCCCCAACCGAAGGGGCAACACGGCAGGGACCACCCTGGCCCAGGCTGGTGGAGAAGTCCATGCCACATCCATAGGCAGTGACCGGGCCCCCCCAACCCTCCAGGCCAGGACCATCCCCACAGCATTGCCACAGCCAGAACCGATCACAGCTCCCAGAAAGGGAAGGTCCTCAGTGAGGAAACACCAGGGCTTGAGTAAAAGATAAAAAAACAACAACAATAACAACAACAATAATAATAATATATAAAAAGTAAACAATTAAAATTAAATAAATAAGTAAATATAAATACATATCTGCATGGTGGATAGATAAATAATATAATAAATAAATAAACTAAATAAATGGTGCTAAACCAGCGTGCGTAAATCAAGCTAAAATAGATAAGCTACAAAGGTGGGTTTTTAGTCTCTTTTTAAAAATATCAACACTCTGTGTAGCCCCGAGGTCCTCAACAGGCTGTTCCATAGACATGGGCTGTAAAACTGAAAAGATGCCTCACCATACTTCTTTGTCTTGACTCTAGGAACCACTAAAAGGCCGGTACCAGAGGACCTCAGGGCTGCAAGGGTCCGATGTGGAAAAAGCAGATCTGATCTGAATATTAGGGACCAAGACCATCAAGACATTTATAAACCAGTAAAAGGACCTTAAAATCGACCATGAAACACACAGGGAGCCAATGCAGCGATCTTAAAACTGGTGTTATATGCTGTCTATGGTCTTCGTCAGCACATGTGCAGCTGAGCTTTGAAGTAACTGTAAAGGATTTTTGTTTCTTTTTGGGAAGATCAGAAAGGAGGGCATTACAATAGTCAATATGTGTTATGACTGTGGTCATTTTAGAGGGCTGCCATGTGCTGCATGTGTCCTGTGTTTTTTTTTCTAATCCCATATGCAAAAAGGGCTGTGCCATAGTGGAGAGGTTTTTGGGAGAACGGGCCATACCTGACGTGCGATTGGCTGCTACTGGATGCTCACCCGCCTTATAAAGAACCAAGATGGCAGCCATTGGTCGGCAGCACCTCCATCCTCCGCATCTCCCAACTGGTCACAACCTCATGCCAAAGCTTAATGACATTATTCCAATTACCTTTGAATAGTAGGGATGGACTGCCATTTTGTTTTGATTGTTTTCTCCTGTGTATTTTAGTTAGGAAGGTAAGTCTTTGTTGTTTTGTTTTCGGAGGTTAGTTTCTTTATTTTCCAGATAGAGTTGTTTTGTTTGTCGTTTTGGCCTTGATCTACCCTGAAGCCCTGAGTTACTTTAATAATTATTGGTGTGGATAAATTTGTTTCTCTCATTGTAAATAAATCTTTTTTTTTTGGAATTAAAACCCAAAATCTACTGGTGGCTGCTTGGGACTTGGGGAAGATGGTCACTTTTCATGTTGTGCTCTAGGCACCCCTAGACTGGGACATAAGAATATGACTGGAGATAAAAGCATGCATCAGCGTCTCTGTGTTTGCGGAAACGGGCAGACTCGGGACTATGTTCTTGAGGTACAGTACAGTTTATACTAAGTTTTTAATGTGAGGGATAAAACCAAGCTCAGAGTTAACAATAACACCCAGGCTTTTTACTTGTTGCGAGAGAGACATAAACATTGTCTGTAAATTTGGTTAAAGCTTCTCTCTCTGAGCCTGAGTCCTGGGTCATCAGGAGACATGGCAATGTGTGGCTGTGTATTATCAACTGTGAAAACTTATTCTGTGTCTCATGTTGACTTCGCCAAGTGGCAGCATGTACAAATTAAAAAGTGTTGGACCTAAGATTGAGCCTTGGGGGACACCACAATCCAGTTTGTATTTCTCAGAAGAGTAGTATTCATCGATAGACACATAAAATTGTCTGCCAGTGAGGTAGGATTTAAACCAGTTAAAAACAGTACATGACAGGTCGATCATGTTGTGCAGTCTGCTTAAAAGAGTATTGTGGTCTACTGTGTCAAATTCTGCACTCAAATCCAGTAGAACCAGGGCAGAGAGTTTCCTCTTGTCCATGATCATTCGAATATCATTTAAAACCTTAATCAGGTCAGTTTCAGTACTGTGATTTGTCTGAAAACCCAATTGAAAAGTTTGATACAAACTGTGAGTTTTCATAAACTCATTCAAGTGGTTAAAAACCAATTTCTCTAAAAAATGTACTTAAAAATGGCAGATTAGACACTGGTCTGTAATTGTTGAGCATTGTAGGGTCTAAATTATTCCTCTTTAGAGGAGGCCTGACCAAGGCTGTCTTAAAAGCACTTGGGAAAACTCCTGTCTAAAGAGAATAATTTAAACTATTCAAAGCATCCTCAGCTTAGAAAAACGGATTTAAAATACAGCGTAAGACTTGGATCTAAAAGGCAGGCTGCTGGTTTTAACTGAGAGCACCTTAGCATCAACCAGGACAACATTATCCGGTGTTTCCTCACATAAAAACATAGGTTCAGCTGTAATAAAACAAGATTGAGATTGACTAAAAGCTGACCTAATAGTTTTTATTTTACTGCTGAAGTGAGCTGCAAACTCCTCACATTTGAAGTCTGTTGACATCCTGCAAGACATGTTAAAAACAGTATTCTGGATGTATTGTGGTTTTCACTGATGATGTTTGAAAAGTGTACCTTTCTTGCATTCTTTATTGTCTTATTGTATTTTTTTGCTCAGATTTTAAAATGTGGAGGATTATTTGTAATCTGTTCTTTCTCCATTGCCTCTCTGCAACCCGACACTTTCTTTTTAATTTTAATTTTTAATTTTTTTTGCTTTAAATGGAGATACTTTGTAGAGTGCTGTTTTTAATTTCTGGAATATTATCATCATGTTTACTATTGACACTAAAAAAAGACGCAAAAACTATCAGAAATAGCTAAATCTAAAACAGAGGAAATGTGTGTTGTCAGACTGGAGGTGATAACAAGGTCCAGTGTATGATCTTTGATATGGGTTGAGTGATATGTTGAGTAAATTAAAAGTAAAAATTGAGTAAAAATGCAGTAACCTCTGCGGGTTGGAACCATGTATTGTACGAAGGCTAAGGGAGCTTGCTGAAACGCTCTGCTCCATGGGACAGGGTGGACCACTGACAGAAATGTTGAACTTGCTCTCCGTTAAAAGACTAAAAAGGTTTTCAAAATTATTTTTAGTCATCTCTGACTGCCTGTGCGCAGTGTCATTGGTGCCAACATGTGGATTACCGTTGGTGGTGTGTAGGGCAGCAGCACAGGGAATTTCTCCAGGATCACTGGGACAGTGGCTCCAGGAAAACAGTGGGTAGTGGCACTAGAAAAATCAGCGTGCCTATGGAGTCACCCACTACCAACGTGATCTGAGGGAGGAGCAAAGGAGAAGGAGGAGGACCCTCGTGGCAGAACGAGATGTGTGTGCAGGTATGGCAGCATCAGACCCGGAGAAGGGATTCCCCAGTGCTGTGACATCATACCTGGCCTTCTCCTCTTTATTTGCTTTTCTAAGTAGTACATCCTCGTTTGCAGGCATGGCTGACAATGTTTGTTAGTGTAACCACCGGGGCTAAGGCAATCTCGGTTGGGTGGTAGCCCGGCAGGAGATAAAAACAACAGTGTATGTTTTAAAAAGTCACAGAGAGATTGAATGACTGGATAGACAGAATATCAGTCGAAAATGCATAAAAAACACACAATCTAAAAGTTATAAATTGTTATGTATTTTATTAAGGGAAATAAGTATTTGATCCCCAAGCACAACACAAGTCAGTACTTTGTAGAGAAACCTTTGTTGGCAAGCACAGCGATGAGACGTTTCTTGTAGTTGGTCACCAGGTTTGCACACAGCGCAGGAGGGATTTTGGCCCATTCATCTTTACAGACAGTCTCTAAATCCTTCAAGTTTCTTGGCTGCCTCTTGGAAACTCGGAGCTTCAGCTCCCTCCACAGGTTTTCGATCGGGTTAAGGTCTGGAGACTGACTAGGCCACTCCATGACCTTAATATGCTTCTTCTTGAGCCACTTCTTTGTTGTCCTGGCAGTATGTTTTGGGTCATTGTCATGTTGGAAAACCCACCCACGAGGCATCTTCAGTGTTCTTGCTGAGGAAAGAAGGTTTTTGTCCAAGATGTTACAGTACATGGCTGCATTCATTGGCCCCATAATGCGGTGAAGTTGCCCTGTACCCTTTGCTGAAAAACAGCCCCAAAACATGATGTTTCCACCTCCAAGCTTAACCGTGGGTATGGTGTTCTTTGGGTCATACTCACGTTTTTTCATCCTCCAAACACGGCGGGTCGAGTTAATGCCAAATAGCTCAACTTTGGTTTCGTCAGACCACAGCACTTTCTCCCAAGCCTTCTCTGAGTCTTTTAGATGTTCAATGGCAAACTTAAGGCGGGCCTGTACATGTGCCTTCTTGAGCAGGGGGACCTTGCGGGCACTGCAAGAGTTCAATCCATAACGGCGCAGTGTGTTGCCAACTGTTTTCTTGGTGACGGAGGTCCCAACTGCTTCCAGATCATTAACAAGCTCCTGCCGTGTTGTTTTAGGCTGCTCCCTTACCTTTCTCATCATCATCCTCACTCCATGAGGCGAGATTTTGCGGGGAGCTCCAGACCGAGGACAGTTGATGGTCCTTTTATGGGTCTTCCACTTGTGAATAATGGCACCAATAGTTGTCACCTTCTCACCAAGCCTTTTGCTGATGGTTTTGTAACCTATACCAGCCTTGTGCAGGTCTACAATCTTGTCCCTGACATCTTTTGACAGCTCTTTGGTCTTGCCCATGGTGCTGTAGAAGTTGGAATGTAAGAAACTGATTCTTAGAGCAGGTGTGCTTTATATACATGACGAGTTAAGATCAGGAGTATTGGTAATTAGTTGACTGAGCACAGCTGTGTGCCACATGCGCACCAGCCAATCTGTAGGAGCCTGAATTCTAAGTGAATTGTTGGGGATCAAATACTTATTTCCCTTAATAAAATACATAACAATTTATAACTTTTAGATTGTGTGTTTTTTATGCATTTTCAATTGATATTCTGTCTATACCCATAACCAGTAAACAACCATAAAAACCAGAGTCTGATCATTTCTATGGAAGTGGGCAAACTTACAAATTCAGCAGGGGATCAAATACTTATTTCCCCCACTGTAATGTTGACACCCTGTGGTGTTCAACTATGCAGACAAATGCAGACAAGAAGAAAGAAAGAAAGAAAAAAAATGTAAACTAATTGAACCATTGATGTGTAACCAGTGGCGTCATTTCAGTTTTGGACAAGGTATGGTAAGGATCACCTCCTCCTGTGGGGTCTGGGTTTTTTTGTTCCCTACGGAATTCTTTGAGCATTGTAAATTTAAATGCAGTAATCTTTTGCGATTTGAGAGCAGAACCAAGAAGCTTTAGACTATCAATTATCACTATCAATACTATGGATTATACTCACAATACCGCACACAGGGCTTCACAGAATAACCTTTTCTTTTACCAACAACAGAAGAATGAACCAAAATATCCAGGCGATTTCCATTCCAACACAACTCAGAGTCAAAGGCATCGCTGAACGTCAGTTAAAGGATTACAGTTTTTCTGCTAAATGATCCACAGCTATCATATTTATGGCCAATTCACCAGCATTAGATCAACAACACAGTAAGTAGCCCCAGTGTTCTGCTTCCACAGCACTATGATTTCCCACATAGGCTACTGTACATGATGCTGTTTTTGTTTTTAAAAAAGAACTTTCCAAATTTTAACAAGTGTTAACAAGTATTTTCTTGTTAAAATCCATCTGTGAATAATCTCTGAAGACAAATGAATAAGTGTTTGTTACTTGAAGTATATCCACTTCATAAACGGTGTGTCTATCCTGTCCTAATTACCATTTCCCTATACCAATTATTGCTACCATGAGTTCGTGTTTCTGTAGTCGGACTAAAGTCAATATCTGGAAACAAAGTAAAATTTTCACTAAAACTGAGCTAACTGAGTGATATGTTAGACAGAGGTTTGGGGCTGGTTTGACTCAGCTAGAAGTTTTTGTGATTTGTGGCAAGAGCCACAGACAGGTGGCATTAGCTTGTTCTTAGCAAGCTGGCTGCAACAGATTCACAATGTTTCTCAATCTTTCATTTCATTGTGCTTTTATTGACAAATAGTGTTAACCAAACAAGCATGGGCGTTTGTCTGAAATATGACTAATATTTGAGCCTGTTTAAGTCATGTATGGCTTTATAACTCACAAAGGTTTAAGTCGCTCCACATGCACGTTTCTTATCTGACAGCGTGTCATACATACATGTGAAAGAGCCATGGATGTATGGAAAGAGCATGCAGCGCCATAGACATTAATATGCATTGATGTATTAATGTCTATGGGTGTACCTGCTAAAGAGAAAAATAAATAAAAAATGGCAGAGTAAAAGTAGGAAAACTTTGAGCAAATATACTGGTACATACAGGTATGAAACGAAGGGAATTAATAAAAGCCTACCTCAAATAATGGCCGGGTGTTCTGGGCGGCTGAGTAAATAAAGGCCCCGGTCACTCTTAGGGGAAATACGGTATTTGATTTCTGAGGATAGAGTAAAAACTACGAAAATCAATAAAATGCATTGTGAGTGATTAATGTTGAAGTGTGACTGGCTTGGACGCATGATGATGCAACTGCGCTGTGACAATGTCCAGCAATGTGAGAGAGGGCCCAAATGTAAGATACACTGACCAGAAAGGCAGGATGAGCAACTCAAAGTAGATTTCATGATGTCTTAGTAAATAAGGAACAAAAGGTGCTGCATAGGTCAGCGGGTTAAATTAAAAAAAAAAGTCCAACAAAAGGTGAAACACAATCCAAAAAGAAAGCAAAAACCCTGAATGAAGAATAGAAGAAGAGAATGCTGGAACAAATGGAACAACAATTGTAAGAAAGACAGGAGGCTATATAAACACACAAAAACACACACACAATAACATGGCAGGTGCCTCCTCACACATGACTCAGCTCAGTCAGTCTATTATTTATTATTTGCTGAATATTTTATCATCTACTCTTAATTAGTTATGGATGCACTGTAGTTGTCATAGGAATATGTGGCTTTATGAGTGGCCCTATGGTCCCCCTCTTTTGGGGGTTATATCTGGAATTTGCATTATTTCTCTGTCCTGCACTTCTAGTTCTTCATTGTGTATAGCTTCTGTTTCAAGATGAGCAAAGCCATGGCAGCATACACTAGGCATTAACACATGGTCTGTGTGAATATATTATAAATGTTGCTCTTTTGCTCACATTGCATGCCATACATGTTCATATAAATGTAGCATGCATGCACTCACATCTCTTTGACCCTGTTTCCTCTTTTAGTAAATCCACTTTCAGATCTGTAGCCTGATCAACAAGTCATCAGCATGCATACGCAGTGTTTAACAGGGCAAGTGGAAAGTCTGATAGAAAGTAAGAAAGTTTAGCCAATCTAAAACAAGATTTTTCAATGACCTTTCTTAAAACGTAATTACTACTGTGTCAGTCCTTTGCCTACAAGTCCTCTGTAGATGCTGGACACTGGACCACAGAATACAGCCTCAGTGAAATCATATTTGGTTTGTAGATGTAAGCTTACCCTAAGCTTATTATTTCAGAACTATACATCTTTACAGGCTTTATATGGCTACTTATACAGTTAGTATAGTTTTAAATTGCGGCCCGGTCCCTGTACCTCTCAGTGTGGTTTGGAAGCATGTGGTTTTCAACCAGCCAATCAGAAAAGAGCAAGGAAACATTTCAGGATCAAATGTGTCTCCAGTGTCCACCTCTGCATGAACACTGAGCGTAACTCCTTTATTAGGTACCATGAAGAAGTGGTCTAATGTTGTCTAATGTCATAATGTGGATGTTAAAAAGTGTCTGAATCAGCACGTATGTTGTAATGCTCTAAATTCATGTTTACATTTGTTTACCACTTACGGGTGAGGAACCATATATGGTAGTTTCATTAATCTTGAATCTTTCTGCATGAAAATGAAAAAACCTGCAAAATTTCACAAAAGTTAAAAAGTCTCCATATGCCTTACAATAGAATATCCAAGTATTTCAGTCAGTGCCTTATAAAGGGTTAAAGGACGGGACATGGACATTAAATCACATTATAATAGACTCAAAACTACAATTCTGAACCTGCACATCGGCGCAATATGATCTGTCAAATAAAGGTAACTCAAGTAAGATAATAGAGTCCGGGAATAGCTCATGTCTAGCGAGGCAGGAAATGCTGTCTGAACATGATAATCAGTCAGATGTATTTGGTGTTATTGCCACTCCTCTGTCTGTCACTGAAATCAGTTTTACTAAGACAGTGTCAGGATGGCTCTGCTGTGGATAACATTGCTTTTTCTTCATCGAGGATGTAAGTCTGATTGTAATATTCATGTTAACTCAATGTCTCATGGTTCATGCATATTTTTGTATCCTTTGTGTTTTTTTTAACAGTGTAGACTAAATGTTCCCTGTTGATTCATGATATGTACTTTATACACTTGCAGATACACTGGTTCCAGTGATCACAGTTCAACTTGGTGCACCTGTGAAACTTCACATATGTGCGGCCGGAAAAAAGATTTAAACTACTGGGCAGTTCACTGGTAGAAGCAGAGGGCTGAAGAAACCCTGACATTTATTGCAGGACTGGAGAGTAGGAAAAATAATCACTACGGACCAATATTTCTGCCTCAAGAATGGAAATGAAGCAAAATGGGTGTTAGCAATCTGACAATTTTTGGGCAATTCAAGAAGATGAGGGAATGTACCACTTGGACTGGGACATATTTGTCATTAAAAGGTAACAAATAATAAGTTACTTACTGACAGTTAATATTTATTAATGGATTCAAAATATTGAATTGAAAGATAATGTCTGGTATATTACTCATTCAAGATTTATTTTAGTTTCTGGGGCTAGCATTTGTTAGTATTTCTGCACAAGAAACAAAACAAAACAGAAGAGTGTTTCTACACATGTATATGAGCAAAATGTCTTTCAATTGTTCATTATATAGGAAACACTGAGAGGACATCAAACTATACTGTTGTTAAGACAGTATCAGATCCAGTCCGTCCAGGAGACTTAGTGACTCTCCAGTGTTCAGTCCTCTCTGACTCTGAGAACAAGACATGTCCAGGAGATCTCAGTGTGTTCTGGTTCAGAGCTGGATCACAGACATCTCATCCAAACATCATCTACACTGATGGAGACACAAATAATAAATGTGAGAAGAGATCTGAGACTCAGAAGAGATGTGTTTATTTCTTCACTAAGACATCAGCTCATCTGATGCTGGGACTTACTACTGTGCTGTACTGATCTGCGGTCAGAAGCAGTTGCTTGGAAATGGAACTCATCTACAAATCAGAGGTGATTCTGAATTCACTAATGAAGATCAAATCAAATGATCAAATGATCTGCTTGGCAATATCTGTGATCGTAAATATTGTTTTCATCTTTAATGACTCTCCTAGAGAAATATGTGGACAATGCGAAGGTAAGTTCTGTTTACTGAATGATATACTTAAATTATCTATCAGCAGACATAATTCTATGTGGTTTTATGTTTCATGTGTGTCTTATTCATCATTAGGCCCAGAAAGTAACGCTTCACAAGATAACTTGAGACAACAGGTTAATGATAATGTAAGTAGTGACACCAAATCATGTGATTTGTCAGTGTTTTAACATGATCCCCAGCAGAAGCAATAAGTAAGTAAGTATACAGTATATGAGCGCTTTACTCTCTGTACAGGCTGAAGATGATCTGAACTATGCTGCTACGCAGCATTTCACTGGAGGGAAACCAACAAGAGGAAGAAAGAAGAAAGAGTTGTACAAACAAGAATGTGTTTATTCTTAAGTTACTGGCTGAATGTACTGTATATTGTGTCTTGTCTTGTCTTGTTGATGTATCGCTGTTCACACTACAGACCTGATTCAGGTTATGTTCCAGAGTAGTTCAAAGTAGAACGGTACAGCAAATTTGTTACAAAGTCCCAAACTCTGCGATAAGCATCACGTGAACTTTGACCCTGATCTATTGTTTTTGTCTGAGACAGGTAGATTGCAGTTTAAATATTTTAGTCTGAAGTCTTCTTGGCTTCTCTAGCACCACCATGGGGTAGAGTAGTGATTATCAATGATGTTGTTGAATATGTTTATTGGGAGGCTAAATCAACACTCTTGGCCTTCAGGCTCCTCCAACTGTTACAGTGTCACAGCCATTATCAGTGAAGATCCAGCCTGTGGATATTTCCTCTGAGATTCAGACTGTGATGCATTTTAAACTCTTCTTGTAGGACATACCACAGGCAGCAGAAGTGATCATACCAACTGCTGCTTGATGACCAAGGATGAAGAAATACAGTCACCTAGGATAAACAGGACAAGTAAAGCAATCAGTCTTGAGAATTGCTGCAACACATGAAAGAGAGGGGGATCAGATTCACAAAGCCCTGTATGAGACAATGTAACAGGAAGTGTACTTTTGAAACTAATATCAGTAAACCAATCAGATGCATTTTATGATGAGACGTCACCTCCTTCTCATCTCCTTCTACTCTTAAATGACAAAAAAAGTCTTCTGGTACTAGGCACAATGTGAGATGATTGTGTTATGGATTACTCTGCTTGTCATTATCCAGTATGTAAGTTGCTCTTTTGTTCTGTCTAATGGTTTTCTCAGTGGAGTATTTCTACTCTAAAGAGGACGATTTGTGCAGCAGATTTTTGCACTTCATACACAATATGCTTTAATTACTTATATGTTTTCTTTAATTCAGATACGCTGCTTCCAGTAAAAAAAGTTTCATCTTGGTGAACCAGCCACATTTAATGTGTTATATCAAACACAAAATCCAGAAATAGAGGAACGTCCAATGGTACAAGCAGAGTGTTGGAGATTTCTCTTAATATAATTTGTAACTTTGTTTAATTCCGTAGACAGAGTACGCACCACATGTTTCAAAATCAATGATTTGAACTTACGTACTGATGACAGTTTTAGTACACCTGACCATTTTGCGCACATGTTGAAGTGGATGAAGGAATGTGTTACCCACTTGTGGAGTCACAGGGTGGATAAAGTCTAAATGGTTGTGGGACATATTTGTTAGTAGAAGGTAAGGTTTGATTTACTTTAAGTTTTCAGTCCTTCTTATGCATGATGTGAAATGCCAAGATTATGGTTGAAAGTGTCGTGTTTTAATTATGTTTTTATTTTAAATCAGGAAACACTGAGGGACTGTTGTTCAGTCAGTATCTGATTCCAGTCGTCCAGGTGACTCAGTGATTTCCAGTGTTCAGTCTCTCTGACTTGTGAGGACAAGACGTGTCAGGAAATCTTCAGTGTGTTTGGTTCAGAGCTGGGTTCACAGACATCTCATCAATCATCTACACGGATGGTGATATGAGTTATAAATGTGAGAATAGATCTGAGGACTCAGAAGAGATGTGTATACTGCTTCTCTAAGACTGTATGATTCCTCTGGTTGCTGGGACTTTACTACTGTGGGTGGCCACATGTGGGTGAGATATTATTTGAAATGGAACTAAACTGGAGAATGGTAGGTTTTTAGGTTTAGTTTGGTGTGTGATGTACATCAATTTATATGTTTCATGAAATCATAAAATATATTTCATGTGTTTTTTTTCTTCTGTTTTAGATCAAACTGCAAGTTCTGTGTTAGTTATTGTGGTGGTGTTTATGTTAGCAATCAATCTGCTTGGCCATTTCTATGATTTTATATCTAATTTTCATCTGTTGTGGAACTCAGAAAGGAATTTGTGGACAACATGAGGTAGTTTAGTTACTTACTTTTGTTCACCGCCTGTTTGTTCCAGTGAATACTGAATATACAACTAAGATCTCTTTAGTTGTGATTCTCATTCCTCTGCAGTCCATCACCGAGTTTGTTGATCCTAATTTAAAAGTAAAATTAATGTGCTTGTTGTGTTTTTATTCATAGTAGCGACAAAAAGCATCTCTTCACCAGCAAGTCAAGACGATGTGAGCCAATAGTTAAAGATAATAAGTAACTTACTGCAACTCACGTTATTTGTTATTTCGACTAGCATGAATTCCAAACGGCTCAGTGTAACAGAAAATTTTCTTATTTTATTGGCTGCATTGCTGTAGGTGATATCAAACTATGCTGCGCTGCATTCTTGCCAGAGGAAAGAACGAAGAAAGAGTTGAATCCAGGTGAATGTGTTGTATTCTCATGTGAAAAAATACTGAATGTTATTGTTGAGTCAAAAGCTGTGTGCTGGTCCTCACCCACATTCTCTCTTGTGCCGTATTTTACCGTATGTTGGTTCTTACCTAATGCTGAACCTTTTGCTAGAAACATTAATCTAAGATTCTCAGGCTTCTGTTTCATTTTGTTTTTGGAAAAAAATGCACTTAATAGGAAATTCTCTTCATATTGTAATCATATTATTCAAACCTATGGCTAACCAATTACACACCTAAACAGTTAAAACTGATTTGAGAGCCCTAGCTAGATGAGGCTTCTTCAGCCTTAGTTGAACCAACAGTTAGTTTTACTTTACAAGTTTGTCTAATTATTTAAACATATATTTTTGCTTTGTGCCTCACTGAAAAGACTGTAAATTTCCTCTTGTCATAGTTTGTGGCAAACTAAAGAAGGTGATGGAGACTTTCAGTTTAAATGAATGCAACTGTAAAATGAAGACTGGTCTTTAAATGTGTGAACATTATGTTTCAAGTGGACTGTTTTGGTATAAATATACATTTCATTAAAAAGGTTTTTCAACAAAATGTTTGATTGATACATTTGTTTTGAGCCTCAGCCTTCACAGTCACGCTAGAGTAGCTGAGAAAAGGCTTTACTCTCAGTTTCCACTTCAAACCTAGAAGCACTTTTTATCTAGTTAGATTCACTAAGAGGGTCTGTGGTTGTTCACTGCGTTGTTGTATTTTAATGAGGAAATGTCGTCAGTTAGAATATTTAGAAAGGGGACATTGATTATGCGTGTTTCCTTAGTCGATGTTGTTTGTACCTAGACAGAGTTTGTTATTCTTGTTTCTCCTGCTCTTCTTTTCTCTCTCTTCTCGGTTTCTACCCGGCTGGACTAGGCTGATGATTCCCTCTGGTTCTGCTCAAGGTTTCTTCTTGCTTAGAGGGATTAGTTATGTCTGCTCGCCGTCGCCTTCAGGCTTTGTCAGGAGTTTCATGCGTTTTAGTTAAAGCGCCGTGAGCAAATTTGTGTTGTTACTGGATGCTATAGATATAAAGTTGGAATCGAATGGAATTGAATTGAATTGTATTGAATTGAGCTGAAACTGTAATCGGACTGATTGAATTGCAGTTGATTGATGAATTGGATTGAATTGAAAACAGATTCAAGATCCTGGTCTTAGGAATTGAGTGTGATACTTTATTTCTATACCTTACCCCAGATCTAGACTGTTGGTATTAAATTATCTTTGAGTTGCATGCACATAGGCCTCCCTCCAGGCCCCCATTGCTTTCATACTGCTTAAAGCATGGATTTGATCTTATCTATGTCATTGTGAGACAGAAAAAGAGTTAAGCAAGGTCTCCAGTCTTTCTCAGGGGTCTAACACAGAGAGACGACAACCTTTGTTCAACACTCACACTTGGCATGTTTTCATTCCCATGGCTTCATATACCGACGATTTGTCACGCACATAGATGTCTGTTACTGACGTAAAGTACACTTCACCTCTGTATGAGGACCGCTCTGGGTTCTCAATTGACTCCTATGTCGACCCGCTCGCGGCGGTAAGAGACGCGTAGTGCAGAGGCTGCAGTACTACATTCACAACAATAAAAACTTGTTTGCGGCGAAATATGATGCGTCTAGCTTCAAATCTGATTAGGAATCGAGAACCCTCTATATCACTATTTTTAGGATTTATTCTATTGAGTTCGTCAACTTTCTCAAACTTAAACACATCAAATATCAATGATAATTCAACTTAAAAAAAGCCTCATGTTGCCTCATCTTATTTCTGAGAAGGAAGAATCCGTTTTGAAACGTTGCATGAACACGGTATGTATATGAACACACCCTTTTTCGGCAGGGGATAAGCTGCCACATATAAACAGTAAAAACACGCCACCAAATTTAGCACTAATAATTACTATTAATAGCGGTAATCTTTACTCAGATATCAAACATATAGGTTGGGGAATATACCTTTTGTTTGATAATGAGTGGATATATGCTTTCTGAACCCTTATATCAACATCCTATACTCTGACAGAAGAATTAGGAATCACATTTTTGTACGTGTCACGTTACACAACCAGCTTTAACGCCTTATATTTTTTAGTCTGATGTATTCTCTCTATTATGTAAATTGTGACTGTGATCAAACTTTGCATGGGCTTTTGGCGCGCTGGGGAGCACAACTGTTGATCAGATTTCATCTTTGTCATTGGTAAGAGTGTCAAATAGGGTTTTTTTCAAGGTTTCAACCATAGTCAATAGCACCACCTATTAGTTTGCCCTCAGGTATCATAGTAAAGGTCAATATTTCCAAAACCGTTGAACCCTGTGTCTGTAGCAGTTTTGTTTTAAACAGTAAGTTCAAAGTGTCTCAGGTACTCTGGTTGAAAGGGCACACCTGAGGAGCAGGGAATCTGCCCGACAACTCTCATATGACATATGTACTCCGAGTTCAAGACCTTTCAACGATGTCATCACTGTTTGTCCTACGACAAAGTTTAATTTTCTCTGGCTCTCAGCCTGGCTGTATCTGGATGTGTACATCCAAAGACCTCTTTTCTTGGGCCAAGCTGGAATGAAATCAGTCAATTACATTTTAGGGGATATTTAATGATCAAATTTTTAAGATTTTAATTTTTGTCTTATACATTAGTGCATACATTATAAATTAGGACCATTTCAGAGCTAATTTGCCCCATAAACCAATTACTGTTTCACAGGTCATATTTACCATTTACATAATATGACCATTAAAAAACTCTTTAACCCCTCCCGCTGTCTTAAAGGATGATCTTTGATGATCAAGAATATAAGGGATAACTGTATCAGGATTACGCCCTTCCAATGGCATGACAACAGTCAAATCGGGGTGGCATTTTGTCTTGACTGAGAACCACAGCAAGAAAGACAAAATGTCTCTTAGCACTGGCTCAGCGTCAGCATGAGGCAATGAAGGTACATGCTTTCCTTGCTCCTCAATTATTTTATTTGATCAAACAGATGCCAACCAAAATATTGCAGCCAAAAAACAATGGTTGATGACTAGAAACTGGAGCATCTAAAATATACTATTCTGAATATTTTCTAAATATAGGAAAGAAACTTGGTGATTATATGACTGATCAGCTGTGGTGCTGCCCATGCATTTTTAGTTGTTTATTAAATATGTTTACAGTTTCATTTGTATTGTAATGTAGTTGATGCAGTCCACTCGTTGAATTAACTTCACACTGTTGTAGTGTGGTTTTCGTTCTGCAACACAGAAATATATTGATGGATCACTTTGATTTTTCTTCGTGTACAAAGAACCTTCAAAATATTTCCAGTTTTAACAGTTTAATGTAATATAGAGAAATCTGTACAAACCATGATAATGGCTTCATCCCTGATGGATTGCCATGTCGTGGTTCTTGTTACGGTCATTTTTATTATACCTGATGTAAATGCTATGACAAACGGACTTCCTGTAGTTGGTCCAGTATGCTGCAAACATACAATCAAGACCCTCACTTTATCGTTTTTATTAAGATAAGCATTTGATGTAGTGACATATACTTAAGTGGCTCATTCAAAGATTTAGTCACACTATCAAAATAGTGTGACTCCTGTTACTGCCTCTCTGTCGTGCAGGTACAAAGTGTGTGGTGAACTGTAATTACACAGATACTCTGTGGATCCTGAGTAGCCAACATATTGTCTAGAAGAGAAGGCCTGGCCTCTTTTCCAACTTTAGATGGACTCCGTCTTTCTGATCTACCTGTCGAGGTGAGCAGTCAACTTAGACGATCATCTCACAAAGTCACTGCTGCATCTCTTTCAATCCTCCAACATGAAGAGGCTCTGAGAGGCACGAACAGAATAAATAAAGAAACTGCAACAAAAGTGAACTATATACTGTTACGTGGTATGGCTTGGCTTACTTGGTACAGAAGCCTTTACCTACTTCTGCCTAAACTCATCTTTAACATACAACTATAAATGTCAACTTAAAATATGAAATCTCAACATATCATAGTATGGCAAAGTACCTTTTTTGTTGGGTCGTAACACTGGCTACATCCACACTAGTCCTTCACCTGGACATTGATGTTGATCAGTTGACACTAAAAAATGGAGACTGAATATTTACTTACTGAAAAATCTTTGGTGAATAAAAGTTTATGGCATGATTCTGACCCAAGTGCCATGCCACTAGGACTCTCGACTTGGTCTGTGGCCTTTGAGGATAAACATTCTCTGTCTGTCGCGTTCATTTCCAGGCACTGGTCTTGGCTGAGGTTCTCCTGTGCCTCATTTACACAATTAACAAGAAAAAAAATGCAACACTTAAAATACCAGTCCTGGATTAAAGCAAGTTTTCAAACATCTTAGTTAATTTCACAGAAATTGGATTGTTATACACAGCCAACCACAATATATATATTTTCACACATACTTTTGTACTACACACACACACACACCACACACACACATATATATTAATACATCTATTGTCTCTCTTTGACTTACATTTAGACAAGAGTGTTCCTCTGGTACAACTGTTTTCCCTTACGTCACTTTTAATAAAGAATAATGTTACCTCCATATCCTTGAAGATTGACACGACAAAGACAGAAACTCAGTCGACAACAAACAAACAAAATAGCGAAACCAATCCACATGATTTACCAACACTGATAAATAACACAATGGTGGGGCTATTGGCTATTTTGCAACTACAACTCCTTTAATAGGTTTAATCCATCATTGGGGGAATTAAATAGCTAATTGCCTTCAGTATCTACGGTTGTAGTCGTTAATATACTCTATCTAGAAGCTGCTGAAGGACACAGGTAGCCATTTTTAAAGGTCTGTACACTGCTTCAAATGTCAATGACACTTTTGATTGTTTGAAGCTTTTCTGAAAAAACAAATACAAACAAAAAAAATAATTGAAGTTAATTCAAGCTTTATTGACTTTCATAACATATATCACTTTTCAAAGTATAGTCATTTATATTTTTTTACTTACTCCTGTTACAATCAATCATTCAATCAATCATTCAATCATATCAATCATCAATTTCTTTTACTTCTTCTTCTTCTTCTTCTTCTTCTTCTTCTTTTCTTCTTCTTCTTCTAAGAAGGTCCCTCTCTGTTTCCCATCAAAAACCTTTGCGTACACTGGTTGCGTTCTGTTGGTTTGGGAGTTCGAGCATCCAAAACTGACGGGAGTGGGTGAATGTATCTTATAAATATGTTTTACGTTGTGTAAAGTAAATAAATAAACCTAACAAAGCATTTTGTACGTTAAATATGTTTCACTTTCAGATCTGAATCAGTTGGGAAAACACTATGTGTTTGCAGAGCGTTTCATACCAGATGTGGAAGGATACCTTTGCGATGTATCAGGACGTCTTGAGGGAGTGACAAATGTTCTTGTGATCGAGGTTTATGGGTAGCGTAGGCTTTCCGCTAATTCCAAAACATGATTAAAAGTTTATTCTCAGATTGAAGGAGGAAAAATTAAAATTGATGGCCACAACACGAGCTACTTTATTGTTGAATTAGAAGTGATAATCGGATTGTGTTTGTGTTGGAAATGTTGCGAGTATCATTTAAAGAAATGTCTTTAAATAGTGAGAAAAGAAAAACACGTGCCGGAGAGGAGGTCGCGGTTCTCAAATCAGATTGTAGCTCGTAGCGTCATATTTCGCGGCGAACAGGTTATCATCGTAATAAATGGAGGGCTGCGGCGTCTGCTTTAAGCGTCTTTTACTGCCGCAAGCGGGTTTACATTGAAGTCAATGTCAATGTCGCATGCTTTTATATCCACCAATGGTTACAAACACGTGTGTGTGTTATTTGCGCATTAATATGTCTCTGATGTACATATCCTCTGAGAACTACTTGATTTCACATTATTGTCGTTCTCTCAGGTCTGCTCTTTAGTGTCACCAAAGTGAACTAATAGCGTGGAACGACATACGAGGCAAGCACATTGATGTTGGCGGAGGTTCACCGCCTTTTTTCATGGTCAATTATCTTTTGATACATCTGAACGTTGATGTTGATGTGGCTGAGACACGTTTCTGGGCGCACGCAACTTTGATACATGAGGCCCAAGATGTCACTATTGTGTTACTGCTGCTTGTAACTGTATTTGTATAAATCAAGTTCATATCCGTATTAGCCCCGTGGGTAAATGGGTAAACACCTTTGCTTTCTTGTTGTTTAATTCCAACTTTCCCTTCATGCTGTGAATCCATGAATGAAAACGAATCATCAGCTGCTCACAGTGACCTGGTTCTTGTCTCAAATGAATGCATCATCCTTTTCCTGACTTGAAAATATGCATGCTATGGGTAGTGTTGGTGACACAGTAGAAAGCCACTTCACTGTTTTCTGAAGATAATCAACTCTAGTGTGACTCAGGCTGCTTGTGTGCTGCAGGGCCACTCGCTATGAATTCACCAATTCATCATTTCACAATATTAAATGAAAATAAGGAAAATTAATTTCTGCAATATCGTTAATAAAATAATTCACCAAGTCTCATTTGAATGTTTTTGGAAAACAAGAAAAAACGCACAGTGTATGTAATGGATAGCATTGGATGTCTCATTGTGTTGTGATTTGATGTGTGATGGAACAATAAGTGATCCGGCTGACAAATTTCTCTATGCATTTAAAAAAAGATTTATTACGTGAAAGAACTATGTCAAAAATTCTTCTCCAAATCTGATGGGTGCTTCCAGGTGCAAATTGTAGAATCCCCATTCTTCTGCTCATCACTCTCCTCATATCTGGTTTTCTCATCTCGAAGCTCCACATTAATGATACAAATAAGACCTAATCTGCTTAGGATGATATTTTACGAGTAGTTAATCTTTTTTAACCTTTAAATGATGAACGCTTCCTGATAATGAGGCAAAAGGAAGGGGGACAGGAAGAGGACCATATACTACAATAGCAGAAGGTTCCAGGTTTCAGGGCCTTGTTGGGGTGGAGCATGTTCTTCCTTGTGTCTGCGTGGTTTGCTGCTGGTACTCGCTTCCTCCCACCTCCATAGACGTGCTTGTTAGGTTCATTGGTGATTCTAAATTGGCGGGTGGCTAGATGTGCAATGGTTGTGTGTGTGAGTGTGAATGGTTTGTCTGTCTCTCTGTGTTAGCACCTGAGTTAGAATGGAAGACTTGTCGTGGAGGGGACCCACCTCTCACCCAATGGGACAGGCTGAGAATGAAAATGAGCCACTGGTATTTTTACTGACATTGTAACAGTTGAAAAAAAAAAAAAATTACTCAGGCAATTATGCTATTAGACTAATGATATGTGAAAACATATCACAAACATTCTTATGTAAATGATGTTTTTGCCCATTGCTGGAATTTATGCTTTATACTAATGCTGCACTGTTGAAACTTAAACTCTTTAAAAAAAAAAAATAAAAATAAATAAATTAAAAAGCAACGGCTCTTAGATAGCTATGAATATACTCATTGAGTCTGGGGTTAAGGTATAGAATTAAAGTTCACCTCAGACTCCTAAGACCAGGACCTTGAATCTTTTTCAATTTCACTTCCATTCAATTCAATATTTTTTCTAATAGCAGCAAAGACAACATAAAATTGTCTCACTCAAGGCGTTTATTAACCGCCTGAAACCTTCCAGGCAAGCCTGAAGGCGTTGGCAGCAAGACAAAAATCCTTTAACAAGAGAAACTTTGAGCAGAAACCAGATGGATTCATCTGCTGAGTACAGCGGGTAGATGAAACAGTGAGAGAGAGAAAAGAAGAGCAAGTGAATACACGAATAACAAAACTCTGTTCTAGGGTAATAAACATCCGACTAAAGGAAAAAAACACGCAGAATCAATGTCCCTTTCTAAATATTCATATTGACGGACAGTCTCATAATTCTCACAAACGCAGTGATCCACTGACCACTTAGTGGAATCTAATAGATAAAAAGTGCTTCTTTTAATGATAAGTATTTTTTACTGAAGACAGTTCTCTTTTGAAACATACTGTTCCACATTTAAAGACCTGTCTTAATATTTAACTTTTGCATGGCTATTTTACTGAAGTTTCATCACCTCTTTACTTTGCCACAAACTATGACTAGAGGAAACCTTACAGTCTTTTCAGTGAGGCGTAAGCAAGTCACAAAATTACATATTAATCATTAGTCAATCTTGTAACTAGTAACTGGTTGGTTCAAGTAAGGCTGAAGAAACCTCATCTGCTAGGGCTCTAAATCAGTTTTAAATGGTTTAGGGTGTGTATTAGGTTAGAAATAGGTTTATAGTTGTTTAAAGGAAAGAGAATCTCCAATTAGGTTGCATTTTTCTTAAAAACAAAAATGAAAACAGAACCTGAGGAATCTTAGATTAAATGTTTCTAGATAGTTTCTAGTATTAGGTAAGAGTCCCAATGTACGGTATATACGGCAACATGGAGAGCTTGTTGGGTGAGGACCAGCACACAGTTTTTGACTCACATTTACATTCAGTATTTTACTGAGATATAAACCAATGTCTTATGGATTCAACTCTTTCGTCTTTCTTCCTCTGGCAGAGAAATGCAGCGCAGCCATAGTTGGATCACCTTCCCAAGGCCTATGCAGCAACTAAAATAAGACTTTCTGTTACACTGAGCCATGGGAAGCATCTAGTGAAATAAACAAATAATGTCTGAGTTGCTGTAATTACTTTGTCTTTTAACTGGTTCGGTCTTAATCGTTTGTCTGGCTGTGAAGAGCTTGCTGCTTTTGTCGCTACGTTTGAATAAACACAGCACATTAATTTGACTTTTAATTGAGGTTCAACAACTTGGTGAAGGACTGCAAGGAGGATTAGCTGAATCAAAAACTAAGAGATTTAGTTGTCAGTATTCAGTATTCTCTGAACAAACAGGAGGTGACCAAAAGTAAGTAAACTACACTACCTTCATGTTGTCACATAGTCCTTTCTGGTGTTCCACAACAGATGAAAATTAGATTTAGCATCATAGAATATGGCCCAAGCAGATGATTGCTACCACCAACACAATAAACTAAACACAGAACTATGCTGTCTGATCTAAAACAGAGAAAAATATCATGCATATATATTTTATGATGTCATGAAAATTAGAATTTTGTACATCTCTCCCAGTGACTAAACCTAAATCCACCTACAGTCTCCAGTTTAGTTCATTTCCAAATAACTATTCTCCACATGTGGCCACCAGCACAGTTGTAAGTCCAGCATCAGAAGGAGCTGTCCGTCCTTAGAGAAGCTGGTAGACACATCTCTTCTGATGTCTCAGGATCTATTCTCACATTTATTACCTCATTTTTTTCAATCTCCATCCGTGTAGATGATGTTTGGATGAGATGTCTGTGATCCAGCTCATGAACCAGAACACACTTAGATTTCTGGACATGTCTTGTTCTCAGAGTCAGAGAGGAACTGAACACTGGAGGTCAACTGAGTATCCTGAGGACTGGATGCTGATACTGTCTGAACAACTTTCCTCTCAGTGTTCCCTGATTTAAAATAAAAACTGTATTAAAACTGAGCACTTCCAACCATTTCTGGGCATTTTCCACAATCATGATACGAAGGACTGGGAAAATCTAAGTAAATCAAAACCTTACCTTTTCTATCAAATATGTCCCACTTCCATTTAGTTCTTTACCCACTCTGTGACTCCACAGTGGTACATTCCTTCATCTTTCAACTGTGCTCAAAATGGTCAGGTTACCTAAAACTGTTATCAGTATGTAAGTCAATTCTGATTTTGAAACGTTTGGTGTGTAATCCGTTAGGGAAATTAACCAATGTTACAATTATATTGAGAGAATCTCCAACACTCTGCTTGTATCCAGTGGAATTCCTCTTTCTGCTTTTGATATTATCACATGTAAATGTATGACACGTTCCTCAAGATGAAACTGGTTTCACTGGAAAGCAGCTTTCTGAATTAAAGGAAAACATAAAAAATAAATTAAAAGCATATTGTGTATGGATGTGCAAAAATTCTGCTGCAATTCGTCTCTTTTGTGTTATATTCTCCGCTGAGAAACATTTAGACTGACAAAAGAGCACTTACAAACGGATGAGGACTAAGCTGTGGAATCACTTAACCGATCATCTTGGACATTGTGTTCTGTTTCAGAGACTTTTTGCATTTAAGAGTGTGAAGGAGATGAGAAGGAGGGTGACGTTCTCTTAAAAATGCATCTGTATTGGTTTAATGAGAATAGTTTCAAAGTACACTTCCTGTTTCATTGGTCTATACAGGGCTTGTGATTCTGAGCGACTTTTTCATGTGTCTGCAGGCAGTCTCAAGACTGATTGCTGTACTGGTCATAGTTTATCCTTGTGACTTGTATTTCTTTCATCTTGGTCATCATGCAGCAGTTGGGTGATGGTAACTTCTTGCTGCCTGTGGTTTGTCTAAAGAAGAGTTTAAAATGTATCACAGTCTGAATCTCTAGAGAAATTTTCCACAGGCTGGATCTTCACGGATAATGGCTCGTGGACACTATAACAGTCAGAGGAGCCTGAAGGCAGAGTGTTGATTTATGTGCCTCAACAATGATACTTTCCAACAAATCAGTTGTTGAAGTTCACGTAATGCTTTCGCAGAGTTTGGGAGTTGGAACAAATTTTGCTGTACTATTTACTTTGAAACTGCTCTGGAACTTAACTGAATAAGTATATTGTCGTGAACAGCGATACATTCAACAAGACAGAAAAAATATACAGCAGGGATTTAAGACTTGTTAGGCATACACAGCATAGTAATCAGGATTCATCATACAGGAACTGGAATGTCTGATCACACATTTCTGCCAAGACAATCTATCCTGTGACTGGGGGCAGTTGATGATATCCTTTGCTGTTGGGTGGATCAGCTCTACTGTGCATTGAAGATAGGCTCCAACTGTGTAGGAGTTTATAAAAGCCCAGACTTCTCAGGTTATTTGCTCTCTCCCATGGACCACAAGTTTCTATCGTGTGTTTTGTTTGGGTTTTTTGGTTACTTTGTTGTGTACCACACACATATTTGCCTTTCTAGTACATCCATCATCCAACCTCATATCGTCTTTTTGGGTTTTGTAATTACTATGTTGCGAAGTAATAATTATTGTTTTAAAATTGATCTTTCGGTGGGGCCTCTCTCCCTTCTTTGTTGTGGCCTAAACTCTAAGGTGATGGTAATCACTTAGGGGTGTTTCCCAGCAATATGTGTCTTTAATTTTCTTGCATGGAAAAATGTCTGCAAAGTCTCGAAGCCTAATGTGATGTCAGTCTGAGTTACTCTTTCTCACAGTGGCCAGTGGCTTGTGATCAGTTAACTTCCATCAAATGGTGGAGCAAAAACAACAGAGAGTGCCAGCTGACCAATCAGAAGCAGCTATTTCAGGAGGGGTTCTTTAATGCGACAGAAGCTAATTTTCTGCTGCTAGTAATGTAGAGTATGAGATAAATACAATCTTTCTTAAACATCCACGCCTCGTAATAAATATTCTGGAGATCCTCATATATAAAAATCTGAACTTATATAAACAATCATTGTACTGTCCCCCTTTTTTAAAATTAAAACAGAATAGAGATCACACATCTTCAAAGCAGCACCCCCCCCTAAAAAATATAAACGTGTGTTGCAGGAAATGCACTGTGACATGTATTTTCAGTGAGATGCATTTGATGCAGTTTGATTTGGTGCGTGGTGAATCGTACACTCTGGTCTGCCGCTTTAAATAAAGTCAGCGAGTTTTTAAGACGTGCTGAGTAAGCCACTTTCTATGATGGTTGTATTTAGAATGCCCTATGAATGCACTCATATTTTTTATAAGGTGTCTATAAAGCATTGTAATGGTCATTATTACTCTATACATATTCACAATGCCGTCATAACCAACTTCATGAGTCACCTGACGGGAAAATCATTCGCTTGCTGCATGATATGCAGGAACATGTCTCATTAGGCTGCTTTTAACAAAAAAAGTGATCTGTTTATCATGTTTTCAATCAATCTTTCTGCATAAAAACAAATCCCAGTAGAGACTAAAGATTTCCTCTGTTCTTTGGTAGTTGCTGTCAAACCATCCCCTGACCTCTGACCCTGAATCACTTCTCCAACCCCAAAGGTACTTTTAAGTCAGCCACTATCTCTAGGACCACGCCATGCACTTTTGTGGGCTGGTTTCACGTGTTTCAAGTGTTGTGTATGTACTCAGAGCATTGATAATTTCATATGATTATGTGTGTTGGTTTAAATGAAAAATAAAGTAACTAAATGCTTTCTTTGTCTTTACTGTCCAGGCTTCATTCATTTTTGTGCCTCATATTTTGTTTATAATAGTCTTTACTATCCAAAATCACCTCATTTGCTGGCTACTGTTACTTAAAGGCTGCAAATAACACTATGATATTAACATTGCGGCATATGGGGTAAAGTGCCAGGTCTCAGGACTTAGTTATTGCACCTTTTAAATTACTCATAGTAACTTATATCTGTTAATATTTGTGTTCACATTCTTGTCATCTTACTTAGCAGCTCACAATAGCACTTATGATATTGGCATAGTGTTTATATGTGTTGCTTGTAGGGAGATGTATACATTAATAACTTTTATTACATATACTTATAGCTACAGATAAAAGGACTATAGTAGAAGTAAAATCATTATGCATCACTTATTCTATTTAGAAAGCAAAGTAGTTATGAATGCATCATAAAATTGAACAAGTGACTAGGCAGATTTGACATAATTTATAATTGCATCTATTAGATTACAATTATATTTCATTCATAACAGTTGTCTCTTATGCATCATGAAGTTGTTATGACGACTGGTGAATTATGATAGATGGTAATAATGACTTTTTCTTTATTGCTTTATAGACACCTTATAAAACATTTTGAGTGCATTTCTTCTTAGGGCATTGATAAATACAACCATCATGAAAGGTGTTACCGACAGTGACAAGATGGTTCTGCCTCTGGTCCTTTCACCCCGGGTTATTTGCTTCCTCCTTCATCTAGGATGTAAGTGAGCATACATAATACATGTTAACTTAGATTGTATATGATTCATGCTCAAAATGTGACTAAATGTTACTTAACTGACTTGTGAAGAACTTATTCCTTAATTATACGAAAAGTAACGAAAGTAAGTTCTGTTTATGAATGTTAAACTTAATTGTATCTATCAGCAGAACATTTCTATGTGGTTTTATGTTTCATTTGTGTTTTACTCATCATTTGGCCCAGAAAGTCACTCTTACATGATAACTTGAGGACAACGTTAATGAGAAATTTAAGTAGTGACACCAAATCATTGTGATTTGTCAGTGTTTTTAACATGATTCCCCAGCAGAGCAATAAGTAAGTACGCTTATACAGTATATCGAGCGCTGTACTCTCTGTTACAGGCTGAGGGTCTGAACTATGCGGCTCACGCAGTCATTTCATGGAGGGAAAAACCAACAAGAGAAAGAAAGAAGAAGAGTTGTACAAAACAAGAATGTGTTTATTCAAGTTATGGCTGAAGTTACGGTATCTGTGTGAAGTGGTTTTCTTTAAACATCATCAAGAGGGAGAGCTGTTAAAACAAAAATGTGTAGTCTTCATGTGCTTTATGATAATTCTTTTACCAGGTTATGAGTTTATATGAGAATGTTATATATGCTTTAATATACGATATTATAATGTAAAATATAAAAAATCTATTATCGTTTTTTGTATGTTTAAATTAGCACATTTAAAGTATTAAAAGGATTGGATGTATTTTAGTTGTTTTGGCCTATATGTTTCTACCTTTAGTATTGTTATAATTATGGTCTTTCAAATATTAATTGCCATGTGTAAGTCATTTTATGTAAATAAAATTGATCATACGCTGTATGAATGATATTTACTATTTAGACAGATACCCTTTTTAAGATTCTGAAGCACTTGTGAACTTATTATTAAACTCTTTGAAGTGCAGTGTGGTCTGTGTTCTAGTGATGTGTAAGTCCTGAACGATTTTAATGGTTCCCAATCATGAGAGTCATTTTTTACTGACTCTGAGTATGGTCCTCCTCTCTAATTAAACTCATGCTCTAAGTCCTGTGGGGGTACTTCTTACTAACTACTGCCACAGGATGAGACCAGATGTCACTATTGTGTTACTGCTATTGTAAACTGTATTTGTATAAATCAAGCTTCATATCCGTTTAGTCCCATGGGGGATAAGGTACACCTATGATTTCTTGTTTTTTAATCAACTCCACTTTCACTACATTCTGTGAGCAATGATGGAACGAATCACGCAGCTGCTCACAGTGACCTGGTCCCAGTTCTCAAAATGAATGCATCACTGCTTTTACCTGACTTGAAAATCTGATGCTCTGGTAGTGTCTTGAGTGGACACAGTAGAAGCCACTTCCACTGTCTTTTCCTGAAAGATAATCAACTCTAGTGTGACTCACTGCTGCTTGTGTGCTGCAGTGCCCTCGCTATTGAATTCCACCCATTCAACATCACAAAATTAAATGAAATAAGGAAATACATTTTTGCAATATCGTTAATAAAATAATTCACTAAGTCTCATTTTAATGTTTTTGGAAAACAAGAAAAAACGCACAGTGATGTATTGGATAGCATTGATGTCTCATAGTGTTGTGAATTGATGTGTTGATGAAAAGAAGTGATCACCGCTGACAAGTCTTCTCTTGCATTTAAAAAAGCTTTATTACGAGAAAGAACAGTGTCAAAAACTCTTTCCGAATCTGAGAGAGCTTCAGGTGCCAATTGTAGAATTCCCTCTCCATCAGCTCCAACACTCTCCTCATATCTGGTTTCTTATCCCCGAAAACTCCACATTAATGAACAATAAGACCCTAACCCCTTAGGACTGATATTGTACAGAGTAGTTAATCTTTTAACCTTTGAATAATGAACACATTCCGAAAAAGCAGGCAAAAGGAAGGGGGACAGGAAGAGGACCATATACTACAATAGCAAGAAGGTTCCGGGTTCAGGGCCTGTTGGGGTGGAGCATGTTCTCCTTGTGTCTGCATGGGTTTGCTCTGGGTACTCCGGCTTCCTCCCACCTCCAAAGACGTGCTTGTTAGGTTCTTTGTGGATTCTAAATTGGCGGTAGATGTGTGTGTGAGTGTGAATGGTTGTCTGTCTCTCTGTGTTAGCCCTGAGATAGACTGGAGACTTGTCGTGGAGGTGGACCCCACCTCTCCAGCCACTGGTATTTTTACTGACATTGTAATAGTCAAGAAAAAAATAAAAAAAATGACTCAGGCACTTATGATATTAGACTAATGATATGTGAAAACCTATCACAAACATGTAAATGATGTTTTTGTCCATTGCTGGAATTTATCCTTTATGCTAATGTTGCACTGTTGAAACTTAACTCTTTGTGTTTCACAGTGAAATAGATAAGTTTCAAATCCGCTTTTGTGCATGCACTCAGAGATAAGTTAAAAGCAACAGCTCTTAGATAGCTATGAATATACTCATTGAGTCTGGGGTTAAGGTATAGAATTAAAGTTCACCTCAGACTCCTAAGACCAGGACCTTGAATCTGTTTTCATTTCAATTCAATTCAATTCAATATTATTTCTATAGCAGCAATAACAACACAAATTGTCTCAAGGCGCTTTATTAAAACCGGCCTGAAACCTCCAGAGCAAGCCTGAAGGCGACGGCAGCAAGACAAAACTCCCTTTAACAAGAAGAAACCTTGAGCAGAACCCAGAGGGAATCATCTGCCTGAGTCCAGCCGGGTAGAAACAGAGAAGAGAGAGAAAAGAAGAGCAGGAGAAACAAGAATAACAAACCTCTGTCATAGATACATACAACATCGGACTAAAGGAAACACGCAGAATCAATGTCCCTTTCTAAATATTCATAACTGACGACAGTCCTCATTAAATTCTACACGCAGTGAACCACAGACCTCTTAGTGGAATCTAACTAGATAAAAAGTGCTTCTAGGTTTGAAGTGGAAACTGAGAGTAAAGCCTTTTCTCAGCTACTCTAGCGTGACTGTGAAGGCTGAGGCACAAAACAAATGTATCAATCAAACATTTTGTTGAAACCTTTTTAATGAATGTATTATTTATTGAAGACAGTCACTTTGAAACATAATGTTCACACATTTGAAGACCTGTCTTAATATTACAGTTGCATGCATTTTACTGAAAGTCTCCATCACCTCTTTAGTTTGCCACAAACTATGACTAAAGAAATTTACAGTCTTTTCAGTGAGGCATAAAGCAAAAATATATGTTAATAATTAGACAATCTTGTAAAGTAACTGGTTGGTTCAACTAAGGCTGAAGAAGCCTCATCTAGCTAGGGCTCTCAAATCAGTTTTGCTGTTTAGGGTGTGCATAGAAATAGGTTTATAATTGTATAAAAGAGAAAGAGAATCTCCAATTAAGTTGCATTTTTCCGAAAACAAAATGAAACAGAAGCCTGAGTAATCTTAGATTAATGTTTCTAGCATAAGGTTCTAGCATTAGGTAAGAACCATTTACGGTAAAATACGGCACATGGAGAGAATGTGGGTGAGGACCAGCACACAGTTTTTTACTCACATTTACATTCAGTATTTCACATGAGAATACACACATTCTTCTGGAATCAACTCTTTCTTCTTTCTTCCTCTGGCAGAGAAATGCAGCGCAGCATAGTTGAGATCACCTTCAGCCTATGCAGCAAATAAAAAAAGACATTCTGTTACACAGAGCCCTTGGGAATCATGCTAGTGAAATAACAAATAATGTGAGTTGCTGTAATTACTTTGTCTTTAACTGGTTGGCTCATATCGTCTCGTCTGACTGGTGAAGAGCTGCTTTTTGTCGCTACGTATGAATAAAAACAAGCACATTAATTTGACTTTTAAATTAGGATCAACGACTCGGTGATGGACTGCAAGAGGAATAGCGAATCAAAACTAAAGAGATCTTAGTTGTAGTATTCAGTATTCTCTGAACAAACAGGAGGTGAACAAAGTAAGTAAACTACACTTACCTTCATGTTGTCCACATAGTCCTTTCTGAGTTCCACAACAGATGAAAATTAGATTCATAATCATAGAAATGGCCAAGCAGATGATTGCTACCACCAACACAATAACTAACACAGAACTTGCTGTTTGATCTAAAAACAGAAGAAAAAAAACATAAAATATATTTTATGATTACATGAAACTTAGAATTTTGTACATTACTCCCAGTACTAAACCTAAAATCCTACCAGCTTCCAGTTTAGTTCCATTTCCAAATAATATCTCTCCACATGTGGCCACAGCACAGTAGTAAGTCCCAGCATCAGAGGAGCTGACGTCCTTAGAGAAGCTGTAGATACATCTCTTCTGAGTCTCAGATCTCTTCTCACATTTATTACTCATATCTCCATCTGTGTAGATGATGATTGGATGAGATGTCTGTGATCCAGCTCTGAACCAGAACACACTGAGATTTCCTGGACACGTCTTGTTCTGAGAGTCAGAGACGACTGAACACTGGAGAGTCACTGAGTCTCCTGGACCGACTGGATATGATACTGTCTGAACAACAGTCCTCTCAGTGTTTCCTGATTTAAAATCAAACAGTATTAAAAACTGAGCACTTCCAACCATGTCTTGGGCATTTTCACATCATGATAAGAAGGACTGGAAAACTTAAAGTAAATCAAACCTTACCTTCTACTAACAAATATGTCCCACTCCATTTAGTCTTCATCCACTCTGTGACTCCACAGTGGTACATTCCTTCATCCTCTTCAACTGTGCTCAAAATGGTCAGGTTACTAAAACTGTTATCAGTACATAAGTCAAATCTTGATTTTGAAACGTTTGATGCGTACTCTGTTACGGATTTAAACAATGTTACAATTATATTAAGAGAATCTCCAACACTCTGCTTGTACCAGTGGATTCCTCTATCGCTGAATTCAGCGTTTGGTATAACACATGTAAATGTGGCTGGTTCACCAAGATGAACTGTTTTCACTGGAAGCAGCGTATCTGAATTAAAGGAAAACATAAAAAATAATTAAAGGATATTGTGTATAATGTGCAAAAGTTCTGCTGCAAAATCGTCTCTTTAGTGTATAAATTCTCCACTGAGAAAACCTCTAGACAGAACAAAAGAGCACTTACATACTGGATGAAGACAAAGCAGTGTAATCCATAACACGACCATCTTCACATTGTGTCTTGTTCAGAGACTTTTTGTATTTATGAGCGTGAAGGAGATGAGAAGGAGGTGATGTCACATCATAAAATGCATCCGATTGGTTTACTGAGAATAGTTTCAAAAGTACACTTCCTGTTACATTGGTCTCATACAGGGCTTTGTGAATCTGATCGCCTCTCTTTCATGTGTTGTAGCAATTCTCAAGACTGATTGCTTTACTTGACCTGTTTATCCTAGGTGACTGTATTTCTTCATCCTTGGTCATCAAGTAACAGTTGGTATGGTCACTTCTGCTGCCTGTGGTATGTCTTACAAGAAGGGTTTAAAATGCATCACAGTCTGAATCTTAGAGGAAACATCCACAGGCTGGATCTTCACTGATAATGGTTGTGACACTGTAACAAGTGTTGATTTAGCAAAATACAGAGTTTACACTTGGTAGTAACATATGATCTGTATCTGACATCCATCTATCATAGTTATTAGAATGTGTGGGCTTGTTTTAATATCAATGAACTATACAAACAGGGATTAGGGGAAGTTGTGGCATAGCGATTAGAGAAGCAGCTTGGGACCAAAGAGTTACTGGCCTGTTCATACATTTTGCAGCGCAGACACCGAATTGTCCTCCCCGCTCCTCAGGTACAGTTGGCCAAACAGGGGCCTATCTACTCCCTGCTGTTTTAAAGGGCATGTGGCGGGAAAAAGGTCACCAGATGCAACTGAATATTGTTTGTATTAATGAAAGGATATTTCTCAGTACTTATAATGATCTGAAAACCGATATTACATCATAATACCTTAAATATTTCTGGATGTGTGTTTCTGGTTAAATGTCCTTTTTGTTCTTTCTCTAGGTTGGAAACATTTCTGTTATAGTTGATTACTATTTTTGTGTCAGCCCACTGGGAGGGGCTTATCATTTATGAGGCAGCCATTTTGTCCATGTTTGTGTGTGTGTGGAGAGGTGGTGTTGCAAGCTGTGTTGGCGAAAGAAGAACCTATTTCAGCAGTGCGAACAGCCACTATTTTTTGTAAATATTTTTTGTAAATAGTTGTTACTATTTTGTAAATATTACATAGCTTCTTGTCGACGCCATATTTTTTGACAGAAAGAACCCCGCTACACATAGCCTGTTAAGAAGTGGGCCCCACTACCTCCACCTTTGTTAGATGACTGGCCTGGTGGGAGCAAAATTCAGATCATATGGAAGTGATATATATTATATATATAAAGTTATACACACTACTCATTTGTGTATAAGACAGGCTGTGTGTATGTGTGTCTCTCCCAAGGATGATAAACCTGGCGTCACAACCAGGTGCTGAAATGTTTAGCAGCTGCAAGTGAGGAAAAACGGGTTGAAGTAAATTTCTTATCTGCTAGAAAGGTGAATATACATATTATGTTTGTACAGGAGGAAGAAAAGGCCAGACCGGAGAGGATCAGACGTAGTGCAGGGCAGCTAAGGGTAGGCAGAGCCTGGGAGCTGAGGGCTGACTTAAACGAACAGCTGATTGTCCCAGCACAGATAGTGAGTACCCGATTGAGACTGGACCTGCTGTTGTTGTCGAAAGTAGAGAAGGTAGCGTATTTTATTGAACTTACTGTCCGATGGGAAGGCAGGGGACGCGGGGAGTGAGCGCAAGAGAGCACACAAAGGAGCACAGGGCTAGAAAGAGCACTGATAAAATGAGTAACATGGCTGAGCACAGATGGCCTAGCGAGGAAACGCCATCATGAAGGAAAGTTTGCACTAGGAGCCGTTCACAGCCCCCAACCGAAGGGCAACACGGCAGGGACCACCCTGGCCCAGGCTGGTGGAGAAGTCCATGCCACATCCATAGGCAGTGACCGGGCCCCCCCAACAATCCAGGCCAGGACCATCCCCACAGCATTGCCACAGCCAGAACCGATCACAGCTCCCAGAAAGGGAAGGTCCTCAGTGAGGAAACACCAGGGCTTGAGTAAAAGATAAAAAAACAACAACAATAACAACAACAATAATAATATATAAAAAGTAAACAATTAAAATTAAATAAATAAGTAAATATAAATACATATCTACATGGTGGATAGATAAATAATATAATAAATAAATAAACTAAATAAATGGTGCTAAACCAGCGTGCGTAAATCAAGCTAAAATAGATAAGCTACAAAGGTGGGTCTTGAGTCTCTTTTTAAAAATATCAACACTCTGTGTAGCCCCGAGGTCCTCAACAGGCTGTTCCATAGACATGGGCTGTAAAACTGAAAAGATGCCTCACCATCCTTCTTTGTCTTGACTCTAGGAACCACTAAAAGGCCGGTACCAGAGGACCTCAGGGCTGCAAGGGTCCGATGTGGAAAAAGCAGATCTGATCTGAATATTAAGGACCAAGACCATCAAGACATTTATAAACCAGTAAAAGGACCTTAAAATCGACCCTGAAACACACAGGGAGCCAATGCAGCGATCTTAAAACTGGTGTTATATGCTGTCTATGGTCTTCGTCCGCACATGTGCAGCCGAGCTTTGAAGTAACTGTAAAGGATTTTTGTTTTTTTTTGGGAAGATCAGAAAGGAGGGCATTACAATAGTCAATATGTGTTATGACTGTGGTCATTTTAGAGGGCTGCCATGTGCTGCATGTGTCCTGTGTTTTTTTTTTTCTAATCCCATATGCAAATAGGGCTGTGCCATAGTGGAGAGGTGATTGGGAGAACGGGCCATACCTGAGGTGCGATTGGCTGCTACTGGATGCTCACCCGCCTTATAAAGAACCAAGATGGCAGCCATTGGTTGGCAGCACCTCCATCCTCCACATCTCCCAACTGGTCACAACCTCATGCCAAAGCTTAATGACATTATTCCAATTACCTTTGAATAGTAGAGATGGACTGCCATTTTGTTTTGATTGTTTTCTCCTGTGTATTTTAGTTAGGAAGGTAAGTCTTTGTTGTTTTGTTTTCGGAGGTTAGTTTCTTTATTTTCCAGATAGAGTTGTTTTGTTTGTCGTTTTGGCCTTGATCTACCCTGAAGCCCTGAGTTACTTTAATAATTACTGGTGTGGATAAATTTGTTTCTCTCATTGTAAATAAATCTTTTTTTTGGAATTAAAACTCAAAATCTACTGGTGGCTGCTTGGGACTTGGGGAAGATGGTCACTTTTCATGTTGTGCTCTAGGCACCCCTAGACTGGGACATAAGAATATGACTGGAGATAAAAGCATGCATCAGCGTCTCCGTGTTTGCGGAAACGGGCAGACTCGGGACTATGTTCTTGAGGTACAGTACAGTTTATACTAAGTTTTTAATGTGAGGGATAAAACCAAGCTCAGAGTTAACAATAATACCCAGGCTTTTTACTTGTTGCGAGAGCGACATAAACATTGTCTGTAAATTTGGTTAAAGCTTCTCTCTCTGAGCCTGAGTCCTGGGTCATCAGGAGACATGGCAATGTGTGGCTGTGTATTATCAATTGTGAAAACTTATTCTGTGTCTCATGTTGACTTCGCCAAGTGGCAGCATGTACAAATTAAAAAGTGTTGGACCTAAGATTGAGCCTTGGGGGACACCACAATCCAGTTTGTATTTCTCAGAAGAGTAGTATTCATCGATAGACACATAAAATTGTCTGCCAGTGAGGTAGGATTTAAACCAGTTAAAAACAGTACATGACAGGTCGATCATGTTGTGCTGTCTGCTTAAAAGAGTATTGTGGTCTACTGTGTCAAATGCTGCACTCAAATCCAGTAGAACCAGGGCAGAGAGTTTCCTCTTGTCCATGATCATTCGAATATCATTTAAAACCTTAATCAGGTCAGTTTCAGTACTGTGATTTGTCTGAAAACCCAATTGAAAAGTTTGATACAAACTGTGAGTTTTCATAAACTCATTCAAGTGGTTAAAAACCAATTTCTCTAAAAAAATGCACTTAAAAATGGCAGATTAGACACTGGTCTGTAATTGTTGAGCATTGTAGTGTCTAAATTATTCCTCTTTAGAAGAGACCTGACCAAGGCTGTCTTAAAAGCACTTGGGAAAACTCCTGTCTAAAGAGAATAATTTAAACTATTCAAAGCATCCTCAGCTTAGAAAAACTGATTTAAAGTACAGCGTAAGACTTGGATCTAAAAGGCAGGCTGCTGGTTTTAACTGAGAGCACCTTAGCATCAACCAGGACAACATTATCCAGTGTTTCCTCACATAAAAACATTCAGCTGTAATAAAACAAGATTGAGATTGACTAAAAGCTGACCTAATGGTTTTTATTTTACTGCTGAAGTGAGCTGCAAACTCCTGACATTTGAAGTCTGTTGACATCCTGCAAGACATGTTAAAAACAGTATTCTGGAGGTATTGTGGTTTTCACTGATGATGTTTGAAAAGTGTACCTTTCTTGCATTCTTTATTGTCTTATTGTATTTTTTTGCTCAGATTTTAAAATGTGGAGGTTTATTTGTAATCTGTTCTTTCTCCATTTCCTCTCTGCAACCCGACACTTTCTTATGAATTTTAATTTTTAATTGTTTTTTGCTTTAAATGGAGATACTTTGTAGAGTGCTGTTTTTAATTTCTGGAATATTATCATCATGTTTACTATTGACACTAAAAAAAGACGCAAAAACTATCAGAAATAGCTAAATCTAAAACAGAGGAAATGTGTGTTGACAGACTGGAGGTGATAACAAGGTCCAGTGTATGATCTTTGATATGGGTTGAGTGATATGTTGAGTAAATTAAAAGTAAAAATCGAGTAAAAATGCAGTAACCTCTGCGGGTTGGAACCATGTATTGTACGAAGGCTGAGGAGCCTGCTGAAACGCTCTGCTCCATGGGACAGGGTGGACCACTGACAGAAATGTTGAACTTGCTCTCCGTTAAAAGACTAAAAAGGTTTTCAAAATCATTTTTAGTCATCTCTGACTGCCTGTGCGCAGTGTCATTGGTGCCAACATGTGGATTACCGTTGGTGGTGTTTAGGGCAGCAGCACAGGGAATTTCTCCAGGATCACTGGGACAGTGGCTCCAGGAAAACAGTGGGTAGTGGCACTAGAAAAATGAGCGTGCCTATGGAGTCACCCACTACCAACGGGATCTGAGGGAGGAGCAAAGGAGAAGGAGGCGGACCCTCGTGGCAGAACGAGATGTGTGTGCAGAGAAGGGATTCCCCAGTGCTGTGACATCATACCTCGCCTTCTCCTCTTTATTTGCTTTTCTAAGTAGTACATCCTCGTTTGCAGGCATGGCTGACAATGTTTGTTAGTGTAACCACCAGGGCTAAGGCAATCTCGGTCGGGTGGTAGCCCAGCAGGAGATAAAAACAACAGTGTATGTTTTAAAAAGTCACAGAGAGATTGAATGACTGGATAAAAAGAACGAGTACAACAATGTGAAAACATTTAGTTTGGATCGCTGAACAATCCAAGCCGAGTGCAATCCAACTCCCCAGATGAAATGATGTTTTGTGCTTGGTTTTTATCTGCTCCCACCAGAGGGGTTACATCTGGGGGAATGAAACTAATTGTCACACACATGATTCATCTATGCAGCAATGCGATTGGGATTCATGGCTGTGTTAAATGTAAACTAATTGAACCATTGATCTGTAACCAGTGGCGTCATTTCAGTTTTGGACAAGGTATGGTAAGGATCACCTCCTCCTGTGGGGTCTGGGTTTTTTGTCCCCTGCGGAATTTTTTGAGCATTGTAAATTTAAATGCAGTAATCTTTTGTGATTTGAGAGCTGAACCAAGAAGCTTTAGACTATCAATTATCACTATCAATACTATGGATTATACTCACAATACCGCACACAGAGCTTCAAGGTATAACTTTTTCTTTTACCAACAACAGAAGAATGAACCAAAATATCCAGGCGATTTCCATTCCGACACAACTCAGAGTCAAAGGCATCGCTGAACGTCAGTTAAAGGATTACAGTTTTTCTGCTAAATGATCCACAGCTAACATAATTATGGCCAATTCACCAGCATTAGATCAACAATACAGTAAGTAGCCCCAGCGTTCTGCTTCCACAGCACTATGATTTCCCACATAGGCTACTGTACATGATGCTGTTTTTGTTTTTAAAAAATAACTTTCCAAATTTTAACAAGTGTTAACAAGTATTTTCTTGTTAAAATCCATCTGTGAATAATCTCTGAAGACAAATGAATAAGTGTTTGTTACTTGAAGTATATCCACTTCATAAACGGTGTGTCTATCCTGTCCTAATTACCATTTCCCTATACAAATTATTGCTACCATGAGTTCGTGTTTCTGTAGTCGGACTAAAGTCAATACCTGGAAACAAAGTAAAATTTTTCACTAAAACTGAGCTAACTGAATGATATGTTAGACAGGGGTTTGGGACTGGTTTGACTCAGCTAGAAGTTTTTGTGATTTGTGGCAAGATAAACAAGAGCCACAGACAGGTGGCATTAGCTTGTTCTTAGCAAGCTGGCTGCAACAGATTCACAATGTTTCTCAATCTTTCATTTCATTGTGCTTTTATTGACAAATAGTGTTAACCAAACAAGCATGGGCGTTTGTCTGAAATATGACTAATATTTGAGCCTGTTTAAGTCATGTATGGCTTTATAACTCACAAAGGTTTTAGTCGCTCCACATGCATGTCTCTCATCTGACAACGTGTCATACATACATGTGAAAGAGCCTTGGATGTACGAAAAGAGCATGTAGCGCCATAGACATTAATATGCATTGATGTATTAATGTCTATGGGTGTACCTGCTAAAGAGAAAAATAAATAAAAAATGGCAGAGTAAAAGTAGGAAAACTTTGAGCAAATATACTGGTACATACAGGTATGAAACGAAGGGAATTAATAAAAGCCTACCTCAAATAATGGCCGGGTGTTCTGGGCGGCTGAGTAAATAAAGGCCCCGGTCACTCTTAGGGGAAATACGGTATTTGATTTCTGAGGATAGAGTAAAAACTACGAAAATCAATAAAATGCATTGTGAGTGATTAATGTTGAAGTGTGACTGGCTTGGACGCATGATGATGCAACTGCGCTGTGACAATGTCCAGCAATGTGAGAGAGGGCCCAAATGTAAGATACACTGACCAGAAAGGCAGGATGAGCAACTCAAAGTAGATTTCATGATGTCTTAGTAAATAAGGAACAAAAGGTGCTGCATAGGTCAGCGGATTAAATCTAAAAACACAAGTCCAACAAAAGGTGAAACACAATCCAAAAAGAAAGCAAAAACCCTGAATGAAGAATAGAAGAAGAGAATGCTGGAACAAATGGAACAACAATTGTAAGAAAGACAGGAGGCTATATAAACACACAAAAACATACACACAATAACATGGAAGGTGCCTCCTCACACATGACTCAGCTCAGTCAGTCTATTATTTATTATTTGCTGAATATTTTATCATCTACTCTTAATTAGTTATGGCTGCACTGTAGTTGTCATAGGAATATGTGGCTTTATGAGTGGCCCTATGGTCCCCCTCTTTTGGGGGTTATATCTGGAATTTGCATTATTTCTCTGTCCTGCACTTCTAGTTCTTCATTGTGTATAGCTTCTGTTTCAAGATGAGCAAAGCCATGGCAGCATACACTAGGCATTAACACATGATCTTTGTGAATATATTATAAATGTTGCTCTTTTGCTCACATTGCAATGCCATACATGTTCATATAAATGTAGCATGCATGCACTCACATCTCTTTGACCCTGTTTCCTCTTTTAGTAAATCCACTTTCAGATCTGTAGCCTGATCAACAAGTCATCAGCATCAGCAAGTCTGATAGAACGTAAAGAAAGTTTAGCCAATCTAAAACAAGATTTTTCAATGACCTTTCTTAAAACGTAATTACTACTGTGTCAGTCCTTTGCCTACAAGTCCTCTGTAGATGCTGGACACTGGACCACAGAATACAGCCTCAGTGAAATCATATTTGGTTTGTAGATGTAAGCTTACCCTAAGCTTATTATTTCAGAAGTATACATCTTTACAGGTTTTATATGGCTACTTATACAGTTAGCATAGTTTTAAATTGCGGCCCGGTCCCTTTACCTCTCAGTGAGGTTTGGAAGCATGTGGTTTTCAACCAGCCAATCAGAAAAGAGCAAGGAAACATTCTCAGGATCAAATGTGTCTCCAGTGTCCACCTCTGCATGAACACTGAGCATAACTCATTTATTAGGTACCATGAAGAAGTGGTCTAATGTTGTCTAATGTCATAATGTGGATGTTAACAAGTGTCTGAATCAGCACGTATGTTGTAATGCTCTAAATTCATGTTTACATTTGTTTACCACTTGCGGGTGAAGAACCATATATGGTAGTTTCATTAATCTTGAATCTTTCTGCATGAAAATGAAAAAACCTGCAAAATTTCACAAAAGTTAAAAAGTCTCCATATGCCTTACAATAGAATATCCAAGTATTTCAGTCAGTGCCTTATAAAGGGTTAAAGAGACGGGACATGGACATTAAATCACATTATAATAGACTCAAAACTACAATTCTGAACCTGCACATCGGCGCAATATGATCTGTCTAATAAAGGTAACTCAAGTAAAGATAATAGAGTCCAGAATAGCTCATGTCTAGCGAGGCAGGAAATGCTGTCTGAACATGATAATCAGTCAGATGTATTTGGTGTTATGCCACTCCTCTGTCTGTCACTGAAATCAGTTTTACTAAGACAGTGTCAGGATGGCTCTGCTGTGGATAACATTGCTTTTTCTTCATCGAGGATGTTAGTCTGATTGTAATATTCATGTTAACTCAATGTCTCATGGTTCATGCATATTTTTGTATCCTTTGTGTTTTTTTAACAGTGTAGACTAAATGTTCCCTGTTGATTCATGATATGTACTTTATACACTTGCAGATACACTGGTTCCAATGATCACAGTTCAACCTGTGAAACTTCACATATGTGCGGCCAGAAAAAGATTTAAACTACTGGGCAGTTCACTGGTAGAAACGGAGGGCTGAAGAGACCCTGACATTTATTGCAGGACTGGAGAATAGTAAAAATAATCACTACGGACCAATATTTTCTGCCTCAAGAATGGAAATGAAGCAAAATGGGATGATTAGCAATCAGACAATTTTTAGGGCAATTCAAGAAGATGAGGGAATGTACCACTTGGACTGGGACATATTTGTCATTAAAAGGTAACAAATAATAAGTTACTTACTGACAGTTAATATTTATTAATGGATTCAAAATATTGAATTGAAAGATAATGTCTGGTATATTACTCACTCAAGATTTATTTTAGTTTCTGGGGCTCGCATTTGTTAGTATTTCTGCACAAGAAACAAAACAAAACAGAAAAAAACACAAAACAGAGAGTGTTTCTACACATGTATATGAGCAAAATGTCTTTCAATTGTTCATTATATAGGAAACACTGAGAGGACATCAAACTATACTGTTGTTCAGACAGTATCAGATCCAGTCCGTCCAGGAGACTCAGTGACTCTCCAGTGTTCAGTCCTCTCTGACTCTGAGGACAAGACATGTCCAGGAGATCTCAGTTTGTTCTGGTTCAGAGCTGGATCACAGACATCTCATCCAAAAATCATCTACACTGATGGAGATATGAGTAATAAATGTGAGAAGAGATCTGAGACTCAGAAGAGATGTGTTTATCACTTCACTAAGAACATCAGCTCATCTGATGCTGGAACTTACTACTGTGCTGTAGTGATCTGTGGTCAGACGCTGTTGCTTGGAAATGGAACTCATCTACAAATCAGAGGTGATTCTGAGTTAACTAATGAAGGTAATACCCTGAATATGTTATATCATTATGATTTGCAGTGTTTTTATCTTTTTACTAATGTTTCTTTCTTTTTTTGTAGCTCAAACAGCAAATTGTGAATTTATTGTGTTGGTGATAGCAATGATCTGCTTGGCCATATCTGTGATCGTAAATAATTTTTTCATCTTTAAAGACTCTCCAAGAGGAATATGTGGACAATACGAAGGTAAGTTCTGTTTTCTTTTTAAGCTTCATCAAGAGAGCTGTTAAAACAAAAATGTGTAGACTACATGTGCTTTATGATCATTCTTTTACCAGGATTATGAGTTTGTATGTGCATGTTAATATGCTTTATATACGAAATTATAAAAGTAAAATATAAAAACATATTATTGTTTTTTGTTTTGTTTAAATTAGCACATTAAATCTATTAAAGAGTGTAACTTCTTGGTTTTTGTCCTATTTGTTTCCAACCTTTACGTATCTGTTTTAATTATGGTCTCTCAAATATTAATTGCCATGTGTAAAGACATTATATAAATAAATGACTCATACGCTGTTACAATATGAGACAGACTACCACTTTTCAGATTCTGAAGCACTTGTGAACTTATTAATAAACTCTTTGAAGGGCAGTGTGGTCTGTGTTCTAGTGATGTGTAAGACCTGAACGAATGGTTTGAATCTTGAGAGTCATTTTACTGACTCCTGAGTCATGAGTCCTCCTCTCTAATAACTCATTCACTAACTCGTCCCTGCTACTTCTTACTAACTAACTGCAAGGAAGAGACCAGATGTCACTATTGTGTTACTGCTATTGTAACTGTATTTGTATAAATCAAGTTCATATTTGTATTAGCCCCGTTGGTAAAAGGAACACCTCTGATTTCTTGTTTTAACTCAACTCTACTTTCCCTACATGCTGTGATCCATGAATGAACGAATCACTCAGCTGCTCACAGTGACCTGGCCCCAGTCACAAAATGAATGCATCACTGCTTTACCTGACTTGAAAATCTGCTGCTCTGGTAGTGTCTGAGTGACACAGTAGAAACCACTTCCACTGTCTTTTCTGAAGATAATCAACTCTAGTGTGACTCACTGCTGCTTGTGTGCTGCAGTGCCCTCGCTATTGAATTCCACCCATTCAACATCACAACATTAAATGAAATAAGGAAATACATTTTTGCAACATCTCATTTGAATGTTTTTGGAAAGAAAAAGAAAGAAGAAAAAACACACAGTGATGCATTGGATAGCACTGATGCCTCATAGTGTTGTGTATTGAGGTGTTGAAAAGAAGTGATCACCGCTGACAAGTCTTCTCTTGCATATAAAAAAGCTTTATTACGAGAAAGAACAGTGTCAAAAACTCTTTCCAAATCTGAGGGAGCTTCAGGTGCTAACTGTAGAATCCCCTCTGCTTCAGCTCCAACACTCTCCTTATATCTGGTTTCCCACCAAAGACGAAGTCGTTAGGATCATTGGTGATTCTAAATTGGCTGTAGATGTGTGTGTGAGTGTGAATGGTTGTCTGTCTCTCTGTGTTAGCCCTGAGATAGACTGGAGACTTGTCGTGGAGGTGGACCCCACCTCTCACCCAATGACAGCTGAGAATGAAAATGAGCCACTGGTGTTTTTACTGACATCGTAACAGTCAAAAGAAAAAAATGACTCAGGCAATTGATGATAGTAGACTAATGATATGTAAAAACCTATCACAAACATTCTTATGTAAATGATGTTTTTGTCCATTGCTGGAATTTATCCTTTATGCTAATGTTGCACTGTTGAAACTTAACTCTTTCTGTTTCACAATGAAATAAATAAGTTTCAAATCCGCTTTTGTGCATGCACTCAGAGATAAATTGAAAGCAACAGCTCTTAGATAGCTATAAATATACTCGTTGAGTCTGGGGTTAAGGTATAGAATTAAAGTTCACCTCAGATTCCTACGACCAGGACCTTGAATCTGTTTTCAATTCAATTCAATTCAATTCAATTCAATTCAATTCAATTCAACTCAGTTCAATTCAATTCAATTCCATCTTATTTCTATAGCATCAATAACAACACAAATTGTCTCAAGGCGCTTTACTAAAACCGGCCTGAAACCCCCAGAGCAAGCCTGAAGGCAGCAAGACAAAACTCCCTTTAACAAGAAGAAACCTTGAGCAGAACCCAGAGGGAATCATCTGCCTGAGTCCAGCCGGGTAGAAACAGAGAAGCGAGAGAAAAGAAGAGCAGGAGAAACAAGAATAACAAACCTCTGTCATAGATACATACAACAGACGGACTAAAGGAAACACGCAGAATCAATGTCCCTTTCTAAATATTCATAACTGACGACAGTCCTCATTAAATTCTACACGCAGTGAACCACAGACCTCTTAGTGGAATCTAGCTAGATAAAAAGTGCTTCTAGGTTTTAAAGACCTGTCTTAATATTACAGTTGGATGCATTTTACTGAAAGTCTCCATCACCTCTTTAGTTTGCCACAAACTATGACTAAAGAAACTTACAGTCTTTTCAGTGAGGCATAAAGCAGACACAAAAATATATGTTAATAATTAGACAAATTTGTAAAGTAACTGGTTGGTTCAACTAAGGCTGAAGAAGCCTCATCTAGCTAGGGCTCTCAAATCAGTTTTACTGTTTAGGGTGTGTATTTGGTTAGAAATAGGTTTATAATTGTTTAAAAGAGAAAGAGAATCTCCAATTAAGTTGCATTTTTCCGAAAACAAAATGAAACAGAACCCTGAGGAATCTTAGATTAATCTTTCTAGCATAAGATTTAAGCATTAGGTAAGAACCAATGTACAGTAAAATACGGCACATGGAGAGAATGTGGGTGAGGACCAGAAACAGTTTTTGACTCACATTTACATTCAGTATTTCACAGGAGAATACACACATTCTTCTGGATTCAACTCTTTCTTCTTTCTTCCTCTGGCAGAGAAATGCAGCGCAGCATAGTTGAGATCACCTTCAGCCTATGCAGCAAATAAAATAAGACATTCTGTTAAACTGAGCCGTTGGGAATCATGCTAGTGAAATAACAAATAATGTGAGTTGCTGTAATTACTTTATCTTTAACTGGTTGGCTTATATCGTCTTGTCTGGCTGGTGAAGAGCTGCTTTTTGTCGCTACGTATGAATAAAAACAAGCACATTAATTTGACTTTTAAATTAGGATCAACAACTCGGTGATGGACTGCAAGAGGAATAGCAAATCAAAACTAAAGAGATCTTAGTTGTAGTATTCAGTATTCTCTGAACAAACAGGCGGTGAACAAAGTAAGTAAACTACACTTACCTTCATGTTGTCCACATAGTCCTTTCTGAGTTCGACAACAGATGAAAATTAGATTCATAATCATAGAAATGGCCAAGCAGATGATTGCTACCACCAACACAATAACTAACACAGAACTTGCTGTTTGATCTAAAAACAGAAGAAAAAAAACATAAAATATATTTTATGATTACATGAAACTTAGAATTTTGTACATTACTCCCAGTACTAAACCTAAAATCCTACCAGCTTCCAGTTTAGTTCCATTTCCAAATAATATCTCTCTACATGTGGCCACAGCACAGTAGCAAGTCCCAGCATCAGAAGAGCTGACGTCCTTAGAGAAGCTGTAGACACATCTCTTCTGAGTCTCAGATCTCTTCTCACATTTGTTTTTCATATCTCCATCCGTGTAGATAATGTTTGGATGAGATGTCTGTGATCCAGCTCTGAACCAGAACACACTGAGATTTCCTGGACATGTCTTGTTCTCAGAGTCGGAGAGGACTGAACACTGGAGAGTCACTGAATCTCCTGGACGGACTGGATATGATACTGTCTGAACAACAGTCCTCTCAGTGTTTCCTGATTTAAAACAAAACAGTATTAAAAACTGAGCACTTCCAACCATATCTTGGGCATTTTCACATCATGATAAGAAGGACTGGAAAACTTAAAGTAAATCAAACCTTACCTTCTACTAACAAATATGTCCCACTCCATTTAGTCTTTACCCACTCTGTGAATCCACAGTGGTACATTCCTTCATCCTCTTCAACTGTGCTCAAAATGGTCAGGTTACTAAAACTGTCATCAGTACGTAAGTCAAATCTTGATTTTGAAATGTTTGGTGCGTACTCTGTTCCAGATTTAAACAATGTTACAATTACAGTATATTGAGAGAATCTCCAACACTTTGCTTGTACCAGTGTATTCCTCTTTCTGCGTTTGATATATCACATGTAAATGTGGCTGGTTCACCAAGATGAACTGTTTTCACTGGAAGCAGTGTATCTGAATTAAAGGAAAACATAAAAAATAATTAAAGGATATTGTGTATGATGTGCAAAAGTTCTGCTGCAAAATCGTCTCTTTAGTGTATAAATTCTCCACTGAGAAAACCTTTAGACAGGACAAAAGAGCACTTACATACTGGATGAAGACAAAGCAGTGTAACCCATAACACGATCATGTTGACATTGTGTCTTGTTCAGAGACTTTTTCATATTTAAGAGTGTGAAGGAGATGAGAAGGTGGTGACGTCACATCATAAAATGCATATGATTGGTTTACTGAGAATAGTTTCAAAAGTACACTTCCTGTTACATTGGTCTCATACAGGGCTTTGTGAATCTGATCGCCTCTCTTTCATGTGTTGCAGCAGTTCTCAAGACTGATTGCTTTACCTTAACTGATTGAACAATATTAAATGAAATAAGGAAATACATTTTTGCAATATCAACAATAAAAATAAGCCTCACCAAGCCTCATTTGAATGTTTCTGGAAAACAAGAAAAAACGCACAGTGATGTATTGGATAGCATTGATGCCTCATAGTGTTGTGTATTGATGTGTTGATGAAAAGAAGTGATCACCGCTGACAAGTCTTCTGTGGCATTTAAAAAAGCTTTATTACGAGAAAGAACAGTGTCAAAAACTCTTTCCAAATCTGAGGGAGCTTCAGGTGCCAACTGTAGAATCCCCTCTCCTTCAGCTCCAACACTCTCCTCATATCTGGTTTCTTATCTCCGAAAACTCCACATTAACGAACAACACGACCCTAACCCTTTTACGACTGATATTGTACAGAGTAGTTTACCTTTTAATCTTTAAATGATGAACACATTCCAAAAACACAGGAAAAAGGAAGGGGGACAGGAAGAGGACCATATACTACAATAGCAAGAAGGTTCTGGGTTCAGGGCCTGTTGGGGTGGAGCATGTTCTTCTTGTGTCTGCATGGGTTTGCTTTGGGTACTCTGGCTTCCTCCCACCTCCAAAGACGTGCTCGTTAGGTTCATTGGTGATTCTAAATTGGCCGTAAATGTGTGTGTACCCATTCTCATTCCCAAGACGTAATATACCGACGATTTGTCACGCCCCTAGACGTCTGGTACTCACGCAAAAGGTATCCTTCTACGTTTGTATGAGACGTTCTGGGTTCTCAATTGACTTCAATGTAAACCCACTCACGGCGCTAAGAGACGCTTAGAGGAGAGGCCGCAGCCCTCCATTCATGACAAAAAAACCCTGTTCGCGGCGAAATATGACGCTGCGAGCTACAATCTGATTGGAGAACCGCGGACCCTCTGCCCGGAAGTGTTTTTTTCACTATTTTAAGCATTTCTTTTAATGACATCGTCAACATTTCTCAACACAAACACATCCGAGTATCACTGTTAATTCAACAATAATGTAGCTTCATGTTGTGGCCATCACTTTTAAGT